>NC_058095.1:78130000-78755000 GCF_020171115.1 Neogale vison
GCCATGGATGGGTTTTCACGTTGAGGCTTATGAGCTGCTCCAAACAGCAAGGTTTCGTTCTACTGGACACGTGGAATCTGACTTATTTGCTCCAGGGTCCCCCATGTGGAACATTTGGATAACAACCTCCACCGCATGGATGCCTGGAAAGCTCAACTCTATTAACCATTGCAGCTGAGGAACAAGGCAGGTTCATTCTGCTGTCTCTGGAGTGGAATATCAAGTCCTTCAGTTGACATGGAATCTCTTGAAGATGGGCCACAATGCTGGTTTGTTTCCAGGGAGATCTTAGATTTTGCTGGTAGCTAAGTTTCTGTGCAGGATTCTACTACCCTGGGCATTGGCACAGTAGGATGGGCACGGTTTCCTTCTGGGAACAGGAGATGTTTTGTTGTGTGGCCCAGCGACTAGATGTTGTATCATAATTTTGCATCACAAAACAGGCTTTGGAGGACAGATGTCTGAAAACTGAATCTAGGGTTCCAAGAACGTCCTGGGGGCATGATAGGTTCACTAATCTTACTCAGGACCATTGAATTGGCTGTCTACCATGATGTAGGTGACCAAAGTTTTTCAGACTGTGCATGTGCCTTCAGAGCGGCCGCCAATATTGGATTAGGCCCAGGGGCCTTGCAGTTTCTCCTAATCTAAAATTGTTAGGCAACTGTGATGGCCCCAGTTTCTTTGGGTATGGCAAGGACAGTCCTGTGGTGTGGATCCAGAGACCCCATCCTGGAGGGCATGTGTGCCATGGTATTGGTAGAGAAGTCTGCAAACACAATTTCAGATTAGGGTGAGTCGCAAGGTGATCGCAGGCCCAATGCATAGACCTGGAGGGCAGCTCGTCTGGAATTGTAATTAGGGTGGCTGGAAGGTGGTAGCAGAGGCTTTTCTCTCTGGATTGTGTATCCAGGTTGGTGTCAGAATGCAGGTGTCTTCTCATGTGTCCATGGGAGCCTTTTCCTCTCTATGGATCCTGGTGGCTCTCCATAGATTGGTTGCTTTTTCGGGGAAGGGAAGAGTTCTGTTTTCCAACTTAGGGGTGCCCCAAACAGGGATTCCAGAGATAGGCTCAGGGTTTGGGCACTTGGAAAATCCAAACAAGTTTTAGCATATGTGCCTAGAGGCAAACCAGGCCTTCAGTGTGGGATCATGGTGGTGCAACTGAGAGGGATTGTTTGAAAGCATGCTCAGGCTGAGGGTCACAATACCTGTTTGTGCCCAGGGTGGTCCTCAGGAGTGGGCAAAGTCTGATTGGTCCTGTAGCTGGCTCCCCCTTTGAGGGTTGGACACCCATCCCAACAGCCACGTTTCCTGCCTTGAAGAAGGAGGAGTTCTCTATTATGCTTCAGGTTCCCCCATTGTCAGGGATTCCAGCAAATGTCTGGGGACAGGTGTCTGAATGCAAATGATGGGTAGAGATGACTTTCCTGGGCCATGGTAATCTCAAATGCTAGATATGGGGCCCACTCTCTGGTGACGGACAAGAGTTCAGTGCTCAGGCTCTGTCAGACACAGTACTAGTGGCCAGGGCAACTTATAAATCAGGGCTCCCTCAAAGGCCGAGCAGATATATCCTCATGTGGGATTTCTGGCCAGACTAACCAGGCCCTTCTTTCTATAGGGAAGGCAGAATGCTGCGTTGTGGCTCCATATTACCTATCAAGGGGGTTGGGGACCAGTCCGGTGAGGACAAAATTGCAAACACAAGCTACGGTTCAATTCAGTGCCAACAGGAAGACAGTTACTATGTGCAGCTGCTTATTCGAGATATCCAGCATCTGAGTAAGGGCAGATGTCAGATATTTGCTCACCCTGGAGTTTGTGTCCATGATGACTGGAAATGGAAGGGTGGCGTCAAGAGTCCATGGAGGGGTTTTCACATTGAGGCTTATGAGCTTCTATAAACAGCAAGGTTTCATTCTACTGGACAGGTGGAGGCTGTTTTATTTGCTCCAGGGTTCCCCATGTGGTAAGTTTGGATAGCAGAGTTCTAGCGCATGGATGCCTGGAAAACTCAACTGCATTGACCATTGCAGCTGAGGAACATGGCACGTTCATTCTGGTGTCTCTGGAGCAAAGTACCAAGTCCTTGAGTTGACATGGAATCTCTTGAAGATGAGCCACAATGCTGGTTTGTTTCCAGGGAGATCTTAGATTGTGCTGGTAGCTAAGTTTCTGTGCAGGATTTTACAACCCTGGGCTTTGACACAGATGGAAGGGCATGGTTTCCTTCTGGGGACAGATGTTCTGTTGTGTGGCTCAGGGACCACCTGTTGTATCTTTAGCTCGCATTCCAGAAGAGGCCTCTGAGGACAGATGTCTGAAAACCAAATCTTGGGTTCCATGAACGTCCTAGGAGCATGTTAGGTTCACTATTCTTACTCAGGACCATTGTTTTAACTGTCTTCCTGGATGTAGGGGTTCAGGGTATTTCAGACTGTGCATGTGCCTTCAGGGCGGCCGCCAATATTGGGGTAGGCACAGACACCTTGCAGGTTTCTCCTAATCTAGAATTGTTGGGCAACTGTGATGGCCCCAGTTTCTTTGGGTATGGCAAGGACAGTCCTGTGGCGTGGATCCAGAGACCCCATCCTGGAGGGCATGTGTGCCATGGTATTGGTAGAGATGTCTGCAAACACAATTTCAGATTAGGGTGAGTCGCAAGGTGATCGCAGGCCCAATGCATAGACCTGGAGGGCAGCTCGTCTGGAATTGTAATTAGGGTGGCTGGAAGGTGGTAGCAGAGGCTTTTCTCTCTGGATTGTGTGTCCAGGTTGGTGTCAGAATGCAGGTATCTTCTCATGTGTCCATGGGAGCCTTTTCCTCTCTATGGATCCTGGTGGCTCTCCACAGTTTGGTGGCTTTTTCGGGGAAGGGAAGAGTGCTGTTTTCCATCTGATGGGTGCCCCCAACCAGGGATTCCAGAGACGGATTAGGGTCTGGGAACCTGGAAAATCCCACCAAATTTTAGGATTTGTGCCTAGATGCGTACCAGGCCTGCAATGCGGGATCATGGTGGTGCAACTGAGGGGAATTGTTTGAAAGCATGCTCAGGCTGAGGGTCACAATACCTGTTTCCGCCCAGGGTGGTCCTCAGGAGTGGGCGTGTTCTCATTGGTCTTGTAACTGGCTCCCCCTTTGAGGGTTGGGCACCCATTCCAAGAGCCACAGTCATTGCCATGGGGAAAGAGGAGTTCTCTATTGAGCTTCCCGTTACCCCACTGGCAGGGTTTCCAGCCACGTTCTGGGCACAGGTTCCTGAATACCAAGGACGGGTAGAGATGATGTACTTGTGCCATAACCATACCAAATGCTAGATATGGGGCCCACTCTCTAGTGACTGAAACACTGTTGGGCCTCGGGCTCTGCTAGACACAGCACTAGTGGCCATGGCAGCCTATAAATCAGGGTTGACTTGAGGGCCGAGCACATTGATCCTCATGTGGGGGATTCTGGGCAGACTCACCAGGCACTTCTTCATTCGATGGGGAAGGCAGAATGCTGCGTTCTGACACCAGATTTCCCTATCAAGAGGGACTGGTGACCTGTTGGGTGAGGATGGAATTGTAAACACAAGCTAAGGTTCAATTCAGTGCCAAGTGGAAAGCAGTTCCAGTGTGCAGTGGTTTATTCAAGATATCTAACACTGGAATAAGGGTGGATGTCAGATGTTTGCTCACACTAGAGTTTGTGTCTATGATAACCGACAAATGGAGGGGTGGCATCAAGAGGCCATGGAGGATTTCCCAGGCTGGGGCTTGTGAGATGCTTCAAACAGCAAGGTTTCCTTCTACAGGACAGGGGCAGTCTGGTTTGTTTGCTCCAGCGTCCCACATATGGAAAGAATGGGTAGCATAGCTCTCCTGCATGGATGCCTTGAAAGCACACCTCCATTGACCATTGCTGCTGAGGATCATGGCAGATTGACTCTGGTGGCCCTGAGGCGATGTACCAAGGAATGGATTGGAGAAGGAATCTCATGAAGATAGGTTACAATGCTGGTTTGTTACCAGGGGGATCTAAGAATGTGCTGGTGTGTAAGGGGCCATGCACGATTCATCTACCCCGAGGATTTGACACAGGTCCAAGAGCCCGGATTCTGTCTGGGGACAGGAGATGTTCTGTTTTGTGGCTCAGGGACCATATGTTTTATCATAAGTTGGTATTCCAGAACAGGCCTATGAGGACAGATACCTGAAAACCTAATCTAGGGTTCCAATGAAGTCCTAGGGTCATGTCAGGTTCAATCTTCTTTCTCAGGACCATTGACTCTGGTGTCTACCTAGATGGAGGTGATCATGGTATTTCAGACTGCTCATTTGCGTCCAGAGTTGCCTCCAATATTGGGGTGGGCTCATGGTCCTTGCAGTTTTCTCCTTATCTGGAGGGTTTTAGCAACTGTGACGGGCACACTTTCCTTGGGGATGGCAGGCACAGTCCTTTAGTGTGGCTCCAGAGACCCCATTCTGGAGGGCATGTTAGCCATGGTTTTGGGAGAGAAGTCTGCAAACACAAACTCGGGGTAGGGTTAGTGGTGAGGTGATTGCAGGCCCAATGCATAAACCTGGAGGGCAGCAAGTCAGGAACTTTAAATCAGGTGACTCGAAGGCAGTAGCACAAGCTATTGTATCTGGATTGAATTTCCAGGATGGCCTTGGAATGCAGGTGTGGTCTCATGGGTCCATGGTAGATTTTTCCTCTCAAGGATCCTGGCGGGTCCCAATAGTTTGGTGGCTTTCTCAGGGAAAGGAAGAGTATTGTTTTCCATCTTAGGGGTGCTCCAGGACATGGAATCAGGAGACAGGCTTTGGGTCAGGGAGCATGGAAAATCCCACCAAGGGTTAGGATTTTGGCCTAGGGGTGTAGAAGGCCTGCAATGAGGGTCTGGAGTTGCAACTGAGAACATTTGTTTGAAATCATGCTCAAGTGGAGGGTCACAATGCCCACTTGTGCACAGGCAGACCTCAGGATTGGGTGCCGTCTCATTACCCATGTAGCCGGATGCCATTCTGAATGTTGGACACTCATTCCAAAGCCAGGATTCCTGTCATGGGGAAGGAGGAGTTCTCTATTTTGCTTCAGGTTCCCCCATTGGTAGGGATTCCAGCAAAGGTCTAGGGGCCAGATTCCTGAATATCATGGATGGGTAGAGATGACGGACCTGGGCCTTCACCGTTCTCACATGCTGGATATGGGCTCCACCCTCTGGGTGGCTGACAGGAGGTTGAGGCTCAGGCTCTGTCAGCCACAGCACTAGTGACCAGGGCAAACTACAAATCAGGGTTCCCTCGTGGACTGAGTGGATTGATCCTCATGTGTAGTTTCTGGGCAGACTCACCAGGTCCTTCTTTCTATGGGGAAGGCAGAATGCTGCATTGTGACTCCAGAATTCTCTATCAAGAGGGCTCGCAGACCAGTAAGTTGAGGATGAATTTGTAATCCGAAGGTAGGGTTATATTCAGTGCCAAGTGAAAGGCAATTCCAGTGTGCAGCAGCTGATTCCAATATCAGCACCTGAGTATGGGCAGATGTCAGATGTTTGCTCAGGCTGGAGTTTGTGTCTATGATGACTGACAAATGGAGGAGTGGTGTCAAGAGACCATGGAGGATTTCCCACCCTGGGGCTTGTGAGATGCTCCAAACATCAATGCTTCTTTCTACCTGACAGGAGGAGTCTGGTTTGTTTGCTCGGGTTTCTCCATGTGGAAAGTTCGTGTAGCATAGCAGTCCCGTATGGATGCCTAGAAAGCACACCTCCATTGACCATTGCAGCTTAGGAACATAGCAGGTTCGTTCTGGTGGCTCTGGGGCATAGTGTCAACGCCTTGAGTTGACATGGAGTCTCATGAAGATGGGTCACCATGATGGTTTGTTACCAGGGAGATCATAGAATGTGCTGGTTGCTAAGGGGTCGTGTAGGATTCATCTACCCTGAGGGTTTGACATAGGTCCACAAGCACGGCTTCCTTCTGGGTCCAGGAGATCTTCTGTTCTGTGGATCAGAGACCACATATTGTATCATAAGTTGGTATTCCCAAACAGGCCTCTGAGGATAGATACCTGAAAACCTAATTTAGTGTTTCAATGAAGTCCTCAGGGCATGTTAGGTTTAATCTTCTGACTCAGGATCATTGACTTGGGCGTCTGCCTGGTTGGAGGTGATCAGGGTTTTTCAGAATGCCAGTTTGAGTCCAGAGTGGCTTCCAATATTGGGGGTGGGGCTCAGGGGCCTTGCAGGTTTCTCCTCATCTAGAGATTTGGGACAACAGTGACGGGCACTGTTTCCTTGAGGAAGGCAGGCATAGTCCTTTTGTGTGGCTCCAGATACCATGATCTGGAGGGCATGTGAGCCATGGTTTTGGGAGTGAAGTCTGCAAACACAAACTTGGGTTAGGATTACTGGCGAGTTGATCGCAGGTCCAATGCATAGACTTGGAAGTCAACTCATCAGGAATTGTAAATTAGATGACTCGAAGGGGGTTGCACGGGCTTTTGTATCTGCATTGTGTGTCCAGGATGGTCGTGGAATGCAGGTGTGGTCTAATGGATCCATGGAGGTTTTCCTCTCTAAGCTACCTGGTGGCTCCCAATAGTTTGGTGGCTTTCTCGGAGAAGGGAAGAGTGCTTTTTTCCATCTTGGTGATGCCCCAAATTAGGGAATTCCAGAGACTGGATCTGGGTCTGGACCCCTGGATAATCCCACTAAATGTTAGGATTTGGGCCAAGGGGCATACCTGGCCTGCAATGCGGGAAACTTTTGGGTCAAGTGAGAGGGCTTGTTTGAAAGCATTCTCAGGCTGAGGTTCACATTGCCTTCATGTGCCCAGGGCGGCCCTCATGAGTGGGTGTAATCTCCTTGGCCATGCAGCCAGCGCCCACTTTGTGGTTGGACACCCATCCCAAAAGCCAAGATTCCTGCCATGGGGAAGGAGGAGTTCTCAATTGTGCTTCAGGTTCCCCCATTGGAAGGAATTACAGCAAATTTCTAAGGACAGATGCCTATCTAGGATAGATACCAATGATGGGTAGAGGTGACAGACTTTGGCCATTCCCAGTCTCACATGCTGGATATGGGCACCAATCTCTTGGTGATTGACACAAGGTCTTTGCTCAGACTCTGTCAGACACAACACTAGGCCCAGGGCAGGCCTATAAGTCGGGGTTCCCTTGAGCACGGAGAAGATTGATCATCATGTGGAGTTTCTGGACAGACTCACCAGACCCTTTTTCTTTCTATTGGGAAGGCAGAATGTTGTGTTGTGGCTCTAGAATTCCCTATCAATAGGACTTGTGGACCAGGAGGCTGAGAATGGAATTGTAAACACAAGCTATGGTTAAATTCAATGTCAAGCAAAAGGCACATCCAGTGTGCAGTGGTTGAATCGAATATCCAGCACTTTAGTAAGGGCGGATGTCAGATATTTGCACATGCTGGAGTTTTTGTCTATGATGACCGACAAATGGAGGGTGGCGTCAAGAGGCCACGGAGGATTTCCCAGGCTGGGGCTTGTGAGATGATCCAAATAGGAAGATTTCCATCTACCGGACAGGGGCAGTCAGATTTGTTTGCTCCAAGGTTCACCTTGTGGAAAAATTGGATAGCATAGCTCTCCCGCATGGATGTCTAGAAGGCACACCTCCATTGAACATTGCAGTGGAGGAACATGGCAGGTTCATTCTGGTGGCTCTGAGGAGAATATCCAAGGACTGGATTGGACATGGTTCCTCATGAATATGGGTCCCAATCCTGGTTTGTTACCAGGGAGATCTTAGAATATGCTGGTGGTTAAGGGGCCATGCAGGATTCATCTAGCCTGAGGATTTTACATAGGTCCAAGAGCCCGGATTCTGTCTGGGGATAGGAGATGTTTTGTTGTGGGGCTCAGCGACCATATGTTGTATCATAAGTTGGTATTCCAGAACAGGCCTCTGAGGACAGATGACTGAAAACCTAATCTAGGGTTCGAGTGAGGTCCTAGGGGAATGTCAGGTTCAATCTTCTGACTCAGGACCATTAACTATGGTGTCTGCCTGGAAGGAGAGGATCAGGGTGTTTCAGACTGTGCATTTGCATCCAGACTGGCGTCCAATACTAGGGTAGGCTCAGGGTCCTTGCAGCTTTCTCCTTATCTGGAGGGTTTGGACAACTGTGACGGGCAGTTTCCTTGGGGATTGCAGGCACAGTCCTGTGGTGTGACTCCAAAGACTCCATCCTGGAAGGCAGGTGCGCCATGGTTTTGAGAGAGAAGTCTGCAAATACAAACTCGACTTTGGGTTATTGGCGAGGTGATTGTCCAAAGACCTGGAAGGCAGTAAGTATGGAACTGTAAATCAGGTGACTCGAAGGTGGTAGCACAGGCAATTGTATCTGGATTTAATTTCCAGGATGGCCTTTAATGCAGGTTTGCCCTCATGGGTGCATGGGAGATTTTTCCTCTCCAGGATCCTGGACATTCCCAATAGTCAGGTGGATTTCTCGGGGAAGGGATGAGTGCTGGTTTCCAGGTTAGGCGTGCCCCAAAACAAGGATTCCAGAGATGGGCTCTGGGTCTAAGCTCTTGGAAAATACCACCAAGGGTTAGGATTTGGGCCTAGGGCCATACCAGGCCTGCAGTGCGGGTTCCTGGGGGTGTAACTGAGAGCGTTTGTTTGAAAGCATGCTCAAACTGAGGGTCACAATTCCTGCTTGTGCCCAGGAGGCCATCAGGAGTGGGCGTTGTCTACTTGGCCATGCAGCCAGTTGCCATTCTGAGTGTTGGACACCCATCTGAAAGCCAGGATTCCTGCCATGGGGAAGGAGGACTTCTCTATTGTCCTTCAGGTTTCCCCATTGGTAGGGATTCCAGGTAAGGTCTAGGGGACAGATGCATGAATACCAAGGATGGGTAGTGATGATGGCCCTGAGCCATGGCCGGTCTCACATGCTCGATATGGGCCCCAGCCTCTGGTGGCTGACACAAGTTCGGGGCTCAGGCTCTGTCAGACACAGCACTAGTGGCCAGGGCAAACTCTAAATAGGGGCTCCCTACTGGGCTGAGTATAGTGATCCTCATGCGCAGTTTCTGGGCAGACCCACCAGGTCCTTCTTTCTATGGGGAAGGCAAGTGTTGTGTTGTGGCTCTAGAATTCCCTATATAGAGATATGGCGGACCAGTAGGGTGAGGATGAAATTGTAATTCGAATCTAGGGTTAAATTCAGTGCCAAGCGAAAGGCAGTTCCAGTGTGCAGCAGCTGATTCCAATATCAGCACATGAGTATGGGCGGATGTCAGATGTTTGCTCAGGCTGGAGATTGTGTCTATGATGACTGACAAGTGGAGGGGTGGCGTCAAGAGGCCATGGAGGATTTCCCACCCTGGGCTTGTGAGATGCTCCAAACATCAAAGTTTCTTTCTATCTGACAGGGGGAGTCTGGTTTGTTTGCTCGAGTTTCTCATGTGGAAAAATTGTGTAGCAGAGCACTCCCGTAAGGAGGTCTGGAAAGCACATCTCCATTGACCATTGTAGCTGAAGAACATGGCAGGATCATTATGGTTACTCTGGGCGAAGTACCACGGCCTTGAGTTGACATGGAGCCTCATGAAGATGGGTCACGATGCAGGTTTGTTACCAGGGAGATCTTAGAATGTTCTGGTGGCTAAAGGAATGTGCAGAATTCATATACCCTGAGGGTTGGACACAGGTCCAAGAGCACGGCTTCCATCTGAGGACAGGAGATTTTCTGTTGTGGGGCTCAGGGACCATATGTTGTATCATAAATGGGTATTCCAGAAGATACCTCTGAGGACAGATGCCTGAACAGCTAATCTAGGCTTCCAATGAGGTCCTAGCGCCATGTCAGTTTTAATTATCTGACTCAGGACCATTGACTTGGGTGTCTGCCTGGATGGAGGTGATCAGGGTGTTTCAGAATGCGCATTTGCATCCAGAGCGGCCTCCAATATTGGGGTGGGCTCAGGAGCCTTGCAGGTTTCTCCTAATCAGTAGGCTTTGGGCAACTGTGATAGGCCCAGTTTCCTTGGGGATGGCAGGCACAGTCTTGTGGTGTGACTCAAGGGGCCCCATCATGGAAGGCATGTGAGCCATGGTTTTAGGAGAGAGATCTGCAAACACAAACTCGGGATAGGTTTAGTGGCGAGGTGATCACAGTCCCAATGCATAGACCTGGAGGGCAACACGTCAGGAACTGTAAATCAGGTCACTCGAAGGCAGTAGCACAGGCTATTGTATCTGGATTGTGTATCCACGATGGCCTCAGAATGCATGTGTGGACTCATTTGACCATGGGAGGTATTTCTTCTCAAGGATCCTGGGGGCTCCCAATAGTTTGGTGGCTTTCTCAGGGAAGCAAAGAGTGCTGTTTTCCATCTTAAGGGTGAAAAAACACAGGGATTCCAATGATGGGCTCTGGGTATGTGAACATGGAAAATCCCACCAAGTGTTAGGATTTTGTCCTAGTTGCATACCAGGCCTGCAGTGCATGATTCTGGAATGCAACTGAGAGTGCTAGTTTGAAAGCGTGCTCAAGCTGAGGGTCACAATGGCTGCTTGTACCCAGGGCAGCCCTCATGAGTGGGCGTTGTCTCCTTGGCCATGCAGCTGGCTCCCACTTTGAGGTTTGGACACCCATATCAACAGCCAGGATTCCTGCCCTGGGGAAAGAGGAGTTCTCTATTGTGATTCAGGTTCCCCCATTGGCAGGGATTCCAGCAAACGTCTGGGGACAGATGCCTGAATACCAAGGATGGGTAGAGGTGACGGACTTGGGTCATGGACGATCACACATGCTGGATATGGGTTCAGATCTCTGGGTGGCTAACACTAGATCTTGGCTCAGGTCTGTCAGACACAGAACTAGTGCCCAGGACAGCCTATAAATCAAGGGTCCCTCGAGCACCAAGCAGATTGATCCTCATGTGGAGTTTCTGGGCAGATTCACCAGACCCTATTTCTTTCTATTGGGAATACAGAATGTTGCTTTGTGGCTCTCGAATTCCCTCTCAAGAGGGTTTGCAGACCAGGAGGATGAGGATGGAATTCTAAACCCAAGCTGTGGTTAAATTCAGCGTCATGCAAAACAAAGTTCCAGTGTGTAGTGCTGGAAATGAAAATCCAGAACCTAAATAAGGGTGGATGTCAGGTGTTTGCTCATGCTGGAGTTTTTGTCTCTGATGACCGGCAAATGGAGGGGTTGTGTCAAGAGGCCATGGAGGATTTTTCACGCTGGTGCTTCTGAGATGCTCCAAACAGAAGTTTCCCTTCCACCAGTCAGATGCAGTCTGTTTTGTTTGCTCCATGTTCCCACATGTGGAAAGACTGGGTAGCCGAGCACTCCAACATGGATGCCTGGAAAGCACACCTCCACTGACCATTGCAGCTTAGGAACATGACAGGTACATTCTGGGGGCTCTGGGGCAAATTACCAAGGACTTGATGTGACATGGAATCTCATGAAGATGGGTCACAATGCTGGTTTGTTACCAGGGAGATCTTAGAATGTGCTGGTGTCTAAGGGGCTGTGCAGAATTCATATACCCTGGGGGTTGACACAAGTCGAAGAGCACGGATTCTCTCTGGGGACAGGAGTTTTTCTGTTGTGAGGCTCAGGGACCATATGTTGTATCATGTTGGTATTACAGAATAGGCCTCTGAGGCAAAATGCCTGAAAAGTTAATCTAGGCTTCCAATGAGGTCCTAGGGGCATGTCAAGTTCAATCATCTGAAGCAGGACCATTGGCATTGGTGTCTGCCTGGATGGAGGTGATCAGGGTGTTTCAGACTGCACATTTGCATCCAGAGTGGCCTCCAATATTGTACAGGGCTCAGAGTCCTTGCAGGTTTCTCCTAATCTGTAGGGTTTGGGCATCTGTGACAGTTTCCTTGGGGATGGCAGGAACTTTCCTGTGGTGTGGCTCCGGAGACCACATCCTGGTGGGTATTTGAGCCATCGTTTTGGGAGAGAAGTTTTCAAACACAAACTGGGGTTAGGGTTAATGGCGAGGTGATAACAGGCCCAATGCATAGGTCTGTAGGGCAGCTCGTCTGGAACTGTAAATAGGGTGACTCAAAGGCAGTAGCACAGGCTTTTAAAACTATCTGGATTGTGTGTTCAGGATGGCCTCGGAATGCAGGTTTGTTCTCATGGGTCCATGGGAGATTTATCCACTCTAAGAATCCTGGAGGCTCCCAATAGTTTGGTTCCTTTCTCGGGGATGGAAAGAGTGCTGTTTTCCATCTTATGTGTGCCCCAAACAGGGATTCCGAGATGGGCTCTGGGTCTGGGCACCTGGAAAATCCCACAAAGGGTTAGAATTTGGGCCTAGCGGCATACCAGGTCTGCAGTGCGAGTACTGGAGAAGCAACTGAGAGAGTTTGTTTGAAAGCCTGATCAGGCTGAGGATCACCATTCCTCCTTGTGCCCAGGTCGGCCCGCAGGAGTGGAAATAGTCTCATTGGCCACGCGGCTGGCTCCCATGCTGAGGGTTGGACAACCATCCCAACAGCCAGGATTCCTGCCATGGGGAAGGAGGAGTTCTCTATTGTGCTTCAGGTTCCCCCATTGGTAGGGATTCCAGGAAAGTTCGGGGACAGTTGCTTGGATAACAAGGATAGGTAGAGATGACATCTCAGGGCCAGGGCCGATCTCTCCTGCTGAATATGGGCCCCGACCTCTGGGTGGCTGACACGAGGTCGGGGATCAGGCTCTGTCAGACTCAGCACTAGTGGCCAGGGAAAACTCTTAATCGAGGTTGCCTCATGGGCCGAGTAGCTTGATCCTCATGTGCAGTTTCTGGGCAGACTCAAAAGATCCTTCTTCTTTCTATGTGGAAGGCAGAATGTTGCGTAGCGGCTCCAGAATTCCCTCTCAATAGATATTGTGGACCAGTAGGGTGAGGATGAAATTGTAAACCCAAGCTATGGTTACATTCAGTCAAGCAAAAGGCAATTCCAATGTGCAGAGATTGAATTGAAAATCCAGCACCTGAGTAATGGTGGATGTCAGATGTTTGCTCATGTTGGAGTTTGTGTCTATGATGACCAACAAAATGAAGGGTGGCATCAAGAGGCCACGGAGGATTTCCCACTCTGGGGCTTGGGAGAAGGTCCAAACAGAATGTTTCCTTCAAACGGACAGGGGCATTCTGGTTAGTTGTCTCCAGTGTACCCCATGTGGAAAGTTTGTGTAGCAGAACACTCCCGTATGGATGCCTAGAAAGCACACCTCCACTGACCATTACAGCTTAGGAACATGGCAGGTTCATTCTTGTGGATCTGGGGTGAAGTACCAAGGACTTATTTTGACAGGAATCTCATGCACATGGATAACAATGCTGGTTTGTTCCCAGGGAGAACTTAGAAACACTGGTGGCTAAGGGGCCATGCAGGATTCATCTACCTTGAGGGTTTGACACAAGTCCCAGCACAAGAATTCTGTCTGGGGTCCAGACATGTTCTATTGTGGGGTTCAGGGACCATATGTTGTATCCGAAGTTGGTATTCCAGAAGAGGCCTCTGTGGACAGATGCCTAAAAAACTAATCTAGGCTTCCAATGAGATCCTAGGTGCATGTCAGGTACAATCATCAGACTCAGGACCATTGACTTGGGTGTCTGCCTGGATGGAGGTGATCAGGATGTTTCAGACTGTGCATTTGCATCCAGAGCGGCCTCCGATATTGGGGTGGACTCCAGGGCCTTGCAGGTTAATCCTAATCTGGAGGGATTGAGTAACTGTGATGGGCACAGTTTCCTTGGGGATGGAAGGCACAGCCCTGTGGTGTTACTCCAGAGACCCCATCCTGGAGGGCATGTGAGCATAGACCTGGAGGGCAGCACGTCAGGAATTTTAAATCAGGTGACTCAAAGGCAGTAGCACAGGCTATTGTTTCTGGATTTTGTATCCACAATGGTCTCGGAATGCAGGTGTTGTCTCATGGGTCCACGTGAGATTTTTTTTCTCTGAAGGATCCCGGCGGCTCCCAATAGTTTGGTTGCTTTCCAAGAGAAGCGAAGAGTGCTGTTTTCCATCATAGGGGTGCCTCAAAACAGGGATTCCAGTGACTGTCTGTGGGAATGGGCGTGTGGAAAATCCCATCAAGAGTTAGGATTTGGACTTAGGTGTGTACCAGTCATGCAATGCCAGATCCTGGAGTTGCAACTGAGAGCATTTGTTTGTTTGTTTCAAACCCCTCAGATTGTTTTTCAGAGTCCATAGTCTCTCATGGTTCATCTCCCCTTCCAATTTACCCAAAAGCACATACCCTCCCCAATGTCCATAACCCTACACCCCTTCTCCCAAACCCCCTCCCCCCAGCAAACCACAGTCTGTTTCGTGAGATTAATAGTCACTTATGGTTTGTCTCCCTCCCTATCCCATCTTGTTTCATGGATTCTTCTCCTACCCACTTAAGCCCCCATGTTGCATCACCACTCCCTCATATCAGGGAGATCATATGATAGTTGTCTTTCTCCGCTTGACTTATTTCGCTATGCATGATACGCTCTAGTTCCATCCATGTTGTCGCAAATGGCAAGATTTCGTTTCTTTTGATGGCCATTGTGTATATATACCGCATTTTCTTGATCCATTCATCTGTTGATGGACATCTAGGTTCTTTCCATAGTTTGGCTATTGTGGACATTGCTGCTATAAACATTCGGGTGCACGTGCCCCTTTCGATCACTACCTTTGTATCTTTAGGGTAAATTCCCAGTAGTGCAATTGCTGGGTCATAGGGCAGTTCTATTTTCAACATTTTGAGGAACCTCCATGCTGTTTTCCAGAGTGGTTGCACCAGCTTGCATTCCCACCAACAGTGTAGGAGGGTTCCCCTTTCTCCGCATCCTTGCCAGCATCTGTCATTTCCTGACTTGTTGATTTTAGCCATTCTGACTGGTGTGAGGTGATATCTCATTGTGGTTTTGATTTGTATTTCCCTGATGCCGAGTAATATGGAACACCTTTTCATGTGTCTGTTGGCCATCCGATGTCTTCTTTGCAGAAACGTCTGTTCATGTCCTCTGCCCATTTCTTGATTGGATTATTTGTTCTTTGGGTGTTGAGTTTGTTAAGTTCTTTATAGATTTTGGACACTAGTCCTTTATCTGATATGTAGTTTGCAAATATCTTCTCCCATTCTGTCAGTTGTCTTTTGGTTTTGTTAACTGTTTCCTTTGCTGTGCAAAAGCTTTTGATTTTGATGAAATCCCAAAAGTTCATTTTTGCCCTTGCTTCCCTTGCCTTTGGCGATGTTCCTAGGAAGATGTTGCTGCGGCTGAGGTCGAAGAGGGTGCTGCCTGTGTTCTTCTCAAGGATTTTGATGGATTCCTTTCTCACATTGAGATCCTTAACCCATTTTGAATCTATTTTTGTGTGTGGTGTAAGGAAATGGTCCAATTTCATTTTTCTGCACGTGGCTGTCCAATTTTACCAACACCATTTATTGAAGAGGCTGTCTTTTTTCCATCGGACATTCTTTCCTGCTTTGTCGAAGATTAGTTGACCATAGAGTTGAGGGTCTATTTCTGGGCTCTCTATTCTGTTCCATTGGTCTAAGTGTCTGTTTTTGTGCCAGTACCATGCTGTCTTGATGATGACAGCTTTGTGATAAAGCTTGAAGTCCGGAATTGTGATGCCACCAACTTTGGCTTTGTTTTTCAATATCCCTTTGGCTATTCGAGGTCTTTTCCGGTTCCATATAAATTTTCAAATTATTTGTTCCATTTCTTTAAAAAAGATGGATGGTACTTTGATAGGAATTGCATTAAATGTATAGATTGCTTTAGGTAGCATAGACATTTTCACAATATTTATTCTTCCAATCCAGGAGCATGGAACATTTTTCCATTTCTTTGTGTCTTCCTCAATTTCTTTCATGAGTACTTTATAGTTTTCTGAGTATAGATTCTTAGCCTCTTTGGTTAGGTTTATTCCTAGGTATCTTATGGTTTGGGGTGCAATTGTAAATGGGATTGACTCCTTAATTTCTCTTTCTTCTGTCTTGTTGTTGGTGGAGAGAAATGCAACTGATTTCGTGCATTGATCTTATATCCTGACACTTTACTGAATTCCTGTATAAGTTCTAGGAGTTTTGGAGTGGAGTCTTTTGGGTCTTCCACGTAGAGTATCATATCATCTGCGAAGAGTGATAATTTGACTTCTTCTTTGCCAATTTGGATGCCTTTAATTTCCTTTTGTTGTCTGATTGCTGAGGCTAGGACTTCTAGTACTATGTTGAATAGCAGTGGTGATAATGGACATCCGTGCCGTGTTCCTGACCTTAGTGGAAAAGCTTTCAGTTTTTCTCCATTGAGAATGATATTTGCAGTGGGTTTTTCATAGATGGCTTTGATGATATTGAAGTATGTGCCCTCTATCCCTACACTTTGAAGGGTTTTGATCAGGAAGGGATGCTGTATTTTGTCAAATGCTTTTTCAGCATCTATTGAGAGTATCATATGGTTCTTGTTCTTTCTTTTATTGATGTGTTGTATCACATTGACTGATTTGCGGATGATGAACCAACCTTGCAGCCCTGGGATAAATCCCACTTGGTCGTGGTGAATAATCCTTTTAATGTACTGTTGAATCCTATTGGCTAGTATTTTGTTGAGAATTTTTGCATCTGTGTTCATCAAGGATATTGGTCTATAGCTCTCTTTTTTGATGGGATCCTTGTCTGGTTTTGGGATCAAGGTGATGCTGGCCTCATAAAATGAGTTTGGGAGTTTTCCTTCCATTTCTATTTTTTGGAACAGTTTCAGGAGAATAGGAATTAGTTCTTCTTTAAATGTTTGGTAGAATTCCCCCGGGAAGCCATCTGGCCCTGGGCTTTTGTTTGTTTGGAGATTTTTAATGACTGTTTCAATCTCCTTACTGGTTATGGGTCTGTTCAGGCTTTCTATTTCCTCCTAGTTCAATTTTGGTAGTTTATATGTTTCTAGGAATGCATCCATTTCTTCCAGATTGTCAAATTTGTTGGCGTAGAGTTGCTCATAGTATGTTCTTATAATAGTTTGTATTTCTTTGGTGTTAGTTGTGATCTCTCCTCTTTCATTCATGAATTTATTTATTTGGGTCCTTTCTCTTTTCTTTTTGATAACTCTGGCCAAGGGTTTATCAATTTTATTAATTCTTTCAAAGAACCAGCTCCTAGTTTGGTTGATTTGTTCTATTGTTTTTTTGGTTTCTATTTCATTGATTTCTGCTCTGATCTTTATGATTTCTCTTCTCCTGCTGGGCTTAGGGTTTCTTTCTTGTTCTTTCTCCAGCTCCTTTAGGTGTAGGGTTAGGTTGTGTACCTGAGACCTTTCTTGTTTCTTGAGAAAAGCTTGTACCGCTATATATTTTCCTCTCAGGTCTGCCTTTGTTGTGTCCCACAGAATTTGAACCGTTGTATTTTCATTATCATTTGTTTCCATGATTTTTTTCAATTCTTCTTTAATTTCCCGGTTGACCCATTCATTCTTTAGAAGGATGCTGTTTAGTCTCCATGTATTTGTGTTCTTTCCAAACTTCCTCTTGTGGTTGAGTTCTAGCTTCAGAGCATTGTGGTCTGAAAATATGCAGGGAATGATCCCAATCTTTTGATACCGGTTGAGTCCTGATTTAGGACCGAGGATGTGATCTATTCTGGAGAATGTTCCATGTGCACTAGAGAAGAATGTGTATTCTGTTGCTTTGGGATGAAATGTTCTGAATATATCTGTGATGTCCATCTCATCCAGTGTATCATTTAAGGCCTTTATTTCCCTGTTGATCTTTTGCTTGGATGTTCTGTCCATTTCAGTGAGGGGAGAGTTAAAGTCCCCTACTATTATTGTATTATTGTTGATGTGTTTCTTTGATTTTGTTATTAATTGGTTTATATAGTTGGCTGCTCCCACGTTGGGGGCATAGATATTTAAAATTGTTAGATCTTCTTGTTGGACAGACCCTTTGAGTATGATATAGTGTCCTTCCTCATCTCTTATTATAGTCTTTGGCTTAAAATCTAATTGATCTGATATAAGGATTGCCACTCCTGCTTTTTTCTGATGTCCATTAGCATGGTAAATTCTTTTCCACCCCTCACTTTAAGTCTGGAGGTGTCTTCGGGTTTAAAATGAGTTTCTTGGAGGCAACATATAGATGGGTTTTGTTTTTTTATCCATTCTGATACCCTGTGTCTTTTGATTGGGGTATTCAGCCCATTAACATTCAGGGTAACTATTGAGAGATATTATTTTAGTGCCATTGTATTGCCTGTAAGGTGACTGTTACTGTATATTGTCTCTGTTCCTTTCTGATCTACCACTTGGAGGCTCTCTCTTTGCTTAGAGGACCCCTTTCAGTATTTCTTGTAGAGCTGGTTTGGTGTTTGCAAATTCATTCAGTTTTTGTTTGTCTTGGAAGCTTTTGATCTCTCCTTCTATTTTCAATGATAGCCTAGCTGGATATAGTATTCTTGGCTGCATGTTTTTCTCGTTTAGTGCTCTGAAAATATCATGCCAGCTCTTTCTGGCCTGCCAGGTCTCTGTGGATAAGTCAGATGCCAATCGAATACTTTTACCATTGTATGTTACAGACTTCTTTTCCCGGGCTGCTTTCAGGATTTTCTCTTTGTCACTAAGGCTTGTAAATTTTACTATTAGGTGACGGGGTGTGGGCCTATTCTTATTGATTTTGAGGGGCGTTCTCTGAACCTCCTGAATTTTGATTCTCGTTCCCTTTGCCATATTGGGGAAATTCTCCCTAATAATTCTCTCCAGTATACCTTCTGCTCCCCTCTCTCTTTCTTCTTCTTCTGGAATCCCAATTATTCTAATATTGTTTCATCTTATGGTGTCACTTATCTCTCGAATTCTCCCCTCATGGTCCAGTAGCTGTTTGTCCCTCTTTTGCTCAGCTTCTTTATTCTCTGTCATTTGGTCTTCTATATCGCGAATTCTTTCTTCTGCCTCATTTATCCTAGCAGTGAGAGCCTCCATTTTTGATTGAACTTCATTAATAGCTTTTTTGATTTTAACTTGGTTAGATTTTAGTTCTTTTATTTCTCCAGAAGGGGCTTTTATATCTCTGGAGAGGGTTTCTCTAATATCTTCCATGCCTTTTTCAACCCGGCTATAACCTTGAGAATTGTCATTTTGAACTCTAGTTCTGACATATTACCAATGTCTGTATTGATTAGGTCCCTAGCCTTTGGTACTGCCTCTTGTTCTTTTTTTTGTTGTGAATTTTTCCGCCTTGTCATTTTGTCCATCTAAGAGTATATGAAAGACAAGTAAAATACTAAAAGGGTGGCAACAATCCCAGGAAAATATGCTTTAACCAAATCAGAAGAGATCCCAAATCGTGAGGGATCTCCTCTGATTGGGATCTCCTTTGATTGGGATCTCCCAATCTCTTCTGATTGGGATCTCCCAATCTCTTCTGATTGGGATCTCTTCTGATTTGGGGATAAAAAGAGGTTCAAAAACAAAGAAAGAAAAAAAAAGAAAAAAGAATTAAATAAAAGAGATTGAATTAAAAATTCAATCAAGATTTTAAAAAAAGAATTAAGAAAAAAAGATTGAAGAGATACGGATCTCTTCTGATTTGGGGATAAAAAGAGGTTCAAAAAGAAAGAAAAAAAAAGAATTAAAAAAAAGAAAATGAATAAAGAAAAGTATAAAAAAGAAAAAATATATATATATTATATAATCTAGTTAAAAAACGTTAAAAAAGAAAAGGGTAAAAGTTATAAAAAATTTCAGCAGAAGAAGAGAAAAAAATGAAAAAGAAAAAAAAATTAAAATTAACTACAAGACTAAAAAATCACAGGCAGAAAGCCATGAGTTCCGTGATTTGTTTTCTCCTCCTCTGGAATTCTGCTGCTCTCTCCTTGGTATTGAAACTGCACTCCTGGGGCGCCTGGGTGGCTCAGTGGGTTAAGCCACTGCCTTCGGCTCAGGTCATGATCTCAGGATCCTGGGATCGAGCCCCTCATCGGGCTCTCTGCTCAGCAGGGAGCCTGCTTCCTCCTCTCTCACTGCCTGCCTCTCTGCCTGCTTGTGATCTCTCTCTGTCAAATAAATAAATACAATCTTTAAAAAAAAAAAAAAGAAACTGCACTCCTTGGTAGGTGAACGTGGTCTTGCCTGGATTTCTTGTTGATCTTCTGGGGGAGGGGCCTGGTGTAGTGATTCTCAAGTGTCTTTGCCCCAGGCGGAATTACAGCGCCCTTACCAGGGGCCAGGCTGAGTGATCTGCTCGGCTTTGCTTTCAGGAGCTTTTGTTCCCTGAGCGCTTTCTGTAGAGTTCCGGAGGACAGGAATACAAATGGCGGCCTCCTGGTCTCCGGCCCGGAGGAGCCGAGAGCCCAGGGCCCCGCTCCCCTGTGCGCCCTCAGCGAACAGCTCCTAGTAACTCGCGTCTGCCTAACCTCTGGCCGCGCTCCGAGCTCACCGAGCTTGCGACCGGTTCAAGGCAACTCCGAGCTGCGAGCTTACTTTCGGCTCTGTCTCTGCAGTTGGCTTTCCTGTTCCAATAACCGCAAGCTCTGCGACACTCAGACACCCCCGATCCTTCTGTGACCCCGCGGGACCTGAGGTCACGCCGACCCCACGTGGGCTTCGCCCCGGTTTAGCCTCCGGAGCGATGTCCCTCAGCGGAACAGACTTTTAAAAGTCCTGATTTTGTGCTCCGTTGCTCCGCCGCTTGCCAGGAGCCGGCCCCTCCCCCCGGGGTCTATCTTCCCGTCGCTTTGGATTCACTTCTCCGCCAGTCCTACCTTTCAGAAAGTGGTTGTTTTTCTGTTTCTAGAATTGCTGTTCTTCTTCTCTTCGATCTGCCGATGGATTTGCATGTGTTTGCAATCTTTAGATAAGCTCTCTAGCTGATCTCCCGCTAGCTGAGGTAGTCTCAGCCTGCTACTTCTCCGCCATCTTGACTCCTCCCCCCCTTCTGAATAAACCTTTAACTCAACTATTCAAAAAACTACACAATGTATCAGAACTCATTTCTAAACTTTGTCCTAGGAAAACTCTGAGCAATTGATATTTTCACCTTATTCATGTCTGTGGACCTTATCAAGTGAATACACACACAAAGGGCCCCTGGGTGGCTTAGAGGGTAGAACATGTGACTCTTGATCTCAGGGTCATAGGTTCAAGCCCCACATTGGGTATAGAGATTACTTAAAAATATAATCTTAAAAACAAACTTCCTGTTGCAACCCAGCAGGAGGCATATAATATCTAGTGGTCAAGTAAATACACACATAAAACACTAGGTATTCTCCTTCATGTACAAAGATGTCCTGAAATCACAATTGCTGTTATGTTCTTATGGAGTTATCTTAAAAGTCAAGGGAAGGGATGAAAGAAAAGTATACACACTGGTTTGAAAGCTATTCAAAGAAGTCTATTCAGAAAAATGACTTCATTCATAGGATGGTGGAAGGACCAATAACAGCTCTCCAAACCAGTATGTTTGTTACTTTGAAAGATAATAAACAGTATATGTCTTATGGCATTTTTATTTTTATTTATAATTTAAGGTTGAAATATTTCTCCAAATACTTAAGATGATTTTAATTGGAATTAATAAAAACTATTTTAATAAACTATTAGAATTCACAGTTGATATTTCTTCAAGCATTTAAATAAAAGAAATCCAAAGAAAATCTTATTTGTCAAGGTCGATTTAAAGATAAATATATTATCTATTTTGTACTTTCACATAGATATATAGTTAAATGTTAAGAGGTAAATAAATTACTTACATACTTGTGTCTTAAAAAAACATAAACCTCTCTCATAACTTCAAACAAAACATGATAGAATTCTTGAAAGGATTGGTGTTGTACCTTCTAATCTTTTATGAACTTGTAGTAAATGTGATGGAAGTGATACTTTAATCAATGAATGATATCTACAAGCATCAATGTATTCTTTACTCAATTTAAGGTAAATTAAGCTAAGGTCGACACTAACTGATAATATATTCATGTGAATGTGATCACTTGAGAGTAATAATAATTCTCTCTGGCAAAATATATAGTAAATAACTGAAAGCTAATGAACTAGCAAATATGCGAATTTGTCTGAACTAAGAGAATTGCAGGAAAATAATTGAATTTGAAACACACATATTATCACTGACTGATATAGCTAACAGGACATAAATGAAAAGTTCCTATAAGTTAAATTAACTCCCAAGACTATGATATTTTTTAAAATGTAGGAATTTTTTTGCCTTTTTTTTCTCTTTCATTCTTTTTTTTTGCCTTTTTTTTCTCTTTTTTTTCTCTCTTTCATTCTTAATCAAGACATGTAGTGTTGTAAATCTGCCTCACAAAATGCATCCTAAGAAAGCTTCTTTGAAAAATAAATAAATAAATAAATAAAATATTAAAAAGTTTAACCCTCCCCCAGGCATTTCTAGTGGTGCATTACTCTTTTTAAATTTTTATTTATTAATATATTTCTTTTCAGTGTTCCAGAATTCATTGTTTATAAACCACAACAAGT
This sequence comes from Neogale vison, assembly GCF_020171115.1. Taxonomy (NCBI): domain Eukaryota; kingdom Metazoa; phylum Chordata; class Mammalia; order Carnivora; family Mustelidae; genus Neogale; species Neogale vison. The sequence goes on from NC_058095.1 coordinate 78,152,494, forward strand.
GCTCCATTCAGTACATGCCCTCCATAATACCCACCACCGGGATCACCCACCCTCCCACTGCCCTCCCCTCCAAAGCCTTCAGATTGTTTTTCAGAGTCCACAGTCTCTCATGGCCCATCTCTCATGGCCCATCTCACCCTCTGATTTTCCCCCTCTCCCTTCTCCTTTCCATCTCCCCATGTCCTCCATGTTATTCCTTATACTCTGCAAATAAGCAAAACCGTAAGATAATCAACTCTCTCAGCTTGACTTATTTCATTCAGCATCATCTCTTCCAGTCCTGTTGATGCTGATACAAAAGTTGCGAATTCATCCTTTCTGATGGAGGCGTAATACTCCATAGTGTATATGGACCGCATCTTCCTTATCCATTTGTCTGCTGAAGGGCATTTTGGTTCTTTCCACAGTTTGGCGACCATGGCTATTGCTGCCATGAACATTGGGGTACAGATGGCCCTTCTGTTCACAACATCTCTATCTTTGAGGTAAATACCCAGTAGTGCAATTTCAGGGTCATAGGGAAGCTCTATTTTTAATTTCTTAAGGATCTCCACACTGCTTTCCAAAGCAGCTGCAGTGACTTGCATTCCCAACAGTGTAAGAGGGTTTCCCTTTATTCACGTCCTCTCCAACACACATCGTTTACTGCATTGTTAATTTGGGCCAATCTAACTGGTGTAAGGTGGTATCAAAATGTGGTTTTAATTTGAATCTCCCTGATGGCTAGTGATTATGAACATTTTTCCATGTGTCTGTTAGCCATTCATACATCTTCATTGGAGAAGTGTCTGTTCATGTCCTCTTCCCATAATTTGTTCCATGTGTGTTCAGTTTGAGGAGTTCCTTATAGATCCTGGATATCAGCCCTTTGTCTATATTGTCAGATGTGAATATCTTCTCCCCTACCGTGGGTTGCCTCTTTGCTTTGTTGAGTGTTTCCTTCAAGTATCATGTAGAAGTTTTAAACTTGATGAAGTCCCAAAAATCCATTTTCACTTTTGTTTCCTTTCTTTGGACACATATCTTGAAAGAAGTTGTTGTGGCTGATGTTGAAGAGGTTACTGCCTATGTTTTCCTCTAGGATTCTGATGGATTCCTATCTCACATTGAGGTCTTTTATCCATTTCAAGTTTATCTTTGTGTGTGGTGTAATAGAATGGTCGAGTTTCATTCTTCTACTTATAGCTGTCCAGTTTTCCCAGCACCATTTATTGAAGAGATTGTCTTCTTTCCACTGTATATTTTTTCCTGTTTTGTTGAAGATTATTGACCCATAGAGTTGAGGGTCCATATCTGGGCTCTATACTCTGTTCCACTGGTCTATGTGTCTGTTTTTATGCCAGTACCATGCTGTCTTGGTGATCACAACTTTGTAATAAAGCTTGAAAATGGGCAACATGATGCAACCAGGTTTTTTTTTTTCTTTTTCAACATTTCCTTAGCAATTCAAGGTCTCTTCTGATTCCATACAAATTTTAGGATTGTTTACTCCAGCTGTTTGAAAAATGCCAGTGGAATTTTTATTGGAATGCCATAGAAAGTATAGATTACTCTAGACAGCATAGACATTTTAACAGTGACTGCCTATTTCTAATCCATGAGCATGGAATGGTCTTCATTCTTTTTGTGTCTTCTTCAATTTCATTCATGAGTGTTCTGTAATTCCTCGAGTAAAGATCCTTTAATTGTTTGGTTAGGCTTATTCCCACATATCTTATGGTTCTTGGTGCTACAGTAAATGGAATCAATTCTCTAATTCCACTTTCTGTATTTTCATTCTTAGTGTATAAGAAAGCAACTGATTTCTGTTCATTGATTTTGTATCCTGCCTCATTCCTGAATTGCTGAATGAATTCTAGTAGTTTGAGGTGGAGTCTTTTGGGTTTTCCATATGAAGTATCATGTCATCTGTGAAGAGAGAGTTTTTGACTTCGTTATTGCCAATTTGAATAAATTTTATTTCTCTTTGTTGTCTGATTGCTGCAGCTAGGCCTTCTAATATTATGTTGAACAAGAGTGGTGAGAGTGGGCATCCTTGTCATTGTTCCTGATCTCAAGGAGAAGGCTGCAAGCTTTTTCCCATTGAGGATGATATTTGCTGTGGGTTTTTCATAGATAGATTTTGTGAAATTCAGGAATGTTCCCTCTATCCATATACTTTGAAGTTTTTTAATCAGGAATGGATGCTGGATTTTGTCAAATGCTTTTTCTGCATCAATTGAGAGGACCATGTGGTTCTTCTCTCTTCTCTTATTGATTTGTTCTGTTACACTGATTGATTTAATAATGTTGAAACATGGTTGCAAACCAGGACTGAATCCCACCTTGTCATGGTGGATAATATTTTTTTTAAAGATTTTATTTATTTATTTGACAGAGAGAAATCACAAGTAGTCGGAGAGGCAGGCAGAGAGAGAGAGAGGGAAGCAGGCTCCCTGCTGAGCAGAGAGCCCGATGAGGGACTCTATCCCAGGACCCTGAGACCATGACCTGAGCCAAAGGCAGCGGCTCAACCCACTGAGCCACCCAGGCGCCTGGATAATATTTTTTAATGTACTGTTGGATCCTATTAGCTAGGATCTTATTGAGAATCTCAGCATCCATATTCATCAGGGATACTGGTCTGAAATTCTCCTTTTTGGTGTGGTCTTTGCCTGTTTTGTGGATCAGGGTAAGGTTGGCTACATAGAAAGAGTCTGGAGGTTTTCCTCCTGCTTCAATGTTTTGGAAAAGCTTCAGGAGACTAGGTGTTATTTCTTTTCTGAAAGTTTGGGAGAATTACCCAGGGAATCCATCAGGTCCTGGGCTCTTGTTTTTTGGGAGGTTTTTGATCAATTCTTCAAACTCGTTACTAGATATCAATCTATTCAGATTGTCAGTTTCTTCCTGGCTCAATTTTGGAAGTTTATAGTTTTCCAGGAATGCATCTATTTCTTCTAGGTTGCTTAACTTATTGGCATATAACTGTTGATAATAATTTCTGATGATTTTTTCTACCTCCTTTGTGTTCGTTGTGATCTCTCCCTTTTCATTGATAATTTTATTAATTTGAGCCTCTCTCATTTCTTTTGAATTATTTGGCCAATGGTTTATGTAGTGTCCTTCTGTATCTCTGATGACAGTCCTTTGTTTAAAATATAATTTATCTGATATGACAATTGCTATCCCAGCCTTCTTTTGAGGTCCATTGGCATGAAAGATGCTTCACCATCCCTTCAATTTCAATCTGGATATATCCTTACGTTTGAAATGAGTCTCTTATAGACAACATATGGATGGGTCTGGTCATTTTATCCAGTCTGCAACCCTGTGTCATTTTATGGGCACATTTAGGCCATTCTCATTGCGAGTGATTATTGAGAGAGGCGTTTTTATTGACATCATGTCACTTGTGAAGTCATTGTTTCTATACATTGTCTTCTTATATTTCTGTTCAATGATATTCTTAGGATTTTTCATCTTTTATAAAACTCCCGTTAATATTTATTGTATTGTCCGTTTGGTGGTCACATACTCTCTTAAACCTTGCTATTCTTGGAAGCTCTTTATCTCTTCATCCACTTTGAATATCATTTTTGCTGGATAAAGTGTTCTTTTTTTTTTAAAGATTTTATTTATTTATTTGACAGAGAGAGATCACAAGCAGATGGAGAGGCAGGCAGAGAGGGAGATAGAGGAAGAAAAAAGAAAAGAGAAGGCCCAGCCCAAATGGTCCCCAAAGACTTATAAATTATACAAAGACAGACAAATAAAAAGACCAACAAAAGTAGATGACAAGAATGGAGCACTGGGTGTGGTGAAAAAATAATTAATACTGTTTTTCTGAAAATGAATAAATTGGAAAAAAAAAGTAGATGACAAGAAAAATAAATAAATAAATAAATAAATGAAAGAACCCAGCCAACATAAACCCCAAGCATAAGATTTATATACTACCAGAACAAAAATGAATACAGAGAGACTGACAGAAGAAAAAATGGGAGAGTGGTTATAAATTCTCAGTGTGGGAGAGGGAGGTTATTTTGATTTTTCCTGGATGTATCTTGATATCTTTATGAATGGACTCAACTTCCCTGAGATAAAGGGATAACAAAACTGGTTTACCTATATGGTTAGCATTGAGTGGGAAAAGGGGGTTACCTTGAAGCTTATCTCTATATGAATATTTAAAAAAAAGAAAAGAAAAGAATAGAAAAAATAAAATAGAAAAGCGAAAGTAAAACACAGGAATATATATTAAAAAGTTCATGTTAAAAGTTATTATGTAATTCAATGCACTGCACATCTCACTGTGATGGTAAAAAGGTTAAAAAGTTACATATTTTAAAAAATGAAAATAACCAGAATAGTGGGACCGAATTAAAAATAAAAGTTGTATCTATGCAGTAGAGATGGAAGTCCTCTTGACTTTTCTTTTTTTTTGTGGTTGACTTTCTTGGGGAGAGGCCTGTCACATGGCTTTTCAGGCAGTGTTCCTAGAGTTAAGTCCTCCTGCCCCCATCAAAGAGATGGGCTCTTAGGAAATGGGTTTTTCAGGCCTTTGCTTTTTGGAGGTTTTGTTTGTTTGTTTTGTTTTTGTTTGTTTTATTTCTTTTCAGTGAAACATAATTCATTGTTTTTGCACCACATCCAGTGCTCCATGCAAAATATGCCCTCCATAATACCCACCACCTGGCTCCCCCAGCCTCCAAGCCCCTTCCCCTTCAAAACCCTCAGGTTGTTTTTCAGAGTCCACAGTCTCTCATGGTTCACCTCCCCTTCCAATTTCCCTCAACTCCCTTCTCCTCTCCATCTCCCTATGTCCTCCATGTTATTTGTTATGTGCCACAAATAAGTGAAGCCTTATGATAATGGACTCTCTCTGCTTGACTTATTTCACTCAGCATAATCTCTTCCAGTCCCATCCATGTTGCTACAAAAGTTGGGTATTCATCCTTTCTGATGGAGGCATAATACTCCATAGTGTATATGGACCACGTCTTCTTTATTCATTCATCCGTTGAAGGGCACCTTGGTTCTCTCCACAGTTTGGCAACCATGGCCATCACTGCTATAAACATTGGGGACAGATGGCCCTTCTTTTCACTACATCTGTTTCTTTGGGGTAAATACCCAGCAGTGCAATTGCAGGGTCATGTGGAAGCTCTATTTTTTTAATTTCTTGAGGAATTTCCACACTGTTCTCCAAAGTAGCTGCAACAACTTGCATTCTCTCCAACAGTGTAAGAGATTTCCCCTTTCCCCACATCCTCTCCAACACACTTTGTTTGCAATCTTACTAATTTTGGTCATTCTAACTGGAGTAAGGTGGTATCTCAATGTGGTTTTAATTTGAATCTCCCTGATGGCTAGGGATGATGAGGGTTTTTTTTTTTGTTGTTGTTGTTGTTGTTGTTTGTTTGTTTGTTTCTTTTTTGTATCTCCGCTTGGAGGCTTTTGATGGTTTTTGGAAGTTTAGAGGAAAGCAAACTGAACCTAGACTTCTCTCTCAGACAGAAGCCTCAGTTTCTTCCATTCTGGGTACTCCAGAGCACATAAATTTTGCCTCTGCCACTGGCAGACACAGTCACCAGTCACGGCCTCTGGTGTCATGGTCTCTGGTATAAGAATTCCTGTTTGTACCCAAAACCATGAGAAATACTAGCCCTGGATGTCTGGGAGCTGACTGCCAGAGCAGTCCAGAGCAGAGAAAGCCCTGAGATTTTCATGCTGGCTTGGGCTGGTAGTGCTCAGACTCTCTGGGTCCTAGAGAGTGCTGGCTGGCTGGCGCCTGCAAAGAGCTCTCTCTGAAGAGGGTGTAGGACATGACTCAGACTCTGTTCATGCAGTCCACACGTGGAAAGTGCAAAAGGCTGTGTTTCTACCAGCTGGCGAGACTACCTCACATTCATGGGTGCTGCCATCCAGAAGCTCTCAGGCATGCCATGGCTCATGGAACAAGACCTGGCTTCTTCGCTGCACTCTCTCTGGCTCAGTGCCAGCGGTGGTTGTCCTGGGTTGAGGGGCTTAAGCTCTTGTCCCTAACCGCCCAATTCCCCAATTTCCCCCAATTACCCTTTGTTCTTTTTGAGTGCTTTCAACTGGACTCCCAAGTTAATGCTGGCCCCCAATCACAGGGAACTCTTGTATTGGGGTATTACTTTTCAATGGGTCCCCTCTTGTGTCTCCCTCCTCCTTTTGATTATTTTCCAATATCAATCTGATGTTTCCACTCGACTTTATCTGCCCACTGGTGTCTTCTGCGTCTGTAATGATGCAGAAGTATATAATTCAAATCTCAGGCTGATTTCATGGGTGATAAGAGTTCTTTAGTAGGTAATCAGTTCACTTTATGGGAAAGGATGAAACGGAGCCTACTCCTACTTCTCCGCCATATTGTCTCTCACATGTTAAATCTTCTTGAAGGTTAAAATGAAACTACATTTCTTGAAATGTAACCTTTGCCTGTTGGATTTCTACACATTATTTTCTGTTAGAGGAGGACAGAGAAGAGTCCATGGCTTAACCAAAAAGGAAGTTTCTTATAATCCATTATTCCTAGGGCAAAGACCTGATCCTTTTCTTTATGTTCTAGTTTTGAGAATGTTGTCTCTGATTCCTCAGTTTTTCCTATTATATGAATTCATATAACATTGTTCAAAATACGTAAAATCAGATATTGTCAAAAATTAGTTTACTAGACTTAGGCATTCCAAAAACCAAAAATGTGGGCAAGGAAGCAAACTCTATAGACATAAGGCAGCTACAGAATCTTGCCCTTTCTCTAAACTTCGTCTGTCACATGACTTCACATTTCAATCAACTCATAATTCTCATCAAAGTTTTTTGAATACATCCACTTAGATTCAATATCAATCTTCTTTTTCAATGGGTCCATACTTAAGGATAAAAATTTAGTATTAGTGTCATTTTAATGACACTCCAATGAACTTCAGTTGGTGGAGTAGGGACTAGTTCCATGTCCAGAAGCAAAAAAAAGAAAAAAAAAATATCCTCATTCTGGGAGAGATGGCAAATGTGGCCTGCTCTCCTTAGAAATATTTGGATGCTTAGTGTAATGCAAACGAACTTGGTCTGTTATGTGGAAAAAATAAATCTCACAAGCTGTTATTTGTCACCCTAAGAAATGCTAAAACCCAACTTGGTTTTCCCAGATGGATATTTAAAGTCGTATCATTATTACGTTGACAGATAAGATGTTTTTGTCTATTCCATCTAGGTGTGTCTCTCAAGAACAGCATTCACAATTTTCTGTAGTGATTTTTACAAACCAGATGTTCCAGTTTCTCTTCTGATACTGTCACAAACTCAGCTATGTCTGTTGAAATCTGTTTCCTATTCTTCCTGTGGATAAAATAAACAACTCTACTGTATTCCTTGATTCTACTGTATTCCACTGGAGTCATGTGACTATGCTGTTCTGTGAGGTAAATAAACATTACATGCAGCACTTCTTGGCCTGGACCATAAACACCTTCACCCCTCCCGATGCCATCTGAATGTTAACCAAGGCTGCAGAAGCCTTTGCCGTCTTTAATGTCTTGGTCCCAAACTATCCAGTCTGTGAGTGAGAAATGAAGCAAGCTGGCCTCCACTGCTCCCACTGCCTAGACAGTTCACCTGACTGTAAAGGATCAACTTCTCCTTCCTCACTAAACCTTTTTGGATTCAGTTTTATCTTAGTGACTAATTGCAGTAAATAATACAGAAATCTATAACAGGATGTCTAACAATATTGCTCTTCAGCTTTCCTTCATGGTCATAAGTAAGTCTTTTAATACCTTTATGCATTTGCACAAATGGACTTTGAGTGTATAACAAAGAAGGAAGAGTATTTGTTCTTCTCTTCAGTAAATATACATTGAATATAAGTCCATGCCTAATAGACACACAAAGATGAGTTACATAGTGCTGGTTTGTATTGTAGCTGAGGGTGGGTGGTTCTGGAGCCCTAGTTGTGGTACCCACTCCAGAGGTAGCACAAAGTATAACAAAGAAGGAAGAGTATTTGTTCTTCTCTTCAGTAAATATACATTGAATATAAGTCCATGCCTAATAGACACACAAAGATGAATTACATAGTGCTGGTTTGTATTGTAGCTGAGGGTGGGTGGTTCTGGAGCCCTAGTTGTGGTACCCACTCCAGAGGTAGCACGTGGATGGCAGCAGCAGCTTCTTTGGCTTCTATTTCTGTAGCAACTTGGGGAATCTTTCTTGCTCAAACATATTTCTTTTGTCCTCCCAGTGATTCTGAAAACCATTTAATAATACTCTGTACTACAATGTTCTTTTCTCTTAAACTAGCTTCAGTAGATTCTCTGAAATGGTTCTCTGAAACTGAAACCTGGGCCCCAAGTATTTAGCATTCCACAAATTTCTTTGACCGAGTCCATGACCCTGAAGGATATTAACCATATACTAATTCCCACCTCTCTTACAAATGTTACCTCACCCCAATAAAGTTACTATTTTGCAGTAGTTAAGGCATTATTGTGGACAAATGTAAAGATGACTTTTTCCTATCCAACCCCATAGAAACCTCAGTATGCTAATACTTACTGTAAATGTCCACGAGGGTCCAGAGTCTGGCTATACTGTACACAGTATAAAGAGTATAGAGCAATTCCCAAATAGAATATGTGATTATTTTGGAGGGAAATGGAGATAAATAATATCCAACATTAATATTCAACAGCATTACTATCCAACAGAATGTCAATATTTTTCAAAACGCCATTAAAGGAAAGCTGATCCATGAAAAGTATTTTGAAAATCCTGTTGTAAAATATGACCATCAATTCACACTTTTTTAAAATTCCAGAAATTTTCAAGAGCCATAATCTAGGTGCTCTTGTGACATGGTCTGAACTTGCTCATTTCCACTTCTGTGGAATGATTCCCAGCAACGATCATCTTCCTTTCCCTCTCCACTAGGTATTGCCAGATGATTTAGGTCAAAATCCCCCTGTCCCAAAAGCCTTTCTTAATGATGTCCATTTCAGGTTATTATGCTTCATTTTAGAGCCATTGTACACATGCAGTTGTTTATGCCTTCATCTAAGAATTACAGCCTCTTAGGTATCAATCTTGCCTTTGTGATTGCAGTGCAAGCTTCATTTTGAAGTGTGAACTCTTTTTTGTGCTTAATCCTTTCTGTTTATGCCTCTAAAATGATTTGTAGATTGTAAATTTTCATGTGACATTTTCCTTGTATATTTATCTACTAATCTACTTTTTTATCTACTAATTTTTTATCTACTTTTATCTACTAATATAAAATAACCTCCTGGCTGCTAAACTGAAGAAGCCCCTATCAAAATCCCTGCACCCATTTTAGACGGAAGGTAGCAGCATGGTGAGAAAACAGTTGACGGTGACAGAATGGCAACATACATTCAGTGCTTTCATATAAATGAACATCATTCTTGACAGCTTATGGATGATGCATGAAAACGTCTTGCAATACCAAGAAAATATCAAGGAACTAAGCAGTTTTTAACAGGGACTTTATCTATAACGTTTTATAAACTAAGGGACAATGTATGCCTATATCCTATGTGTAAGGCAAATTATGTAAATTTAAATATCAAGGGATTCATGCATTTAAGAAGAGACATATTAAAGTTTTAGCCTTTATTAATTTGGACTGATGCGTATATAAAAGAGTAATGTGTTTTTGTAACTTTCCATATGTTCATATTTCTTCTAAAAATGAAGAAAGTAGGGCGCCTGGGTAGCTCAGTGTGTTAAGCCGCTGCCTTCGGCTCAGGTCATGATCTCAGGGTCCTGGGATTGAGTCCCGCATCGGGCTCTCTGCTCAGCAGGGAGCCTGCTTCCTCCTCTCTCTCTCTGCCTGCCTTTCTGCCTACTTGTAATCTCTCTCTGTCAAATAAATAAATAAAAAATCTTTAAAAAATGAAGAAAGGAGAACCATTCTGCATAATTAACAAGGTTTTTTTGAGATCATTTTATACTTTGTCACTTAATTTGAATCCCATAAAACATATGTTATTGAGTCTGTACTTTTCAGGCAGCTCTCTGAGTGCAATTGCCTCGCTTAGTGACCTAGGTGTACTGTTTTGCAGGACTTATAGTTTTAATTTTAATTAATACTTTAACACTTTGTTACATAATTGAAAAACGTGGTGACTAAGGATGCTGAAGTCTGCATATAACTTTTAACTTCCCAGAAACTTAACTGCAGATGGCCTACTATTGACGAGAAACCTTACCAATAACATAGTCAAGAAGTACATATTTTATATATCTATAATATACTACATTCTTTCAATAAAGTATGAGAGAGAAAACAGTATGTTGTTAAGAAAGTCATAAGAAAGAAAACATACATTTATAGTACTGGACTCTATTGAAAAAAAAAAATCTGCATATGAGTGGACCTGAACCATTCAAACTCCATTTTTACAGGGTCTATGATATGTTGCTTTCTGTGCACATGAGTCTGCTCCAGACCGATGCATCCATACTTGATGGACTTAAAAATTGTCCAGCTTCCTGAGTCAGTAAGTATGAGAGTCAAACTTTAAAGCAGTGTTTATCAAAGTCTGGTCAAAGGACAACCTACAAAAGAATCATCTGGAAAAAAAGGTGCTGCTTTTAGGCTTGGTGAATGGGAGTCTTCATGTGTGAATCCGGGCACCTGTGTGCATATTCTCACACATGTGAGAAAGAACATTTTCCCTAGTCCTTTGAGTCAAGGCCTCTTGGTAGTTTTCTTATTACAGGCATTGGGCTTCTCTTAGTAACGCTCCAATCTTAGCAAATTATTTTTTATTGCAACTACATCAAAACTTACTACTCCCTAGACACACTGGCACAAAATTTCCTCTAAAAATTATTGTCAATTTTAAAAATAGAAAAATATTCTTAAGAACATTATTCTGGGGGTGCCTGTGTGGCTCAGTGGGTTAAAGCCTCTGCCTTCGGCTAAGGTCATGATCTCAAGGTTCTGGGATTGAGTTTCCCATTAGGCTCTCTGTCCAGCAGGGAGCCTACTCCCTCCCACCTGCCTCTCTGTCTACTTGTGATCTTTGTCTGTCAAATAATTTTAAAAATAACAGTATTATGTAATTATAAATCATAATTTTATAGTGAAAGTGTGACTTCTTATTATGACACTTTTGGTACAATAATTTTTGTTTTGTTTTGTTTTGGTTTTTTGTTTAAGGAGTGCCTGGGTGGCTCCAACAGTAAGTGACTTCTGCCTTCAGATCAGGTCATGATCCAAGGGTCCTGGGATCAAGCACTGCATCCTACACCCTGCTCCCCAGGAAGCTTGTTCTCCCTCTCCCACTCACCCTGCTTGTATTCCCTCTCTGTCAAATAAATAAATAAAATCTTTAATTTTTTAAAAAATATGCTTAAGAAAAGGCCTATATTCACTGCATGAAATCTATCATCCGTACTAGTGTATCATCCCACTAGAATTACACAGTCATGGTTAATATTTATTTTTAAGAAAGAAGATAATACAAGTACAACAAAGACCCAAGGATTGAAAAATCTATAATTTAGCCTCAATGCCTCGGACTTTACGTATTTATCCAGACATTGTTTTAAATTTGACTCACCCCTGAAAAAATTTTGGAACAGTGTCAACTGGCCACATATATAACAGAGAGATAACCAGAGAGGGAATACAAGAAGGAGCAGAAGAGGGAGAAGGAGGTTTCCCACTGTGCAGGGAGTCTGATGTGGGACTTGATCCTAGGACCCTGGGATCATGACCTGAGCCAGAGGCAGACACTTAATGACTGAGCCATTCAGGTGTCCCTAGAAATTATTTTAAAGTGATATCATTCAAGGTATGCTCTATGAAGTGAGTGACCTCCCTATGCTCTGAAAGAGGATATTTAAGATTTCATTTTGATTAACATCTGAGAACAGTTTAGCATCACTCTGGGTTCTTGGTGTCTTGCCACCTAGATTCTCTGTGTTAAAGGGGCAGCATAGAAAAAAAGCTACAGTGGAAAGTCTTCTCGTAAATATTCTACTACTGTCCTTGTAAATACAGTTCTTTTCTGCTGAATGGAAATCTGTAGTAATTATTTTTCTTTTTTACGATATGTTACATATTCTTTATTTGGTTTAGGCTTAACTTACATAGAGCAATGTGATGCATTAAAACCTTTTTTATTTTTAATCATTTTTTACATTTATTTTCAGCATAATAATATTCACTGTTTTTGTACCACATCCAGTTCTCCATGCAATCTGTGCCCTCTCAAATACCCACCACCTGGTTCCCCCAACCTCCCACCCCCCACCATTTCAAACCCCTCATGTAGAGTAGAAATCTAGGAAGTTTGTTTTTATAAAGATGATAAACAAGGTAATCTTTATCAATAGTAGAATTAGGTCATGGATGTTTTGCTTTAAAAATCCCAGGTGGGGGACGCCTGGGTGGCTCAGTTGGTTAAGCGGCTGCCTTCGGCTCAGGTCATGATCCCAGCGTCCTGGGATCGAGTCCCACATCGGGCTCCTTGCTTGGCAGGGAGCCTGCTTCTCCCTCTGCCTCTGCCTGCCACTCTGTCTGCCTGTGCTTGCTCTCGCTTCTCTATGACAAATAAATAAATAAAATCTTAAAAAAAAATCCCAGGTGGTGGGTATTATAGAGGGCACGGGTTGTATGGAGCACTGGGTGTGGTGAAAAAATAATGAATACTGTTATGCTGAAAATAAATAAATTTAATTTAATAAAATCTCATAAAGAAATAAAATAGCATCATTATTAAATTTTAAATAAAGTGTATTTTTTCACTCTTTATATTTTATTGAATCCAGTAAGTGAATAAATTATTTTTGAAATTTAATTTAATTTTTCTGAGTTATACGATCAATTACTTATGCACCACCCACAGTGCTCCTTGCAATATATGCCCTCCTTAATACCCACCACCTGGCTCACCTATCTCCCAATCTCCGCCCCTCCAAAACCCTCAGTATGTGTGTCAGAGCCACAGTCTCTCTGCTTCGTCTCCTCTTACAATTTCCCCCAAGTCAATTTTCCTTTCCTTCTACTAATGTCCTAAGTGTAATTTCTTATGCACCACAAGTATGTGAAACCGTATGATGATTGACTTTTTCTGCTTGACTTATTTCACTCAGCATAATCTCTTCCAGTACTCCATGTTGGTACAAAAGTTAGGTATTCATCTCTTTTGATGGCTGAATAATATTTCATTGTATATATGGACCATATCTTATTTATCTAATGTCTGTTGAAGGGCTTCTTGGCTTATTCCACAGTTTGGTGATTGTGAGCATTCCTGCTATGAACAATGGGGTACATATAGCCCTTTTGTTCACTACATCTGTATCTTTGGGGTAAACACACAGTAGTGCAATTGCAGGGTCATAGGCTAGGCCTATTTGTAATTTTTTAAGGATTCTCCACACTGTTTTCGAAAGCAGCTGCAATGACTTGCATTCCCACCAACAGTGTAAGAGGGTTCCCCTTTCTCCATATCCTCTCCAACAGACGTTATTTACTGTCCTGTTAATTTGGGCCATTCTAATTGGTGTAAGGTAGCATCTCAATGAGGTTTTGATTTGAATTTCCCTAATGGTAAGGATGATGAACATTTTTTCATGTGTCTGTTAGCCATTTGTATGTCTTCCTTGGAGAAGAGTCTACTAATGTTTTCTGCCAATTTTTGATAAGGGTATCTGGTTTTTTTTGTTTTTTTCTTTTTGGTTTTGAGTTAAGGGAGTTATTTATAGATCTTGGATAACTGCCCTTTGTCTGTAGTGTCATTTGTGAATGTCTTCTCCCATTCGTGTGTTGTCTCTTTGTTTTGTTGACTCTTTCCTTTGCTGTGCAGAAGCTTTTGGTCTTGATAAAGTCCCAAAAGTTCGTTTTCACTTTTATTTTCTTTGCCCTTGGAGACATGTCTTAAGAGAAGTTTCTCTGGATGCTGTCAAAGAAGTTACTGCCTATCTTCTCCTCTAGGATTTTGATAGCCTCCTGCCTCATGTTAAGGTCTTTTACCCATTGGTAGTTTAGCCTTTTGTAAGGAATAAGAGGATGGCCAAACTTCATTCTTCTATATATAGCTGTCCAATTATCCCAACACTGTTTATTGAAGAGACTGTTTTGTTTTTCGCCCCGACTGGATATTTTTTCCTGTTTTGTCAAAGATTATTTGACCATAGAATTTGGGTCTATATCTGGACTCTTTCCTCTGTTCCACTGGTCAATGTGTCTGTTTTTGGGCCATTACCATGCTGTCTTGGTGATTACAGCTTTATAATAAAGCTTGAAATCAGGCAAGGTGTTGATCCTGGTTTATTTATTTATTTATTTAGTTAGTTAGTTAGTTATGTGAGAGACAGAGATCACAAGTAGGCAGAGAGGAGACAGAGAGAGAGAGGAGGAAGCAGTCCCCCTGCTCAGCAGAGAGCCAGATGTGGGGCTTGATCTTAGGACCCCGGGATCATGACCTGAGCTGAAGGCAGAGGCTTTAACCCACTGAGCCACCCAGGTGCCCCATAACCCCAGGTTTCTTTTTCAACATTTCCTTAGCCTTGTGGGTCATTTCCAGTTCCATACAAATTTTAGGATTGTTTGTTCCAGCACTTTGAAAATTTTGGTGGAGGGCGCCTGGGTGGCTCAGTGGGTTAAGTCGCTGCCTTCTGCTCAGGTTATGATCTCAGGGTCCTGGGATTGAGTCCCGCATCGGGCTCTCTGCTCCACAGGGAGCCTGCTTCCTCCTCTCTCTCTCTTTGCCTGCTTGTGATCTCTCTCTGTCAAATAAATAAAATAAAATCTTTAAAAAAAAAGAAAAAAAAGAAAATTCTGGTGGAATCTTTAGTGGGATGGAATTAAAAATATAGACTGCTCTTTGCAATACAGACATTTTAACAACGTTTATTATTCTGATCCATGAGCAGGGGATGCTTTTCCATCTTTTTGTGTCTTTTCCAATTACTTTTATGACTGTTCTTTAGTTCCTCAAGTACAGATCCTTTACCTCTTTTGTTAGGTTTATTCCCATGTACTGTGGGCTTCTTGCTGCTATAGTAAGTGAAATCAATTCTCTAATTTCCCTTTCTATATTTTCATGGATAGTGTATAAGAAAGCAACTGATTTATGTGCATTGATTTTGTGTCCTGCCACATTACTGAATTACTGTATGAGTTCTAGTAGTTAGGGGGTAGATCCTTTTGGGATTTCCATATAAAGTATCACATCTTCTGCAAAAAGAGTTTGACTTCTTCTTTCCCGATTTCAGTACATTTTATTTCATTTTGTTGACTGATTGCTGTTTCTAGGACTTCTAGTACTATGTTGAACAACAGGGCTGAGGCTGGGCATCCTTCTCGTGTTCCTGATTTCAAAGGGAAGGATGTCAACATTTCCCCATTGAGAATCATATTCACTGTGGGCTTTTAATTGATAGATCGATGAAGTTGAAGAATGTCCCCTATATCCCTATACTTCAAAGCATTTTAATCAGGAATGAATGCTGTATTTTGTCAAATGCTTTTTCTGCATCATTTGAGAGGAACACGTGGTTCTCTCTTCTCTTATTGATTTGTTCTATCCCATTGATTGCTTTGTGAATATAGAACCATCCTTGTAACCCAGAGACGAATCCCACCTGGTCATGGGGATAATCATTTTAATCTACTGTTGGATCCTATTAGCTAGGATATTGTTGATAATCTTGGTTTCCTTATTCATCAGGGATATTGGTCTGAAATTATTCCTTTTGATGGGATCTTTACCTGGTTTGAGTACCAGGGTAATGCTTGCTTCATAGGCTGAGATGGAAAATTTTTATTCTCTTTCTGTTTATCTACTTTTCTATTTATTTTCCTTCTGTTTTCTGTTAATCTAAAGAAGCCCTTAAGCATTGGCATGGGGTTATCACAGTGAAAGCTCCTACAAATGCTAGTATGGCAAATTTTTAACTCATGTTCACTGTACTTCTCCAAAGTTCAGTCCTAATGGTAATGCCCAGAGGTCAATACAAGGATTGTGAGTAATAAGCATCCACTTGGACACCGAGCCTTATCTTGAGAAAAGCCTGGTGCTGCTAGGGATTCCAGAGATTCTTTTGCACAAAGTGGTACCTCAATAAATCTGGGGAGATATGTCATCACCACTGAAAATCCGGTTCACAAGTTGGTAAATGAACAAAAATCATAATTCAGAATCTCTGTTACTGAGTCAGTAATAACTTCATCTAACAATAAACCTCTCCTCTGAGCAGGGTATAGATTTCCCTCATGGCATTTGATCAAGCATGAGAAAAGAAAAGGTACCATCATGGTCTTTGTGTGCTGTGTGAGGGAACAGAGACTTGAGAACTACTTAGGCACAGTCAGCATATGAGAAACTAGACACTGAAGATTTGGTGTCTTGATTCCAAACGCCACACACTTTCTCTCACGTCTCCACTGCCTGGAAGGGGCTCTAAATTTCTACTCCGTGTTTGGCATCAACTGTGACTTTCGTCCTTGATCTTGAGCCTCCTGTGGGGGACACATGTCAGATGAAAGACATCAGGCCCAATCCTTGCTCAGCATTCAAGTATTTTAGCATCCAATGGGCATTTCTGACACTGATGATTCGTTGTTCCTCCTTCCCTCACTCCAAAACAATTTTGATTACAGGCAGTTTCAGAGATAATCTTCCCACAGTCTACAAAGTCTGGAGCTCTGGAGCAGTGCTCCTTGCTGTGGCAGTCAGGCCCCAGGGCAGTCACATCCTACACTGTCCTCTGGAAGAGTTGAATAAAATTCACTCCAAATTACCCTAGTTGGGATCTAACATTTCACCTCAGATAATGTTGACAAAAGTGGAAATGAATTTTCCTTGTGCATAATTTGTATTCTTCACCTGGGGCAGCCATGGTTTCTGTATGATTAACAGAAGACACTATCCTACCAAAAATAAAAAAAGAAACAAACAAACAAATGATGTTCTTCAGGGATTGAGCATTAATGTGGGCACCTGGCTTACTTCTGAAGAGGAAGAAAGAATAGGCTATGTGTTGCAAGTTGGAGGAAGAAAAACTCAGCAATGGGAAAGGAAAACACGACTTAGGTTTCTCTCTAAGTGACCAGTTAAAATAGTCTCTTGCTGTGTTATGTGGACCTTTTGAAGGAAACAAACTTAAGTTATCATTTTGGATAAATATAAATACAAAATGAGACAAATTATGGATTGAAGTTTCCTTTTTGATCATATATATACATCTATATATGGATGTATTTATATGTATATGTATATATATGTATATGTATATATGTGTATGTATGTATATATACATATATATGTATATATATATAAGATCATATATATGATCAAAATGGAAACTTCAAATATATATGTATGTTTATGCATGTATATGTAAGTGTATATATGTACATGCACATAAGTACATGTATGCACATATATGTATATGTGTGTATATATATATGTATGTATATATGCGCACACACACACACACACATACTGCTGAGCTGGGAAGGAAACATCTGCATGAGTAGCAGAAGACTTAAAGCCAGCAAGATTTTGGTGATCATGTGTATCTGATTTGGCTGCCTGAGGGACAAGTGTGGAAGGAATTTGCACAGAATACCTGTATTGCTCATTGGATGCAGTGGGACTGCAATGGCTGGGAGATACTCCCTGATCAGGAAGTATGCTTCCTATGCTTGTGAGAGCATTCTGCTAAGTAGCTACTAAGTCCTCTGGCCCAGCCATGTTTGTAGGGGGGCAGCTCAGGGCATAGAATTGGGCACAGTGCTGACTCAGCAAGTCCTGGGTCAATTAAACCACAAGCTACGTCAAGTTCCTCATGGGTGGTGGGCTCGGTCTTGACAGATTGGGGAACACAGAGCTGTGGGTACAAGGGAAATAGACTGAGAGCTAACTTCTCAGGATTTGAGCAGAGCTCTGAAGGGCAGTTGACCTGAGACTTTAAACCTTAGCTTGGTGGCCTGAAACCTTCATAGTCTACTTCAAAGGAGCAGAGACTCTCAGTGCTGGAATGAAATAGTGGGGCACATCAAACTATACACCTTCATTTTATTTATTTATTTATTTATTTATTTATTTATTTATTTGACAGATAGAAGGACACACACAAAGCGAGCACAAGCACGAGAGTGGGAGAGGGAGAAGCAGACTCTCCACTGAGCCGGGAGCCCAATGTGGGGCTCCATACTTCGACCCTGGGATCATGACCTGAGCCGAAGGTAAAGGCTTAATGACTGAGCCACCCAGTTACCTCTATAAACCTTCTTTATAGAAAAGAGAAGACCTTTCTTCATTTTAATACTTTAGAGGAGAATTGTTGAATAATATGGTTGTACTCTATCCTTTTTTTTTAAGTATTCATTACCTCCAATGTGGTACTCAACCTCATTACCCCAAGATCAAGAGTCACTCACCCTTCTGATTGCATCAGCCAGGTGCCACTATGTTGAATTTTTTGAGAAAACTTGACACTGTTTCCATAGTGGCTACACCCATTTACAGTCCACCAACAGAGCCCATTCACAGTCCCACCAATAGAGCAGAGTTCCTTTTCTTCCACATTTCAGCCAAAATTCTTGTTCAGTCTTCTTGATACTAGTCTTTCTGACAGATGATAGGGGACATTATTTTGGGCTTTGATTTGCATTTCCCTGGTGATAAGTGGTGGTGAACATCTCTTTTTATATTTGTTGGACCTCTGTGTGTTTTCTTTGGAAAAATATCTAGTCTGAACTCTGCTCATCTTGTAACTGCCACCTCTTTTTGTGTTATTGAGTTGTATGAGTTCTTCAATATTGTGGATAAGAGACAATTATCAGTTAGGTAGTTTGCAAATATTTTCTCCTCTTCAGTATATTGTCTGTTCAATGTGTTGATGACTGGAGATTTCCTTTGATGCACAGAAGGCTTTTATTTCAAAGCAGGCCCTGTTATTTGTTTTTCATTGTAGCCTTTGCTTCCAATGTCAAAAGGGTCATGGTTAGTGTTATGGTCAGGGTCAGGGTCACTGTTAGGGTCAGGGTTAGGTTTAGGGTCAGGGTCAGTGTCAGGGTAGGGTGAAGGCCAGAGCCAGTGTTTTGTTTAGGGTCAGGGTCCGGCTTTGTTTTATGGTCCAGATTCGGGTCAGGTACAGGGTTAGGTTTTGTCAGTGTTATGGTAAGGGTTAAGTTTAGGGTCAGGGTCAGGATCAGGGTCAGCGTCAAGGGCAGGGCCAGGGTCAAGTTTAGAGTGAGGGTCAGGCTTTGGTTTAGGGTCAAGATTTGGCTCAGGGTCATGTTTAGGTTCACGGGAAGTTTTGGGTTTGGGGTTAGGGTTATTGTTAGAAATAGGGTTATGGATAGGGTTAGGGTTAGACAGCGTTAGGGTCAGGGATAGGGTTTGGGTTAGGGTAGGGGTTTGTGTTACGGTTAGGGTCAGCGTTAGGTTTAGGTTCAGGGTCCGTTTTAGGGTTAGGGTTATGGTTACCTATAGGGTTAGTGTTAGGGTCAGGCTCAAGTCACGGTCAGGGTTAGGGTTAGAATCAGGGTTAGGTCAGGATCAGGGTTAGCATTAGGGTTAAGGTCAGAGTCACGGTTAGGGACAGGTCAGTGTTAGGGTAAGGTCAGGTTTAGGTGTAGGTTCAGGGTCCGGATCAGGTTCAGCATCAGGCTTAGCTTTAGGGTTAATGTTGTGGTGAGGATCAGGGTCAGAGTCAGGGTCAGGGTTAGGGGTAGGCTTTGGGTCAGGCTGAATGTAAGCAACAGGGTCAGGGTTATGGATTAGTGTGAGAGTTAGCCCCATACCTGGTTCATTGACCCGTCCCTGTGGGGTCTAATAAACCCTGGACAGAAGGGGGCAGCCCTCACACCCGATCCCACCTAACCAGCCTTAACCTGGGGTGTGAACATGACCTTCCCAACAGTCATCTGACACTTCAACAGCCTGCTCCCGCTCGGGGCGTCTCTACCGCCGATGATCTCTCTTTACACACACCACACACACACACACACACACACACACACACACAGGGAGGAGACCTAGGGCTACACGGGTCGATCAAAAGGTGTGGGACTCTCTGACTCTGAGCCCCGCGGTGTCACCTTTGGATTCTTTTTGCCAAAGGGCCAGAGGCGTCTGGTATCCTGACATGACCTACCCAGTGAGAGGACGTGTCTGGCGGGTGAGCTCTCCTCCTCCTGCATCTTCTGGACTTTGGTAGACAACAGAAGAACATGTCGCTTCCTTCAGGATGTGCTCAGAAATTAGCTGGGCAGGGGTGTTTTCTCTGGAATGTCGGTGCCTGGATACGTTTGTTCCAATTCCGTTGGACTCTGTCGTCACGGAAGTGAAGTCACCACTGCCTGAGGGCTACATACTGAATTTCCTGCTCCCACCAGAGCTCCCTGATGGCGCCCCTCCCCCACCTGCTCAAGGTTCACCTTACACCCCATGCCCTGTCCATACAGTGACACCCCACACAGCCTCCCCCAAGCCCCTGGGAGTCCTGGGTACAGCTGTTGTCACCACTGGGAGGGCACTGAGCTGGGTTCAGACTGGGCTCCTGATCCTGCCCAGGACTGTGAGCCCGCACACACCCTGTGGCTCTCAGGGCCTCCCCAGTCTCCCCTTCTGCACATTGGGGGTGTTCTGCCTTCTACTTCTAGGGATGCCATCAGGGATAGGACCTCTCCATATGTTCTATCCCTACTCTCCCAGGAGGCTAGAGCACACACTTGGTAAGGCACGGGTGAGCCTGGGGCTGGGCGGGGGAATGGAACACAGCCCAGAGAGGCATGGATCTGCTCTAAGATCCAGGGAGAGCCACCCTCCTCCTGCTTGTGTCCCACCCCCCGGGGCTAGGTTGCAGTGCATGGCTTCTGACCTTGGTGACACAGACTTCCTGGGGCTTCCATTAGGTTGAGGGCCAAGGACCTCTCCTGCGCCCATGTGCTGGCCAGCCCCCACAGTGGTCCCCGGGCATTCCCGAATCTGTCCTCCCAGGGTGGATGGCCCATGGGACTGAGAAGGGGACAAAATGCTTGACTCTCATTTCCAAGCTGATGGATCAAAGTCTAGGACTTCTTCTGGTTCCCTCTCTCCTGTGTTCAGTGTCTGTCTCTGTCTTTGTCTCTGTGTCTGTGTCTGCGTCTGTCTCTGTTCTTGTGTGTCTCACAGGAGCAGGATCTGTGGGCTCCAGGGTTGATGGGAGAAACCTCCGAAGTCTCCCTTGTCCCTGTTTCCCTCTCCTGTTCTGGTGCTTGGTTCCTTGCTAAGTAAAGTCTTCTCACCCTGAGCAGAGCACTGACTCTGGAACCTCTTCCCAATGGGCACCCTGAGGCTGCAACAAGGAGGGTCCTGACCTTGGTCAACAGGCCAGGGGCCACGTACTCTGCCACATTCTGCAAGCCCACAATGTCAGCCCCCCCAGCCTCCAGGCTGTCTTCTGCTCAGAAGGACCACGAGGGTGTAGAAAGCATTTTCCCAAGACTGGGAGCACAGTGGGTCAGGGATAGAGATTGAAGGCCCTCAGGCTCTTCTATAAGCCTGTGGGATACTAGGGACACCCTGTCTCTATGGCACCATTGATAGAAGAGTAAGGGGAAGCCTTCAGTGTTGTAGCCCTGTCCACACTGGAAGGTTACCTCTTCCTACTTCCAGTAGTCCAGGGTTGTGACGGACACCAGGCCACAGACACTGTCCCCAACCAGTGCCCTGGCAAAGCTCCTGGGCCCCTTGGGGACTCCTTGACCATCAGCCCATCCTGTCTCTCCTTCCCTTGCTTTGGATCTCGGTCCTGGCCAGAAGACCTGATGGCACTGACCCCATGACCGAGCTGTCTCCAACCTCTTTCTTCATTCACCCTTGTTACCCACCATTTTCCCAGGGTGTCTCCACCTCTGACCCCTAGCTGGGCAGAGCTGGATGTGTGTGTGTGTGGGTGTGTGTGTGTGTGTGTGCGCATGTGTGCGCTCAAACACATATGCCTATATCTGTCTGGGGATTCCCGACGTCCTGTCCCCACATGGGATGGGGTGGGTAACTCTCCACATGGACCTGAGGAGCTCTCACCCTCCATACAACCCTCATGGGAGGGTCAGGGTTTGCCTAGGACTCGAGGGAAGCTCTGCTCCTTGGACTCTGTACCCTTCTTTTGTCCTGGGTCAGTCACTGCCTCTCTTGACTGCTGGTTCCCAACTGTCCCTAAGGGATGGCCATGGAAATGCTTGAACCTGGCCGTTCCTCCAAGAGTAGGTGGAGGCGGAGGAAATGTGCGCCAGGCACAAAGACCTCCATTCTGAGTGGGCCAGATATGCACAGGAGACCTGCACACAGCACCTGTACCATAACCCAGCCTTGTGGTAGATGTGTATGCGACCATGGCACTGTCCCTGACCAGTCCCCCATGTTCCCTCACCACTGCCAGGTGCTCTGTGGCCCCAGAGTCTGCTGAGCGTCGGAACCATAACTATCCTGGGAAGCAAGGCTCAGGGTGCATGGCCAGGTGGGTTGGACATATGCAAATGTCATCGAGTCCCCCCCAGCCAGCTGGCCTGGAATTCACAATCCCTCCCAGGGTCCCACTCAAGGTGGGGATTAGCCAGAGGACTTGGAGACATCAGTGGAGGCCAAGTCAGGACCGGGAAATCAATCGGCCCCTTCAACTTCCCTCTCCCTCTGCTTGGTCTTCCTGGTTGATCCCTGGAATATAGGTCCAGCCTGTCCTTGGATTTAGCCCTGGCTTGAGTCAGTGCGTGGGAAGTAGGACAGGGAAGGTTAGGGTTTGGGTTATGGGTTTGGGTTAAGGTGAGGGTTACAGTTAGGTTTAGGTTCAGGGTCAGGGTCTGGGTTAGAGTTAGACTTAGGGTAAGAGTCAGGGTTAGGGTCAGAGTCAAGGTTAGGGTTAGGGTTAGGGTTAGGGTTAGGGTCAGGGTCATTTAGGTTTCGGGTAAAGCCCGTGTTAGGGTCAGGGTCAGGTTTACGTTTAGGGTTAGTTTTAAGGTCAGGCTCACAATCAGTGTCTGGGTTAGTGTTAGGTCAGGGTCAGGGTCACTGTAAAGGTCAGGGATAGGTTTAGGGTCAGAGTCAGTGTCATGGTGAAGATCAAAACCAGGTTCAGGTTTAGTTTCAGGGTCAGGCTTTCGTTTAGGGTCTAATTTCGGGTCAGGGACAGGGTTAGGTTTTGTCAGTGTTAGGGTCAGTGTTAGGTTGAGGGTCAGGGTTAAGGTCCGGGTCAGGGTTAAGGTCTGGGCCAGGGTCCGGTTAAGGGTCAGGGACAGGCTTTGGTTTAGGGTCAATGTTCGGTTCAGGTTCAGAGTTAGGTTCAAGGGAAAGGTTTGGGTTTGGGATTAGGGTTAGGGTTAGAAGTAGGGTTATGGTTAGGGTTAGGGTTAGACAGCGTTAGGGTCAGTGTTTGGATTTGGGTTAGAGTTGCGGTTTGTTTTAGGTTAGGGTCACCATTAGGTTTAAGTTAGGGTCCGTATTTGGGTGAGGGTTATGGCTACATTTAGGGTTAGGGTTAAGGTCAGGCTCGCAGTAATGTTCCGGTTAAGGGTTATGGCCATGGTTAGGTCAGGTTCAGGATTAGGATTAAGGTCAAGGCCATGGTCACGGTTAGGGATGAGTCAGGATTAGGGTAAGGTCAGTGTTAGGTTTAGGTTTAGGGTCCGGATTCGGGTCAGTGACAGGCTTAGGTTTAGAGATTGGGTTTGGGTCAGGATCACAGTCAGGGTCAGGGTCAGGGTCTGGTTCAGGGCTAGGGTTAGGATTTCTGTCAGGCTAACAGTCAGGGTCAAGGTCACGTTTAGAGGTTAGGGTTAGGGTTAGCCCCGCACCTGGGTCATTGACATGTCCCTGCAGGGTCTCAGGATAAACCCTGTGCAGAAGTGTGCAGCGGCCACACCCGATCCCACGTAACCAGCCTTAACCTGGGGTATGAACATGACCTGCCCAACAGGCATCTGACCTCTCATCAGCCTGCTCCTGCTCGGGGCATCTCCACCCCAGATGGGCTCTCTTTACACACACACACACACACACACACACACACATGGGGAGGAGACCTATGGCTACACAGGTCGATCAGATGTGTGGGACTCTCTGACTCTGAGTCCCACGGTGTCACCTTTTGATTCTTTCTTCCAAAGGTCCAGAGGTGTCGGGGAAACATGACATGAACTGCCCAGTGAGGTGACGTGTCTGTCGGGCGAGCTCTCCTCTGCCTGCATCCTCTGGGCTCGTAGACATCACAAGAATATTGCGCTTCCTTCAGGAGGTGCCCAGAAATGAGCTGTGTAGGGGGATTTTCTCTGGAATGTGGGTGCCTGGATACATGGGTTCCAATTCCGTTGGGCTCTATCATCAAGGAAGTGAGGTCATCACTGCCTGGGAGCTCCTTACCGGACTTCCTGTTCCCACCAGATCTCCCTGAGGGCGCCCCTCCCCCAGATGTTCAAGGCTCACCCTCCATCCCATGCCCTGTCCATCCAGTGACCCACACACAGTTTCCCCCCATCTCCTCGGACGCCTGGGTGCAGCTGTTGACCCCGCTGGGAATGCATAGAGCTGGGTTCAGACTGGGATCCTGCTCCTGTCCAGGACTGTGAGCCTGCACACTTCTTCCCCATGGAAGAAATCCTGGCTGTTGGGATGGGTGTTCAGCCCTCAGCGTGGGAACCAGCTGAAATGCCAGTGAGACTATGCCCACTCCTGAGGTCGGACCTGGCCAAAAGCAGGCATGGTGACCCTCAGACTGAGCCTGCTTTCAAACAAATGCTATCAGTTGCTCCTCCAGGATCCCTCATTGTAGGCCTGGTATGCCCTAGGCCCAAATCCTAACCCTTGGTGGGACTTTACAGGGGCCCAGACCCGGAGCCTGTCTCTTGAATCCCTGTTTTTGGGCACCCCTAAGATGGAAAATAGCACTCTTCCTTTCCCTGATAAAGGCACCAAATTATTGGGAGTCTTCAGGATCCTTAGAGAGGAAATATCTCCCATGAACACATGAGTCCACACCTACATTCCAAGGCCATCCTGGACACACAATCCAGATAGCCTGTGCTACCGCCTTCAAGTCACCCTAGTTCTCTATTGTGCTTCAGGTTCCCCCATTGGTAGGGATTCCAGGAAAGGTCTGGGTATAGATGCCTGAATACCAAGGATGAGTAGAGTTGACGGCCCTTGTCCATGGACGGTCTCACATGCTGGATATGGGCCCTGCCCTCTGGGTGGCTGACACGAGGTTGGGGCTCAGGCTCTGTCAGACACAGCTCTAGTGGCCAGGGTAAACTATTAATCAGGGTTCCCTCGAGGGCCGAGCAGATTGATCATCATGTAGAGTACTGGGCAGCCTCCTCAGGCCCTTCTTCTTTCTATGGGAATGGCAGAATGTTGCGTTGTGTCTCCAGAATTCCCTATCAAGAGGGCTTGTAGACCATGAGGGTGAGGATGGAATTGTAAACCTAAGCTATGATTAAATTCAGTGTAAAGCAAAAGGCAGTTCCAGTGTGGAGTGGTTGAATCGAAAATCCAGCCCATGAGTAAGGGCGGATGTCAGATGTTTGCTCATGCTGGAGTATGTTTCTCTGATAACCAAAAAATGGAGGGGTGGCGTCTAGAGGTCATGGAGAATTTTCCACGCTGGGGCTTCTGAGATGCTCCAAAGAGCAATATTTCCCTATTGGACAGGGAGAGTCTGATTTGTTTGCTCCAGGGTTCCCCATGTGGAAAGTTTGGGTAGAAGCACTCCCGCATGGTGCCTGGAAAGCACACCTCCACTGAGCTGAGGAACATTACAGGTTCATTTTTGTGGCTCTGGGGAGAAGTACCAAGGCCTTGAGTTGACATGGAATCTCTTGCAGATGGGCCACAATGCTGGTTTCTTACCAGGGAGAACTTAGAATGTGCTCATGTCTAAGGTGCCATGCAGGATTCTCCTACCCTGAGGGTTTGGCACAGGTCTAAGACATGGTTTCCTTCTGGGGACAGGAGATGTTCTGTTGTGTGGTTCAGGGACCACAGGTTGTATGGCCGGCACAGACTTGCGCTGTGGCTCCAGAGACCCCATCCTGGAGGGCTTATGAGCCATGGTTTGGGGAGAAAATTCTGCAAACCCAAATTCAGGTTAGGGTTTGTGGTGAGGTGATCGCAGGCCCAATGCATAGACCTGGAGGGCAGCTCATCAGGAACTGTAATTAGGGTGACTGGAAGTTGGTAGCACAGTCCTTTCTATCTGGAATATGTGACCAGGATGGCCTCTGAATGCAGGTGTGGTCTCATGGGTCCATGGGAGATATTTCCTCTCTAAGGTTGCTCAGCGTGGGAAATCCTCCATGGCCACTTGATGCCACCCCTCCATATGTCGGTCATCATAGACAGAAAATCCACTGTGAGCAAATATCTGATATCTGCCCTTACTCAGGTGCTGGTTATCTCAAATAAGCCGCACCACAATGGAAGTGCTTACTGCTTCACACTGAATTTAACCCCAGCTTGTGTTTGCAATCCCTTCCTAACCCTACTGGTCCCCAAGGCCTCTTGAAAAGGCATTATAGAGCCACAACACAGCATTCTGCCTTCCCCATAGAAAGAAGAAGTGCCTGGTGAGGCTGCCCAGAAACCCCACATAAGGATCAATCTGCTCAGAACCTGAGGGAACACCGATTTAATGGCTGCCCTGGCCACTAGTGCTGTGTCTGACAGAGCCTGAGCCCCGACCTAGTGTCAGCCACCCAGAGAGCGGGACCCAAATGTAGCATGTGGGGCAGGCCATAGCCCTACTCTGTCATCTCTACCCATCCTTGGTATTCAGGCATCTGTCCCCAGACTTTTGCTGGAACCCCTGCCAATGGGGGGACCTGAAGCACAATAGAGAACTCCTTCTTCCCCAAGGCAGGAAAACCTGGCTCTTGGGATGGGTGTCCAACTCTCAAAGTGGGAGCCAGGTGCATAGCCAATGAGACTACGCCCAATCCTGAGCGCTTCCCTGAGCACAAACAGGCATTGGGACACACAGCCTGAGCATGCGTTCAAACAAGCTCTCTCAGTTACACCACCAGGATCCCTCATTGCAGGCCTGGTACTCACCTAGGCCCAAATCCTAGAATTGGTAGGATTTTCCAGGCACCAAGACCCATAGCCCATCTCTGGAATCCCAGTATCGGGGCACCCCTAAGATGGAAAACTGCATTTTTCCCTCACCGAATAAGCCACCAAATTATGGAAAGCCACCAGGACACTTAGAAAGGAAATGTCTACCATGGCCCCATGAGACCACACCTGCATTCCAAGGCCATCCTGGTTAAACAATCCAGATAGAAATGCCAGTGCTATTGCCTTCACATCACCCTAATTACATTTCCTGACGAGCTTCCCTCAAGGTCTATGCATTGGGTCTGTGACCTCCACAACAATAACCCTAACCCGAATTTGTGTTTGCAGATTTATGTCCAAAACCATAACTCACATACCCTCCAGGATGGGATCTCAGGATCTACACCATAGGACTGTGCTGCTATCCCCAAGGAAAACTGGCCCGTCACAGTTTCCTAACCTTCCATATTAGAAGATACCTGCAAAGCACCTGAGCCTACCCCAATACTGTAGGCCGCTCTTGATGCATATGCCCAGTCTGAAACACCCTGATCACCTACATCCAGGAAGACAGCCAAGTCAATGATCCTGAGTCAGAAGATTAAATCTGACATGCCCCTAGGACCCCAACGGAACCTTAGATTAGGTTTTCAGGCATCTGACCTCTGGGGCATGTTCTGGAATACCAACTTATGATTCAACACGTATCCCTGAGCCACACAAAAGAATATCTCCTGGTCTCAGAAGGAAACCGTGCTCTTCGACATTTTCCAAACTCTCAGGGTAGGAGAATCCTGCTCGACACCTTAGCAACCAACACATTCTAAGATCTCCCTGGTAACAAAGCAGCATTGTGGCCCATCTGCAAGAGTTTCCATGCCAACTCAAGGCCTTGATACTTCGCCCCACAGCCACCAGAATGATCCTGCCATTATCCTCTTCTGCGATGGTAAATGGAGGTGTGCTTTTTAGGCATCCATGCGGGAGAGCTCTGCTACCCAAACTTTCTACATGGGGGACGCTGAGGCAGATAAACCAGACTCCAACTGTCCAGTAGATGGAAACCTTGCTGTTTGGAGCATCTCACAAGCCTCAGCTTGGGAAATCCTCCATGGTCTCTTGGCGCCACACCTCCATTTGTTGGTCATCATAGACACAAACTCCACTGTGAGCAAACATCTGATTCTGCCTTTCTCAGGTGCTGGATATCTCGAATAAGTCACTGCACATTGGAACTGCCTTCTGCTTGGCACTGAACTGAACCGTAGCTTGTGTTTACAATTCCATCCTCACCCAACTGGTTCCCAAGCCCTCTTGATAGGGAATTCTAAAACCACAACGCAGCATTCTGCCTTCCCCTTAGAAATAAGAAGTGCCTGGTGAGTCTGCCCAGAAATGTGACATGAGGATCAATCTGCTCCGCTCTCCAGGGAACCCTGATTATAGGCTGCCCTGAACACCAGTGACAGACCCTGAGACCCGACCTAGTTTCAGACACCCAGAGAGTGGGCTCCATATCTCGCATATGGGACCGGCCATGGCCCAATCTGTCATATTTACCCATCCTTGCTATTCAGGCACCAGTCCCCAGACCTTTGCTGGAATCCCTGCCAATGGGGGAACATGAAGCACAATAGAGAACTACGCCTTTCACACGGCAGGAAACCCGGCTGTTGGGATGGACGTCCAACCATCAAAGTGGGAGCCAGCTGCATTGCCAATGAGACCACGCCCACTCATGAGGGCCGCCCTGGGCACAAACAGGCATTGTGACTCTCAGCCTGAGCATACTTTCAAAAGCCCTCTCAGTTGCACCACTAGGATCCAACATTGCAGGCCTGGTATGCCACTAAGCCAAATCTTAACACTGGTGTGATTTTCCAGGTGCACAGACCCAGAGCCCGTCTCTTGAATTCCTCTATTGGCTCACCCCTAAGTTGGAAAACAGCACTCTTCCCTCAATGAAAAAGTCACCAAACTATGGAGTGCCACCAGGATCCTTAGAGGGGAAATGTCTCCCATGGACACATGAGACCACAACTGCATTCCGAGGCCATCCTGGACACACAATTGAGATAGAAAAGGCTGTGCTACTGACTTCTTGTCACCCTAATTACAGTTTCTTACGAGCTGCTCTCCAAGTCTACGCATTGGGCCTTGATCACCAGGCCACTAACTTTCATCTGAATTTGTGTTTACAGACATCTCTCCCAAAACCATGGCTCACATGCCCCCCATGTTAGGTTCTCTGGAGCCAAACCACAGGACTGTGCCTGCAATCCCCAAGGAAACTGTGCCCGTCACAGTTGCCCAAACCTTCCAGATTAGGAGAAACCTGCAAGGCCCCTGACCCACCCCAATATTGTCGGCAGCACTGGACACAAATGTCCAGTCTGAAACACCCTGATCACCTACATCCATGCAGTCAACCAAATCAATGGTCCTGAGTCAGAAGATTGAACATGACATTCCCCTAGGACCTCAATGGAATCCTAATTAGGTTTTCAAACATCTGTCCTCAGAGGCCTGTTCTGGAATACCAACTTATGAAACAACATGTGGTCCCTGAGCCACACAACAGAACATCTCCTGTCCCCAGAAGGAAACTGTGCTCTTCAACCTGTGCTAAACCCTCAGGGTAGGAGAATCCTGCACAACAACTCCTTAGACACCAGCACATTCAAAGATCTCTCTGGTTACACACCAGCATTGGGGCCCATCTGCAAGAGATTCCATGTCAACTCAGCGTCTTGGTACTTTGCCCCAGAGCCATAAGAATAATTCTTCCGTGGTCATGTTCAATGGAGGTGTGCTTTCCAGGCATCCATGCGGGTGAGCTCTGCGACCCTCACGTTCAAGATGGGGACCATGGAGCAAATAAACCACACTCAACCTGTCCAAAAGAAGGAAATCTTGCAACAAAATCAAAAGACAACTGACAGAATGGGAGAAGATAATTGCAAATGACATATCAGATAAAGGACTAGTGTCCAAAATCTATAAAGAACTTAACAAACTCAACACCCAAAGAACAAATAATCCAATCAAGAAATGGTCAGAGGACATGAACAGACGTTTCTGCCAAGAAGACATCCAGATGGCCAACAGACACATGAAAAAGTGCTCCATATCACTCGGCATCAGGGAAATACAAATCAAAACCACAATGAGATATCACCTCACACCAGTCAGAATGGCTAAAATCAACAAGTCAGGAAATGACAGATGCTGGCAAGGATGCGGAGAAAGGGGAACCCTCCTACACTGTTGGTGGGAATGCAAGCTGGTGCAACCACTCTGGAAAACAGCATGGAGGTTCCTCAAAATGTTGAAAATAGAACTGCCCTATGACCCAGCAATTGCACTACTGGGAATTTACCCTAAAGATACAAAGGTAGTGATCCAAAGGGGCACGTGCACCCGAATGTTAATAGCAGCAATGTCCACAATAGCCAAACTATGGAAAGAACCTAGATGTCCATCAACAGATGAATGGATAAAGAAGATGTGGTATATATACACAATGGAATACTATGCAGCCACAAAAAGAAATGAAATCTTGCCATTTGCGACAACATGGATGGAACTAGAGCGTATCATGCTTAGCGAAATAAGTCAGGCGGAGAAAGACAACTATCATATGATCTCCCTGATATGAGCAAGTGGTGATGCAACATGGGGGCTTAAGTGGGTAGGAGAAGAATCCATGAAACAAGATGGGATAGTTAGGGAGACAAACCATAAGTAACTCTTAATCTCATGAAACAAACTGTGGGTTGCTGGGGGGAGGGGGTTGGGAGAAGGGGAGTAGGGTTATGGACATTGGGGAGGGTATGTGCTTTTGGGTAAATTCGAAGGGGAGGTGAACCATGAGAGACTATGGACTCGGAAAAATAATCTGAGGGGTTTGAAGTGGCGGGGGAGGTGGGAGGTTGGGGTACCAGGTGGTGGGTATTATAGAGGGCACAGCTTGCATGGAGCACTGGGTGTGGTGAAGAAATAATGAATATTGTTTTTTCTGAAAATAAATAAATTGGAAAAAAAAAGAAGGAAATCTTGCGGTTTGGATCATCTCACAAGCCTTTGCATGGGAAATCCTACATGACCTCTTGACGCCACCCCTCCATTTGTCAGTCATCATAGACACAAACTCCAGTGTGAACAAACATCTGACATCCACCCTTACTCAGGTGCTGGATATCTCAAATCAGCCGCTGCACATTGGAAATGCCTTCTGCTTGCCAGTGAATTGAACCGTAGCTTGGGTTTACAATTTCACCCTCACTCTACTGATCTCCAAGCCCTCTTGATGAGGAATTCTGGAGCCACAACGCAGCATTCTGCCTTCCCCATAGAAAGAAGAAGTGCCTGGTGAGTCTGTCCAAAAACCCCACATGGGGATCAATCTGCTAGGTCCTCGAAGGAATACCGATTTGTAGTTTGCCCTGGCCACCAGTGCTGTGTCTGACAGAGACTGAGCTACAACCTAGTGTCACCCACCCTGAGATCAGGCCCCATATCTAGCATGTGAAACCAGCCATGGTCCAAGTCTGTCATCTCACCCATCCTTGTTATTTAGGCACGTGTCCCCAGATCTTTGCGGGAATCCCTGCCAATGGGGGAACCTGAAGGAGAATAGAGAACTCCTCCTTCCCCATGGCAGGAAACCTGGCTGTTGGGATGTGTGTCTGATCCTCAAAGTAGGAGCCAGATGCGCCAGGACCACACCTGAGGGACGCCCTGGGCATAAAGAGGTGTTGTGACCATCAGCCTGAATATGCTTTCAAACAAGCGCTCTCAGTGGCAACACCATAATCCCGCATTGTAGGCCTGGTACACCCCTAGGCCCAAATCCTAACACTTGGTGGAATTTTCCAGGGACTCAGACCCAGAACCAGTCTCTGGAATCCCTGTATTGAGGCACCCCTAAGATGGAAAACAGCACTCTTCCCTACCCTGAAAAAGCCACCAGTCTATGGGGAACCACCAGGATCCTTAGAGAGGAAAAATCTTCGATGGAGCAATGAGAACACCACTGTATTCTGAGGCCATCCTGGACACACAATCCAGATAGAAAAGCCTGTGTTACTGCCTTCGAGTCACCTAATTACAGTTCCCGATGAGCTGCTGTCCAGGTCTATGCATTGGGCCTGCGATCACCTCACAACTAACCCTAATCCGAATTTGAGTTTTTGTAGACTTCTCTCACAAAACCATGGCTCACATGCCCTCCAGGATGGCGTCTCCAGAGCCACACCACAGGACTGTGCCTGCCATTCCCAAAGTAACTGTGCCAGTAACATTTGCCCAAACCTTCCAGATTAGGCAAAACCTGTAAGGCCCATGAGCCCACTCCCATATTGGTGTCTTCTCTGGATGCAAATGCGTAGTCTGAAACACCCTGATCACCTACATATTGGCAGACAGCCAAGGCATGGTCCGGAGTCAGAAGATTGAACCAGACTTGCCCCTAGATCTCCATTGGAACCCTAGATTACTTTTTCAGATATCTATCCTCAGGGGCCTGTTCTGGAATACCAATATAGGTTAAAATATGTTGTCCCTGAGCCACACAACAGAAAATCTTCTGTCCCCAGAAGGATACCATGTGCTTCGACTTGTGCCCAACCTTCAAGTTTGGAGAATCCTGCATGGAACCTTAGCCCCAGCATCATCTAAGATCTCCCTGGTATCAAACCAGCATCGTGACCCATCTGCAAGAGATTCCATGCCAATTCAAGGCTTTGGTCCTTCGCCCCAGAGCCACCAGAAGGAACCTGCCATGTTCCTCAGCTGCAATTGTCAATGGAGGTGTGCTTTCCAGGGATCCATGCAGGAGAGCTCTCCTCCCCAAATTTTTCCAATGGGGGACAATGGAGCAAACAAACCAGGCTCCACCTGTTCTGTAGAAAGAAGCCATGCTGTTTGGAGCATCTCACAAACCTCAGCGTGGGAAATCATCTAGGGACTCTTGACGCCACCCCTCCAATTTTCAGTCATCACAGACACAAACTCCAGTGTGTGCAAACATCATCCATCCACCCTTACTCAGGAGCTGGATATCTCATTCATTGGCCTTCAGAACGAACCTGCCATGTTACTTAGCTGCAATGGTCAATGGAGTTGAGCTTTCCAGGCATCCATGTGGTACAGCTCTGCTACCCAAACTTTCCACATGGGGGACTCTGGAACAAATAAACCAGACTCCACCTGCCCAGTAGAAAGAAACCTTGCTGTTGGGAGCAGCTCATAAACCTCAACGTGAATACCCCTCCATGGTTTCTTGAGGCCACCTCTCCATTGGTCAGTCATCATAGACACAAACTCCAGTGTGAGCACATATCTGACATCCGCCCTTACTCAGGTGCTGGATATCTCAAATTAGCCATTGCATATAGGAAGTCCCTTCTGCTTGGTACTGAATTGAACCGTAGCTTGTGTTTACATTCCATCCTTACCCGACTGGTCCCCAAGCCCTCTTGATATGGAATTCTGGAGCCACAACGCACATTCTGCCTTCCCTATAAAAGAAGTTCATGGTGAGTCTGGCCAGAAACCCCAATTGAGGATCAGTCTTCTTGGCCCTCAAGGGAGCCCCGATTTAGAGGTTGCCCGGGCCACTAGTGCTATGTCTGACAGAGCCTGAGCCCCGACCTAGTGTCTGTCAACAGAGAGTGAGCACCACATCTAGCATTTGGGATTGTCATGGCCCAAGTATGTCATCTCTACCCATCCTTGGTATTCAGGCACCTGTCCCCAGACCTTTGCTGGAATCCCTGACAATGGGGGAACCTGAAGCACAATAGTGAACTTCTCCTTCCTCATGGCAGGAAACTTAGTTGTTGGGATGGGTGTCCTCCCTCCATGGCGGAGCCAGTTATAAGACCAATGAGCTCACGCCCACTCCTGAGGGCCGCCCTGGACGTAAACGGGCATTGTGATCCTCAGCCTGAGCATGGTTTCAAACAATCCCTCTCAGTTGCACCATCATGAGCCCACATTGCAGGCCTTGTACACCCCTAAGACCAAATCCTAACGCTTGTTGGGATGTCCCAGACTCCCAGAAAAAGAGCCCGTCTCTGGAATCCCTGTTTTGAGACACCCCTAAGATGGAAAACAGCACTCATCCCTACCCGGAAAATGCCACCAAACTATGGAGAGCTGCCAGGACC
Source organism: Neogale vison (assembly GCF_020171115.1). Taxonomy (NCBI): domain Eukaryota; kingdom Metazoa; phylum Chordata; class Mammalia; order Carnivora; family Mustelidae; genus Neogale; species Neogale vison. The sequence goes on from NC_058095.1 coordinate 78,186,746, forward strand.
AATAGAGAGGAATAGTCTCCCATGGATCAATGAGACCACACCTGACAAGATTGAACCTGAAATGCCCCTAGGCCCTCAATGGAACCCCATTAGGTTTTCAGGCATCTGTCCTCAGGGGCCTGTTCCACAATACCAATTTATGATACATCATGTGGTCCCTGAGCCACACGACAGAACATCTCCTGTCCCCAGAAGGATATCGTGCACTTCGACCTGTGCAAAACCCTCAGGGTAGGAGATTCCTGCATGCCACCTTAACATCCTGCACATTCTAAGATCTCCTTTGTAACAAACCAGCATTGTGACCCATCGGCAAGAGATTTCATGTCAACTCAAGGCCTTGGTACTTCGCCCCAGAGCCACCAGAATGAACTTGCCATGTTCCTCAGCTGCAATGGTCAATGGAGGTGTGCTTTCCAGGCATCTATGCCAGAGAGCTCTGCTTCACAATCTTTCCACATGGGGGAACCTAGAGCAAACAAATCAGACTTCACCTGCTCAGTAGAAGGAAAACTTACTGTTTGGAGCAGCTCAGAGTCCACAGCGTGTGAAGTCCTCCATGGCCTCTTGATGCCACCAATCCATTGGTCGGTCACCATAGACACAAACTCCACTGTGAGCAAACATCTGACATCCACCCTTATTCCAGTGATGGATGTCTTGAATAAACCGCTGCACATTGGAACTCCCTTCCACTTGGCACTGAATTGAACCGTAGCTTGTGTTTACAATTCCATCCTCACATGACAGGTCCACAAGCCCTCTTGAGAGGGAAATCTGGAGCCACAATGCAGCATTCTGCCTTCCCCACTAAATGAAGAAGTGCCTGGTGGGTCTGCCCAGAAACCCCACATGAGGATCAATCTGCTCAGCCCTCGAGTCAACCTAGATTTATAGGCTGCCATGGCTACTAGTGCTGTGTTTGAAAGAGCCTGAGCCTTGACCGAGTTTCAGCAACAAGAGAGTGGGCCCCATATCTAACATTTGGGATGGTCGTGGCCAAAGTACGTCATCTCTTCCCATACTTGGTATTCAGGCACACATGTCCTCCAGGATGGGGTCTCTGGGTCCATACCACAGGACTGTCCCTGCCATCCCTAAGGAAACTGTGCCCGTCACAGTTGCCCAAACCTTGTAGATTAGGAGAAACCTTCAAGGACCCCGAGCCTACCTCAAGATTGTTTCCCCCTCTGAATGCAATTGCGCTGTCTGAAACACCCTGATAAACTACATCCAGGGAGACCGCCAAATCAATGGCCCTGACTCAAAATAGTGAACATAACAGGCCCCTAGGATGTCATTGGAATGCTAGATTCAACTTACAGATATCTGTCCTCAGAGGCATGTTCTGGAATGCGAACTTATGATACAACATGTGGTCCCTGGGCCACACAACAGAACATCTCCTGTGCCCAGAAGGAAACCATGCCCTTCCATCTGTGCCAAAGGCCAGAGTAGTAGAATCCTGCATAGCACTTTAGCCACCAGCACATTCTAAGATCTCCCTGGTAACAAACCAGAATTTTATTCATCTGCATAAAATTCTGTGTCAACTCAAAGACTTGGTACTTTGATCCAGAGACAGCAGAACGAACCTGCCATGTTCCTCAGCTTCAATGGTCAATGGAGTTGACCTTTCCAGGCATCCATATGGTACAGCTCTGCTACCCAAACTTCCCACATGTGGGACCCTGGAACAAATAAACCAGACTCCAACTGCCCAGTAGAACGAAACCTTGCTGGGCCTCCATGGCCTCTCCATGGCCTCTTGATGTCACCCCTCCATTTGTCAGTCATCATAGACACAAACTCCAGTGTGAGCAAATATTTGACATCTGCCCTTACTCAGGTGCTGGATATCTCGAAAACAGCACTGCACATAGGAACTGCCTTCCACTTGGCACTGAATTGAACCATTGCTTGTGTTTACAATTACATCCTCACCCAACTGGTCCTCAAGCCCTCTTGATATGGAATTCTGGAGCCACAACACAGCATTCTACCTTCCCTATAGAATGAAGTGCCTGGTGAGTCTGGCCAGAAACCCCACATGAGGATCAATCTGCTCGGCCCTTGAGGAAATCCCGATTTATAGGTTGCCCTGGTCACTAGTGCTGTGTCTGACAGACCCTGAGCCCCGACCTAGTGTCAGTCACCGGAGAGTGGGCCCCACATCTAGCATTTGGGATTGCCATGGCCCAAGTACTTCATGTCTACCCATCCTTGGTATTCAGCACCTGGCCCAGACCTTTGCTGGAATTCCTGCCAATGGGGGAACCTGAAGCTCAATAGAGAACTCCTCCTTCCTCATGGCAGGACATTTGGTTGTTGGGATGGGTGTCCAAACCTCAAAGTGGGAGCCAGTTACAAGACCAATGAGACCACACACACTCCTGAGGGCCTCCCTGGGCGCAAACAGGCATTTTGACCCACAGCCTGAGCATGTTTTCAATCCCTGTCAGTTGCACCACCATGATCCCGTATTGCAGGCCTCATACGCCCCTAGGTCCAAATCCTAACCCTCGGTGGCATGTCCCAGACACCCAGAACCAGAATCTGGAATCCCTGTTTTGGGGCACCCATAAAATGGAAAAGAGTACTCTTCCCTTTTCTGAAATAGCCACCAAACTATGGAGAGCTGCCAGTATCCATAGAGAGGAAAGTCTCCCAAGGACCCATGAGACCACACTTGCATTCCGAGGCCATCCTGGACACACAATCCAGAGAGAAAAGCCTGAGCTTCTGACTTCCAGTCACCCTAATTAAAGTTCCTGACGAGCTGCCCTCCAGTTCTATGCATTGGCCCTGCGAACACATTGAATCAAAGTTGCTAACCCGATTTGTGCTTCCAGACTTCACTCCCAAAACCATTGCTCACATGCCCACCAGAATGGGATATCTGGAGCCACAGCACAGGACTCTGGCTGCCATTTCCAAGGGCACTGTGCATATCAGAGTTGCCCAAACCTTCCAGATTAAGAGAAACCTGTAAGGCCCCTGATCCCGCCCCAATATTGCCGGCCACTCTGGACGCAAATGCCCAATCTGAAACACCTGATCACCTACCTCCAAGTAGACAGCCAAGGCAATGATGGTGAGTTAGAAGATTGAACCTGAAAATCCCCTAGGCCCTCCATGGAATCCCATTAGGTTTTCAGGCATCTGTCCTCAGGGGCCCTGGACGAGTTTCAGCCACCAGAGAGTGGGCCCCATATCTAGCATTTGAGATGGTCATGGCCTAAGAACGTCATCTCTACCCCTCCTTGGTATTCAAGCACCTGTCCCCAGAATTTGGCTTCAATCCTTGCCAATGGGGAACCTGAAGCACAATAGAGATCTCCTCCTTTCTCATGGCGGGTACTGGACTCTTGGGCTGGGTGTCCAATCCCTCAAAGGGGGAGCCAGTTACAAGACTAATGAGATCACGCCCATGCCTGAGGGCAGCCCTGGGCACAAACAGGAATAGTGACCCTCAGCCTGAGCATGCTTTCAAACAATCTGTCTAATTTTGACCATCTTTATCCTGCATTGCAGGCCTTGTACTCCCCTTGGCTCAAATCCTAACCCTTGGTTGGATATCCCAGACGCTCAGAATCAGATCCTGTCTCTGGAATCTCTGTTTTAGGGCACCCATAAGATGGAGAACTGCACTCTTCCCTTCCCCGAAAAAGCCACCAAACTATGGAGAGCCACCAGGATCCATAGAGAGGAAAAGTCTCCCATGGACCCGTGAGACCACACCTGCATTCTGAGACCATCCTGGACACACAATCCAGAGAGAAAAGCCTGAGCTTCTGACTTCCAGTCACCCTAATTAAAGTTCCTGGCGAGCTTCCCTCCAGTTCTACGCATTGGGCCTGTGAACACATCGAATCAAAGTCGATAACCCGAATTGTGTTTCCAGACTTCACTCCCAAAACCAGTGCTCACATGCCCACCAGAATGGGATCTCTGGAGCTACAGCACAGGACTCTGGTTGCCATTTTCAAGGGCACTGTGCATATCAGAGTTGCCCAAACCTTCCAGATTAAGAGAAACCTATAAGGCCCCAGAGCCCACCCCAATATTGCAACGCAGGAAGTAAATGCACACTCGGAAACACACTGATCACCTACATCCAGGGAGACAGCCAAGTCAATGATGGTGAGTTAGAAGATTGAACCTGAAAATCCACTAGGCCCACAATGGAACCCCATTAGGTTTTCAGGCATCTGTCCTCAGGGACCTGTTCTGGAATACCAATTTATGACACATCATGTGGTCCCTGAGCCACACGACAGATCATCTCCTGTCCCCAGAAGGATACCGTGCTCTTCGACCTGTGCCAAAGCCTCAAGGTAGGAGAATCCTGCATGGCACCTTAGCTGCCAGCACATGCTAAGATCTCCTTGGCAACAAACCAGCATTGTGTCCAATCTGCACGTGATTCCATGTCAATTCAAACCTTGATACTTCGCTCCAGAGCCCCCAAATAGAAATTGCCCTGTTCCTCAGCTGCAATGGTCAATGGAGGTGTGCTTTCCAGGCATCCATGCCGGAGAGTTCTTCTTCACTAACTTTCCACATGGGAGGACCTAGAGCAAAGAAAGAAACCCGACTTAATCTGCTGGGTAGAAGAAATCCTTATGTTTGGAGCCACTCACAGGCTTCAGTGTGTGAACTGCTCCATGGCCTCTTGACGTCACCCCTCCATTGGTCAGTCATCATAGACACAAAATCCAGCATGTTCTGGTGCTGGATGTCTCGAATAAAATGCTGCACATGGGAAGTGCCTTGAAACTCAATTGAACAGTAGCTCGTGTTTACAATTCCATCCTCAACCGACTGATCCCCAAGCCCTCTTGATAGGGAAATCTGGGGCCACAACGCAGCATCTGCCTTCCCCATCAAATGAAGAAATGCCAGGTGTTTCTGCCCAGAAACCCCACATGAGGATCAATCTGCTCGGCCCTCGAGTCAACCCCGAATTATATGCTGCCATGGCCACTAGTGTTGTGTCTGACAGAGCCTGAGCCCCTACCGAGTTCCAGCCACCAGAAAGCGGGCCCCATATCTAGCACTTGGGATGGCCATTGCCCAAGTACGTGATCTCTACCCATCCTTGGTATTCAGGCACCTGTCCCTAGACATTGGCTGGAGTCCCTGCAAATGGGGGAACCTGAAGCACAATAGAGAACTCCTCTTTCCCCATGACCATAAACCGGGCTGTTGAGACGGGTGTCCAACCCTCAAAGGTGGAGCCAGTTACAGGACCAATGAGACCATGCCAATTCCGGAGGGATGCCCTGGGTACAAACAGGCATTGTGACCCTCAGCCTGAGAATGCTTTCAAACAATCCCTCTCAGTTACACCACCGTGTTCCTGCATTGCAAGCCTGCTACGCCTGTAGGCAAAAATCCTAAAACTTGGTGGGATTTTCCAAATGCCCAGACCCATAGCCCGACTCTGGAATCTCTGTTTTGGGGCACCCCTAAGATGCAAAACAGCACTCTTCCCTTCCCCAAAAAAGCCACCAAACTATGGCGAGCCACCAGGATCCAAAGAGAGGAAAAGTCTCCCATGGATCCATGAGAACACACCTGCATTCCGAGGCCATGCTGGACACACAATCCAGAGAGAAAAGCCTCTGCTACCACCTTCCTGTCACCCTAATTACAGTTATAGACAAACTGCCCTCCAGGTCTATGCATTGTGTCTGGGATCACCTCGCCACTCACCTCAATCCGAATTTGTGTTTGCAGACTTCTCTACCAAAACCAAGGCACATGGGCCCTCCAGGATGGGGTCTCTGGATCCAGACGAAAGCACAGTCCCTGACATCCCCAAGGAAACTACCCGTCACAGTGGCCCATACTTCTAGACTGGGAGAAACTTGCAAGGCCCCGGAGCTTACCTCAAAATTGGCGGCTGTGCTGAACACAGATACGCAGTTTGAAAACTCCTGAACACCTACATCCAGGCAGACAGCCTAATTCATGGTCCTGAGTCAGATTAGTGAACCTAACATGCCCCTAGGATGTCGTTGGAACCATAGATTCTGTCTTCAGACGTCTGTCCTCAGAGGCATGTTCTGGAATGCAAACTTATGATACAACATGTGGTCCCTGGGCCACATAACAGAACATCTCCTGTCCCCAGAAGGAACCTGTGCCCTTCCTTCTGTGCCAAAGCCCAGTTAAGTAGAATCCTGCACAGCACGTTAGCCACCAGCACATTCTAAGATCTCCCTGGTAACAAACCAGCATTGTGGCCCATCTGCAAGAGATTCCATGTCAACTCAAGGACTTGGTACTTCGCTCCAGAGACACCAGAACGAACCTGCCATGTTCCTCAACTGCAATGGTCAATGGAGTTGAGCTTTCCATGCAACCATGTGGTAGAGCTCTGCTACCCAAACTTTCCACATGGGGGACCCTGGAGCAAATAAACCGCACATCACCTGTCCAGGAGAACGAAACCTTGCTATGTGGAGCAGCTTATATGCCTCAACGTGAAAACCCTTCCATGGCTTCTTGATGCCACCCCTCCATTTGTCAGTCATCATAGACACAAACTCCAGTGTGAACAAATATCTGACATCCGCCCTTACTCAGGTGCTGGATATCTCGAATAAGTTGCTGCACATAGGAACGGTCTTCCGCTTGTCACTGAATTAAACTCTAGCTTGTTTTTACAATTCCATCCTCACCCGACTGGTCCCCAAGCACCCTTGATAGGGAATTTTGGAGCCACAATGCAGCATTCTGCCTTCCCTATAGAAAGAAGTGGCTGGTGAGTCTGGCCAGAAACCCCACATGAGGATCAATCTGCTTGGCCTTCGAGGGAACCCCGATTTATAGGTTGCCCTGGCCACTACTGCCGTGTCTGAAAGAGCCTGAGCCCGACCTAGTGTCAGTCACCAGAGAGTGGGCGCCACTTCTAGCATTTGGGATTGCCATGACCCAAGTACGTCATCTCTATCCATCCTGATTTCTGTATCACGTTCACCCCTTTGCAGGGTTTGTAGTTAAGGTATAAATTCTGAAGCCTGAAAAGGTAGTTTGGGAAGAGATGATGAGCTAATGCCATGGCAGGTCCGATGTGCTCAGTATGCTGTCAGCTGTTTGGGAGGTGGTCAGGTGGTGCAGGCTGAGGCTGTGTCAGGCAGTTTATTAGTGCCCAGGTTAGACTATATAATTTGGTTACTGTAGAGTGCCGTGTAGATCTATTCTCATGTGGGGTGTCTGGGAAGCTCCATAGGGAAACATTTTTCTTCTGGAGGGCAGGCAGAGTGCTGCCTTGTGGGTCAAGAATTGACAAACTTCAGGGATTATGGACCAAGAATGTGAGGATGGAAGTCTGAGAACACAAGCTAGACATAGGTTTCAGAGCAAAGGCAAGGCAGACACACTCTGCAGAGCTGAATTGAGATCTCGTGCATCTGAAGTCAGGGCGAGGATCAGACGTTGGCTCAGGTTGGAGTTCCTGTCCATGATTTCCCCTTCATAAAGGGTGGGTGCCATCACAAAGCCATCAGGGTTGCCCCACGTTGGGAGTTGTGAAATGTTCCAAAGCACAAGTATTCCTTCCACAGGACATTTGAGACCTGTTGGATGGCTCCAGGACGTCCCATGTGGAAAGACGCCAGAGCAGGGTTCTAAGGATGGATGACTGGGCAGACCGCCATGCATTCCAATTGTCTCCTAGCGACAAGACAAGTTCAATCTGCTGGCTCTGGGGAAGCAACCATGGGGGCTGAGTTGAAATGGAATCTTCTGAAGATGGGTCCTAATGTGGTTTTGTGTCCATGAGGACCTTGGAATGGGGCAGTGGTACTGGGGCCCTGAAGGATTCTCCTAACTGGAGATTTTGAGACAGCTCCAAAGATCAAATTTCCCATTTGGAGACAAGATTTGCTCTAATTGGTGCCTCAGGAAACCCCCATATGCTGGTATTGGAAACCAGGCCTCTGAGGAGAGATACCTGGAAAACACAGCAATGGATCCGATTAGGGCTTAGGGGCCTGTCTGGTTCAATCTTCTTCTTTGGGGATATCTGTCTATGGTATGAGTGGGGGTAGTTGCTCAGCTGGTCTCTGACTGCCCGTTTGTCCGGGCAACCTACACAATTGGGATAGCCTTGGGACTTTGGAGGTTTCTCCTAATTTGTACAATTATGGACAATGGAAGGGGCAGAATTCCCGTGGAGTGGGCAGAAAAGAACTGATGTGTGGCTCCAGGGGCCCCAGCCTGGAGGGTGTGTGGGCCAGGACTGTGGAGACAGATGTCTGAAAACACAAACTCGGCTTAGATTTGTGGACCAATCTACAGACCGTTATGAGAACACTTCAGGATATGAAGAAAGGGCGAGTGTGAGGCGCTTGCTCAGGCATTTGTCTCCAGATTTTGTGTCAACGATTGCCGTGGAATGTCGGGGAGGTCTCATGAGCCATGGACGTGTCCTCCTCTCTGGATTTGGCCCAATCCCAATTGCATTGGGTCAATCTGTGGGATAGGAGGAGTCCTTTCAGTTTTGTTACCTCAGGTGTCCCACCAAAGGAGGGATTCTAGAGCAGACCACTCGGGAGGGGCGGCTGGACAACCAGAAATCTGGTTAAAAATTGGGGCCTAGCGGCATGGCAAGCCCAATATGCCTTCTAATGATCCAGCCACTGAGAGGCCTTCCTTGAGGACAGAACTCACACTGAGGGTCACAATGGGTGTTTATGTGCTTGTACCGCTCAAGCATGGGCGGGGACTCATAATGCACGCTGGTTTCTCCTACACTGAACGTTGGACAACATGCCAACCACATGTATTCTTGCCATGGGAAAGGAGTAGTTCTGATTTCTGCATCTCATTCACCTCTGGGCAGTGACTCGAGATAAGGTCTAGGTTGTGAAGTCTGAAAACCGAGGTTGTGAAGAGATGACGACTTAAGGCCATGTTGGGTCCGATGTGCTCAGTGTGGAGCCAGCTTTCTGGATGTTGGTTGGGAGGTTCAGGCTAAGGCTGTGTCAGACAGGGCATTAGTGACTAGGGTAAATTGTATAATTGGGGTACAGTCAAGTGCCCTACAGGTTGATCCTCATTTGGCGTTTCTGGGTAGCCCCAAGGGCAACGTTTTTCTTCTGGAGGGCAGGCAGAGTGCTGCATTGTGGCTCTGGAATTCCCAAACTGGATGCCTTTGGGCTAGGAGTATGAGGAAAGAAGAGTGAGTACACACGTAAGGCATAGGTTTTGGGGCGAGGGCACGGCAGGCACCCTCTGCAGATTTGAATCAGGATTTCGTGCATCTGAAGTCAGGGTGAGGTTCAGACCTAGGCTCAGGTTGGAGTTTCTGTCCATTATGGTCCCTTAATGAACAGGGCACCATCTTGAGGCCATGGAGGTTTACCCACGATGGGAGTTGTGAGATGCTCCAAATCTCAATGATTCCTTCTGATCGACAATTGAGACCTGTTGAATCACTTCAGAACGTACAATATGGAACGACACTAGAGCAGAGATCTAAGGACCGATGCCTGGGCAGCCTGTCTCGCATTTCATTTGTCTCCTAGGGAATAGAAAAATTTGATATGCTGGCTCTGGGGGATCAACCAAGAGGGCTGAGTTGAAATGAACTCTCCTGCGGATGGGTCCTAATGTGTGTTTGTGTCCATGGGGCAGTGGCACCGGGACCCTGAAGGATTCTTCTATGCTTTTGACACAGCTCCAGCACACAAGTTTCCATGTGGAGAGGAGATTTGTTCTGATGGGTGCCTCAGGAAACCCCCATATGCTGGTACTGGAACCCAGGTCTCTGAGGAGCCATGCCTGGAAACCAAACCTATGGATCCGATTAGGGCCTAGGGGCCTGTCTGGTTCAAACTTCTTCTCTGGGGACATCCATCTAGAGTATGAGTGGAGGAAGATGCTCAGCTGGTGTCACACAGCATTTTTTTTTTTTTTTTTTTTTTTTTGTCTCAAGCGGCCTACACTATTGGGATGGCCTCAGAGACATTGGAGGTTTCTCCAAATTTGTATGATTATGGACAATGGAATGAGCAGAATTCCCGTGGAGGGGGCAGGCACAGTCCTGATGTGTGGCTCCAGGTGGCCCTGCCTGGAGGGTGTGTGGGCCAAAACTGTGGGGACAGAAGTCTGAAAACACAAACTCAGCTTAGGTTTGGGGACATAGGTATGACAGGCCCGATCTACAGACCATGAGGAGAACTCTTCCGGATATGAAGAAAGAGCGTGTGTGAGGCACTTATTCAGGCTTTTGTCTCTGGATTTTGTGTCAGCCATGGCCACGGAATGTCGGGGAGTCCTCATGGGCCAAGGATGAGTCTTCTTCTCTGTGATTTGGCCCGATCCCAATTGTTTTGGGTCACTCTGTGGGATGTGAGGAGTCCTTTCCATTTTGTTACGGCTGGTGTCCCTCCACAAGAGGGATTCCAAAGCAGAGCCCTGGGGAGGGGAGAATGGACAATCTGAATTATGGTTAGGTCCTACCATTGTGAGGCCATCCTTGAGGACAGAACTCACGCTGAGGGTCACAATGCTTTTTTTATGCCCTTGTCGTGCTCAAGCATGGGTGGGGACTCATGGTGCACGCTGGTCTCTCCTACACTGAACATTGGACAACATGGCAACCACATGTATTCTTGCCATAGGGAAGTAGTAGTTCTGATTTCTGCATCTCATTCACCCCTGGGCAGTGATTGGAGATAAGGTCTAGGTTGTGAAATCTGAAAACCGAGGTTGGGATGTGATGACGAGGTAAGGCCATGAAATCTGAAAAACGAGGTTGGGATGTGATGACGACGTAAGGCCATGTCAGGTCCAATATGCTCTGTGCAGAGCCAGCTCTCTGGGTGTTGGTCAGGAGGTTCAGGCTCAGGCTGTGTCAGGCAGGGCATTAGTGCCCAGGGTAGATTGTATAATTGGGGTACAGTTGAGCGCCGTGCAGGTTGATCCTCATTTGGTGTTTCTGGGTAGCCCCAAGGGCAACGTTTTTCTCCTGGTGGGAAGGCAGAGTGTTGCATTGTGGCTCCGGAATTCCCAAACTGGATGCCTTGTGGGCGAGGAGTGTGAGGACAGAAGTCTGAGAACACATGTTAGGCATAGGTATCGGGGTGAGGGCATGACAGGCACCCTCTGCAGATCTGAATCGGGATTTCATGCATCTGAAGTCAGGGCGAGGTTCAGACCTAGGCTCAGGTTGGAGTTTCTGTCCATTATGGCCCCTTCATGAATGGGGCAGCATCTCAAGGCCATGTAGGTTTACCCACAATGGGAGTTGTGAGATGCTGCAAACAGCAAGGATTCCTTTTGATCAACAATTGATACCTATTGGATGGCTCCAGGACGTCCCATATGGAACAACACCAGAACAGGGGTCTAAGATTGGATGCCTGGGCAGCCCGACTCGCATTCCATTTGTCTTCATGCAAATAGACAGTTTTGATATACTGGCTCTGGGGGATCAACCGAGGGGGCTGATTTGAAATGGACTCTCCTGCGGATGGATCCTAATGTGGGTTGTGTCCATGGAGTACTTGGAATGGGCCAGTGGCACACACGTTGGAGGATTCTCCTAACCGGAGGTTTTGAGACATCTCTAAAAGAAAGTTTCCCATGTGGAGATGAGATTTGTTCTCATTGATGCCTCAGTAAACCCCCATATGTTGATATTGGAAACCCGGCCTCTGAGGAGCAACACCTGGAAACCAAATCAATGGATCCGATTAGTGCCTAGGGGCCTGTCCAGTTCAAATTTCCTCCTTGGGGACATCTATCTACGGTATGAGTGGTGGTAGATGCACAGCTGGTGTCAGACCGCCCCTGTTTGTCCTGGGTGACCTACACAATTGGAATGGCCACAGGGACTTTGGAGGTATCTCCTAATTTGTACAATTGTGGACAATGGAATGGGCACAATTCCTGTGGAGTGGGAAGGCACAGTCCTGATGTGTGGCTCCAGGGGCCCCAGCCTGGAGGGTGTGTGGGCCAGGACTGAGGGGACAGAAGTCTGAAAACACAAACTCGGCTTAGGTTTGGGGACGTAGGTATGGCAGGCCCAATCTATAGACTGTGAGGAGAATGCTTTGGGATTTGAAGAAAGAGTGAGTGTGAGGAGCTTTTTCAGGCTTTTGCTCTGGTTTTTGTGTCACAATGGCTGTGGAATGCCGGGGAGACCACATGGGCCAAGGGTGAGTCTTCCTCTCTGTGGAATTGGCCCGGTTCCAGTTGTTTTGGACAATCTGTGGGATGGGAGGAGTCCTTTCAGGTTTGTTACTTCACGTGTCCCACAAAAAGAGGATTCCAAAGAAGAGCCATAGGAGGGGCGAATGGCCAACCCGAAATATGGTTAAAAATTGGGGCCTATGGGCATGGCAAACCCAATAAGCCGTCTCTTGGTCCAGCCACTGAGAGACCTTACTTGAAGAATAGGCTAATGCTGAGGGTCACAATGCAGGTTTGTGACCAACGCAGCCCTCAAACATGGGCGGGGCCACATGGTCCACACTGGTTTCAACTACACTGATCATTGGATAGCATGGTAACCACAAGTTCTGATTTCTGCTTCGTGTTCACCCCTGGGCAGTTACTGGAGATAAAGTCTAGGTTCTGAAGCCTGAAAACCGAGTTTGGGAAGAGATGACAACCTAAGGCCATGGCGGGTCCGATGTGCTCAGTGTGCGGCCAGCTGGCTATGTGTGAGTCGGGAGGACCAGGCTCAGACTGTGTCACAAAGGGCATTAGTGCCCAGGGCAGACTGTATAATTGGGGTAGTGTCAAGTGGCATGCAGGTTTATCCTCATTTGGGGTTTCTGGGTATTCCCAGAGGGCAATGTTTTTCTTCTGGAGGGCAGGCAGAGTGCTGTATTTTAGTTCTGGAATTGTCAGATTGAAGGGCTTTTGGGCGAGGAGTGTGAGGATGGAAGTCTGAGAACACAATCTAGGCTTAGGTTTCAGGCGAGGGCATGGCAGGCACACCCTGCAGAGCTGAATTGAGATCTCATGCATCTGAACTCATGGCGAAGATTAGACGATAGCTCAGGTTGGAGTTTCTGTCCCTGATGGCCCCTTCATGAAGGGTGGGGGTGGGATCACGAGGCCATGGAGGATTTCCCACGATGGGAATTGTGAGATGCTCCAAACCGCAAAGATTCTTCTGCGGGACTATTGAGAACTGTTGGTTGGCTCCAGGATTTCCTATATGGAACGCTTCTGAGCATGGTTCTAAGGATGGATGTCTGGGCAGCCCACCTCTCATTCCAATTGTCTCCTAGCGACAAGACAGGTTAGATCTGCTGGATCTGGGGGAGCAACCGAGGGGGCTGGGTTGAAACGGACTCTCCTGCGGATGGATCCTAATGTGGGTTTGTGTCCATGGAGACCGTAGAATGAGGCGGTGGCACTGGGGCCCTGAAGGGTTCTCCTAACCAGAGGCGTTGACACAGCTCCAACATGTAATTTTCCCATGTGGAGACGAGATTTGTTCTGATGGGTGCCTCAAGATACAGCCATATGCTGGTATTGGAATCCAGGCCTCTGAGGAGAGATGCCTGGAAACGAAAGCAATGGATCCGATTAGGGCCTAGGGGCCTGTTCGTTCCAATTTACCTCTGGGGACATCTGTCTCCGGGTCTGAGTGCAGGTAGGTGCTCAGATGGTCTCAGATTGCACCTGTTTGTCTTGGGCAACCAACACTATTGGGATGGCCTCAGGGAACTTGGAGTTTTATCTTATTTTAGGGTTTTGGCCAATGGAATGGGCAGAATTCCTTTGGAGAGGGCAGTTACAGTCCTCAGGTTTGGCTCCATGGGCCTGAGCCTGTAGGGTGTGCAGTCCCAGGCTGTGGGGACAGTTGTCTGAAAACACAAACTCAGCTTAGGTTTCGGGTCATATGTATGGCAGGACTGATCTACAGACCATGAGGAGAACTGTTCAGGATATGAACAAAGGGCAAGTGTGAGGCGCTTGCTAAGGCTTTTTTCTCTGGATATTGTGTCACTGATGGCCATGGAATATCCAGGTGACCTCAAGGGCAATGGACGAGTTTTACTTTCTGTGGAATTGGCCCTATCTCTTGATCCCAAGAGTTTGGGGTCATTCTGTGGAATGGGAGGAGTCCGTTTTGTTTTCTTACCTCAGGTTTCCCACCTAAAGAGGGATTCCAGAGCAGAGCCCTGGGGAGAGGTGACTGGACCACCAGAAATCTAGTTAAAAATTGGGGCCTGGGGGCCTGGCAAGCCCATTATGACGTCTAATGGTCCAGCCACTGAGAGGACTTACTAGAGGACAGGACTCACGCTGAGGGTTACACTGCATGTTTATGCCCTCGCTGCACTCCAGCATGGACGGGGCCTCATTGTGAATGCTGGTTTCTCCTACACTGAACGTTGGACAACATGCCATCCACATGGTTTCTTGCCATGGGGAAGGAGGAGTTCTGATTTTCTGCATCACGTTTACGCCTTGGCAGGGTTTGGAGTTAAGGTCTAAGTTCTGAAACCTGAAAAGCTAGGTTGGGAAGAGAGGACGAGATAAGGCCATGGTGGGTCAATGTGCTCTGTGAGCAGTCAGCTGTCTGGGTGTTGGTCAGGAGGTCTGGGCTCAGGTTTTTTCAGACAGTTTATTAGTGCCCAGATTAGACTATATGATTTTGGTACAGTAGAGTGCCATGTAGGTCTATCCTCATTTGGGGTGTCTGGGAAGCTCCATAGGGCAAAATTTTTCTTCTGGAGGGCTGGCAGAGTGTTGCCTTGTGGGCCCAGAATTACCAAACTTGAGGGCTTGGGGGCCAGGAGTGTGAGGACGGAGAACACAAGCTGGACTTAGGTTTCAGGGCGAAGGCAAGGCAGGCACACTCTGTAGAGCAGAATCGAGATCTCGTGCATCTGAAGACAGGGTGAGGATAAGACGTTGACTCAGGTTGGAGCTCCTGTCCATGATTTCCCCATCATAAAGTGGAGGGGGGCATCACAAAGCCATCGAGGTTTTCCTCGATTTTGTGTCAATGACGGCCATGGAATATCGGGGAGGCCTCATGGGCCAAAAACCCTCCAGTTTGGGAATTCTGGAGACACAATGCAGCACTCTGCCTGCCCTCCAGAAGAGAAACATTGCCCTATGAAGCTACCTAGAAACCCCGAAAGAGGATCACCTGCACACTACTCGACTGTACCCCAATTACACAGTCTAGCCTGGGCACTAATGCCCTGTCTGACACAGCCTGGGGCCTGACTTCCCGACCAACACCCAGACAGCTGGCTGTACACTGAGTACATCTGAACCGCCATAGCCTTATGTCCTCATCTCTTCCCAACCTCGGTTTTCAGACTTCAGAAACCTAGAACATATCTCCAGTCACTTCCCACGAGTGAACGTGATGCAGAAATCAGAACTCCTCCTTCCTCCTCGCCAGAAACTTGTGGTTGGAATGTTGTCCAACGTTCAGTGCTGGAGAAACCAGATGGCCCATGAGGCCCTGCCCAAGCTTGAGGGCCGCGATGGGCACAAACACACATTGGGACCCTCTGTGTATGCCCTGTCTTCAAGTAAAGCATCTCAGGGACTGGACCAAGAGCCTGCATATGGGACTTGCCGTGCCAAGTCTCCCAATCTTAATCAGAAGTCGAGATATCTAGTCACACCTACTCAGGGCTCTGCTGTGGAATCCCTCTTTGTTTGTACACCTGAGGTAAATAAATACAGAAAAAAACTCCTCCCATCCACAGAATGACCCCAACCACTTGGCATCGGGCCAAATCCTCAGAAAGAAAGACTCGTCCATGGCCCATGAGGCCACCCCGACATTCCACGACCACCCTTGGCGCAAAATCCAGAGACATAAGCCTGAGCAAGCGCCTCACACTTGCCCTTTGTACATAGCCCGAAAATTTATTCTCACAGTCCGTAGATCGGGCCTGCCATACCTATGTCCACAAACTTAAGGCAAGATTTTTTTTTTCAGACTTCTATACCCACAGTCCTGGCACAAACACCCTCCAGGCTGGGGCCCCTGGAGCCACACATCAGGACTGTGCCTGCCCTCTCAAAGGAAATTCTGCTCATTTCTTTGGACACAACCCTACAGATTAGGAGAAACCTGCAAAGTCCCCGAGGATATCCCTATAGTGTAGGATGTACAGGACAAACAGGGGCAATCTGACACAAGCTCAGCCACTACCTCCACTTAGATCCGTAGACAGATATCCATAGAAAAGAAGATTGAACAGGACAAGCACCTAGACCCTAATCGGATCCATGGCTTTTTTTCCCAGGCATCTCTCCACAGAGGCCTGGTTTCCAATACCTGCATATGGGGGTTTCCGGAGGTACCAATCAGAAAAAATCTCATCTCCACATGGGAAACTTGTGCTATGGAGCTGTGTCAAACCCTCCAGGTCACCGGATCCACTGCCCCATTCCAAGGTCTCCATTGACACAATCCAACATTATGACCCATCCTCAGGAGAGTCCACTTCAACTCAACCCCCTCGGTTGCTCCCCCAGAGCCAGCAGATCGAACCTGCCTTGTCACTAGAGACAATTGAAATGAGAGACAGATTTTTCCTGCATCCATCCTTAGATCCCTGCTCTTGCGTCGTTCCTTAAGGGACATCCTGGAGCCATCCAACAGCTCTCGACTGTCCCACAGAAGGAGTCCTTGCAGATTGGAGCATCTCATAACTCACATTGAGGGAAAACATCTATGGGCACTTGATGCCCCCAAACTTCATGAAGGTGGATCATGGACAGAAACTCCAACCTGAGCCAATGACTAATCCTCGCTTGACTTCAAATGCATGAGATCTCGATTCAGCTCTTCAGAGTGTACCTGCTGTGCCCTTGCCCCGAAACCTAAGCGCAGCTTGTGTTCTCAGACTTCCGTCCTCACTCTCCTGGACCACACACACACCAGTTTGGGAATTCCAGAGCCACAGGTCAACACTCTGCCTGCACTCCAGAAGAAAAACGTTCCCCTATGGGTCTACCCAGAAATGACAAAAGAGGATCAACCTGCACGCCACTCGACTGTATCCCAATTATACAGTCTCCCCTGGGCACTAATGCCATGTCTGACAGCCTGAGCCCGGACCTCCCGACCGTCACCCAGACAGCTGGGGCTACATCTCAGGACTGTGCCTGTGCTCTCTAAGGGAATTCTGCTTATTCCATTGGCCACAACCCTACATATTAGGAGAAACCTCCAAAATCCCCGAGACCATCCCAGTAGTGTAGGCCACCCAGGAAAAAACAGGGTTGATCTGACACAAGCTGAGCAATGACCTCCACTCAGAACCATAGACAGATGTGCCCAGAGAAGACTGAAGCAGACAGGCCCTTAGAGGTGAATTGGATCAATTGCTTTGGATTCCAGGCATCTCTCCTCAGATGCCTGGTTTCCAATACTAGCTTATGGGGCTTCCTGAGGCACCAATCAGAACAAATCTTGTCTCCACATGGGAATCTTGCTCTTTGGAGCTGTATGAAAACCTCCGGTTAAGAGAATGCTTCAGGGCCCTGGATCCACTGCCCCATTCCAAGGTATCCATGGACACAATCCCACATTATGATCGATCCTCAGGAGAGTCCATTTCAACTCGGCCCCCTTGGTCGCTACCCAGATCCAGCAGATCGAATCGGCCTTGTCTCTAGGAGAAAATTGGAATGCAAGGTGGGCCGGCAGGTATCCATCGATAGAACCCTGCTCTGGAGAACTTCTTATGGGATGTCCTGAATTCATCCAACAGGTCTTGACTGTCCCACAGAACGAATCCTTGCGGTTTGGAGCATCACATACTCCCACTGTGGGAAAACCTCCATGGCCTCCTGATGCCCTCCACCTTCATGATGGGGCCACCATGGACAAAAACTACAAACTGAGCCAACATCTGATCCTATGTCTCCAAACCTAAGCTAAGATTGTGTGTTCAGACTTCAGTACCAACAGCCCTGACCCACACACCCTCCCAGGTGGGTCCCTTCGAGCCACAACTTAGGACAGTGCCTACCCTCTCCAAGGGAATTCTGCCCATTCTATTGGCCACTACTGTACAGATTAGAAGAAGCCTCCAAAGTCCCCAAGGCCATCCCAATAGTGTAGGTCGCCAGGACAAACAGGGGGGATTTGTCACAAGCTGAGCAACTACTTCCCCTCAGACCCATAGTAGAAGATCGGACTGGAGAGGCACCTAGGCTTTAATTGGATCCATTGCTTTTGTCTCCTAATTGGATCTCTCCACAGAGGCCTGGTTTCCAATACCAGCATAAGGGGGTTTGCTGAGGTACCAAACAGAGGAAATCTTGTCACCACATGGGAAACTTGTCCTTTGGAGCTGTGTAAAACCTCCAGTTCGAACAAATATTCAGGTTGCTGGAGCAACCTCCCCATTCCAAGGTCTCCATGAATACAAACCCAAATTATGACCCGTCTGCAGGAGAGCCCATTTCAAATCAACCCCCTCTGTTGCTCTCCCAGAGCCAGCAGATGGAACCTGCCTTGTTGCTAGGATACAATTGGAATGTGAGGCCGGCTCTCCAGGGATCCTTCCATAGAACCCTGCTCTGGCGTCATTCCGTATGGGACGTCCTAGAGCCATCCAACAGGTCTCGACTGTCCAGCAGAAGGATTCCTTGCGGATTGGAGCATCTCACAACTCCCATTGTGGGAAAACCTCCATGGCCACGTGATGTCCCCTTTCCTTCATGAAAGGACCATCCTGGACAGAAACTCCAACCTGAGCCAACGTCTGATCCACCCCCTGACTTCTGATGCATGAGATCTCGTTTCAACTCTGCAGAGTGTGCCTGCCATGCACTCGCCCAGAAACCTAAGCCTACTTGTGTTCTCAGACTTCTGTCCACACACTCCTGACCCAAAAACACTCCAGTCTGGGAATTCTGGAGCCACAATGAAGCACTCCGCCTGTCCTCCAGAAGAAAAACGTTGCCCTATGGGGCTAGCCAGAAATGCCAAATGAGGAACAACTTGCAAGCCACGTGACTGTATCCCAATTATGCAGTCTAGCCTGAGCCCTAAAGCCGTATCTGACACAGCCTGACCCAAGACCCCCCGATCGACATGCAGACAACTAGACATATACTGAGCACATCGGATCCTCCATGGCCTTAGGTCGTCATCTTTTCCCAACCTCGGTCTTCAGGCTTCAGAAACCAAGACTGTATCTCCACTCACTTCCCAGTGATGAACGTGATGCAGAAATCAGAACTCCTCCTTCCCCCTGGCCAGAACATTGTAGTTGTCATGTTGTCCACCATTCATTGTAGGAGAAACCAGTGTGGCCCATGAGGCCCCGCTCATGCTTGAGGGCCATGATAGGCACAAACACACATTGTGACCCTCAGTGTGACTCCTGTCCTCAGTAAAGCCTCTCAGTGGCTAGACCAAGAGCTACATATGGGGCTTACCATGCCCCAAGTCTCCCAATCTTAAACAGAGGTTCAGATATCTAGTCACCCCTACTCAGAGCTCTGCTCTGGAATACCTCTTTGGTGGGACAACTGAGGAAAATAAATACAGAAAGGACTCCTCCCATCCACAGAATGACCCCAACCCCTTGGGATCAGGCCAAATCCCCAGAGAAAGACTCATCCATGTCCCATGAGGCCACCCCGACATTCCAGGGCCACTTTTGACACAAAATCCAGAGACATAAGCCTGAGCAAGCGCCTCATACTCACCATTTGTTCATAGACCGAATAATTCTCCACACGGTCTGTAGATCGGGCCTGCCATATCTACGTCCACAAACATAAGGCGAGTTTGTGTTTCAAACTTCTGTATGACAGTCTTGGCCCACACATCCTCCAGGCTGGGTCCCCTGGAGCCACATCTCAGGACTGTGCCTGCTTCTCCAAGGGAATCCTGCCCAATGCATTCGAGACAACCCTAGATATTAGGAGAAAACTCCAAAGTACCCGACGCCGACCTAATAGTGTAGGCCCCCCAGGACAAACAGGGGCAATCTGTCCCAAGCTGAGCAACTAGCTCAACTCAGACCCATACACAGATATCCCCAGAAAAGAAGATTGAAACGGACAGGCACCTAGACCTTAATTGGATCCATTGCATTTGTTTTCAGGCATCTCTCCTCAGAGGCCTGGTTTCCAATACTAGCATATGGGGGTTTCCAGAGGTACCAATCAGAACAAATATCATCTCCCCATGGGCAACTTACTCTTTGGATCTTTGTGAAAAGCTCCAGTTAGGAGAAACCTTTATGGCCCGGATCCACCACACCATTCCAAGGTCTCAATGGACATAAACCCACATTATGACCCATCCTAAGGTGAGTCTATTTCAACTCAACGCCCTTGGTTGCTCCCCCAGAGACAGCAGATCAAACCTTCCTTTTTGATAGGAGACAATTGGAATGAGAGGTGGGCTGCCCAGGCATCCATCCTTAGAACCCTGCTCTGGAGAAGGGATATCCTGGATCCATCCAACAGGTGTCAAATGTCCCACAGAATGAATCCTTGCAGTTTGGAGCAAAACACCCTCCCATAATGGGAAAACCTCCATGGCCTCATGATGCCCCCACCACCTTCATGAATGGGCCATCATGGACAGAAACTCCAGCCTGGAACAATGGCTGATCCTCGCCCTGACTGCAGAAACACGAGATCTCGACTCAGCTCTTCAGACTGTGTCTGCCGTGCCCTTGCCTCAAAACCTAAGCCTAGCTTGTGTTCTCAGACTTCCGTACTCACACTCCTGGTCCACAAGCTCTCCAGTTTGGGAACTCCGGAGCCACAACGCAGCACTCTGCCTGCCATCCAGAAGAAAAACTTTGCCCTACGGGGCTACCCAGAAATGCCAAATGAAGATCAACCTGCACGCCTCTCGACTGTACCCCAATTATAGTCTAGCCTGGGCACTAATGCCCTGTCTGACACAGCCTGAGCCCGGATCTCCCGACCGACACCCAGAGAGCGAGGGCCACACCTCAGGACTGTGACTGCCCTCTCCATATGAATTCTGCCTATTCCAATGGAAACAATCCTACAGATTAAGAGAAACCTCCAAAGATCCTGAGACCATCCCAGTAGTGTAAGCCACCAGGGACAAAAAGGGACTATCTGACACAAGCTGAGCAATGCCCTCCACTGAGAACCATAGACAGATGTGCCCAGAGAAGACTGAAGCAGACAGGATCCTAGGTGTGAATAGGACCTATTGCTTCAGATTCCAGGCATCTCTCCTCGATGCCTGGTTACCAATACCAGATTATGGGGGTTCCTGAGGCACCATTCAGAACAAATCTCGTCTCCACATGGGAAACATGCTCTTTGGAGCTGTGTGAAAACCTCCAGTTAAGAGAATCCTTCAGGGAGGAGTCAAGATGGCGGAGAAGTAGCAGGCTGAGACTACTTCAGCTAGCAGGAGATCAGCTAGAGAGCTCATCTAAAGATTGCAAACACCTGCAAATCCATCGGCAGATCGAAGAGAAGAAGAACACCAATTCTAGAAACAGAAAAACAACCACTTTCTGAAAGGTAGGACTGGCGGTGAAGTGAATCCAAAGCGACGGGAAGATAGACCCCGGGGGAGGGGCCGGCTCCCGGCAAGCGGCGGAGCAACGGAGCACAAAATCAGGACTTTTAAAAGTCTGTTCCGCTGAGGGACATCGCTCCGGAGGCTAAACCGGGGCGAAGCCCACGCGGGGTCGGCGTGACCTCAGGTCCTGTGGGGTCACAGAAGGATCGGGGGTGTCTGAGTGTCGCAGAGCTTGCGGATATTGGAACGGGAAAGCCGGCTGCAGAGACAGAGCCGACAGTAAGCTCGCAGCTCGGAGTTGCCTTGAACCGGTCGCAAGCTCGGTGAGCTCAGAGCGTGGCCGGAGGTTAGGCAGACGCGAGTTACTAGGAGCTGTTCGCTGAGGGCGCACTGGGGAGCGGGGCCCCGGGCTCTCGGCTCCTCCGGGCCGGAGACCAGGAGGCCGCCATTTGTATTCCGTCCTCCGGAACTCTACGGAAAGCGCTCAGGGAACAAAAGCTCCTGAAAGCAAAGCCGAGCAGATCACTCAGCCCGGCCCCTGGTAAGGGCGGTGTAATTCCGCCTGGGGCAAAGACACTTGAGAATCACTACACCAGGCCCCTCCCCCAGAAGATCAACAAGAAATCCAGGCAAGACCAAGTTCACCTACCAAGGAGTGCAGTTTCAATACCAAGGAGAGAGCAGCAGAATTCCAGAGGAGGAGAAGACAAACCACGGAACTCATGGCTTTCTGCCTGTGATTTTTCAGTCTTGCAGTTAATTTAATTTTTTTCTTTTTCATTTTTTTTTCTCTTCTTCTGCTAAAATTTTTTATAACTTTTACCCTTTTCTTTTTTAACGTTTTTTAACTAGATTATCTAATATATATATATTTTTTCTTTTTTTATACTTTTCTTTATTCATTTTCTTTTTTTAATTCTTTATTTTTCTTATTTTTCTTTCTTTATTTTTGAACCTCTTTTTATCCCCAAATCAGAAGAGATCTTAATCTCTTCAATCTTTTTTTTTCTTTATTCTTTTTTAAATTCTTGATTGAATTTTTAATTCAATCTCTTTTTTTAATTCTTTTTTTCTTTTTTTCTTTCTTACTTTTTGAACCTCTTTTTATCCCCAAATCAGAAGAGATCCCAATCAGAAGAGATTGGGAGATCCCAATCAGAAGAGATTGGGAGATCCCAATCAAAGGAGATCCCAATCAGAGGAGATCCCTCACTCAATCGTGAGAGGGGAGAAATCCCCCCTCACGATTTGGGATCTCTTCTGATTTGGTTAAAGCATATTTTCCTGGGATTGTTGCCACCCTTTTAGTATTTTACTTCCTCCTTCATATACTCTTAGCTGGACAAAATGACAAGGCGGAAAAATTCACAACAAAAAAAAGAACAAGAGGTAGTACCGAAGGCTAGGGACCTAATCAATACAGACATTGGTAACATGTCAGATCTAGAGTTCAAAATGACAATTCTCAAGGTTATAGCCGGGCTTGAAAAAGGCATGGAAGATATTAGAGAAACCCTCTCCAGAGATATAAAAGCCCTTTCTGGAGAAATAAAAGAACTGAAATCTAACCAATTTGAAATCAAAAAAGCTATTAATGAAGTTCAATCAAAAATGGAGGCTCTCACTGCTAGGATAAATGAGGCAGAAGAAAGAATTAGCGATATAGAAGACCAAATGACAGAGAATAAAGAAGCTGAGCAAAAGAGGGACAAACAGCTACTGGACCATGAGGGGAGAATTCGAGAGATAAGTGACACCATAAGACGAAACAACATTAGAATAATTGGGATTCCAGAAGAAGAAGAAAGAGAGAGGGGAGCAGAAGGTATACTGGAGAGAATTATTGGGGAGAATTTCCCCAATATGGCAAAAGGAACGAGCATCAAAATTCAGGAGGTTCAGAGAACGCCCCTCAAAATCAATAAGAATAGGCCCACACCCCGTCACCTAATAGTAAAATTTACAAGCCTTAGTGACAAAGAGAAAATCCTGAAAGCAGCCCAGGAAAAGAAGTCTGTAACATACAATGGTAAAAGTATTCGATTGGCAGCTGACTTATCCACAGAGACCTGGCAGGCCAGAAAGAGCTGGCATGATATTTTCAGAGCACTAAACGAGAAAAACATGCAGCCAAGAATACTATATCCAGCTAGGCTATCATTGAAAATAGAAGGAGAGATTAAAAGCTTCCAGGACAAACAAAAACTGAAAGAATTTGCAAACACCAAACCAGCTCTACAGGAAATACTGAAAGGGGTCCTCTAAGCAAAGAGAGAGCCTACAAGTGGTAGATCAGAAAGGAACAGAGACAATATACAGTAACAGTCACCTTACAGGCAATACAATGGCACTAAAATCATATCTCTCAATAGTTACCCTGAATGTTAATGGGCTAAATGCCCCAATCAAAAGACACAGTGTATCAGAATGGATAAAAAAACAAAACCCATCTATATGTTGCCTCCAAGAAACTCATTTTAAACCCGAAGACACCTCCAGACTTAATGTGAGGGGGTGGAAAAGAATTTACCATGCTAATGGACATCAGAAAAAAGCAGGAGTGGCAATCCTTATATCAGATCAATTAGATTTTATGCCAAAGACTATAATAAGAGATGAGGAAGGACACTATATCATACTCAAAGGGTCTGTCCAACAAGAAGATCTAACAATTTTAAATATCTATGCCCCCAACGTGGGCGCAGCAAACTATATAAACCAATTAATAACAAAATTAAAGAAACACATCAACAATAATACAATAATAGTAGGGGACTTTAACACTCCCCTCACTGAAATGGACAGATCATCCAAGCAAAAGATCAACAGGGAAATAAAGGCCTTAAATGATACACTGGATGAGATGGACATCACAGATATATTCAGAACATTTCATCCCAAAGCAACAGAATACACATTCTTCTCTAGTGCACATGGAACATTCTCCAGAATAGATCACATCCTCGGTCCTAAATCAGGACTCAACCAGTATCAAAAGATTGGGATCATTCCCTGCATATTTTCAGACCACAATGCTCTGAAGCTAGAACTCAACCACAAGAGGAAGTTTGGAAAGAACCCAAATACATGGAGACTAAACAGCATCCTTCTAAAGAATGAATGGGTCAACCGGGAAATTAAAGAAGAACTGAAAAAAATCATGGAAACAAATGATAATGAAAATACAACGGTTCAAATTCTGTGGGACACAACAAAGGCAGTCCTCAGAGGAAAATATATAGCCGTACAAGCATTTCTCAAGAAACAAGAAAGGTCTCAGGTACACAACCTAACCCTTAACCTAAAGGAGCTGGAGAAAGAACAAGAAAGAAACCCTAAGCCCAGCAGGAGAAGAGAAATCATTAAGATCAGAGCAGAAATCAATGTAATAGAAACCAAAAAAACAATAGAACAAATCAACCAAACTAGGGGCTTGTTCTTTGAAAGAATTAATAAAATTGATAAACCCTTGGCCAGACTTATCAAAAAGAAAAGAGAAAGGACCCAAATAAATAAATTCATGAATGAAAGAGGAGAGATCACAACTAACACCAAAGAAATACAAACTATTATAAGAACATACTATGAGCAACTCTACGCCAACAAATTTGACAATCTGGAAGAAATGGATGCATTCCTAGAAACATATAAACTACCAAAATTGAACCAGGAAGAAATAGAAAGCCTGAACAGACCCATAACCAGTAAGGAGATTGAAACAGTCATTAAAAATCTCCAAACAAACAAAAGCCCAGGGCCAGATGGCTTCCCGGGGGAATTCTACCAAACATTTAAAGAAGAACTAATTCCTATTCTCCTGAAACTGTTCCAAAAAATAGAAATGGAAGGAAAACTCCCAAACTCATTTTATGAGGCCAGCATCACCTTGATGCCAAAATCAGTCAAGGATCCCATCAAAAAGAGAGCTATAGACCAATAACCTTGATGAACACAGATGCAAAAATTCTCACCAAAATACTAGCCAATAGGATTCAACAGTACATTAAAAGGATTATTCACCACGACCAAGTTGTATTTATCCCAGGTCTGCAAGGTTGTTTCAACATCCGCAAATCAGTCAATGTGATACAACACATCAATAAAAGAAAGAACAAGAACCATATGATACTCTCAATAGATGCTGAAAAAGCATTTGACAAAGTACAGCAACCCTTCCTGATCAAAACCCTTCAAAGTGTAGGGATAGAGGGCACATACCTCAATATCATCAAAGCCATCTATGAAAAACCCACTGCAAATATCATTCTCAATGGTGAAAAACTCAAACTTTTCCACTAAGGTCAGGAACACGGCACGGATGTCCATTATCACCACTGCCATTCAACATAGTACTAGAAGTCCTAGCCTCAGCAATCAGACAACAAAAGGAAATTAAAGGCATTCAAATCGGCAAAGAAGAAGTCAAATTATCACTCTTCGCAGATGATATGATACTCTATGTGGAAAACCCAAAAGACTCCACTCCCAAACTGCTAGAACTTGTACAGGAATTCAGTAAAGTGTCAGGATATAAGATCAATGCACAGAAATCAGTTGCATTTCTCTACACCAACAACAAGACAGAAGAAATAGAAATTAAGGAGTCAATCCCATTTACAATTGCACCCCAAACCATAAGATACCTAGGAATAAACCTAACCAAAGAGGCACAGAATCTATACTCAGAAAACTATAAAGTACTCATGAAAGAAATTGAGGAAGACACAAAGAAATGGAAAAATGTTCCATGCTCCTGGATTGGAAGAATAAATATTGTGAAAATGTCTATGCTGCCTAAAGCAATCTACACATTTAATGCAATTCCTATCAAAGTACCATCCATCTTTTTCAAAGAAATGGAACTAATAATTTTAAAATTTATATGGAACCAGAAAAGACCTCGAATAGCCAAAGGGATATTGAAAAACAAAGCCAAAGTTGGTGGCATCACAGTTCCGGACTTCAAGCTTTATTACAAAGCTGTCATCATCAAGACAGCATGGTACTGGCACAAAAACAGACACTTAGACCAATGGAACAGAATAGAGAGCCCAGAAATAGACCCTCAACTCTATGGTCAACTAATCTTCGACAAAGCAGGAAAGAATGTCCAATGGAAAAAAGACAGCCTCTTCAATAAATGGTGTTGGGAAAATTGGACAGCCACATGCAGAAAAATGAAATTGGACCATTTCCTTACACCACAAACAAAAATAAACTCAAAATGGATTAAGGACCTCAATGTGAGAAAGAAATCCATCAAAATCCTTGAGGAGAACACAGGCAGCAACCTCTTCGACCTCAGCCGCAGCAACATCTTCCTAGGAACATCGCCAAAGGCAAGGGAAGCAAAGGCAAAAATGAACTTTTGGGATTTCATCAAAATCAAAAGCTTTTGCACAGCAAAGGAAACAGTTAACAAAACCAAAAGACAACTGACAGAATGGGAGAAGATATTTGCAAACGACATATCAGATAAAGGACTAGTGTCCAAAATCTATAAAGAACTTAACAAACTCAACACCCAAAGAACAAATAATCCAATCAAGAAATGGGCAGAGGACATGAACAGACGTTTCTGCAAAGAAGACATCCAGATGGCCAACAGACACATGAAAAAGTGCTCCATATCACTCGGCATCAGGGAAATACAAATCAAAACCACAATGAGATATCACCTCACACCAGTCAGAATGGCTAAAATCAACAAGTCAGGAAATGACAGATGCTGGCGAGGATGCGGAGAAAGGGGAACCCTCCTACACTGTTGGTGGGAATGCAAGCTGGTGCAACCGCTCTGGAAAACAGCATGGAGGTTCCTCAAAATGTTGAAAATAGAACTGCCCTATGACCCAGCAATTGCACTACTGGGAATTTACCCTAAAGATACAAACGTAGTGATCCAAAGGGGCACGTGCACCCGAATGTTTATAGCAGCAATATCCACAATAGCCAAACTATGGAAAGAACCTAGATGTCCATCAACAGATGAATGGATCAAGAAGATGTGGTATATATACACAATGGAATACTATGCAGCCATCAAACGAAACGAAATCTTGCCATTTGCGACAACATGGATGGAACTAGAGCGTATCATGCTTAGCGAAATAAGTCAAGCGGAGAAAGACAACTATCATATGATCTCCCTGATATGAGGAAGTGGTGATGCAACATGGGGGCTTAAGTGGGTAGGAGAAGAATCCATGAAACACGATGGGATAGGGAGGGAGACAAACCATAAGTGACTCTTAATATCACGAAACAAACTGTGGGTTGCTGGGGGGAGGGGGGTTAGGAGAAGGGGGGTAGGGTTATGGACATTGGGGAGGGTATGTGTTTTTGGGTAAATTGGAAGGGGAGATGAACCATGAGAGACTATGGACTCTGAAAAACAATCTGAGGGGTTTGAAGTGGCGGGGGGGTGGGAGGTTGGGGTACCAGGTGGTGGGTATTATAGAGGGCACAGCTTGCATGGAGCACTGGGTGTGGTGAAAAAATAATGAATACTGTTTTTCTGAAAATAAATAAATCGGAAGAAACAAAACAAAAAAAAAAAAAAAAAAAAAAAAAAAAGAGAATCCTTCAGGGCACCAGCGCCATGGCCCTATTCCAAGGTCTCCATGGACACAAACCCACATATCCGCAGGAAAGTCTTTTTCAACTCAGCCACCTCGGTTGCTCCCCCAGAGACAGCAGATCAAACTTGCCTGGTCGCTAGGAGACAATTAGAATGCGAGGTGGGCTGCCCAGGCATCCATCCTTAGAGCCCTGCTCTGGAGAACTTCCTTATGGGAAGTCCTGGATCCAACCAACAGGTCTTGACTGTCCCGCAGAATGAATCCTTGATGTTTGAGCATCACATAATCCCACTTTGGGAAAACCTCCATTGCCTCATGATGCCCATCCCCCCCACCTTCATGAACGGGCCATCATGGACAGAAACTCCATCCTCAGCCAAAGTCTGATCTTCACCCTGACTTCAGAAGTATGAGATCTCAATTCAGCTCTGCAGAGTGTGCCTGCCATGTCCTCGCCCCAAAACCTAAGCCTAGCTTGTGTTTTCAGACTTCCGTCCTCACAGTTCTGCCCACAAGCCCTCCAGTTTGGCAATTCTGGAGACACAATGCAGTACTCTGCCCTCCATAAGAAAAACGTTGCCCTATAGGGCTTAACAGAAAGGCAAAATGAGGAACAACCTGCATGCCACTTGACCGTACCCCAATTATGCAGTCTAGCCTGTGCACTAAAGCCCTGTCTGACACAGCCTGAGCCCAGACCTCCCGTTCGACACCCAGACAGCTGGCCGTACACTGAGCCCATCACACGCACGATGGCTTTAGGTCATCATTTCTACCCAACCTCGGTTTTCAGGCTTCAGAACATAGATGTTATCTCCACTAACTGCCCAGGATTGAACGTGATGCAGAAATCAGAACTCCTTCTCCATGGCCAGAAACCTTGTGGTTGGCATGTTGTCCAACATACGTTGTAGGAGAAAGCAGCGTGGCCCATGACATTCCGCCTATCCCTTAGGGCCGCAATTTGTACAAACACACATTGTGACCCTCAGAGTGATTCCGATCCTCACGTAAAGCCTCTTAGTGACTGGAACAAGAGCCCCCATATGGGGCTTGCCAAGGCCCTGTTCCCCCAATCTCAACCAGATTTTGAGATGTCTAGTCACCCCTACTCAGGGCTCTGCTATGGAATCCCTCTTTGGTGGGAAAACTGAGGTTAAAAAAAATACAGAAAGGACTCCTCCCATCTACAGAATGACCCCAACCACTTGGGTTCGGGCCAAATCCCCAGAAAGAAAGACTTGTCCATGGCCCTTGAGGCCACCCTGACATTCCATGGCCACCCTTTACACAAAATCCAGAGACAAAATCCTGAGCAAGAGCCTCACACTTGCCCTTTGTTCATAGCCTGAAAAATTCTTCTCATGGTCTGTAGATCGGGCCTTTCATACATACATCCCCAAACCTAAGCTGAGTTTGTGTTTTCAGAATTCTGTCTCCACAGTCCTGGCCCACACAACTTCCGATCTTGGGCCCATGGAGACACACCTCAGGACTGTGCCTGCCCTCTCCAGGGTAATTCTGCCCATTCCATTGGCCACAACCCTAGAGATTAGGAAAAACCTCCAAACATCCCGAGACCATCCCAGTAATGTCGGCCACCTAGGACAAACAGGGGTGATCTGTCACAAGCTATGCAACTACCTCTACTCAGACCCAGAGAGAGATATCCCCATAGAAGAAGATTGAACAGCACAGGCACCTAGGCCCTAAACGCATCCATTGCTTTTGTTTTCAGGCATCTTTCCTCAGAGGCCTGGTTTCCAATACCAGCATATGGGGGATTACTGAGGTACTCATCAGAAAAATCTCGTCTCCACATAGGAAACATACTCTTTGGAACTCTGTCAAAACCTCCGTTTAGGAGAATATTTAAGGGCCCCGGATCAAGCACACCATTCCAAGGTCTCCATGCACACAAACCCACATTATGACCCATCCTCAGGAGAGTCCATTTGAACTACTCCCTCCGTCGCTAACCCAGAGCCAGCAGATCAAAACTGCCTTGTTTCAGGGAGAAAATTGGAATACAAGTTGGACTGCCCTGGCATCCATCGTTAGAATCCTGCTCTGGAGAAATATTTTATGAGACGTCCTGGATCCATCCAACAGATCTGGACTGTTTCGCAGAAGGAATCCTAGTGGTTTGCAGCATCACACACTCGCACAGTGGGCAAACCTCCATGGCCTCGTGATGCTGCAAACTTCATGTAGGGGACATCATAGACAGAAACACCACCCTGAGGTAATGTCTGATCCTCGCCCTGACTTTAGATTCACGAGATCTCGATTCAGCTCTGCAGAATGTGCCTGCCGTGCCCTCGCCCTAAAACCTAAGCTTAGCTTGTGTTCTCACCCTTCCATCCTCACACTCCTGGCTCACTTTTACTCCAGTTTGGGAATTCGGGAGACACAATGCAGCACTCTGCCTGCCCTCCAGAAGAAAAACATTGCCCTATGGGACTACCCAGACACCCCAAATGAGGACCAACCTGCACGCCTCTAGACTGTACCCCAATTAAACAGTCCAGCCTGGGAAGTAATGCCCTGTGTCACACAGCCTGAGTCCAGACCTTGTGACCGACAACCAGACAGCTGGCCGCACACTGAGCAATGGATACAAACACACATTGGGACACTCAGTGTGAGCCCTATCCTCAAGCAAAGCCTCTCAGGGGCTGGACTAAAAGTCCGCATATGGGGCTTGCCATGCCCCTAGTCCCCCAATCTTAGCCAGAACCTGAGAGGTCTGTCAACCTTATTCAGAGCTCTTTTCTGGAATCCCTCCTTGGTGGGACACATGAGGTAAAAAAAAAAAAAAAAAAAATAGAGAAAGTCTCCTAACATCCAAAGAATGACCCCAAACACTTGGAATTGGGCCAAATCCACAGACAGAAAAACTCGTCCCTGGCCGATGAGGCCAGTCCGACATTCCACGGCCACCACTGACACAAAATAGGAGACAAAAGCCTGAAAAAGCGCCTCACATTCACCCTTTGTTCATAGCCCGAAAATTTCTTCTCAGAGTCTGTAGATCGGGCCTGCCATACATATGTCCCCAAACCTAAAAAGAGTTTGTGTTTTCAGGATTCTGTCTCCACTATCCTGGCCCACACACCCTCAATTCTGGGACCCCTATAGCCACACCTCAGGACTGTGCCTGGCCTCTCCAAGGGAATTCTGCTCATTCCTTTGGACACAACCCTACAGATTAGGAGAAACCTCCAATGTTCCCAAGGCCATTCCAATAGTGTAGGACTTCCAGGACAAACACGGGTGATCTGACACAAACTGAGCCACTACCTCCACTCAGACCCGTAGACAGATATGCCCAGAGAAGAAGATTGAACCGGACAAGCACCTAGGCCCTAATCGAATCCATTGCTTTTGTTTCCAGGTATCTCTCCTCAGGGGCCTGGATTCCAATAGCAGCATATCAGGGTTTCTGGAGGTACCAGTCAAAACATATCTCGTCTCCACATGGCAACTTTGTTCTATCAAGCTGTGTCAAAACCTCCCATTAGGAGAAAACTTCAGGTCACCAGAGCCACCACCCCATTCCAATGTCTCCATGGACACAATCCCACATTATGACCCATCCTCAGGAGAGCCCATGTTAACTCAACCTCGTCTGTAGCTCCCCCAGAGCCAGCAGATAGAACCGGCCCTGTCTCTAGGAGACAAATGAAATGCAAGGCAGGCTCTTCAGGCATCCATCCTTAGAACCCTGCTCTTGTGTTGTTCCGTATGGGACACCCTAGAGCCATCCAACAGGTCTCGACTGTCCCACAGAAGGAATCCTTGTGCATGGAGGATCTCACAACTTCTGGGAAAACTTCCCAGGCCACATGATGCCCCCAGTCTTCATGAAGGCAGATCATGGGCAGAATCCCACCTGAGCCAATGGCTAATCCTAGCCTTGACTTCAGAAGCACAAGATCTCGATTCAGCTCTTCAGAGTGTGCCTGCCGTGTCCTCGCACCAAAACTTAAGCCTAGCTTGTGTTCTCAGACTTCTGTTCTCACACTCCTGGCCCACAAGCCCTCCAGTTTGGGAATTCTGGAGCCACAATGTAGCATTGTGCCTGCCCTCCAGAAGAAATACGTTACTCTATGGGGCTACAAAAAAATCCCAAATGAGGATCAACTTGCACGCCTCTCGACTGTTCCCCAATAATACAGTCTACCTTGGGCACTAATGCCCTGTCTTACACAGCCTGAGCCTGGCCGTCCCGAGTGACACCCAGACAGCTGGCCACACAATGAGCACATTGGACCCGCCAGGGACTTAAGTCATCATCTCTTCCCAACCTCAGTTTTCGGGCTACAGAACCTAGACCTTATCTCCAATCACTGCCTAGTGGTGAACGTGATGCAGAAATCAGAATTCCTCCTTCTCCATGCCCAGAAACCTTTGGTTCGCCTGTTGTCCAATGTTCAGTGTAGGAGAAAACAGCATGGCCCATGAGGCCTTGGCCATGTTGAGGGCTTCTTTGGACACAAACATGCTTTGTGACCCTCAGCAATTTGAGACAAGCTGAGCAACTACCTCCACATAGAACGTAGACAGATGTGTCCAGAGAAGCAGATTGAACTAGACAGGACCCTAGGCCTTAGGCTGTCATCTCTTCCCAACCTGGGTTTTTAGACATCTGAACCTAGACATTATATCAAATCCCCGCAAAGGTGGGTACCTGAAGCACAAATCAGAACTCCTCCTTCCCCATGGCTGGAAAGTTTGCTGTTGGCATGTAGTCACACCTTCAGGGTAGGATGAACCTTCATAGCCCTTGAGGTCACGCTCCAACTTGAGTACCGACTTTGGCACAAATTCCTATTGTGACTCTCAGCGTGAGCCTCATGTCGAAGTAAGGCCTCTCAGGGCTTGAACCAAGAGCCTGCATAAGGGGCTTTCCAAGCCTCTATGATTCCAATCCTCACCAGAGTTCGTTTTCCAGTCACCCGTACCTGGAGCTCTGCTCTGGAATCCATCTCTTGGAAAGGCACCTGAGCCAGACAACAGGACTCCACCCTTCCCACAAAGTGACCACAAACTCTTGGGAGCTGGGCCAAATCCCCAGGGAGGGAGACTCGTCTATATCCCCTGAGGCCACCCTACAATACACGGCTATCCTGGACACACCATCCAGAGACAAAAGCCTGAGGTACCGCCTCCCACTCGCCCATCTTTCAATAGGTGAGGAGCTCCACTCAAGGTCTGTAGATCTGGCCTGCCATACCCTCAGAGCCACACCTAAGCCGATTTGTGTTTTCAGTCTTCTGTGCCCACAGCCCAGACCAACATACCCTCCAGTCTAGGGCCTATGGAGACACACCGAAGGACTGTGCCTGTCCTATCCAAGTTAACTCTGCCCAATCCTTTGACCACAACCCTACAGATTAGGAGAAATCTCCAAGGCCCCTGAGGCCATTCTGATAGTTTAGGCCGCCCTGGACTAAGAGGGGCACTCTGACAGTAGCTGAGCAACTATCTCCACTTACACACTCAGACGGTGTCCCCAAAGACTGAGGATTGAAACGGACAGGCCCCTAGGCCCTAATCTGAACCCTAGCTTTGGTTTCCAGGTGTCTCTCCTCAGAAAACTGGTTTCGAAGACCAGCATCTGCGGCTTTTATCAGGAACACAACAAAACCTCTCTTGTCTCCATATAGGGAGCTTTCTTATTCGAGCTATATCAAACCCTTCAGGTAGACGATTTCTGCAGGGTCCCTGAGCCAGAAACACATTCCAAGGTCCCATGGACACAAACCCACATTATGACCCATCCTCAGGGGAGTCCATTTCAACTCAGCCCCGTGGGTAGCTCACCCCAGGGCCAGTAGTTCAAACGTGTCTTGTCGCAAAGAGCCAATGGGAATGGGAGGTATTCTGTACAGGCATACATACTTCGAACCCTGCTCTCTAATCCTTCCATATGGGACGTCCTGGAGCCATCCAATAGGACTCGACTGTGTTAGGCCAGCTGTCTGCTTGTCTGTCAGGACGTCTGGCCTCAGGCTGTGTCAGACACAGCATTAGTGCCCAGGGCAGCCTATCCAATTGGGGTGCAGTCGAGGCCCGAACAGGTTGATCCTCATTTGGGGTTTCTGGAGAGCCCATAGGGCAACGTTTTTATTCTGGAGGGCAGGCAGAGTGCTGAATTGTGACTCCGGAATTCCCAGACAGAAGGGATTGTGGGCCAGAGCTGTGAGGAAAGAAGTCTGAGACATAAGCTAGGCTTAGGTTTCGGGACAAGGGCATGGCACACACACTCTGAAGAGCTAAATTGAGATCTTGTGCATCTGAAGTCAGGGCGAGGAGCAGATGTAGGATGAGGTTGGATTTTCCTTTCAGGACAGCCCATTCATGAAGGTGGGGGCATCATGGGGCCATGGAGGTTTTCCCACGATGAGAGTTGTGAGATGCTCCAATCAGCAAGAATGCCTTTTACAGGACATTCAAGACCAGTCAGATGGCTCCAGGACATCCCATACGGAACGACGCCAGAGCAGGGTTCTAAGGATGGATGCCTGGAGAGCCCGCCTTGCATTACTATGTTCTTTTAACGACAAGGTAGGTTCAATCTGCCTACTCTGAGGGAGCAACAGATGGGGCTGTGTTGAAATGGACTCTCCTGAGGATGGGTCATAGTGTGGGTTTGTGTCCATGGAGACCTTGGAATGGGGCGGTGGTTCCGGGGACCTAAAGTTTTTCCATAACTGGAGGTTTTGACACAGCTCCAAAAAGCATGTTTCCAATATGGAGATGAGATTTGTTCTGATTGGTACCTCCGGAAGAAACCATATGCTGGTATTGGAAAGCAGGCCTCTGAGAAGAGATGCCTGGAAACAGAAGCAACGGATCCGATTAGGGCCTAGGTGCCTGTCCGGTTCAATCTTTTCTGGGGATATCTGTCTATGGGTCTGAGTTGAGGTAGTTGCCCAGATTGGGACAGATGACCCCTGTTTGTCCTGGGTGGTTGACAGTATTGGTATGGCCTCGGGGACTTTGGAGGTTTCTCCTAATCTGTAGGGTTGTGGCCAATGGAATGGGAAGAATTGCCTTGGAGATGGAAGGCACAGTCCTGAGGTGCGGTTCCAGGATCCCCAGCCTGGAGGGTGTGTGAGCTACTACTGTGGGGACAGAAGTCCGAAAACCCAAACTCGGCTTAGATTTGGAGATGTTTGTATGAAAGGCCCGATCTATAGACTGTGAGAATTTTTCGGGCTTTGAACAAAGGGCAAGTGTGAGGTGCTTTTCCAGGTTTTTGTCTCTGGATTTTGTGTCAACAGTGGCTGTGGAATGTTGGGATGGCCTCATGGGCCATGGACGTGTCTTTATCCCTGTGGATTTGGCCAGAATCCACGTATTTAGTGTCATTCCGTGGATGGGAGGAGTCCTTTAGGTATTTTTTTTTTTACCTCAGGTGTACCACCATAGAGGGATTCCACAGCAGAGCCCTGAGTAGGGGTGTGTAGACATCTCAACCTCTGGTTAAAATTGGGGGACTAAGGGCATGGCAAGCCCCATATGCGTGCTCTTGTTCTTTCCCCTGAGAACCTTTTCTTGAGGACACAGTTCACGCTGAGGTTCCCAATGTGTGTTTGTGCCCATAGCGGCCCTCAAGCATGGGCGGGGCCTCATGGGCCACACTGGATTCTCCTACATGGAACGCTGGACAGCATGCCAACCACAAGGTTTCTTGCCTTGGGGAAGGAGGAGTTCTGATTTTCGCATCACGTTCACCCCTGGGTAGTGAGTGGAGATAAGTTCTAAGTTCTGAAGCCTGAAAACTGAGGGTGGGAAGAGATCACAACCTAAGGCCATGGCAGGTCCGATGTGCTCAGTGTACGGCCATCTGTCTGGATGTCGGTCGGGACTTCTGGGCTCAGGCTGTGTCAGGCAGGGCTTTAGTGCCCAGGTTAG
The DNA here is from genome assembly GCF_020171115.1 of Neogale vison. NCBI lineage: Eukaryota > Metazoa > Chordata > Mammalia > Carnivora > Mustelidae > Neogale > Neogale vison. Next base: position 78,222,749 of record NC_058095.1, read on the forward strand.
ACTGTATAATTGGGGTACAGTCGAGTGGCATGCAGGTTGATCTTCATTTGGCATTTCTCGTAGCTTCATAGGGCAACGTTTTTCTTCTGGAGGGCAGGCAGAGTGCTGCATTGTGTCTCCAGAATTCCCAACTGGAGGCTTGTGGGCCAGAAGTGTGAGTATGGAAGTCTGAGAACACAAGCTAGGCTTAGGTTTCGGGATGAGGGCATGGCAGTCACACTCTGCAGAGATGAATCGAGATCTTGTGCATCTGAAGTCAGGGTGAGGATCAGACGTTGGTACAGGATGGAGTTTGTATCCAAGATGGCCTCTTCATGAAGGTGGGGGGATCATCACGAGGCCATGAAGGTTTTCCCACGTTGGGATTGTGTGATGCGCCAAACCGCAAGGATTCCTTCTGTGGGACAGCCGAGACCTGTCGGATGGATCAAGGACGCCCCATAAAGAACTTGTACAGAGCGTGGTTCCAACGATGGATGCCTGGGCAGCACAACTCGCATTCCAATTGTCTCCCAGCGACAAGACAGTTTTGATCTGCTGGCTCTGGGGGAGCAACCGAGGGGGCTGAGTTGAAATGGACTCTTCTGAGAATCGGTCTTAATGTTGGTTTGTGTCCATGGAGACCTTGGAATGGGGCAGTGGCGCTGGCGCCCTGAAAGAATCTTCTAACCGGAGGTTTTGAGACAGCTCCAAAGAGCATGTTTCCCATGTGGAGTCGGTTTTGTTCTGATTCGTGCCTCAGGAACCACAATAAATTGGTATTGGAAACCAGGCATCTGAGGAGAGATGCCTGGAACCCAAAGCAATGGATCCAATTATGTCCTAGGGACGTGTCCGGTTGAATCGTCTTCTCCGGGGACATCTGTCTACGGGTCTGAGTGGAGGTAGTTGTGAAGCTGGTGTCATATCGCCCATGTTTGTCCCGGGTGGCCCACAGTATTGGGATGGCCTCGGAGTCTTTGGAGGTTTCTCCTAATCTGTAGTGTTGGGGCCAATGGAATGGGCAGAATTCCCTTGGAGAGGGCAGGCACAGTCCTGAGTTGTGGCCCCAGCTGTCTTGGTTTCGGTAGGGAGGTCCGGGCTCAGGCTGTGTCAAACAGGTCATTAGTGCCCAGGCTAGACTGTATAATTGGGGCACAGTCCAGTGGCGTGAATGTTGATCCTCATTTGGGGTTTCTGGGTATGTCCATAGGGCAACGTTTTTCTTCTGGAGGGCAGGCAGAGTGCTGCATTGCTGCTCCAGAATTCCCAGACTGGAGGGCTTGTGGCCCAGGAGTGTGAGAACGGAAGTCTGAGTACACAAGCTAGGCCAGGTTTTCGGGTCGAGAGCATGGCAGGCAATCTCTGCAGAGCTAAGTCGAGATCTCATGCATCTGACGTCAGGGCGAGGATCAGACGTTGGCTCAGGTTGGAGTTTCTGTCCATGATGGCCCCTTCATGAAGGGGGGGGGGCGTGCATCATGTGGCCATTGAGTTTTTCCTTCGATGGGAGTTGTGAGAAGTTCCAAACCACAAGGATTCCTTCTGCGGGACAACTGAGAACTGTTGGATGGTTCAAGGACCTCCTATCCAGAATGACTCCATAGCAGGGTTCTAAGGATGGATGCCTGGGAAACCCGCCTCGCATTCCAATTGTATCCTCTCAACAAGACAGGATCGATCTATTGGCTCTGGGGGAGCTACTGAGGGGGCTTATTTGTAATGGGCTCTCCTGAGGATCAGTTATCATGTGGGTTTTTGTTCATGGAGACCTTGGAATGAGACGGTGGCACTGGGGTCTTGAAGGATTCTCATAACAGGAGGATATGACACATCTCCAATGAGCAAGTTTCCCATGTGGTGATGAGATTTGTATGATCGCTGCCTCAGGAAAACCCCATATGGTGGTATTGGAAACCAGGACTCTGAGGAGAGATGCCTGGAAACAAAAGCAATGGATCTGAATAGGGCCTAGGTGCGTGTCTGATTGAATCTTCTTCTCTGAGGACATCTGTCTATGGGACTGAGTGGAGGTTGTTGCAAAGCTGGTGTCATATCGCCCATGTTTGTTCCGGGTGGCCCACAGTATTGGGATGGCCTCAGAATCTTTGGAGGTTTCTCCGAATCTGTAGAGTTGGGGCCAATGAAATGGGCAGAATTCCTGTGGAAAGGGCAGGCACAGTCCTGATGTGTGGCTCCAGGGGCACCATCCTGGAGGGTGTGTGGACTAGGGATGTAGGGACAGAAGTCTGAAAACACAAACTCAGCTTAGTTTTGGGGACGTAGGTTCGGCAGGCATGATCTACAGATGGTAGAACTCTTTGTGATATGAACAAAGGGCGAATGTGAAGTGATTCATCAAGCTTTTATCTCTGGATTTTGTGTCAACAATAGCCACTGAATGTCGAGGCATGGATGAGTACCCCTCTCTGGGGATTTAGACTGATTCCTAGAGTTTGGGGTAATTCTTTGGGATGGGAGGTGTCCCTTCTGTTTATTACCTTAAGTGTCCCACCTAAATAGGATTCCAGAGGAGAGCACTGGGGAGGGGCGACTGAACAACCCGACCTCTGGTTTAGAATGGGGGCCTAGGGGCATCGCAAGCCCCATATGCTGGCTCCTGGTCCAGCCACTGAGAGGCCTTACTTGAGGACAGGGCTCACGCTGAGTGTCACAATGCGAGTTTGTGCCCAACCTGGCCCTCAATCATGGATGGGACCTCATGGGCCACGCTGGTTTCTCCTACTCTGAATGTTCTACAACATGCCAACCACATGGTTTCTTGCCATGCAGATGGAAAGGTTCTGATTTTTGCATCATGTTCAACCCTGAGCAGTGATTGGAGATAAGGTCTAGGTTCTGAAGCCTGAAAAACGAGGTTGGGAGGAGACGAGGACCTAAGGTCATGGTGGGTCAGGTGTACTCATTGTGTGGCCAGCTGTCTGGGTGTCGGTCAGGAGATCCGGACTCAGGTTGTGTCAGACAGGGCATTAGTGCCCAGGGTAGACTGTATAATTGGGGTACAGTCGAGTGGCATGCAGGTTGATCCTCATTTGGGGTTTCTGGGTAGCCCCATAGGGCAACGTTTTTCTTCTGGGGGGCAGGCAGAGTGCTGCATTGTGCCTCTGGAATTGCCAGTCTGGAGGGCTTGTGACCCAGGAGTGTGAGGACGAAAGTCTGAAAACACAACCTAGGCTTAGGTTTCGGGGCGAGGGCATGGCAGGCACACTCTGCAGAGCTGAATAGAGTTCTTGTGCATCTGAACTCAGGGCGAGCATCTGATTTTGGCTCAGGTTGTAGTTTCTGTCCATGATGGCCCCTTCATGAAGGGGGGGTGTCTCAAGAGGCTATGTAGGTATTCCCACGATGGGTGTTGTGAGATGCTCCAAACCACAAGGATTCCTTTTGTTGGATCCTTGAGAACAGCTGGATGGCTTCCTGAGGTCCCTAAGGAATGACTCCACAGCAGGATTCTAAGGATGAATGTGTGGTGTGCTGCCTCATATTTCAATTATTTCCTAGCGACAGGGCAGGTTCAATCTTCTGTCTCTGGGGGAGGATCCGAGGGGGCTGAGTTGAAATGGACTCTCCTGTGGATGGGTCATATTGTGTGTTTGTGTCCATGGAGACCTTGGAATGGGGAGGTGGATCCGGGGCCCTGAAAGATTCTCATAAATGAAGGTTTTGACAGAGCTCCAAAGATTACGTTTCCAATATAGAGACAAGATTTGTTCTGATGAGTGCCTCAGGAACCCCCATATGCTGGTACTGGAAACCAGGCCTCTGAGGAGAGATGTCTGGAAACCAAAGCAATGGATTCGATTAGGGCCCAGGGGCCTGTCAGGTACAATCTGATTCTCTGGGCACATCAGTCTACTGGTCTTATTGGAGGTAGTGGCTCATCTTGTGTCAAATCACCCCTGTTTGTCCTGGACGTCCTACACTATTTGGATGTCCTCGGGGTCTTTGGACGTTTCTCCTAATCTGTATGGTTGTGGACAATGGAATGGGCATAATTCCCTTGGAGAGAGCAGGCACAGTCCTGAGTTGTGTCTCCAGAGGTTACTGCCTGGAGGGTGTGTGGGCCAGGGCTGTGGGGACAGAATTCTGAAAACAGAAACTCGGCTTAGGTTTGGTGACGTAGGTATGACAGGCGCGGTCTATAGACCTTGAGGAGAACTCTTTGGGAAATGAACAAAGGGCGAATGTAAGGCACTTGCTCAGGCTTTTGTCACTGGATTTTGTGTCAACTATGGCAGTGGAATGTCGGGGTGGCCTCATGGGCCATGGACGAGATTCCCTCTCAGGGATGTGGCCAGATACCAAGAGTTTGGGTTCATTCTGTGGGATTGGAGGAGTTCTTTCTGTTTTTTTTTTTTTTTTCCCCCTCAGGTGTCCCACCAAAAGAGGGATTCCAGAACAGAGCCCTGGAGAGGGGCAAGTGGACAACCCGAACTCTGGTTAAGATTCGGGGCCTAGGGGCATGACAATCCCCATATGAGGGCTCTCGTTTCAGCCACTGAGTGGCCTTACTGGAGGACAGGATAAACATTGAGGGTCACAATGTGTGTTTGTGCCCAACGCGGCCCTCAAATATGGGGGGCCACCTCGGCACGCTGGTTTCTCCTACACTGAACATTGGACAACATGCCAACCACAAGTTTTCTTTCCACGGCGAAGGAGAAGTTGTGATTTCTGCATCACGTTCACCCCTGGGCTGTGGAGATTGGTCCACCCCTGGACCAATCGGAGATAAGGTCTAGGTTCTGAAGCCTGAAAACCGAAGTTGAGAAGAGATGATGACTTAAGGCCATGGCAGTTCTGAGTGCTCAGTGTGGGGCCTGTCTGCTTGTTGGTTGGGAGGTCCGGGCTCAGGCTGTGTCAGACAGTTCAGAAGGCCCCTGGGTAGACTGTATAATTGGGGTGCAGTCGAGTTGCATGCAGGTTGATCCTCATTTGGGGTTTCTGGTTATTCCCATAGGGCAAAGATTTACATCTGGAAGGCAGGCAGAGTGCTGAATAGTGGATCCAGAATTCCCAAACTGGCAGGCATACTGGCCGGAGTGTGGGCGGTTTGGAGCACCTCACAACTCCCATCCTGAGTAAACCTCCATGGCCTTGAGATGCTTCCCCCTTCATGAAAGGGCCATAATGGACAGAAACTCTAACCTGAGCCTAGGTCTGAACCTCGCCCTGACTTCAGATGCACGAAATCCCGAATCAGATCTGCAGAGGGTGCCTGCCGTGCCATCGCCCCGAAATCTATGACTAACATGTGTTCTCAGACTTCCGTCCTCATACCCCTCCCCCACAAGACATCTAGTTTGGGAATTCCAGAGCCACAATGCAGCACTCTGCCTGCCCTCCAGAAGAAAAACGTTGCCCTTGGGGCTACCCAGAAATGCCAAATGAGGATCAACCTGCACGCCACTCGACTGTACCCCAATCATACAATCTACCATGGACACTAATGCCCTGTTTGACACAGCCTGAGCCTGAACCTCCCGACCAACACCCAGACAGCTGGCTCCACACTGAAGCACATCAGACCCAACATGGCCTTAGGTCGTCATATCTTCCCAACCTCGGTTTTCAGACTTCACAAACTAGAGCTCATCTCCCATTACTGCCGAGGGGTGAATGAGCTGCAGAATTCAGAACTGCTACTTCCCCATGGCAAGAATACAGGTGGTTGGCATGTTGTCCAATGTTCAGTGTAGGAGAAAACAGCATGCACCATGAGTCGCAGCCCAAGCTTGAGCGCCACGAGGGCACAAACACACATTGACCCTCAGCATGAGTTCTGACCTCAAGGAAGGCCTCTCAGTGGCTGGATTATTAGAAGGCATATTGGGCTTGCCATGCCCCTAGGCCCCAATTTTTAACCAGATTTCTGGTAGTCTGGTCGCCCCTCCCCAGGGCTCTGCTTTGGAATCCCTCTTTTGGTGGGACACCTGAGGTAACAAAACTGAAAGGATTCCTCCCATCCTACAGATTGACCCAAAACTTTGGGATCGGACCAAATCCACAGAAAGGAAGACTCGTCCATGGCCCATGAGGCCTCCCTGACATTCCACGGCCATCATTGACCCAAAATCCAGAGATAAAAGCCTGAGCTTGTGCCTCATACTCGCCCTTTCTTCATATCCCAAAGAGTTCACCTCACGGTCTGTAGATAGGGCCTGCCATACCTACGTCCCCAATCCTAAGCTGAGTTTGTGTTTTCAGACATCTGTCCCCACAGTCCTGGCCCACACACCCTCCAGGCTGGGGCACCTGGAGCCACACATCATGTCTGTGCCTGCCAAATCCACGGGAATTCTGCCCATTCCATTCTCCATAATCGTACAAGTTAGGAGAAACCTGCAAAGTCCCCGAGGCCATGCCAATAGTGTAGGCCGCCCGGACAAACAGCGACTGTCTGATACCAGCTGGGCAACTACCTCCACTCATATCATAGACTTATGTCGCCAGAAAAGAAGATTAAACCTGACAGGTCCCTAGGCTTTAATGAGATCCATTGCTCTGCTTATCAGGTTTCTCTCCTCAGAGGCCTGGTTTCCAATAGCAGCATATGGGGGTTTACTGAGGCACCAATTAGAACAAATCTTATCTCCACATAGGAAACTTGGTCTTTGGAGCTGTCTCAAAGTCTCCAGAGAGGAGAATCCTTCAGGGCCCAGGTGCCACCGCCCAATTCCAAGGTCTCCATGGATACAAACCCACATTAGGACATATCCACAGGAGATTCCATTTCAACAACGCCCTCTTGGTTGCTCCCCCAGAGCCAGCAGATCGAATCTGTCTTGTCACTAGGAGACAATTGGAATGTGAGGCGGGCTGCCCAGGCATCCATCCTAAGAACCTGCTCTGGCGTCATTCCATATGGGACGTCCTGGAGCCATCCAACAGGTCTCAAATGTCATGTAGAAGGAATCCTTGCTTATTGAAGCATCTCCCCACTCCCAATGTGGTTAAATATCGATGGCTTTGTGACACCCCCCCCCTTATGAAGGGGAAATCATGTACAGGAACTCCAACCTGAGCCAATGTCTGATCCTCGCCCTGACTTCAGATTCACGCAATCTCAATTCAGCTCTGCAGAGTGTGCCTGCCTTTCCCTCGTCCTGAAACCTAAGGCTAGCATGTGTTCTCGGACTTCCGTCCTCACACTCCTGGCCCCCAAGCCCTCAAGTTTGGCAATTCTGGACACACAATGCAGCACTCTGCCAGCCCTTCAGAAGAAAAATTTTGCCCTATGGAGCTACCCAGACACCTCAATTGAGGATAGACCTACACGGCACTCTACTGCACCCAAATTATATAGTCTAACCTGGACACTTATACATGATCCGACACAGCCTTAGCCCGGACCTCCTGACCAACACCCAGACAGCTGACCGCACACTGAGCACATCCGACCCGCCATGGCCTTAGCCTGTCATCTCTTCCCAAACTAGCTTTTCAGGCTTCAGAACTTAGACCTTAACTCCAAACCCTGCCAAGGGGTGAACGTGGTGCAGAAATCAGAACTCTTCCTTACCCATGGCAAGAAACCATGTGGATGGCGTGTTGTCCGACATTCACCGTAGGGGAAACCAGCATTCACCATGAGGCCCCACCCATGCTTGAGTGCTGCGATGGCAAAAACATACTTTGTGACCCTCAGCGTGAGTTCTGTCCTCTAGTAAGTCCTCTCAGTAGCTGGACCATTAGATGACATAATGGGCTTGCCATGTCCCTAGGCCCCAATTTTTAACCAGATTTCTGTTTGTCCAGTCACTCCTCTCCAGGACTCTTCTCTGGAATCCCTCTTTTGGTGGGACACTTGAGGTTAAAAAACAAAACAGACTCATCCCATCCCACAGAATGACCCCAAAGTCTTGGGATCAGGAAAAATCCTTAGAAAGGAAGACTAGTCCATTGCCCATGAGGTCACCTGGACATTCCACAGCCATTGGTGCCACAATATCCACAGACAAAAGACTTAGAAAGCGCCTCACACTCGCCCTTTGTTCATATCCCAGAGAGTTCTCCTCACGGTCTGTAGAGCAGTCCTGCCATACCTACAACCTGAAACCTAAGCCGAGCTTATGTTTTCAGACAACTGTCCCCACAGCCTTGGCCCACACACCCTACAGGCTCAGGCCCCTGGAGCCAAATCTGAGGACTGTACCTGCCCTCTCCAAGGGAATTCTGCCAATATCATTGGCCACGAACCTACGAATAGGATAAACCTCCAGAGTCCCTGACGCCGTCCCAATAGTGGTGGTTGACCAGGAAAACAGGGACAATCTGAGCCCATCTGAGCACCTACCTGCACTCAGACCCGTAGACAGATGTCCCCAGAGATTAATTGGAACGAACGCCCCTAGGCCCTAATCGGATCTATGGCTTCGGTTTCCAGGCATCTCTCCTCAGAGGCCTGGATTCCAAAACCAGCATATGGCTGTTTCTTGAGGCAACCATCAGAACAAATCTTGTCTCCACATGGCAAACTTGCGTGTTAGAAACATGCATTAGGGACAGAAACTCCAACCTGAGCATTTGTCTGATCCTCGCCCTGACTTCAGATGCACGAGATCTCAATTCAGCTCTGCAGAGTGTGCCTGCCGTACCCTCGCCCAGAAACCTAAGCCTAGCTTGTGTTCTCAGACTTCTGTCCTCATAGTCCTGGCCCAAAAGCCCTCCAGTTTGGCAATTCCAGAATTACAATGGAGCACTCTTCCTGCCCTCCAGAAGAAAAACGTTGCCCTCTGGGGGCTACCCAGAACACCAAATGAGGATCAACCTGCTCGCCACTTGACTATAACCCAATTATACAGGTTGCACTGGGCACTAATGACCTTTCTAACACATCCTTAGCCTGAACATCCCACCCACACCCAGCCAGCTGGCTGCACACTGAGCACATCGGACCCACCATGGCCTTAGGTCTTCATCTTATCCCAACCTCGGTTTTCAGGCTTCAGAAACTAGACCTTATCTCCAGTCACTTTCCAGGGTTGAACATGATGCAGAAATCAGAACTCCTTCCCCATGGCAAGAAACCTTCTGGTTGGAATGTTGTCCAACCTTCAGTGTAGTTGAAACCAGTGTGGCCCATGAGGCCCTGCCCATGCTTGAGGGCCGCGTTGGTTACAAACACACATTGTGACCCTCAATGTGAGCCCAGCCCTCCAGTAAGGCCTCTCAGTGTCTGGACCAAGAGACGGCATATTGGACTTGCTATGCCGCTAGGCCCCAATTTTAACCATAGTTCAGGTTGTCCATTCGCCACACCCCAGGGCTCTGCTTTGGAATCCCTCTTTTGGTGGGACACCTGAGGTAACAAAACTGAAAGGACTCCTCCCATCCCACAGATTGACCTAAAACAATTGGGATCGCACCTAATCCATAGAGAGGAAGACTCGTCCATGGCCCATGAGGCCTCCCCGACATTCCACGGCCATCGTTGAGAAAAAATCCAGAGACAAAAGCCTGAATAAGCACCTCACACTCGCTCTTTCTTCATATCCCGAAGAGTTCTCCCTGTCTGTAGATCAGGCCTGTCATGCCTACGTCCCGAAACTTAAGCCGAGTTTGTGTTTTCAGACTTCTGTCCCCACAGTCCTGGTCACACACCCTCTGGGATGGGGCCCCTGGAGTCAGACATCAGTACTGTGCCTGCCAACACCACAGGAATTCTGCCCCTTCCATTGTCCACAATCGTACAAATTAGGAGAAACCTCCAAAGTCCCCGAGGCCATCCCAATAGTGTAGGCCGCACGGGACAAACAGGGGCGGTCTGACAACAGCTGAGAATCTGCCTCCACTCATACCGTAGATGGATGTCCCCAAGGAAGAAGATTGAATTGATCCCCTAGGCCCTAATCGGATCCATTGCTTTGTTTTCCAGGTATCTCTCCTCAGAGGCCTGGTTTCCAATATCAGCATATGGGGCTTTCCTGAGGCACCAATCAGAAAAAATCTTGTCTCCACATGGGAAACTTGTCCTTTGGTGATGACTCAAAACCTCCAGTTAGAGGAGCCTTTTGGGCCCGGGTGCCACCACCCTGTTCCAAGTTCTCCATGGACACAAACCCACATTAGGACCCATCCTCAAGAGAGTCCATTTCAACTCTGCCCCCTCGGTTGCTCCCCCAGAGCCAGCATACCAAACCTGTCCATTCGATAGGAGACAATTGGAATACAAGGCGGGCTTCCCAGGCATCCATCCTTAGAACCCTGCTCAGAATCGTTCCGTATGGGAAGTCCTGGAGCCAACCAACAGGTCTCAATGGTCCCGCAGAAGAATTGTTGCAGTTTGGAGCATCTCACAACTCCCATCGTGGGAAAACCTCCATGGCCTTGTGATCTGTCCCCCTTTAATGAAGGGGCCATCAGGGACAGAAACTCCAACCTTTGCATTCGTCTGATCCTCGCCCTGACTTCAGATGCACGAGATCTCGATTCAGCTCTGCAGAGTGTGCCTGCCGTGCCCTCGCCCAGAAACCTAAGCCTAGCTTGTGTTCTCAAACTTCGGTCCTCACACTCTTGGCCCACAATCCCTCCAGTTTGGCAATTCCAGAACTACAGTGCACACTCTACCTGCCCTCCAGAAGAAAAACGTTGCCCTCTGGGGATACCCAGAAACCCCAAATGAGGATCAACCTGCTCGCCACTTAACTATACACCAATTATACAGTGCCACAAAAGATTGGAATCATTCCCTGCATATTTTCAGACCACAATGCTCTGAAGCTAGAACTCAACACAAGAGGAAGTTTGGAAAGAACACAAATACATGGAGACTAAACAGCATCCTTCTAAAGGATGAATGGTTCAACCGGGAAATTAAAGAAGAATTGAAAAAAATCATGGCAACAAATGATAATGAAAATACAACGGTTCAAATTCTGTGGGACACAACAAAGGCAGTCCTGAGAGGAAAATATATAGCGGTACAAGCTTTTCTCAAGAAACAAGAAAGGTCTCAGTTACACAACCTAACCCTACACCTAAAGGAGCCGGAGAAAGAACAAGAAAGAAACCCTAAGCCCAGCAGGAGAAGAGAAATCATAAGGATCAGAGCAGAAATCAATGAAATAGAAACCAAAAAAACAATAGAACAAATCAACCAAACTAGGAGCTGGTTCTTTGAAAGAATTAATAAAATTGATAAACTCCTGGCCAGACTTATCAAAAAGAAAAGAGAAAGGACCCAAATAATAAAATCATGAATGAAAGAGGAGAGATCACAACTAACACCAAAGAAATACAAACAATTATAAGAACATACTATGAGCAACACTACGCCAACAAATTTGACAATCTGGAAGAAATGGATGCATTCCTAGAAACATATAAACTACCAAAATTGAACCAGGAAGAAATAGAAAGCCTGAACTGACCCATAACCAGTAAGGAGATTGAAACAATCATTAAAAATCTCCAAACAAACAAAAGCCCAGGGCCAGATGGATTCCGGGGGGAATTCTACCAAACATTTAAAGAAGAACTATTTCTTATTCTCCTGAAACTGTTCCAAAAAATAGAAATGGAAGGAAAACTCCCAAACTCATTTTATGAGGCCAGCATCACCTTGATCCCAAAACCAGACAAGGATCCCATCAAAAAAGAGAGCTATAGACCAATATCCTTGATGAACACAGATGCAAAAATTCTCACCAAAATACTAGCCAATAGGATTCAACAGTACATTAAAAGGATTATTCACCACGACCAAGTGGGATTTATCCCAGGGCTGCAAGGTTGGTTCAACATCCGCAAATCAGTCAATGTGATACAACACATCAATAAAAGAAAGAACAAGAACCATATGATACTCTCAATAGATGCTGAAAAAGCATTTGACAAAGTATAGCATCCCTTCCTGATCAAATCTCTTCAAAGTGTAGGGATAGAGGGCACATACCTCAATATCATCAAAGCCATCTATGAAAAACCCACTGCAAATATCATTCTCAATGGAGAAAAACTGAAAGCTTTTCCACTAAGGTCAGGAACACGGCACGGATGTCCATTACCACCACTTCTATTCAACATAGTACTAGAAGTCCTAGCCTCAGCAATCAGACAACAAAAGGAAATTAAAGGCATCCAAATCGGCAAAGAAGAAGTCAAATTATCACTCTTCGCAGATGATATGATACTCTACGTGGAAGACCCAAAAGACTCCACTCCAAAACTGCTAGAACTTATACAGGAATTCAGTAAAGTGTCAGGATATAAGATCAATGCACAGAAATCAGTTGCATTTCTCTACACCAACAACAAGACAGAAGAAAGAGAAATAAAGGAGTCAATCCCATTTACAATTGCACCCCAAACCATAAGATATCTAGGAATAAACCTAACCAAAGAGGCTAAGAATCTATACTCAGAAAACTATAAAGTACTCATGAAAGAAATTGAGGAAGACACAAAGAAATGGAAAAATGTTCCATGCTCCTGGATTGGAAGAATAAATATTGTGAAAATGTCTATGCTGCCTAAAGCAATCTACACATTTAATGCAATTCCTAACAAAGTACCATCCATCTTTTTCAAAGAAATGGAACTAATAATTTTAATATTTATATGGAACAATAAAAGACCTCGAATAGCCAAAGGGATATTGAAAAACAAAGCCAACGTTGGTGGCATCACAATTACGGACTTCAAGCTCTATTACAAAGCTGTCATCATCAAGACAGCATGGTACTGGCACAAAAACAGACACATAGACCAATGGAACAGAATAGAGAGCCCAGAAATAGACCCTCAACTCTATGGTCAACTAATCTTCGACAAAGCAGGAAAGAATGTCCGATGGAAAAAAGACAGCCTCCTCAATAAATGGTATTGGGGGAAGATGGCGGGGTACTAGGAAGAGGCGTCTTTTCAGCTGGTACCCCAAAGTGAGCTGATTACCTACCAAAGAACTCTGATCACCCATGAAATCAGCCTGAGATCAGAATTATACACGTCTGGATCTCTACAGGGGCAGAAGACGCCAGTGAGCAGGTAAAGCGGAATGGGAACAGCGGACTGATATCGGAAGATAAACAAAAGGGGGAGGGAGCCACCAGAGGCGACCGGTGCAAAAGTAATACCCCGATACGAGCGAGAGTGCCCTGCGTCTGGGGACCAGCATTAACTCGGAGATTGGTTGAAAGCACTCCAAAAGAGCAAAGGATCGCGGGGGCAAACTGTGGGAATCGGGGTGGCTAGGGACAGGGGCTTGAGTCCCCGGTCCCAGACGGCCTCCCCGGCGCGGAGGCAGAGAGAGTGTGGCGGAGAAACCGGCTCCTGGTCCCTAAGCCGCCAGCGTGCCCCAGAGCGCGGGGTTCCGGCTCCTGTGAGGGGATGGGAGCCGGTCTGCAGAACGCGCGCTAGCCCTACCACAAAGCTTGAGATGCGCGTGCACGTCGCTCCAGCTCTCCTGGGTTTCTAAGGCCCTGGGGCGCTTCTTCACCCGGGCCATTGTTTCAAAGTCTAAGCCTCCCGCCCGCGAAACTCTTCCCCGGACAGAGGCGCGCAAAAGCCCAGCCTGCGGCTTACGGACCAGCGCCCCGTTCTCAGTGCCCCAGACGCGCGCCCGACCCACAGCCGCCTCTGAAAAGAGGTGCGCGCAAGCCGGGCACTCCCAGCCCCGGCCAGCGGCAAAATCTCAGTGTGCGATCGCTGCTTGGAACCTCTCTGGCGGTCAGGAGCTCCCAGACAGCCGCCACTGCCTTGGCTTTGGGGACGAGCAAAAGATCCTGCGCCCCCAGGGTCTTTAACTTGGAACCTGCACTGCCAGCATCCAAGGGGGAATTTATTCAGCTTCTGCACCCAGACTGAGGCTTCTGAGACGGAGATCAGGAAGTGTTCCAGGGTGCACCTTGACTGCACCAGAGTTGATACATCCAGCTACATCTGTTCAGTCTTCTCCCACCAAAATGACTAGGAGGAGGAATGCCCAACAGAAGAAAAATACAGAGGATGGACCTTCCGCAACAGAGCTAACGGCTATCAACATAGACAATATGTCGGAAAGAGAATTCAGGCTAACAATTATCCAGGCAATAGCTAGGTTGGAGAAAGCCATGGATGACCAAACAGAATTGATTAGAGCCGAACTGAAAGCGACCAGACAGGATGTTCACAATGTTAGGGCGGAGCTTAAAGCTACCAGGGAGGAGGTCCACAATGCTCTCAACGAGTTCCAATCCAATCTAAACTCTCTCAAAGCTAGGGTAACTGAGACAGAAGATAGAATTAGTGATCTGGAAGACAAACAGATAGAGAGAAAGGATCAGGAGGAAGCCTGGAACAAACAGCTTAGATCCCACGAAAGCAGAATTAGGGAAATAAGTGATGCCATGAAGCGTTCCAACGTCAGAATTATTGGAATTCCTGAAGGGGAGGAGAAAGAAAGAAGTCTAGAAGATGTCGTGGAACAAGTCCTTCATGAAAACTTTCCGAATCTCGCGAATGAAACCAGCGTTCATGTACTAGAGGCTGAACGGTCTCCACCCAAGATTATACACTCCAAAAAAACATCACGACACCTGATAGTCAAATTGAGAAATTATAATTGTAGGTATAATCTCTTGAAAGCTGCCAGGGCAAAGAGGCTCCTTACTTACAGAGGGAAGCCCATCAGAATAACGTCAGACCTGTCCACAGAGACCTGGCAAGCCAGAAGAGGCTGGCAAGATATATTCAGGGCACTAAATGAGAAGAACATGCAGCCGAGAATACTTTATCCAGCAAGACTGACATTCAAAATGGATGGAGAGATAAAGAGTTTCCAAGACCGGCAAGACTTAAAAGACTATGCAACCACCAAGCCGATACTGCAGGAAATATTAAGGGGGGTTCTATAAAAGAGGAAAAATCCCAAGAATAGCATTGAACAGAAATATAGAGACAGTCTACAGAAAGAAAGACTTCAAAGGTAACTCGATGTCAATAAAAACGTATCTATCAATAATCACTCTCAATGTGAATGGCCTCAATGCACCCATAAAACGGCACAGGGTTGCAGATTGGATAAAACGACAGGACCCATCCATATGCTGTCTACAAGAGACCCATTTTGAACCTAAAGATACACGCAGACTGAAAGTGAAGGGGTGGAGAAGCATCTTTCATGCCAATGGGACTCAAAAGAAGGCTGGGGTAGCGATTCTCATATCAGATAAATTAGACTTCAAACTAAAGACTGTAGTCAGAGATACAGAAGGACACTACATAATCCTTAAAGGGACTATCCACCAAGATAATCTAACAATTGTAAATATCTATGCTCCCAATATGGGAGCAGCCAATTACTTAAGAAAACTGTTAATCAAGATAAAGAGTCATATTGATATGAATACACTAATCGTAGGTGATCTTAACACGCCTCTTTCAGAATTAGACAGATCATCGAAGCAGAAAATCAATAAAGAAACAAGAGCATTGAACGACACATTGGACCAGATGGACCTCATAGATATATACAGAACATTCCACCCTAAAACAGCAGAATACTCATTCTTCTCAAGTGCACACGGAACCTTCTCCAGAATAGACCACATACTGGGTCACAAATCAGGACTCAGCCGATACCAAAAGACTGAGATTATTCCCTGCATATTCTCAGATCACAATGCTTTGAAACTGGAGCTCAATCACAAGGAAAAGTTCCGAAGGAACTCAAACACCTGGAAGCTAAAGACCACCTTGCTTAAGAATGCTTGGATCAACCAGGAGATCAAAGAAGAACTGAAACAATTCATGGAAACCAATGAGAATGAAGACACTTCAGTCCAAAACCTATGGGATACAGCAAAGGCGGTCCTAAGGGGAAAATATATAGCCATCCAAGCCTTGCTCAAAAAAATTGAAAAATCCAGAACACACCAGCTGTCTCTACACCTTAAAGAACTGGAGGATCAACAACAAATCAAACCAACTCCACACATAAGAAGGGAAATCATCAAGATTAGAGCTGAGATCAATGAGGGAGAAACCAGAGATACAGTAGAACGTATCAATGAAACTAGAAGCTGGTTTTTTGAAAGAATCAGTAAGATCGATAAGCCACTGGCTACACTAATCCAAAAGAAAAGAGAGAAATCCCAAATTCATAAAATTATGAATGAAAGGGGAGAGATCACAACTAACACCAAGGAAGTAGAAACAATCATCAGAAGTTACTACGAACAGTTATATGCCAATAAGCTTAGCAACCTGGATGAAATGGATGCATTCCTGGAAAAATATAAACTACCAAAATTGAACCAGGAAGAAATCGACAACCTGAATAGACCGATATCTAATAACGAGATTGAAGCAGTGATCAAAAATCTCCCAAAAAACAAGAGCCCAGGACCTGACGGATTCCCTGGGGAATTCTACCAAACCTTCCAAGAAGAAATAACACCTATTCTCCTGAAGCTGTTTCAAAAAATTGAAGCAGAAGGAAAACTTCCAGACTCTTTCTAAGAAGCCAGCATTACCCTGATCCCCAAACCAGGCAAGGACCATACCAAAAAGGAGAATTTCAGACCAATATCACTGATGAATATGGATGCTAAGATTCTCAACAAGATCCTAGCCAACAGGATCCAACAACACATTAAAAAGATTATCCACCATGATCAGGTGGGATTCATCCCTGGGCTACAAGGATGGTTCAACATTCGTAAATCAATCAATGTGATACAACAAATTAATAGGAGAAGAGAGAAGAACCACATGGTCCTCTCAATTGATGCAGAAAAAGCATTTGACAAAATCCAACATCCATTCCTGATTAAAACGCTTCAAAGTATAGGGATAGAGGGAACATTCCTGAACCTCATCAAATCTATCTATGAAAGACCCACAGCAAATATCATCCTCAATGGGAAAAAGCTTGCAGCCTTCCCGTTGAGATCAGGAACAAGACAAGGATGCCCACTTTCACCACTCTTGTTCAACATAGTATTAGAAGTCCTAGCAACAGCAATCAGACAACAGACAGAAATAAAAGGTATCCAAATTGGTAATGAAGAAGTCAAACTCTCTCTCTTCGCAGATGACATGATTCTTTATATGGAAAACCCAAAAGACTCCACCCCCAAACTACTAGAACTCATACAGCAATTCAGCAGCGTGGCAGGATACAAAGTCAATGTGCAGAAATCAGTGGCTTTCTTATACACTAACAAGGAAAATACAGAAAGGGAAATTAGAGAATCGATTCCATTTACTATAGCACCAAGAACCATAAGATACCTGGGAATAAACCTAACTAAAGAGGTAAAGGATCTATACTTGAGGAACTATAGAACACTCATGAAAGAAATTGAATAAGACACAAAAAGTTGGAAGACCATTCCATGCTCTTGGATCGGAAGAATAAACATTGTTAAAATGTCTATACTGCCTAGAGCAATCTATACTTTTAATGCCATTCCGATCAAAATTCCACCGGCATTCTTCAAAGAGCTGGAGCAAATAATCCAAAAATTTGTATGGAATCAGAAGAGACCCCGAATCGCTAAGGAAACGTTGAAAAACAAAAATAAAGCTGGCGGCATCACCTTACCTGATTTCAAGCTTTATTACAAAGCTGTGATCACCAAGACAGCATGGTACTGGCATAAAAACAGACACATAGACCAGTGGAACAGAGTAGAGAGCCCTGATATGGACCCTCAACTCTATGGTCAATTAATCTTCGACAAAACAGGAAAAAATATACAGTGGAAAAAAGACAGTCTCTTCAATAAATGGTGCTGGGAAAACTGGACAGCTATATGTAGAAGAATGAAACTCGACCATTCTCTTACACCGTACACAAAGATCAACTCAAAATGGATAAAAGACCTCAACGTGAGACAGGAATCTATCAGAATCTTAGAGGAGAACATAGGCAGTAATCTCTTCGATATCAGCCACAGCAACTTCTTTCAAGATACGTCTCCAAAGGCAAAGGAAACAAAAGCGAAAATAGACTTCTGGGACTTCATCAAAATCAAAAGCTTCTGCACAACAAAGGAAACAGTCAAAAAAACAAAGAGGCAACCCATGGAATGGGAGAAGATATTTGCAAATGACAGTACAGACAAAAGGTTGATATCCAGGATCTATAATGAACTCCTCAAACTCAACCCACACGAAACAGACAAACACATCAAAAAATGGGCAGAAGATATGAACAGACACTTCTCCAATCAAGAAATACAAATGGCTATCAGACACATGAAAAAATGCTCATCATCATTAGCCCTCAGGGAGATTCAAATTAAAACCACATTGAGATATCACCTTACACCAGTTAGAATGGCCAAAATTAACAAAACAGGAAACAACATGTGTTGGAGAGGATGTGGAGAAAGGGGAACCCTCTTACACTGTTGGTGGGAATGCAAGTTGGTGCAGCCTCTTTGGAGAACAGTGTGGAGATTCCTCAAGAAATTAAAAATAGAGCTTCCCTACGACCCTGCAATTGCACTCCTGGGTATTTACCCCAAAGATACAGATGTCGTGAAAAGAAGGGCCATCTGTACCCCAATGTTTATAGCAGCAATGGCCACAGTCGCCAAACTATGGAAAGAACCAAGATGCCCTTCAACGGATGAATGGATAAGGAAGATGTGGTCCATATACACTATGGAGTATTATGCCTCCATCAGAAAGGACGAATATCCAACTTTTGTAGCAACATGGACGGGACTGGAAGAGATTATGCTGAGTGAAATCAGTCAAGCAGAGAGAGTCAATTATCATATGGTTTCACTCATTTGTGGAGCATAACCAATAGCATGGAGGACAAGGGGCGTTAGAGAGTAGTAGGGAATTTGGGTAAATTGGAAGGGGAGGTGAACCATGAGAGACTATGGACTCTGATAAACAGTCTGAGGGGTTTGAAGTGGCGGGGGGGTGGGAGGTTGGGGTACCAGGTGGTGGGTATTATAGAGGGCACAGCTTGCATGGAGCACTGGGTGTGGTGAAAAAATAATGAATACTGTTTTTCTGAAAATAAATAAATTGTGAAAAAAAAATAAATTAATTAAAAAAAAAATAAATGGTATTGGGAAAATTGGACAGCCAAGTGCAGAAAAATGAAATTGGACCATTTCCTTACACCACACACAAAAATAGAGTCAAAATGGATGAAGGACCTCAATGTGAGAAAGGAATCCATCAAAATCCTTGAGGAGAACACAGGCAGCAACCTCTTCGACCTCAGCCGCAGCAACATCTTCCTAGGAACATCGCCAAAGGCAAGGGAAGCAAGGGCAAAAATGAACTTTTGGGATTTCATCAAAATCAAAAGCTTTTGCACAGCAAAGGAAACAGTTAACAAAACCAAAAGACAACTGACAGAATGGGAGAAGATATTTGCAAACGACATATCAGATAAAGGACTAGTGTCCAAAATCTATTAAGAACTTAACAAACTCAACACCCAAAGAACAAATAATCCAATCAAGAAATGGGCAGAGGACATGAACAGACGTTTCTGCCAAGAAGACATCCAGATGGCCAACAGACACATGAAAAAGTGCTCCATATCACTCGGCATCAGGGAAATACAAATCAAAACCACAATGAGATATCACCTCACACCAGTCAGAATGGCTAAAATCAACAAGTCAGGAAATGACAGATGCTGGCGAGGATGCGGAGAAAGGGGAACCCTCCTACACTGTTGGTGGGAATGCAAGCTGGTGCAACCGCTCTGGAAAACAGCATGGAGGTTCCTCAAAATGTTGAAAATAGAACTGCCCTATGACCCAGCAATTGCACTACTGGGAATTTACCCTAAAGATACAAACGTAGTGATCCAAAGGGGCACGTGCACCCGAATGTTTATAGCAGCAATGTCCACAATAGCCAAACTATGGAAAGAACCTAGATATCCATCAACAGATGAATGGATCAAGAAGAAGTGGTATATATACACAATGGAATACTATGCAGCCATCAAAAGAAACGAAATCTTGCCATTTGCGACAACATGGATGGAACTAGAGAGTATCATGCTTAGCGAAATAAGTCAAGCGGAGAAAGACAACTATCATATAATTTCCCTGATATGAGGGATTTGTGATGCAACATGGGGGCTTAAGTGGGTAAGAGAAGATGGGATAGGGAGGGAGACAAACCATAAGTGACTCTTAATCTCACGAAACAAACTGTGGGTTGCTGGGGGGAGGGGGGTTGGGAGAAGGGGGGTAGCGTTATGGACATTGGGTAGGGTATGTGCTTTTGGGTAAATTGGAAGTGGAGATGAACCATGAGAGACTATGGACTCTGAAAAACAATCTGAGGGGTTTGAAGTGGCGGGGGGGTGGGAGGTTGGGGTACCAGGTGGTGGGTATTATAGAGGGCACAGCTTGCATGGAGCACTGGGTGTGGTGAAAAAATAATGAATACTGTTTTTCTGAAAATAAATAAATTGGAAAAAATGTAGATGACAAGAAAAATAAATAAATAAATAAATAAATAAATAAATAAATAAATAAATAAACAAACCCAGGCAACATGAACCCCAAGTATGAGATTTATTACTACCAGAAAAAAAATGAATACAGAGAGACTGACAGAAGAAAACGATGGGAGAGTGGTTATAAATCCTCAGTGTGGGAGATGCAGGTTATTTTGATTTTTCCTGGATGTATCTTGAGATCTTTGTGAATGGACTCAACTTCCCTGAGATAAAGGGTGATCAAAACTGGTTTACCTATAAGGTTAGCATTGACTGGGGAAAGGGAGTTACCTTGAAGCTTACCTCTATATGAATATTCAAAAAAGATAGAAAATAAAGGAAAAGAAAATAAATAAAATAGAAAAGCGAAAGAAAAACACAGGAATATATATTAAAAATTTCAGGTTAAAGGTTATTATGGAATTCAATGTACTACATATCTCACTGTGATGGAAAATAGGTTAAAAAGTTACATATTTTAAAAAATGAAAATAACCAGAAGAGTGGGACCAAATTAAAATAAAAGTTGTATCTATGCAGTAGAGATGGATGTCCTCTTGACTTTGTGTGTTTGTGTGTGTGTGTGTGTGTGGTTGGCTTTCTCAGGGAGAGGCCTGTCACGTGGCTTTTCAGGCAATGTTCCTAGAGTTAAGTCCTCCTGCCCCTATCAATGAGGTGGGCTCTTAGGAAACAGGTTTTTCAGGCTTTTGTTCTTTGGGGGTTTTGTTTGTTTATTTTGTTTGTTGTTTGTTCTATTTCTTTTCAGTGAAAAAGAATTCATTGTTTTTTGCACCACACCCAGTGCTCCATGCAAAATGTGCGCTCCATAATACCCACCACATGGCTCCCCCAACCTCCAAGCCCCTGCCCCTTCAAAACCCTCAGGCTGTTTTTCAGAGTCCACAGTCTCTCATGGTTCAGTTCCCCTTCCAATTTCCCTCAACTCCCTTATCCTCTCCATCTCCCTAGGTCCTCATGTTATTTGTTATGTGCCACAAATAAGTGAAGCCATATGATAATGGACTCTCTTTACTTGACTTATTACTCAGCATAATCTCTTCCAGTCCCATCCATGTTGCTACAAAAGTTGGGTATTCTTCCTTTCTGATGGAGGCATAATACTCCATAGTGTATATGAACCACGCCTTCCTTATCCATTAATCCGTTGAAGGGCCTCTTGGTTCTCTCCACCGTTTGGCAACCATGGCCATCACTGCTATAAACATTGGGGTACAGATGGCCCTTCTTTTTACTATATCTGTATCTTTGGGGTAAATATCCAGTAGTGCAATTGCAGGGTCATAGGGAAGCTCTATTTTTTAATTTCTTGAGGAATTTCCACACTGTTCTCCAAAGTGGCTGCAACAACGTGCATTCTCACCAACAGTGTAAGAGATTTCCCCCTTCTCCACATCCTCTCCAACACACTTTGTTTGCTGTCTTGCTAATTTTGTTCATTTTAACTGGTGTAAGTTGGTATCTCAATGTGGTTTTAATTTGAATCTCCCTGATGGTTAATGATGATGAGGTTTTTGATTGTTTGTTTGTTTCTTTGTTTTCTCTCCCCTTGGATGCTTTTGATGGTTTATGGAAGTTGAGAGGAATGCAAACTACACCCAGACATCCCTCTCAGACAGAACCTCAGTTTCTTTCCTTCTGGGTGCTCCAGAGCACATAAATTTTGCCTCTGCCACTGGCAGAGACAGTCACCAGTCATGGTTTCTGGTGCCACAAGAATTCCTGCTTGTACCCAAAACAATAAGAAATACTAGCCTTGGCTGTCTGGGTGGCTCCATACTGCCAGAGCAGTCTGGAGGAGAGAGAGCCCTGAGATTTTCATGCTGGCTTGGGCTGGTAGTGCTCAGACTCTGGGTCCTAGAAAGTGCTGGCTGGCTGGCGCCTACACAGAGCTCTCTCTGGAGAGGGTGTAGGACATGACTCAGACTCTGTTCATGCAGTCCGCACTTGGAAATGCAAAAGGCTGTGGTTCTACCAGCTGGCGAGGCTACCTCACACTCATGGGCGCTGCCAGCCAGAAGCTCTCAGGCATGCCACAGCTCACAGACCAAGACTTGACTTCTTCGCTGCACTCTCTCTGGCTCAGTGCCAGTGGTGGTTGTCCTGGGTTGACGGGCTTAAGCCCCTGTCCCTACCGCCCAATTCCCCAATTTCCCCCAATTATACTTTGTTCTTTTTGAGTGCTTCAACCAGACCCCCAAGTTAATGCTGGTCCCCAATCAAGGGAAATCACGTATTGGGGTACTACTTTTCAATGGGTCACCTCTTGTGGCTCCCTCCCCCTTTTGATTATTTTCCAATATCAATCCGATGTCCCCACTCCACTTTACCTGCCCACTGGTATCTTCTGCCCCTGTAATGATGCATAAGTGTATAATTCCAATCTCCAGCTTATTTCATGGGTGATAAGAGTTCTTTAGTAGGTAATCAGTTCACTTTAGGGGAAAGCATGAAACGGAACCTCCTCCTACTTCTCCACCATATTGTCTCCCAGAGGTTAAATATTCTTGAAGGTTAAAATGAAACTACATTTCTTGAAGTGTAACCTTTTGCCTGTTGGATTTCTGCACATTCTTTTCTGTTAGAGGAGTATAGAGAGGAGTCCATGGCTGAACCAAAAAGGAAGTTTCTTATAATCCATTATAACTAGGGGCAAAGACCTGACCCTTTTTTTTATGTTCTAGTTTTGGGAATGTTGTCTCTGATTCCTCATTTTTTTCCTATTATATGAATTCATATAACATCATTCAAAATACATAAAATCAGCTATTTTCAAAAATTAGTTTACTGGACTTAGGCATTCCAAAAAACAAAAATGTGGGCAAGGAAGCAAACTCTATAAATGTAAGGCAGCTACAGAATCTTGTCCTTTCTCTAAACGTCTTTGTCTGTCACATGACTTTACATTTTGATCAACTCATAATTCTCATCTATTTTTTTAATAGAACCACTTAGATTCAATATCAATCTTCTTTTTCAACGGGTCCATACTTAAGGATAAAAATTTAGTATCAGTGTCATTTTAATGACACTCCCACGAACTTCAGTTGGTGGAGTAGGGGCTCATTCCATGTCCAGAAGGAAAAAAATATCCTCATTCTAGGCGAGATGGCAACTGTGACCTGCTCTCCTTGGAAAAGTTTGGATGCTTAGTGTAATGCAAATGAACTTGGTCTGTTATGTGGAACATCTAAATCTCACAAGCTGTTATTTGTCACCCAAAGAAGTGCTAAAACCCAACTTGGTCGTCCCAGGAGGATATTTAATGTTGTATCATTATTACTTTGACAGATATCATGTTTTTGTCTATTCCGTCTAGGAGTGTCTCTCAAAAAAAGCATTTTCACAATTTTCTATAGTGATTTTTATAAACCAGATGTTCCCGTTTCTCTTCTGATACTGTCACAAACTCAGCTATGTCTGTTAAAATCTGTTTCCTATTCTTCCTGTGGATAAAATAAACAACTCTACTGTATTCGCTGATTCTACTGTAGTCCACTGGAGTCATGTGACTATGCTGTCCTGTGAGGTAAATAAACATTACATGCAACACTCTGGGCCTGGACCATAAACACCTTTACCCCTCCCGATGCCATCTGAATGTTAACCAAGGCTGCAGAAGTCTTCGCCATCTTTAATGCCTTGCTCCCAAACTATCTAGTCTGCGAGTGAGAAGTGAAGCAAGCTGGCCCCCACTGCTCCCACTGTCCCCACTGTCTAGACAGTTCACCTGACTGTAAAGGATGAACTTCTCCTTCCTCACTAAAACTTTATGGATTTATGCATTTTATGCATTTATCTTAGTGAATAAATGCAGTAAATAATACAGAAATCTATAACAGTATGTCTAACAATATTGCTCCTCAGCTTTCCTTCATAGTCATAAGTCTTTTAATTCCTTTATGCATTGGCACAGATGGACTTTGAGTGTATAACAAAGAAGGAAGAGTATTTGTTCTTCTCTTCAGTAAATATACATTGAATATAAACCCCATGCCTAATGGACACACAAAGATGAATTACATAGTGCTGGTGTGTATTGTAGCTGAGGGTGGGTGGTTCTGGAGCCCTAGTTGTGGTACCCACTTCACAGATAGCACATGGATGGTGTAACAGCAGCAGCTCCTTTGGCTTCTATTTCTGTAGCAACTTGGGGAATCTTTCTTGCTCAAACATATTTCTTTTGTCCTCCCAGTGATTCTGCAAACAATTTAATAATTCTCTGTACTATATTGTTCTTTTTTCTTAAACTAGCTTCAGTAGATTCTCTGAAATGGTTCTCTGAAATTGAAACCTGGGCCCCAAGTATTTAGCATTCCACAAATTTCTTTGACCGAGTCCATGTCCCTGAAGGATATTCACCATATACTCATTCCCACCTCTCTTGCAAATGTTACCACAGTCCAATAAAGTTACTATTTTTCAGTAGTTCAGACATTATTGTGGACAAATGTAAAGATGATTTTTTCCTATCCAACCCCACAGAAACCTCAGTATGCTAATACTTACTGTAAATAGCCACGAGGGTCCACAGTCTGGGTATATGGTACACAGTATAGAGGGTATAGAGCAATTCCCAAATAGAATATGTGATTATTTTGGAGGGAAATGGAGATAATTAATATCCAACATTAATATTCAACAGAATTACTATCCAACAGAATGTCAATATTTTTCAAAACACCATAAAGGAAAGTTGATCCGTGAAAAGTATTTTGAAAATCCTGTAGTTAAAATATGACCTTCAACTCACCCCTTTTCAAAATTCTAGAAATTGTCAAGAGCCATAATCTAGGTGCTCTTGTAACATGGTCTGAACTTGCTCATTTCCACTTCTGTGGAATGATTCCCAGCAAAGATCATCTTCCTTTACCTCTCCACTAGGTATTGCCAGACTGCTATGAATTAGGTCAAAATCCCCCTGTCCCAAAAGCCTTTCTTAATGATGTCCATTTCAGGCTATTATGCTTTATTTTAGAGCCATTGTACACATGCAGTTGTTTATGCCTCCATCTAAGAATTACAGCCTCTTAGGTATCAATCTTGCCTTTGTGATTGGAGTACAAGCTTCATTTTGAAGTGTGAACTCTTTTTTTGTGCTTAATCCTTTCTGTTTATGACTCTAAAATGATTTGTGAATTGTAAATTTTTATGTGATATTTTCCTTGTATATTTATCTACTAACCTACTTTTTTATCTACTTTTATATACTAATATAAAATAACCTCCTGCCTAGTAAACTGAGGAAACTCCTATCTACATCCCTGCACACATTTTAGATTGAAGGTAGCAGCATGGTGAGCAAACAGTTGACAGTGCCAGGATGGCAACATACATTCAGTGTTTTCATATAAATGAACATCATTCTTGACAGCTGATGCATGATACATGAAAACATCTTGCAATACAAAGAAAATAACAAGGAACTAAGTGGTTTTTAACAGGGACTTCATCAATAACATTTTATAAACTAAGGGACAATGTATGCCTATATCCTGTTTGTAAGACATATTATGTAAATTTAAATATCAAGGGATCCATGCATTTAAGATGAGACATATTAAAGTTTTAGCCTTTATTAATTTGGACTGATGAGTATATAAAAGAGTAATGTGTTTCTGTAACTTTCCATATGTTCATATTGCTTCTAAAAATGAAGATAGGACACCATTCTGCATAATTAACAAGGTTTTTTGTGAGGTCAATTTATTCTTTAATGTCACTTTATTTGAATCCTAAATCATATTTTATCTAGTCTGTACTTTTTAGGCAGCTTTCTGAGTGCAATTGCCCCCTTAGTGACCTAAGTGTACTGTTTTGCAGGACTTATAGTTTTCATTTTAATTAATACTTTAACACTTTGTTATATAATTGAGCAACATGGTGACTAAGGGCGCTGACTTCCCATGCATTTGAAGTCTGCATATAACTTTTAATTCCCCAGAAACTTAACTGCAGATGGCCTACTGTTGACCAGAAACCTTACCAATAACATAGTCAAGAAGTACATATTTTATATATGTATAATATACTGCATTCTTTCAATAAAGTATGAGAGAGAAAACAGTATGTTGTTAATAAATTCAGAAGAAAGAAAACATAAGTATACATGACTGGACTGTATTGAAAAAAAATCTGCATATGAGTGGACCTGCACCATTCAAACTCCATTTTTCCAGTGTCTATGATATATTGCTTTCTGTGAACATGAGTATGCTCCAGACAGATGCATCCATACTTAATGAACTGAAAAATTGTCCAGCTTCCTGAGTCTGTAAGTATGAGAATCAAACTCTAAAGCAGTGTTTATCAAAGTCTGGTCAAAGGACAACCTACAAAAGAATCATCTGGAAAAAAGGTGCTGCTTTTAGGGCTGGTGAATGGGAGTCTTCATGTGTGAATCCCAGACACCTGTGTGCATATTCTCACACATGTGAGAAAGAAAATTTTCCGTAGTCATTTGAGTCAAGGCCCCTTGCTATTTTTCTTACCACAGGCATTGGGCTTCTCTTGGTAACACTCCAATCTTAGCAAATTATTTTTTATTGCAACTACATCAAAACTTACTACTCTCTAGACACACTGGAACAAAATTTCCTCTACAAATCATTGTCAATTTAAAAAATAGAAAAATATTCTTAAGAACATTATTCTGGGGGTGCCTGGGTGACTCAGTGGGTTAAAGCCTCTGCCTTTGGCTAAGGTCATGATCTCAAGGTCCTGGGATTGAGTTCCCCATTAGGCTCTCTGCTCAGCAGGGAGCCTGCTTCCCCCTCTCTCTCTCTGCTTGCCTCTCTGTCTGCTTGTGATCACTCTCTGTCAAATAAATAAATAAATAAATCTTTAAAAAAAGAAAAAAAGAACAGCATTCTGTAATTATAAGTCATAATTTTATAGTGAAAGCATGACCTCTTATTATGAAACATTTGGTACAATAATCTCTTTATAATTTTTTTTTGTTTAAGGAGTGCCTGGGTGGCTCCAACACTAAGCTTCTGCCTTCAGATCATGTGATGATGGAAGCGTCCTGGGATCAAGCACCGCATCCCACACCCTGCTCCCCAGGAAGCTTATTCTCCTTCTCCCACTTACCCTGCTTGTATTCCCTCCCTGTCAAATAAATAAATAAAATCTTTAACTTTTCAAAAAATATGCTTAAGAAAAGGCCTATATTCACTGCATAAAATCTATCATCTGTATTAGTGTGTCATCCCACTAGAATTACACAGTCATGGTTAATATTTTTTTAAGAAAGAGGATAACACAAGTACAACAAAAACCCAAGGATTGAAACATCTCTATTTTAGCCTCAATGCCTCAGACTTTACGTATTTATCCAGATTTTGTTTTAAATTTGGCTCACCCCTGAAAAAAAATTTGGAACACTATCAACTGGCTATATATATATATATATATATATATATATATATATATATATATACTATTCTGGGGGTGCCTGGGTGACTCAGTGGGTTAAAGCCTCTGCCTTTGGCTAAGGTCATGATCTCAAGCGATTATATATATATATGAGAGATAACCAGAGAGGAAATACAAGCAGGAGCAGAAGAGGGAGAAGGAGGCTTCCCACTGCTCAGGGAGCCCAATGTGGGACTTGATCCTAGGACCCTGGGATCATGACCTTAGCCAAAGACACTTAATGACTGAGCCACTCAGGTGTCCCTAGAAAATATTTTAAAGTGATATCATTCAAGGTATGTTCTATGAAGTGAGTGATCTCCCTATGTTCTGAAAGAGGATATTTAAGATTTCATTTTGATTAACATCTGAGAACAGTTTAGCATCACTCTGGGTTCTTGGTGTCTTGTCTACTAGATTCTCTGTGTTAAAGGGGCAGCATAGAAAAATAGCTACAGTGGAAAGTCTTCTCATAAATATACTACTACTGTACTTATAAATACAGTCCTTTTCTGCTGAATGGAAATCTGTAGTATTTTTTTTATGATATGTTACATATTCTTTATTTGGTTTAGGCTTAACTTACATAGAGCAATGTGATGCATAAAAACCTTTTTTATTTTTTTAATCATTTTTAAAATTTATTTTCAGCATAACAATATTCATTGTTTTTGTACCACATCCAGTGCTCCATGAAATCTGCGCCCTCTCAAATACCCACCACCTGCTTCCCCCAACCTCCCACCCCCCCACCACTTCAAACCCCTCAGGTAGAGTAGAAATCTAGGAAGTTTGTTTTTACAAAGATGATAAACGAGGTAACTTTTATCAATAGTAGAATTAGGTCATGGATGTTTTGCTTTAAAAATCTCATAAAGACATAAAGTAGCATCATTATTAAATTTTAAATAAAGTGTATTTTTTTCACTCTTCATATTTTATTGATTTTTATAAGTGAATAAATTATTTTTGAAATTTAATTTAATTTAATTTTTCTGAGTTCCAAGATCGATTACTTATGCACCACACCCAGTGCTCCATGCAATATATGCCCTCCTTAATACCCACCACCAAGCTCACCTATCCCCCATCTCCGCCCCTCCAAAACCCTCAGGATGTGTGTCAGAGCCACAGTCTCTCTGCTTCATCTCCTCTTAGAATTTCCCCCAAGTCAATTTTCCTTTCCTTCTACTAATGTCCTAAATTTAATTTCTTATGCATCACAAGTGCTACTTTCTTATGCACCACAAGTATGTGAAACTGTATGATGACTGACTTTTTCTGCTTGACTTATTTCACTCAGCATAATCTCCTCCAGTCCTCCATGTTGGTACAAAAGTTAGGTATTCATCTCTTTTGATGCCTGAATAATGTTTCATTGTATATATGGACCATATATTATTTATCTAATGTCTGTTGAAGGGCTTCTTGGCTTATTCCACAGTTTGGTGATTGTGACCATTGCTGCTATGAACAATGGGGTACATATAGCCCTTTTGTTCACTACATCTGTATCTTTGGGGTAAACACACAATAGTGCAACTTCAGGGTCATAGGCTAGGCCTATTTGTAATTTTTTAAGGATTCTCCACACAGTTTTCGAAAGCAGCTGCAATGACTTGCATTCCCACTAACAGTGTAAGAGGGTTCCCCTTTCTCCATATCCTCTCCATCAGATGTTATTTACTGTCCTGCTAATTTGGGCCATTTTAACTGGTGTAAGGTGGCATCTCAATGAGGTTTTGATTTGAATTTCTCTAATGGTAATGATGATGAACATTTTTCCATGTGTCTGTTAGCCGTTTGTATGTCTTCCTTGGAGAAGTGTCTGCTAATGCCCTCTGCCAGTTTTTGATAAGAGTATGTGTTTTTTTCGGTGTTGAGTTAAAGGAGTTATTTATAGATCTTGGATAACTGCCCTTTGACTGTAGTGTCATTTGTGAATGTCTTCTCCCATTCGCGTGTTTTGTTGACTCTTTCCTTTGCTGTGCAGAAGCTTTTGGTCTTGATAAAGTCCCAAAAGTTCATTTTCACTTTTGTTTTCTTTGTCCTTGGAGACATGTCTTGAAAGAAGTTGCTCTGGATGCTGTCAAAGAAGTTACTGCCTATCTTCTCCTCTAGGATTTTGATAGCCTCCTGCCTCACATTGAGGTCTTTTACCCATTTCGAGTTTACCCTTTTGTAAGGACTTAGAGGAAGGTCAAACTTCATTCTTCTATATATAGCTGTCCAATTATCCCAACACTGTTTATTGAAGAGAGTGTCTTTTTTCCACTGGATATTTTTTCCTGTTTTGTTGAAGATTATTTGACCATAGAATTTGGGTCCATATCTGGACTCTTTCCTCTGTTCCACTGGTCAACTTGTCTGTTTTTTGGTCATTACCATGCTGTCTTGGTGATCCCAGCTTTATAATAATCCTTGAAATCAGGCAAGGTGATGATCCTGGTTTATTTATTTATTTATTTATTTAGTTAGTTAGTTAGTTATGTGACAGACAGAGATCACAAGTAGGCAGAGAGGAGACAGAGAGGAGGAAGCAGTCACTCCACTGAGCAGAAAGCCAGATGTGGGGCTTGATCTCAGGCCCCTGGGATCATGACCTGAGCTGAAGGCAAAGGCTTTAACCCACTGAGCCACCCAGGTGCCCCATGAACCCAGGTTTCTTTTTCAACATTTCCTTAGCAATGTGGGTCATTTCCAGTTCCATACAAATTTTAGGACTGTTTGTTCCAGAACTTTGAAAATGCTGGTGGAATTTTGACTGGGATGGAATTAAAAATATAGATTTCTCTTTGCAGTACAGACATTTTAACAACGTTTATTCCTCTGATCCATGAGCATCAGATGCTTTTCCATCTTTTTTTGTCTTTTCCAATTACTTTTATGAGTGTTCTTTAGTTCCTCAAGTACAGATCCTTTACCTCTTTGGTTAGGTTTATTGCAACGTAATGTGGGATTCTTGCTGCAAATGAAATCAATTCTCTAATTTCCTTTTCTATATTTTCATGGATAGTGTATAAGAAAGCAACTGATTTATGTGCATTGATTTTGTATCCTGCCACATTACTAAATTACTGTATGAGTTCTAGTAGTTAGGGGGTAGATCCTTTTGGACTTTCCATATGAAGTATCATGTCTTCTGCAAAAAGAGTTTGACTTCTCCTTTCCCGATTTGAGTATGTTTTATATCGTTTTGTTGTCTGATTGCTGTTTCTAGGACTTCTAGTACTATGTTGAACAATAGGGCTGAGACTGGGCATCCTTCTCTTGTTCCTGATTTCAAAGTGAAGGCTGTCAACATTTCCCCATTGAGAATTATACTCACTGTGGCCTTTTAATTGATAGATTGATGAAGTTGAGGAATGTTCCCTCTATCCCTATACTTTGAAGCATTTTACTCAGGAATAGATGCTGTATTTTGTCAAATGCTTTTTCTGCATCATTTGAGAGGAACACGTGGTTCTCTCTTCTCTTATTGATTTGTTCTATCCCATTGATTGCTTTGTGAATATAGAACCATCCTTGTAACCCGGAGACGAATCCCACCTAGTCATGGGGATAATCTTTTTAATCTACTGTTGGATCCTATTAGCTAGGATATTGTTGATAATCTTGTTGTCCATATTCAGCAGGGATATTGGTCTGAAAATATTCCTTTTGATGGGATCTTTGCCTGGTTTGAGTACCAGGGTAATGCTTGCTTCATAGGCTGAGATGGAAAATTTTTATTCTCTTTCTATTTATCTATTTATTTTCCTCCTGTTTTCTGTTAATCTAAAGAATCCCTTAAGCATTGGCATGGGGTTATCACTGTGAAAGTTCCTACAAATGCTAATATGGCAAATTTTTAACTCATGTTGACTGGACTTCTCCAAAGGTCAGTCCTACTGGTAATGCCCAGAGGTCAATACAAGGATTGTGAGTAATAAGCATCCACTTGGACACCGAGCCTTATCTTGAGAGAAGCCTGGTGCTGCTAGGGATTCCAGAGTTTCTTTTGCACAAAGTGGTACCTCAATAAATCTGGGGAGATATGTCATCACCACTGAAAAACCAGTTCACAGGGCGGTAAATGAACAAAAATCACAATTCAGAATCTCTGTTACTGAGTCAGTAATAGCTTCATCTAACAATAAACCTCACCTCTGAGCAGGGTATAGATTTCCCTCTTGGCATTTGATCAAGCATGAGAAAAGAAAAGGCACCATCATGGTCTTTGTGTGCTATGTGAGGGAACAGAGACTTGAGCACTACTTAGGCACAGTCAGCATATGAGAAACTAGGCACTGATGTTTTGGTGTCTTGATTCCAAACCCCACACACTTTCTCTCACATCTCCATTGCCTGGAAGGGGCTGTAAATTTCTACTCTGAGTTTGGCATCAATTGTGACTTTCGTCCTTGCTCTGGAGCTTCCTGTGGGGGACACATGTCAGATGAAAGACATCAGGCCCAGTTTTTGCTCAGCATTCAAGTATTTTGGCATCCAATATATATATATGATACCAAAATACTTGAATATATATATATATATATATATATATATATATATATATATATACACACACACACACACACACACACACACACATATACTGCTGAGCTGGGAAGGAAATATCTGCATGAGTAGCAGAAGACTTAAAGCCAGCAAGATTTTGGTAATCATGTGTATCTGATTTGGCTGCTTGAAGGACAAGAGTGGAAGGAATTTGCACAGAACACCTGTATAGCTCATTAGATGCAGTGGGACTGCAATGGCTGGGAGATACTCCCTGACCAGGAAGTATATGGTTGGGGGCCTATGCTTGTGAGAGCATTCTGCTAAGTAGTTACTAAGTCCTCTGGACCAGCCATGTTTGTAGGGGGGCAGCTCAGGACATAGAATTGGGCCCAGTGCTGACTCAGCAAGTCTGGGGTTAACTAAACCACAAGCTATGTCAAGTTCCTCGTGGGTGGTGGGCTGGGTCTTGACAGATTGGGGAACACAGAGCTGTGGGTACAAGGGAAATAGACTGCGAGCTAACTTCTCAGGATTTGAGCAGAGCTCTGGAGGGCAGTTGACCTGAGACCTTAAACCTTAACTTGGTGGCCTGGACCCTTAACAGTCTACTTCAAAGGAGCAGAGACTCTCAGTGCTGGAATGAATTAGCAGGGCACATCAAACTATACACCTTCATTTTATTTATTTGTTTATGTATTTATTTATTTATATTTTATTTATTTATTTGACAGATAGAAGGACACACACAAAGAGAGCACAAGCACGAGAGTGGGAGAGGGAGAAGTAGACTCTCCACTGAGCAGGGAGCCCAATGGGCCCATGGGCTCCATACTTCGACCCTGGGATCATGACCTGAGCCGAAGGCAAAGGCTTAATGACTGAGCCACCCATTTACCTCTATAAAACTTCTTTATAGAAAAGAGAAGTCCTTTCTTCATTTTAATACATTACAGGAGAATTGTTGGATGATATGGTTGTACCATATCCATTTTTTTTTAAGTATTCTTTACCCGCAATGTGTTGCTCAACCTCATGACCCCAAGATCGAGTCACTCACCCTTCTGATTGCATCAGCCAGGTGCCCTTATGTTGAATTTTTTGAGAAAACTTGACGCTGTTTTACATAGTGGCTGCATCCATTTACAGTCTACCAACAGAGCCCATTCACAGTCCCACCAATAGAACAGAGTTCCCTTTCTTCCACATTTCGGCCAAAATTCTTGTTCAGTCTTCTGAATACTAGTCTTTCTGACAGATGACAGGGGATATCGTTTTGGGCTTTGATTTGCATTTCCCTGGTGATAAGTGGTGGTGAACATCTCTTCTTGTATTTGTTGGCCCTCTGTATGTTTTCTTTGGAAAAATATCTAGTCTGAACTCTGCTCATCTTGTAACTGCCATCGGTTTTTGTGTTATTGAGTTGTATGAGTTCTTCAATATTGTGGATAAGAGAAAATTATCAGTTAGGTAGTTTGCAAGTATTTTCTCCTGTTCAGTATGTTGTCTGTTCAATGTGTTGATGACTGGAGATTTCCTTTGCTGAACATAAGGCTTTTATTTCAAAGAAGGCCCAGTTTTTTGTTTTTCTATTTATTATTATTATTAAACACAGTTTTATTCACTAACCTACATTTCTTTTTTTTAATTAATTAATTTATTTTCAGAAAAACAGTATTCATTATTTTTTTACCACACCCTGTGCTCAATGCAATCCGTGCCCTCTATAATACCCACCACCTGGTAACCCAACATCCCACCCCTCCACCACTTCAAACCACTCAGATTGTTTTTCAGAGTCCATCGTCTCTCATAATTCACCTCCCCTTCCAATTTACCCCAACTCCCTTCTCCTCTCTAACACCTCTTGTCCTCCATGATATTTGTTACGGTGCAGAAATAAGTGAAATCATATAATAATTCACTATCTATGCTTGACTTATTTCACTCAGCATAATCTCCTCCAGTCCTGTCCATTTTGCTACAAAAGTTGGGTATTCGTCCTTTCTGATGGAGGCATAATACTCCATAGTGTATATGGACCACATCTTCCTTATCCATTCGTCTGTTGAAGGGCATCTTGGTTCTTTCCATAGTTTGGCAACCGTGGCCATTGCTGCTATAATCATTGGGGTAAAGATGGCCCTTCTTTTCACTACATCTGTATCTTTGGGGTAAATACCCAGGAGTGAAATGGCAGGGTCATAGGGAAGTTCTATTTTTAATTTCTTGAGAAATATCCACACTGTTCTCCAAAGAGGCTGCACCAACTTACATTCACACCAACAGTGTAAGAGGGTTCCCCTTTCTCCACATCCTCTCCAACACATGTTGTTTCCTGTTTTGTTAATTTTGGCCATTCTAACTGGTGTAAGGTGATATCTCAATGTAGTTTTAATTTGCATCTCCCTGAGGGCTAGTGATCATGAATATTTTTTCATGTGTGTGATAGTCATTTGTAAGTCTTGATTGGAGAAGTGTCTATTCATATCTTCTTCCCATTTTTGGATATGTTTGCCTGTTTCATATGTTTTGAGTTTGAGGAGTTCATTATTGATCCTGGATATCAACCTTTTGTCTGTACTGTCACTTGCAAATATCTTCTCCCATTCCGTGGGTTGCCTCTTTGTTTTTTTGACTGTTTCCTTTGTTGTGCAGAAGCTTTTGATTTTGATGAAGTCCCAAACTTTGTTTTCACTTTTTTTTTTTTATTTTTCCAGTTCTACTTTTATTCTCCCTTTGGTTTTTGTATAATGAATCAAATCAGTAAGTACATACAACTTTTTTTTCCCAATTTATTTATTTTCAGAAAAACAGTATTCATTATTTTTTCACCACACCCAGTGCTCCATGCAAGCTGTGCCCTCTATAATACCCACCACCTGGTACCCCAACCTCCCACCCCTTTGCCTTTGGAGACATATCTTGAAAGAAGTTGCTGTGGCTGATATCGAAGAGATTACTGCCTATGTTCTCCTCTAGAAGTCTAATGAATTCCTGTCTCACGTTGACGTCTTTTATCCATTTTGAGTTGATCTTTGTGTATGGTGTAAGAGAATGGTCGAGTTTCATTCTTCTACATATAGCTGTCCAGTTTTCCCAGCACCATTTATTGAAGAGAATGCCTTTTTTCCACTGTATATTTTTTCCTGTTTTGTCGAAGATTATTTGACCATAGAGTTGAGGGTCCATATCTGGGCTCTCTACTATGTTCCACTGGTCTATGTGTCCGTTTTTATGCCAGTACCATGCTATCTTGGTGACCACATCTTTGTAATAAAGCTTGAAATCAGGTAACGTGATGCCCCAGCTTTATTTTTGTTTTTCAACATTTCCTTAGTGATTCGGTGTCTCTTCTGATTCCATACAAATTTCTGGATTATTTGCTGCAGCTCTTGAAGAATACCGGTGGAATTTTGATCAGAATGGCATTAAAAGTATAGATTGCTCTAGGCAGTATAGACATTTTAACAATATTTATTCTTCTGATCCAAGAGCATGGAACGGTCTTCCATCTTTTTGTGTCTTCTTCAATTTCTTTCATGAGTGTTCTGTAGTTCCTTGAGTACAGATCCTTTACCTCTTTGGTTGGGTTTATTCCCAGGTATCTTATGGTTCTTGGTGCTATAGTAAATGGAATCAATTCTCTAATTTCCCTTTCTGTATTTTCATTGTTAGTGTAAAAGAAAGCCACAGATTTCTGCACATTGACTTTGTATCCTGCCATGTTGCTGAATTGCTGTATGAGTTCTAGTAGTTTGGGGGTGGAGTCTTTTGGGTTTCCATATAACGAATCATGTCATCTGCGAAGAGAGAGAGTTTGACTTCGTTATTGCCAATTTGGATACATTTTATTTCTCTTTGTTGTTTGATAGCTGTTGCTAGGACTTCTAATACTATGTTGAACAAGAGTGGTGAAAGTGGGCATCCTTGTGTTCCTGATCTCAACGGGAAGGCTGCAAGCTTTTTCCCATTGAGGATGATATTTGCTGTGGGTCTTTCATAGATAGATTTGATGAGATTCAGGAATGTTCCCTCTATCCCTATACTTTGAAGAGTTTTAATCAGGAACGGATGCTGGATTTTGTCAAATGCTTTTTCTGCCTCAATTGAGAGGACCATGTGTCTCTTCTCTCTTCTCATATTAATTTGTTGTATTACATTGATTTGCTAGGCGCCTTTTCAGCCGGTACCCCAAAGTGAGCTAATTACCTACCAAAGAACTCCATTCACCCATGAAATCAGCCTGAGATCAGAATTATACACGTCTGGATCTCTACAGGTGCAGAAGACGCCAGTGGGCAGGTAAAGTGGAATGGGAATGGCGGACTGATATCAGAAGATAAACAAAAGGGTGAGGGAGCCACCAGAGGCAACCAGTTGGACAGTAATACCCCAATACGAGCCAGAGTACTGGGGACCAGCATTGACTTGGAGACTGGTTGAAAGCACTCCAAATGAGCAAAGGATCGTGGGGCAAAATTGTGGGAATCGGGGCAGCTAGGGATAGGGGCTTAAGTCCCTGGTCCCAGGACAGCCTCCCCTGCACTAAGGCAGAGAGAATGCAGTGGAGAAACCAGGTCTTGGTCCCTAAGCTGCCAGCGCGCCTGAGAATGCCCGGGTTCTGGCCCCTGTGGGCGGATGGGAGCCACGGGGGTCGGCAGAACGCGCGAGACCTACTACAAAGCCTGAGATACGCGTGCACATCCCTCATGCTCCCCTGAGAGAGTTACAAAGGCCTGGCCGGCGTTCTTTGACCCACACCATTGTTTCAAAGCCTAAGCTGCGCGCCACAACAGAGCACCCTGACAGAGATGCACAAAAGTCCAGCCCGGTGCTTTCGGACCAGCACCCTGTTCTCAGTGCCTGAGACTAGCGCACAACCCATAGCCGCCCCAGTTGTTTATTTTTCATTGTAACCTTTGCTTCTAATGTCAAATCCAAAAGTCAGTGTCAAGAGGGATATCAAGAAACATTCTTCCAAAAAAGTTGTGTTAAGGGAATGCATGAATAGATCTATCCTGAAAACTCTGTGTCTCATTGTTTTAATAGGTTCTTGACTGGCACAGTCACCACAGCATATGACCCTAGATCTCAGAATATGGAGTTCAAATTTTGGTCATGGAG
The DNA here is from genome assembly GCF_020171115.1 of Neogale vison. Taxonomy (NCBI): domain Eukaryota; kingdom Metazoa; phylum Chordata; class Mammalia; order Carnivora; family Mustelidae; genus Neogale; species Neogale vison. Next base: position 78,260,226 of record NC_058095.1, read on the forward strand.
CTTATTATAAAAAGGCAGGTGTGTTAATAACATTCTGCCCAATTTCAAGCTAGTTATTTTATGGGTGTAGCTGTTTGTTGAAGTCCTTACGACTTCATTATTGTGGATCAGGTGGAAAAGACATTCAGTTTCATTGCTTTACTTGAGGTTGCCTAGTGTTTCCAAAGCCACTTATGGTGAAGACTACTGCTTCCCTATTTTACATTCTTGGAGATTTTGTTGTAAATAAATTGACTACATATGTGTGGCTTTTCCCCTGGTTTTTCTACTCTGTTCCATTGATCTTTGTCTCTCTGTAGGCCTATACCATACTATTTTCATTTCTACAACTCTGTAATACACTTTGGATTCAGAAATCATGATGCCTCCAATTTTCTTTTCTCTCCAGATGGCTTTGGCTATTCATAGACTTCTTCTTTTTCCAATTTATTTATTTTCAGAAAAACATTATTCATTATTTTTTCACAACACCCGGTGCTCCATGCAAGCTGTGCCCTCTATAATACCCACCACCTGGTACCCCAACGTCCACCCCCCCGCCACTTCAAACCGCTCAGATTGTTTTTCAGAGTCCATAGTCACATGGTTCACCTCCCCTTCCAATTTACCCAAATTCCCTACTCCTCTCTAACGCCCCTTGTCCTCCATGCTATTTGTTATGCTCCACAAATAAGTGAAACCATATGATATTTGTCTCTCTCTGCTTGACTTATTTCACTCAGCATAATCTCTTCCAGTCCCGTCCATGTTTCTACAAAAGTTAGGTATTCATCCTTTCTGATGGAGGCATAATACTCCATAGTGTATATGGACCACATCTTCCTTATCCATTCATCTGTTGAAAGTCACCTTGGTTCATTTCATAGTTTGGCGACTGTGGCCATTGCTGCTATAAACATTGGGGTACAGATGGCCCCTCTTTTCACGACATCTGTATCTTTGGGGTAAATACCCAGGAGTGCAATTGCAGGGTCATAGGGAAGCTCTATTTTTAATTTCCTGAGGAATCTCCACACTGTTCTCCAAAGAGGCTGCACCAACTTGCATTCCCACCAACAGTGTAAGAGGGTTCCCCTTTCTCCACATCCTCTCCAACACATGTTGTTTCTTGTTTTGTTAATTTTGGCCATGCTAACTGTTGTAAGGTGATATCTCAATGTAGTTTTAATTTGAATCTCCCTGAGGGCTAATAATGATGAGCATTTTTTCATGTGTCTGATAGCCATTTGTATGTCTTGATTGGAGAAGTGTCTGTTCATATCTTCTGCCCATTTTTTGATGTGTTTGCCTGTTTCATATGTGTTGAGTTTGAGGAGTTCATTATAGATCCTGGATATCAACCTTTTGTCTGTACTGTCATTTTCAAATATCTTCTCCAATTCCGTGGGTTGCCTCTTTTTTTTTTTTGACTGCTTCCTTTGCTGTGCAGAAGCTTTTGATTTTGATGAAGTCCCAGAAGTTTATTTTTGCTTTTGTTTCCTTTGCCTTTGGAGACATATCTTGAAAAAAGTTGCTGTGGCCGATATCAAAGAGATTACTGCCTATGTTCTCCTCTAGGATTCTGATGAATTCCTGTCTCACGGTGAGGTCTTTTATCCATTTTGAGTTTATCTTTGTGTACGGTGTAAGAGAATGGTCGAGTTTCATTCTTCTACAAATGGCTGTCCAGTTTTCCCAGCACCATTTATTGAAGAGAATGTCTTTTTTCCAATGTATATTTTTTCCTGTTTTGTCAAAGATTAATTGACCATAGAGTTGAGGGTCCATATCTGGGCTCTCTACTCTGTTCCACTGGTCTATGTGTCTGTTTTTATGCCAGTACCATGCTGTCTTGGTGATCACAGCTTTGTAATAAAGCTTGAAATCAGGTAAGGTGATGCCGCCAGCTTTATTTTTGTTTTTCCACATTTCCTTAACGATTCAGGGTCTCTTCTGATTCCATACAAATTTTAGGATTATTTGCTCCAGCTCTTTGAAGAATGCCTGTGGAATTTTGATCGGAATGGCATTAAAAGTATAGATTGCTCTAGGCAGTATAGACATTTTAACAATGTTTATTCTTCCGATCCAAGAGCATGGAATGGTCTTCCATCTATTTCTGTCTTCTTCAATTTCTTTCATAAGTGTTCTGTAGTTCCTCACGTACAGATCCTTTACCTCTTTGGTTAGGTTTATTCCCAGGTATCTTATGGTTCTTGGTGCTATAGTAAATGGAATCAATTCTCGAATTTCCCTCTCTGTATTTTCATTATTAGTGTAAAAGAAAGCCACTGATTTCTGCACATTGACTTTGTATCCTGCCATGTTGCTGAATTGCTGTATGAGTTCTAATAGTTTGGGGGTGGAGTCTTTTGGGTTTCCATATAACGAATCATGTCATCTGCGAAGAGAGAGAGTTTGACTTCTTCATTACCAATTTGGATACCTTTTATTTCTGTCTGTTGTCTGATTGCTGTTGCTAGGACTTCTAATACTATGTTGAACAAGAGTGGTGAAAGTGGGAATCCTTGTCTTGCTCCTGATCTCAATGGGAAGGCTGCAAACTTAGAGCTGAGATCAATGATGTAGAAACCAGAGATACAGTAGAACGTATCAGTGAAACTAGAAGCTGGTTTTTTGAAAGAATCAATAAGATCAATAAGCCACTGGCTACACTAATACAAAAGAAAAGAGAGAAATCCCAAATTCATAAAATTATGAATGAAAAGGGAGAGATCACAACTAACACCAAGGAAGTGGAAACAATCTTCAGAAGTTATTACGAACAGTTATATGCCAATAAGCTTAGCAACCTGGATGAAATGGATGCATTCCTGGAAAAATATAAACTACCAAAATTGAACCAGGCAGAAATCGACAATCTGAATAGACCAATATCTAATAACGAGATTGAATCAGTGATCAAGAACCTCCCAAAAAACAAGAGCCCAGGACCTGACGGATTCCCTGGGGAATTCTACCAAACTATTTGAGACCCAAAAGAGATGGCTGTTATGCATTACAAGGGACACCAAAAAGGGACTGATCTGATTTCAAAAGGAAACCAATTAGCAGATCGAGCCGCAAAGCAAGCAGCCCAAGAAACAGTGCAAGAGTTGGTTACACGCCCGACTCTAGCCCTACCTTAAAAACCGGACTATTCAGAGGAAGATTTAAAGTATTTACAAAAATGGGCTATATTAGACTATGAAGGGGACTTGGTAAGACTAAAATAAAAAAGTTAATTCTTCCTAGAAGACTAGGTAAAAAGTCAGTAGGCCAGATACATCAGGGTACTTATTTGGAGATACACAAACTCAAGGACCTTATAGTCGAGCAATTCCAGGTTTCTAAATTAGGGCATATGGTTAAGGATGTAATTGATAGATGTGCTCAGTGACAGGCAGTTAATGTGGGAGGAACTAGAATGGGAAGAGGGAAATGAGAAAAAGGTAAGGAACCAGGAATTTATTGGGAAATAGATTTTATAGAAATGAACCCTGGAAAATATGGGCACAAGTACATGTTCGTTTTTGTAGATACCTTTTCAGGCTGGGTAGAAGCTTTTTCTGGCACACATGAGACAGGAGGATCAGTAGGCAAAAAGGCTACTAGAAGAAATAATTCCTAGGTTTGGGCTGCTTCTCGCAATTGGGTCAGACAATGGTCCTGCATTTGTGAGCTCAGTCTCACAGATATTGGTCAAGGCCATGGGCACAAATTGAAAACTGCATTGTGCCTATCAGCCCCAGAGTTCAGGGTAAGTAGGGAGAATGAACCGGACTCTTAAAGAGACCTTGACAAAACTAATTCTGGAGACTGGCAGTGGATGGGTGGATCTCCTTCCTTCGCCCTCCTCAGGGCATAATGTACACTCTGTTTAAACAAGGTGACCCCATTTGAAATAATGTTTGGGAGACACCCCCACCCGCTCAGTCCTTGGCTACAAGAGGTTGCCTTAGCAGAAATTACTGATCAGTCTGCACTCCAGTCACCGCAGGCATTACATTCTGTCTTTAAAAAAGCTCATGCAGAGATCTGGACTGCCCACACTAGGATGGAGATGGACGTGTAACCACATCCTTACCAACACAAGGACTTGGATTGGATATGTCACTATCAAGTGGGGAGCTTGGATTTTCGCTGGGACTGTTACCTGTCATCCTAACTACCCCCCCAGCAATAAAAATAGAAGGCATCAGGACCTGGATTCACGAGGGTCACGTCAAATGAGCCAAGGATGAAGACGCCCCCCCAGAAGTGGAAGCCTCAGCAAATGGACCCCGCTGACCATGGACTAAAGCTAAAACTCAAAAGACTATGATTTTATTGTTACTCTTATTGTTACCTATTTATGTTAAGTATAGGTAGGAATTTAGATGAAGTTGTAAATATCTAGCTCATCAGCCGTCTGTGCACTAGTGCCATTTGTACAAAAGAAAACTAGAGGGATAAAATATTAGACTTACATGCTCAATATAACCCCTTACAACCAGAGAATGTAGAACTGGCTGAAAAGTCAAGGATTTGACTAATCTTCAAAGAAAAGGGGGGGTGTAAGGGCCTGATTGGACAGAGTAAGTCATTTTGTGTTTATGTAGTGAACTTAGATTGACCCTATGCAGTAAACTTAGATTGACTCCACCCCTCCCAGAGAAACTTACTTGCAAAGCCTAGATACAAGGGCGGGTCAGGCCAGGTGAAGACATCCAATCAGTCGGGCACACATATATCTACCAGGGTAAATTGAAATTCAACTGGGCACCCGTGTGTTACCTAACATTTTTTTTTCTGTGTGTGGCACACTTAGCATGACTGTGCAGTGTTCTCTGAGACTGCAATCTCATTGGCCACCTGTGTATAGCCGGGCTAAACTACCTGTATAAAAGTTAGTCAGTGAGGCTGGGAGGGCTTGCCTCTTTGCAAGTGACATCCCTGACCGGCCAGTTTGATTCTCAATGATTGATGCAAAATAAACCTTTGCTTGACCTTCACTTTGTACCAGTCCCACTTTTTTTTATTTCAGACTCTAACACCCCCATTGGCAGGGTTTCCAGGAAAGGACTGGGGTCACATGCCTGAAGGATGGGTAGAGATGACTGATGTGAGCAATGACTGGTCTCACATGTTGGATTGGGCCCGGCTCTCTGGGTGGAGGGTACTAAGTCAGGGCTCTGGCTCTGTCAGAGAAAGCACTAGTGGCAAAAGCAGCCTATAAATAGGGGTTCTCTCGAGGGCCGAGCAGACTGATCCTCAAGTGGGGTTTCGGGGAAGACTCACCAGGCACTTCTTCATTCTATGGGGAAGGCTGAATGCTGCGATGTGGCTGGAGAATTCTCTGTCAAGAGGGTTGGGGACCAGGAGGGTGAGGATGGAATTGTAAACACAAGCTACGGTTAAATTCAGTGCCAAGCAGAAGGCAGTTCCAGTGTGCAGTGGCTGATTTGAGATATCAAGCACCTGAGTAAAGGGCGATGTCAGACTTTTGCTCACAGTGGAGTTTGTGCCTATGATGACTAACAAATGGAGGTGTGGCATCAATAGGCCATGGGGTATTTCCTTCGCTGGGTCTTGTGAAATGCTCAAAAAAGCAAAGTTTCCTTCTACTGGACAGGTGGAGTCTGGTTTGTTTGCTCCAGTGTCCCCCATGTGGAAATTTCAGTAGCAGAGCACTCCTGCAAAGATGCATGGAAAGCACACCTCCAATGACTATTGCAGCTGAGGAACATGGCAGGTTCGTTCTGGTGGCTATGAGGCGAAGTATCAAGGCCTTGAGTTCACATGGAATCTCTTGCTGATGGGTCTCAATGCTAGTTTGTTACCCGGGAGATCTTAGAATGTGATAGTTGCTAAGGTGCCATGTAGAATTCAACTACGCTGAAGGTTTGACACAGGAAGAAGAGCACGGTTTACTTCTGGGGACAGGAGATGTTCTGTTGTGTGGCTCAGGGACCACATGTTGCATCAGATGTTGGTATTCCAGAACTGACCTCTGAGGACAGATGCCTGAAAACCTAATCTAGGATTCCAATGAGGTCCTAGGGGTATGTCAGGTTCAATCTTATGACTCAGGACCATTGAGTTGGGTTTCTGCCTGGATGCAGGTGATCAGGATGATTCAGACTACACATTTGCGTCCAGAGAGGCCTCCAGTATTGGGGTTGGAGCAGGGGCCTGGCAGGTGTCTCCTAATCTGGAGGGTTTGGGCAACTGTGACAGACAGAGTTTCCTTGGGGAGTGCAGGCACAGTCTGTTCTGTGGCTCCAGAGACGCAAACCTGGAGGATATGTGAGCCCAAGTTTTGGAAGAGAAGTCTGCAAACACAAATTTGGGTTAGGGTTAGTGGCGAGCTGATCACAGGCCAAATGCATAGACATGGAGGGCACCTCATCAGGAAATTTAATTAGGTTGACTCAAAGGCGGTAGCACAGGCTTTTGTATCTGGAAGTGTGTCCTGGATGGCCTCAATATGCAGGTGTGGTCTCATGGGTTCATGGGAGATTTTTCCTCTCTAAGGATCCTGGTGACTCCCAATAGATTGGTGGCTTTTTCAGGGAAAGGAAGAGTGATATTTTCCATCATAGGGGTGCCCCAAAACAGCGATTCCAGAGATGGGCTCTGGGTCAGGGCTCCTGGAAAATCCCACCAAGGGTTAGGATTTGGGCCTAGGGGCATACCAGGCCTGCAGTGAGGGATCCTGGTGGTACAACAGAGAGGGCTCGTTTGAAAGCATGCTCAGGCTGAGGGTCACAATGACTCTTTCTCCCCAGGGAGGACCTCATGGGTGGCCGTGGCCTCATTGGCCATGCATATGGCTCCCACTTTGAAAGCTGGACACCCATCCTTACAGCCAGTCTTCCTGCCATGGGATAGAGACATTCTCTATTGTGCTTCAGGTTCCCCCATTGAGAGGGATTCCAGCAAGGTCTGGGGACAGGTGTCTGAATACCAAGGATGGGTAGAGATGATGGAGTTGGGCCATGGCCAGTTTCACATGTTGGATATGGGGCTCTCTCCCTCTGGGTGACTGACATGAGGTCAGGGCTCAGGCTCTCTCAGACAGAACTAGTGGTCACGGCAGCCTATAATTTGGGGTTCCATCAAGGGCCGAACAGATTGATCCTCATGTGGGTTTCTAGGCAGACTCACCAGGCATTTCTTTCTATGGAATAGGCAGAATGCTGCATTGTGGCCCAGTATTCCCTATCAAGAGGGCTTGGGGACAAATAGGGAGAGGATGGAATTGTCAACACATGCTAAGGTTAAATTCAGTGCCAAGAGGAATGAATTTCCAATGGGCAGCAGCTGATTCGAGATATCCAGCACCTGAATGAGGGTGGATTCACATATTTGCTCACACTGGAATTTGTGTCTATGATGACTAACATATGGAAGAGTTCCGTCAAGAGGCCATGGAGGATTTCCCACATGGAGGTTTGTGAGATGCTCCAAACAGCAAAGTTTCCTTCTACTGGACACGTGGTGTCCGGTTTGTTTGCTCCTGGATCCCCCATGTTGAAAGTTTGGGTAGCAGAGCTCTCCCGCATGGATGCCTTGAAAGCACACCTCCATTGACCATTGAAGCTGAGGAACATTTCTGGTCCCTTCTGGTGGCTCTGCCTAGAAATACCAAGGCCTTGAGTTGACATGGAATCTCTTGCACATGGGTCACAATGCTGGATAGTTACCAGGGAGATCTTAGAATGTGCTAGTGGTTACATGGCCATGCAGGATTCTCCCACGTGTTGGGTTTGACACAGGTCGAAAATCATGGTTTCCTTCTGGGGACAGGAGATGTTATGTTGTGTGGCTCAGGGACCACATGGTGTATCATAAGTTGGTATTCCAGAATAGGCCTCTTAGGACAGATGCCTGCAAATCTAATCTAGGATTCCAATGAGGTCCTAGGGCCCTGTCAGGTACAGTCTTCTGACTCAGGACCATTGACGTGGGTGTCTGCCAGGAGGTCGGTGATCAGGGTGTTTCAGACTGTGCATTTGTTTCCAGAGTGGCATCCAGAATTGGGGTGGTCTCAGGGGCCTTGCAGTTTTCTCCTAATCTGGAGGGTTTGGGCAATTGTGTTGGGCACAGTTTCCTTGGGGATGGCAGGCACAGTCTTGTGGTGTGGCTCCAGAGACCCCATCCTAGAGAGCATGTGAGCCATGGTTTTGGGAGAGAAGTCTGCAAACAGAAACTGGGGTGATGTTTAATGGTGAGGTGATCGCAGGCCCAAGGCATAGACCTGGAGAACCGCTTGTCAGGAACTGTAATTAGGGTGACAGGTACGCAGTGGCTCATGCTTTTATATCTGTATGGTGTATCCAGGATTGCCTCAGAATGCAGGTGTTGTCTCATGGGTCCATGGGAGATTTTTCCTGTCTCAGAATCCTGACAGCTCCTAATAGTTGGCTGGCTTTTTTGGTGCAGGGAAGAGTGCTTTCTTCGATCTTAGCGGTGCCCCAAAACAAGGATTCCAGAGATGGGCTCTGTGTCTGGGCTTATGGAAAATCACACCAATGGTTAGGATTTGGGCCTAAGGGAGTACTAGGCCTTCAATGAGAGACCCTGGTGGTGAAAATGAGAGGGCTTGTTTGAGAGCATGCACAGGCTGAGGGACACAATACCTGTTTGTGCCCAGAGAAGCCCTCAGGAGAGGGAGTGGAATCATTGGGAATGAGGCTGGCTCCCACTCTAAAGGTTGGACACCCAAACCGTTAGACAGGTTTCCTGCCAAGGGGAAATAGGAGTTCACTACTGTGCATCAGGTTCCCCCATTGGCAAGGATTCCAGCAAGGTCTGGGGACAGATGCCTGAATACCAAGAATGTGTAGAGATGACAGACGTGGGCAATCGCCAGTCTCACATGCTGGATATGGGCCCCACTCTCCGGGTGGCTGACACGAGGTCAGGGCTCAGGCTCTGTCACACACAGCACTAGTGGCCAGGGCAGCCTATAAATCGGGGTTCCCTCAAGGGCCGAGTAGATTGATCCTCATGTGAGCTTTCTGGACAGACTCACCAGGCACTTCTTATTTCTATGGGGAAGGCATAATGCTGCGACATGGTTTGAGGATTACCTATAAAGTGGCTATATGGACCAGGAGGGTGAGGATGGAATTGTAAACATCAGCTATGGTTAAATTCAGTGCCAAGCGGAAGGCAGTTCCAGTGTGCTGGCTCTGATTCGAGATATCTATCACCTGAGTAAGTTCAGATGTCAGATGTTTGCTCACACTGGAGTTTGTATCTGTGATGAACGATTAATGGAGGGGTGGCATCAAAAGGCCATGGAGGATGACCCACGTGGGTCTTGTGAGATGCTCCAAACAGTAAGGTTTCCTTCTACTGGACATGGGGAGTCTGGTTTGTTTACTCCAGTGTCCTCCATGTGGAAAGATGGGGAAGCAGAGCTCTCCCACATGGAAGTCTGGAAAGCACACCTCCATTGTCCATTGCAGCTTAGGAAATGGGCAGGTTCATCTGGTGACACTGGGGCGAAGTACCAAGGTCTTGAGTTGACATGGAATATCTTGCACATAGATAACAATGCTGGTTTGTTACCATGGAGATGTTAGAATGTGCTTGTGGCTAAGGTGCCATGCAGGATTCTCCTACCCTGAGGGTTTGACACAGGTCCAATAGCACGGTTTTCTTTAGGACAGGAGATATACTCTTGTGTGGCTCAGGGACCACATGTTATATCACAAATTGGTATTCTGAACAGAACTCTGATGACAGATGCCTGGAAACATAATCTAGGGTTCCAATGAGGTTCTAGAGGCATGTCTGGTTCAATCATTGGACTCAGGACCATTGACTTGGCTGTCTGTTTCAATGTAGGTGATCAGGGTGTTACCGACTGCGCATTTGCTTCCAGAGAAGCCTCCAATATGGGGGTGGGCTCAGGGACCATGCAGGTTTCTCCTAATTTGAAAGGTTTGGGCAGCGGTGACGGACAAATTTCCCTTGGTGATGGCAGGCCCAGTACTGCGGTCAGGCTCCAGAGACCCTATCCTTGAGGGCATAGGAGCCATGGTTTTTGGACAGAAGTCTGCAAGCACAAACTCATGTTAGACTTAGTGGTGATATGATCGCAGGCCCAATGCATAGAACTGGATGACAGCTCATCAGGAATTGGAATTAGGGTGATTCGAAAGGTGGTAGCATAGGCTTTTTTGACTGGATTGTGTATCCAGGATGGCCTCGGAAAGTAGGTGTGGTCTCATGCATTTAGGGCAGATTTTTCATCTCTAAGGATCCTGGCGGCTCCCAATAGTTTGGTGGCTTTTGCGGGGAAAGGAAAAGTGCTGTTTTCCATCTTAGGGGTGCCCCAAAACAGGGATTCCAGAGAAAGGCCATGGGTCTGGACGCCTGGAATATCCTACCAAGGGTTATGATTTGTGCCTAGGGGCATACCAGGCCTGTAATGTGCTATCCCTGTGGAGAGGGATTGTTTGAAAGAATGCTCAGTCTGAGGGTCACCATGCCTGTTTGTGCCCAGGGCGGCCCTCAGGAGTGGGTGTGGACTCATTGGCCATGCAGATGGCTCCCACTCTGAGGGTTGGACACCCATCCAAACAGCCTGGTTTCCTGGATAGGATAACATTGTAAACACAAGATATGGTAAAATTCAGTGCCAAGCGGAAGGCAGCCAGTGTGCAGCGGCTGACTCGAGATACAAGCACCTGAGTAAGGGCGGATGTCAGATGCTTGCTCTCACTGGACTTTGTGTCTATGAGGACCACCAAATGGAGGGGTGGTGTCACGAGGCCATGGAGTATTTCCCACGCTGGTGCTTGTGAGATGCTCCAAACAGCAAAGTTTCCTTGTTCTGGATAGGGGGAGTCTGGTTTGTTGGCTCCAGGGTCCCCATATGGAAAGTTTGGGTAGCAGAGCTCTCCCGTATGGATGCCTAGAAAGCACACCTCCATTGACCATTGCAGCTGAGGAACATGGCAGGTTCCATCTGGTGGCTCTGGGGCGAGGTTGACAAGGGCCTAAGTTGACATGGAGTTTCATGCTGTTGGATCATAATGCTGGTTTGTATCCAGGGAGATGTTAGAATGTTGGGGTGGTCAGGGGTCATGCAGGATTCTCCTACACTGAGTCTTGGACACAGCTACCAAGAGCAAGCTATCCTTCTGGGGACAGGAGGGGTTCTGTTGTGTGGCTCAGGGACCCCATGTTGGAATATAACTTGATATTGGAGAACAGTCCTCTGAGGAAAGGCACCTGAAAATCTAAGCTAGGATATCAATGAAATCCGAGGGGTATGTCATGTTCAATCTTCTGACTCAGGGTCTTTGACTTGGATATCTGCTTGGAGGCAGGTGCTCATGGTGTGCCAGAATGCACATTTCGGTACAGAGTTTTCCTCACAATTGAGGTTGGCTCAGGGGCTTTGTACATTGCTCGTAATCCTCAGGGTTTGGACAACAGTTAAGGGCATAGTTTCCTTCGGGTGGGTAGGCACAGTCGTCCGGCATGCCTCTAGAGGCCCCATCCTGGAGGGCATGTGGGCCATGTCTTTGGGGACAGAAATCTGCAAATGGGAACTAGGGTTAGGGTGATGGCCGAGGTGATCACAGGCTTGATCTTCAGGCCCTGAGGGCAGCTCATAGTGTACTGAAATTAAGGTGTCTTGAATGTGGTAGTGCAGGCTTTTCTGTCGGGATTGTGTTTCCAGGACGGTCGCCAATGGTAGGGGTGTCTTTATGAAAACATGGGAGATTCTTTGTCTCTGGGGATTCTGATTAGATCCCAAGAGTTTGGTGTCTCTGAGGGAAGGGAAGACTGCTGTTTTCTGTCTCAAGGAACCCCCAGATGTGGGATTCCAGAGAAAGTTTCTGGGTCTGGGCGCCATGAAACATGAACGAGGATGAGCATTTGGCACTAGGAACCTGGCAGGCATGCTTGGCAGGCTCCTGGTCTAGCTACTGAGGGGTTTCGTTTGATAGCAGGCTCACGCTGAGGGTCGCAATGCCTGTTTGTGCCCAGGACGGTTACCATGAGTGGCCGTGGTCTGATGGGCCATGCAGCTGGTTCCCACTCTGAGGGTTGGACACCCATCTCAAAAACCAGGTTTCCTGCCATTGGGAATGAGAAGTACTCTTGTGCATCAGCTTCCCCAATAGTCAGGGATTTAAGCTACAGTCTGGGGAGAGATACCTGAATATCCAGGTTGAGTAGATGTGATGGCATCAGGCCAAGTCAGGTCCCACCAGCAGGTTATGAGGCCCACTGTCCATGTGCCTGACTGGAGGTCGTGGCTCAGGCTGTGTCAGACAGAGCCTTAGTGCCCTTGGTGGCCTATGATATTAGGGTGCTGTAGAGGGCCATGCAGGTGGATCCTCATGTGGGGTTTCTGGGAAGACCCACAAGACACTTCTTCTTTTTTTTCTCATGCAATATGCTGCGTTGTGGCTCCAGAATTCCCTATCATGAGGGCTTGCGAATCAGGAGGGTGAGGATGGAATTGTCAACACAAGGTATGGTTAAATTCAGTGCAAAGCAGAAGGCAGTCCCAGTGTGTAGTGGCTGATTCGCGATATCCAGCACCTGAGTAAGGCAAGATGTCAGATGTTTGTTCACACTGGAGTTTGTGTTTAAGATGACCACCAAGTGGAGGGGTGTCGTCTGGAGGCTATGGAGCATGTGCCACCCTGGGGCTTTTGATGTGCTCCAAACAGCAAGGTTTCCTTCTACTGGGCAGGGCGAGTCTGGTTTGTTTGCTCCACCATCCCCCATATGGAAAGTTCGGGTAGCAGAGCTCTCCCGCATGGAAGCCTGGAAAGCACACCTCCACTGATCATTGCAGCTGAAGAACATGACAGCTTCTATCTGGTGGTTCTGGGACGAAGTTCCTTGCCGCCAGAGATGACATGGAGTTTCATGCTTTTGGATCACAATGCTTGTTTGTATTCAGGGAGAGTTTAGAATGTTGGGGTGGTCAGGGACCATGCAGGATTCTCTTACACTGAGTCTTGAACACAGCTACCAAGAGCAAGGTATCCTTATGGGGACCGGAGGGGTCCTGTTGTGTGGCTCAGGGACCACAGTTGGAATATAAGTTGGTATTGGAGAAAAGGCCTCTGGGGACAGGCATCTGAAAATCCAATTTAGGGTATCGATGAAGTCCTGACAGGGCATGTCAGGTTCAATATTCTGACTCAGAGCCTTTGACTTGGATTTCTGCCTGGAGGCAGGTGCTCATTGTGTGTCTGAATATGCATTTCGGTCCAGAACATTCTTCAAAATTGAGGTGGGCTCTGGGGCTTTTACATTGCTCTTAATCTTCAGGGTTTGGGCAACAGTGAAGTGTAGAGACTCTTTCAGGAGGGTTGGCATAATCATCTGGTGTTGTACCAGAGGCCCCATCCTGGAGGGCATGTGTGCTAGGGCTTTGGGAACAGAAATCTGCCAACACGAACTAGGGTTAGGGTTAGGGCCAAGGTGATCACAGTCCCGATCTGCAGGCCCTGAGGGCATCTCATAGTGTACTGATATTAAGGTGTCATGGAAGCATTAGTGCAGGATTTTCTGTCTGGACTGTCCAGGATGGTCGCAAAAAGCAGGGTTGGCTTCATGGGGCCATGGGAGATTCTTCGTCTCTAGGGATTCTGCTCAGCTCCCAAGAGTTTGGTGTCTCTGGGGGAAGGGAAGTCTGTGGTTTTCCATCTCAGAGGGCTCCCAAAAGAGGGATTCCAGAGATAGGTTCTAGGTCTGGGTGCCTGGCAAACATGAACGAGTGTGAAGATTTGGCCCTAGGGACCTGGCAGGTCCGCTCTATGGGCTCCCGGTCCAGCTACCGAGGGGGTTTGTTTGAAAGCAGGATCATGCTGAGGTTCACAATGCCTTTTTGTGCCCAGGGTGGCTCCCATCAGTGGCTGTGGTCTCATGGGCCATACAGCTGGTTCCCACCCTGAGGGCTGGACACCCATCTCAACAGCCAGGTTTCCTGCCATCAGGAAGGTGGAGTACCCTTGTGCATCAGGTTCACCCATATTCAGGGATTTGAGCTATGGTCTGGGAGAGATGCCTGATTATCCAGGTTGAGTAGATGTGACGGCTTCGGGCCAAGGCAGGTCCCACCAGCATGTTATGGGGCCCAATGTCCACTTGCCTAACTGGAGGTCGTGACTCAGGCTGTGCCAGACAGAGCCTGAGTGCTGTGGTGGCCTATGTTATTAGAGTGCCATCGAGGGCCATGTAGGTAGATCCTCATGTGGAGTTTCTGGGAAGACTCAGCGGGCACATCTTCTTTCTGTGGGGTAGGCAGAAAACTGCGTTGTGACCCCAGAATTCCCTAACAAGAGGGCTTGTGGACCAGGAGGGTGAGGTTGGAATGGTAAACACAAACTACGGTTAAATTCAGTGCCAAGTGGAAGGAAGATCCAGTGTGCAGTGGCTGATTCAAGATACCCAGCACCTGTGTTAGGGCGGATGTCAGATGTTTGTTCACACTGCAGTTTGTGTCTACGATGACCGCCAAGTTGTGGGTAGCATCATGAGACCATGGATGATTTCCCATGGTGGGGCTTGTGAGATGCTCCAAACAACAATGTTCCCTTCTACCGGACAGGGGCAGTCTGGTTTGTTTGTTCCACGGTCCCCCGTATAGGAAGTTTGGGTAGCAGAGCTCTCTCAAATGGATGTTTGGGAAGCACAACTCCATTGACCATTGCAGCTGAGGAACATGAATGTTTTGATCTGGTGGCTGTGGAGAGAAGCTCCAAGGGAGCTGATTTGACATGGAGTTTCAGGCTGTTGGATCACAAAGCTGGATTATATCCAGGGAGATGTTAGAATGTTGGGGTGGTCAGGGGTCATGCAGGGTTCTCCTATACTGAGTTTTAGACACAGCTACCAAAAGCAAGGTATCCTTCTGGGGACAGGAGGGGTTCTGTTTTGTGGCTCAGGGACCACATATTGGAATATAACTTGGTATTGGAGAACAGTCCTCTGGGGAAAGGCACCTGAAAATCTAAGCTAGGGTATTGATGAAGTCCTAGGGACATGTCAGTTTCAATCTTCTGACTCAGGGCCATTGACTTGGGTGTCTGCCTGGATGTAGGTCATCAGGGTGTTTCAAACAGCACATTTGTGTCCAGAGCAGCCTCAAATATTGGGGTGGGCTCAGGGGCCTTGCCAGTTCCTCCTAATCTGGAAGGTTTGGTCAACTATGACGGGCAGTTTCCTTCGGGATGGCAGGCCTAACGCTAACCCTAACCCTAACCCTAACCCTAACCACCCAGGGGGACTCGAACCAACTTGACCGTCTAAGAAGACTCGAACCCCCCGACCACCCAGGGGGACTCGAACCCCTTGTCCGTCTAGGGGGACTCGAAACCCCTAACCACCCAAAGGGACTCGAACCCCCCAACCGCCCAGGGGGACTCAAACCCCTTGACAGTCTAGGTGTACTTGAACCCCCAGACTGCCTATGGAGACTCAAACACCCCATTAGGCCCCTGACAGACCAGGGGCCTCGAAAACCCCAGTGACCGCCTAGGGGGATTCAAAACCCCCGACTGCCAAGGGGGACTTGAACCTCCCGTCGATCTACCAGCAGAGGGATGGGGCGTCCCCGCATCCACTCCAGCCCTGGGGAGCTGCATCCATCTTCTCCCTGCTGGGCCATACCCTGAAGCTCAAACCAGACAGACAGACTGTGATCTTACCTCCAGAGGCTTTTGCCAAAAATTGCAATGCTGGCTCAGTTATCGTCATTGGAATCCGGGTGCCCCCTCCAATGTTAGGGTCTGTAATGAAAGGAGCAGGACTGATACAAAGCGAAGGTCAAGCAAAACTTTATTTCGCGCCAAGCATCGAGAATCAAACTGACCGGTCAGGGCTGTCTCATGCAAAGAGGTGACCCCTTGCAGCATCAAAGACTAACTTTTATATAGGTAGTTTAGTCGGGCTATACGCAGGTGGCCAATGAGTTTGCAACACACAGAGAATACTACACATTCATTCTAAGCCTGCCACACACAGAAAAAAAAATGCTAGGTAACACACGGGTGCCCAATTGAATTTCAATTTACCCTAGTAGATATATGCTTGCCTCACTGATTGGATGTCTTCACATGGCCTGACCCGACCTTGTGTCTATGCTTTGCAAGTAAGGTCCTCTGGGAAGGGCGAGATCAATCTAAGTTTACTGCATCGGGTCAATATAAGTTGACTACATAAACACAGAATGACTCTGTCTGGCTAATCAAACCCTCACAGGGGAACCTTAAGCACAATAGAGAACTCCTTCTTCCAGATGGCAGAAACCTGACTGTTGAGATGGGTGTCCAACACTCAGAGTGGGAGCCAGCTGCATGGCCAATGAGACCACGACAACTCCTGAGGGCAGCCCTGGGCACAAACAGGCATTGTGAGCCTCAGCCTGAGCATGCTTTCAAACAAGCACTCTCAGATGCACCAGCAGGATCCTGCATTGCAGGCCTGGTACGCCCCTAGGTCCAAATCCTAAACATTGGTGGGATTTTCCAGGTGCCCAGACCCAGAGCCTGTCTCTGGAATCCCTGTTTTGGGGCACCCTGAAGATGGAAAACAGCACTCTTCCCTTCCCCGAGAAAGCAACCAAACGATTGTGAGCCACCAGGATCCTTAGAGAGGAAAAAGTCTCCCACGGCCCCATGAGACCACATATGCATTCCGAGGCCATTCTACACACAAAATCCAGGAAGAAAAGCCTGTGCTACCGCCTTCCAGTCACCAAAGTTACAGTTCCTGAACAGCTGCCCTCCAGGTTTACGCTTTGGGCCTGCAATCACCTCGCCATTAACCCTAACCTGATTAGGGTTTGCAAACTTCTCTCCCAAAACCATAGCTCACATGTCCTCCATGATGGGAACTCTAGAGCCACAACACAGGACTGTTCCTGCCATCCCCAAGGAAAGTGGGCCCATCATAGTTGCCCAAACCCTCTAGATTAGGATAAAATTGGAGGGCCCCTGAACCCATCCCAATATTGGAGGCTGCTCTGGACACAAATGTGGAGTCGGAAACACCCTGATCACCTCCATCCAGGCAGACACCCACGTCAATGGTTCTGAGTAGGAAGATTGAACCTGACATTCCCCTAGCACCTCATTGGAACCCTAGAATAAGTTTTCAGGCATCTGTCCTCAGAGGTCTGTTCTGGAATACCACCTTAAAATACAACTTTTGGTCCCTGAGCCACACAACAGTACTTGTCCTTTCCCCAGAAACTAACCGTGAATTCGACCTGTGCCAAATCCTGCAGGATAGGAGAATCCTGCATGGCACATTAGACACCAGCACATTTTATGATCTTCCTGGTAACAAACCGGCATTGTGGCCCATCTGAAAGAGATTCCATGTCAATTTAAGGCCTTGGTACTTCTTGGTACCACCAGAACGAACCTGCCATGTTCCTTAGCTGAAATGGTCAATGGAGGTGTGCTTTCCACGCATCCATGTCGGAGAGCTCTGCTACCCAAACATTCCACATGGGGGACCCTGGAGCAAACAAACCACACTCCACCTTTCCAGTAGAAGGAAGCCTTGCTGTTTGGAGTATCTCACAAGCCTCAGCATGGGAAATCCTCTGTGGCCTTTTGACGTCACTTCCCTCCATTTTTCAGTCATCATAGACACAAAGTCCAGTGTGAGCAAACCTGTGACATCCGCCCTTAATCAGATGCTGTATATCTTGAATACACACATGCACATTGAAACTGCCTTCTGCTTGCACTGAGTTGAACTGTAGCTTGTGTTTACAATTCCATCCTCACTCTACTTGTCCCCAAGACCTCTTGATAGGGAATTCTAGAGGCACAACATAGCATTCTGCCTTCCCCATAGAAAGAAGAAGGGCCTCGTGAGTGTGCCCAGAAACACCACAAAATATCAATCTGCACGGCCCTCAGGGAACCCTGGTTAATAGGCTGCCCTGGCTATTAGTGTGCTGTCTGACAGAGCCTGGGGCCCGACCTTGTGTAAGCCACCCAAAGAGCGAGCCCCATATACAGTTTGTGAGACCGGTCATGGCCCAAGTCTGTTAACTCTACCCATCCTTGGTATTCAGGCACATGTCCCTAGACGTTTGCTGGAATCCCTGCCAAAAGGGGACCCTGAAGCACAATAGAGAATTTCTCCTTCCACATGGCAGGAAACCTGGTTGTTGGGATGGGTGTCCAACCCTCAGAGTGGGATACAGCTACAAGGCCATTGAGACCACACACACTCTTGAAGACTACCCTGGACAGAAACAGGCACGGTGACCCTCAGCTTGAGCATGCTTTCAAATAAGCCCTCTCAGATGTAACAACAGGATCCCGCATTGAAGGCCTGGTACGCTACTAGTCCCAAATCCAAAACTTGGTGGGATTTTTTCAGGCGCCCAGACCCAGAGCCTGTCTCTGGAATCCCTGTTTTGGGGCACTCCTAAGATGGAAAAGAGCAGTCACCCTTTCCCCGACAAATACACAAAACTATGGGGAGCCGCCAAGACCTCAGACAGGAAAAATCTCTCATGGACCCATGAGACAACACCTGTATTCCGAGGCCATCCTGGACACACATTCCAGATAGAAAAGCCTGTGCTACCACCCTCCGGTCACCCTAATTACAGTTCCTGACGAGCTGCCATCCATGTCTACACATTGGGCCTTAGATCACCTCGCCACTAACCCTAACCCGATTTATGTTTGCATACTTGTCTCCCAAAACTATGGCTCACATGCCCTGAAGGATGTGGTCTGTGGAGCCAAACCACAGGACTGTAGCTGCCATCCCCAAGGAAACTGTGCCTGTCACAGTTGCCCAAACCTTTCAAATCAGGAGAAACCTGCAAGGCCCCTGAGCCCTCCCCAATATTGACGGCCCCTCTGCATGCAAATGCACAGTCTGAAATGCTCTGATCACATACAACCAGGAGACAGCCAAATCAATTGTCCTGAGTCAGAAGATTAAACCTGACATGCCCCTAGGAACTCATTGGAACTCTAGATTAGGTTTTCAGGCATCTGTCCTCAGGGGCCTGTTATGGAATACCAATTTATGATACAGTATGTGGTCCCTGAGCCACACAACAGAACATCTCCTGTCCCCAGAAAGACACCATGCTCTTCTTCCTATGGCAAACCCTCAGGTTAGGAGAATCCTGCTGGGCACCTTAGCCACCAGCACATGATAAGATCTCCCTGGTAACAATCCAGCATGTGACCCAACTTCAATAGATTCCATGTCAACTCAAGGCCTTGATACTTCACACCAGAGCCACCAGAACAAACCTGCCATGTTCCTCAGCTGCAATGGTCAATGAGGTGTGCCTCTAAGTCATCCATGCAGGAGTGCTCTGCTACACAAACTTTCCAAATGGGGGACTCTGGAACAAACAAACCAGGCTCCACCTGTCCAATATTAGGAAACCTTGCTGTTTGGAGCATCTCACAAGCCTCAGCGTGGGAAATGCTCCATGGCCTCTTGACGCCACCCCTCCATTTGTTGGTCATCATAGACACAAACTCCAGCGTGAGCAAACATCTGACATCTGTCTTTACTCAGGTGGTGGATATTCGAATCAGCCGCTGCACACTGGAATTGTCTTTCACTTGGCACTGAATTTAACCTTAGCTTGGGTTTACAATTCCATCCTCACCCTACTAGTCCACAAGCCGTCTTGATAGGGAACACTGGAGCCACAATGCAGCATTCTGACTTCCCCATAGAAAGAAGAGCATGTTGAGCCTGCCCAGAAACTCCTCATAAAAATCATTCTACTCAGTCCTCCGGGAACCCGGATTTATATGCTTCCCTGGCCACTAGTGCTGTGTCTGACAAAGCCTGAGCCCAGACTTCATGTCAGCTACCCAGAGGGCGGGTCCCATATCCAGCATGTGAGGCTGGCCATGATCCAGGACTGTCATCTCTACCCATCCTTGTTATTCAGGCATCTGTCTCCAGACCTATACTGGAATCCCTGCCAATGGGGGAGCCTGAAGCAAAATAGAGAACTCCTCCTTCCCCATGGCAGGAATCCACTCTGTTAGGATCGGTGTCTAACTCTCAGAGTGGGAGCCAGCTGCATGGCCAATGAGACCAAGCCCACTCATGATGGCCGCCCTGGGCATAAGCAGGCATTGTGACACTCACCCTGAGGATGCTTTCTTTTTTTTTTTTTTTCCAATTTATTTATTTTCAGAAAAACAGTATTCATTATTTTTTCACCACACCCAGTGCTCCATGCAAGCTGTGCCCTCTATAATACCCACCACATGGTACCCCAACCTCCCACCCCCCCCGCCACTTCAAACCCCTCAGACTGTTTTTCAGAGTCCATAGTCTCTCATGGTTCATCTCCCCTTCCAATTTACCCAAAAGCACATACCCTCCCCAATGTCCATAACCTTCCCCCCTTCTCCCAACCCCCCTCCCCCCAGCAACCCACAGTTTGTTTCGTGAGATTAAGAGTCACTTATGGTTTGTCTCCCTCCCTATCCCATCTTGTTTCATGGATTCTTCTCCTACCCACTTAAGCCCCCATGTTGCATCACAACTCCCTTATATCAGGGAGATCATATGATAGTTGTCTTTCTCCGCTTGACTTATTTCGCTAAGCATGATACGCTCTAGCTCCATCCATGTTGTCGCAAATGGCAAGATTTCGTTTCTTTTGATGGCTGCATAGTATTCCATTGTGTATATATACCACATCTTCTTGATCCATTCATCTGTTGATGGACATTTAGGTTCTTTCCATAGTTTGGCTATTGTGGACATTGCTGCTATAAACATTCGGGTGCACGTGCCCCTTTGGATCACTACGTTTGTATCTTTAGGGTAAATTCCCATTAGTGCAATTGCTGGGTCATAGGGCAGTTCTATTTTCAGCATTTTGAGGAATCTCCATGCTGTTTTCCAGAGTGGTTGCACCATCTTGCATTCCCACCAACAGTGTAGGAGGGTTCCCCTTTCTCCGCATCCTCGCCAGCATCTGTCATTTCCAGACTTGTTTATTTTAGCCATTCTGACTGGTGTGAGGTTACTGGCACAAAAACAGACACATAGACCAATGGAACAGAATAGAGAGCCCAGAAATAGACCCTCAACTCTATGGTCAACTAATCTTTGACAAAGCAGGAAAGAATGTCCAATGGAAAAAAGACAGCCTCTTCAATAAATGGTGTTGGGAAAATTGGACAGCCACATGCAGAAAAATGAAATTGGACCATTTCCTTACACCACACACAAAAATAGATTCAAAATGGATTAAGGACCTCAATGTGAGAAAGGAATCCATCAAAATCATTGAGGAGAACACAGGCAGCAGCCTCTTCGACCTCAGCCGCAGCAACATCTTCCTAGGAACATCGCCAAAGGCAAGGGAAGCAAGGGCAAAAATGAACTTTTGGGATTTCATCAAAATCAAAAGCTTTTGCACAGCAAAGGAAACAGTTAACAAAACCAAAAGACAACTGACAGAATGGGAGAAGATATTTGCAAACGACATATCAGATAAAGGACTAGTGTCCAAAATCTATAAAGAACTTAACAAACTCAACACCCAAAGAACAAATAATCCAATCAAGAAATGGGCAGAGGACATGAACAGACGTTTCTGCCAAGAAGAAATCCAGATGGCCAACAGACACATGAAAAAGTGCTCCATATCACTCGGCATCAGGGAAATACAAATCAAAACCACAATGAGATATCACCTCACACCAGTCAGAATGGCTAAAATCAACAAGTCAGGAAATGACAGATGCTGGCGAGGATGCGGAGAAAGGGGAACCCTGAGGATGCTTTCAACCAAACTTTCTCAGTTGCAACTCTCAGTTGCACAGTTTGGGCAACTGTGATGGGCACAGTTTCCTTGGGGATGGCAGCCACAGTACTGTAGTTTGGCTCCACAGACCACATCCTTTAGGGCATGTGAGCCATGGTTTTGGGAGACAAGTCTGCAAACACAAATCGGGTTAGGGTTAGTGGCGAGGTGATCTAAGGCCCAATTTCATACCTGGTACGCCCCTAGGCCCAAATCTTAACCCTTCGTGGGATTTTACAGGCACCCAGACCTACAGCCCCTCTCTGGAATCCCTGTTTTGGGCACCCCTAAGATAGAAAACAACAATCTTCTCCTCCCTGAGAAAGCCACCGAACTCTGGGGAGCCACCAGGATCCCTAGATAGGAAAAATCTCCCATGGACTCATGAGATCCCACATGCATTCTGAGGCCATCCTGGACACACAATCCAGATACAAAAGCCTGTGCTACCACCTTCGAGTCAACCGATTTACAATTCCTGACAAGCTGCCCTCCAGGTCTATGCATTGGGTCTGAGATCACCTGGCAACTAACCCTAACCCGAGTTTGCTTTTGCAGACTTCTCTCCCAAGACCATTGCTAACATGCCCTCCAGGATGGGGTCACTGGAGCCTCACCACAGATCTGTGCCTGCCATCCCCAAGGAAACTGTGCCCATCACAGTTGCCCAAACCATCCAGATTAGGAGAAAAATGCAAGGCCCCTGAGATCACCCCAATACTGGAGGCTGCTATGGATGAAAATGCACAGTCTGAAACACCCTGATTACCTGAATCCAGGCAGGCACCCAAGTCAATGGTCCTGAGTCAGAAGATTGAAACTGACATGCCCCTAGGACTTCACTGGACCCCTAGATTAGGTTTTCAGGCATCTGTCGTCAGAGACCTGTTCTAGAATACGAACTTATAATACACCATGTGGTCCCTGAACCCCACAACAAGACATCTCCTGTCTTCAGATGGAACCCGTGCTCTTGGACCTGTGTCAAACGCTCAGGGTACATGAATCCTACAGGGCCGCATAGCCACCAGCACATTCTAAGATCTCACTGGTAACAAACCTGCATTGTGCTCCATCTCCATGAACCTCCATGTCAACTCAAGGCATTGGTACTTTGCCCAAGAGCCACCAGAACGAATCTGCCATTTTCCTCAGCTGCAATGGTCAATGGAGGTGTGCTTTCCAGGCATCCATGTGGGAGTGCTCTGCTACCCAAACTTTCAATATGGGGAGCCCTAGAGTAAACAAACCAGACTCCCCCTGTCCGTTAGAAGGAAACCTTGCTGTTTAGAGCATCTAACAAGCCCCAGCGTGGGAAATCCTCCATGGCCTCTTTTTTTTTTTCTCATTAAACTTTTGTTTTAATGGGTCTCAAAATTCTGTGACAGATTTTTGGTCAAGTTGGTTCCATTAAAAAGTACTGATTTTAAAAACTAATAACTTAAAACTGCCACACCCACACACAAAAAAATAAACAAATGGTCCACAAAACATTCTCCTTTCCTTCTGAAGGTTTTATGATGCATTGTTATCATTAACCAGTCTTTTACTATTAAACTTAAATGGCCAATTGACACAAACAGTTCTGAGACCGTTCTTCCACCACTGATTAAGACTGGGGTGGTACATATTGGGTATAATATTCATTTAGCCTTCTGAGCTTTCTGGGAAGACTTGGTGACCTTGCCAGCTCCAGCTGCCTTCTTGTCCACTGCTTTGATGACACCCACAGCAACCGTCTGTCTCATGTCACGAACAGCAAAACCGCCCAGAGGAGGATAGTCAGAGAAGCTCTCAACACACATAGGCTTACCAGGAATCATATCAACAATGGCAGCATCACCAGATTTCAAGAACTTGGGACCATCTTCCAGCTTTTTTCCAGAACGATGATCTATCTTCTCCTTCAGCTCAGCAAACTTGCAAGCAATGTGAGCTGTGTGACAAACCAGCACAGGTGCATATCCAGCACTAATTTGGCCTGGATGGTTCATGATAATCACCTGAGCTGTGAAGCCAGCTGCTTCCATTGGTGGGTCATTTTTGCTGTCACCAGCCACATTGCCACGACGAACATCTTTGACAGATACGTTCTTGACATTGAAGCCCACATTGTCCCCAGGAAGAGCCTCACTCAAAGCTTCATGGTGCATTTCAACAGACTTGACTTCAGTTGTAACATTGACTGGAGCAAAAGTGACCACCATGCCATGCTTAAGGACACCAGTCTCCACTCGACCCACAGGGACAGTACCAATACCACCAATTTTGTAGACGTCCTGGAGAGGCAGACACAAGGGCTTGTCAGTTGGACGAGTTGGTGTCAGAATGCAATCCAGAGCTTCAAGCAGTGTGATTCCACTGGCATTCCCATCTTTATGGGTGACTTTCCATCCCTTGAACCAAGGCATATTAGCACTTGGCTCCAGCATGTTGTCACCATTCCAACCAGAAATTGGCACAAATGCTACTGTGTTGGGGTTGTAGCCAATTTTCTTAATGTAGGTGCTGACTTCCTTAATGATTTCCTCGTATCTCTTCTGGCTGTAGGGTGGCTCAGTGGAATCCATTTTGTTAACACCAACAATTAGTTCTTTTACACCCAATGTGTAAGCCAGAAGGGCATGCTCACGGGTCTGCCAGTTCTTGGAGATACCTGCTTCAAATTCACCAACACCAGCAGCAACAGTCAGGACAGCACAGTCAGCCTGGGATGTACCTGTAATCATGTTTTTGATAAAGTCTCTGCATCCTGGAGCATCAATGATAGTCACATACTACTTGCTGGTCTCAAATTTCCACAGGGAGATATCAATGGTGATACCACGTTCACATTCAGCTTTCAGTTTATCCAAGACCCAGAAGCCTCCTTCTCGAAATTTTCGATAGTTCTTTTATCGATCCCACCACATTTGTAGATCAGATGACCAGTAGTGGTAGACTTGCCCGAATCTACGTGTCCGATGACAACAATGTTGATATGAGTCTTCCTTCCCCATTCTGGTTTAGGATGAGCGGTGGTTTTCATGACACCTGTGTTCTGGCGGCAAACCCATTGTGAAAAAGCCTCCATGGCCTCTTGATGACACCACTTTATTTGTCAGTCATCATAGAAACAAACTCCAGAGTGAGCAAACATCTGACATACACCGTTACTCAGGTGCTGGATATTCAAATAAGCTGCTGTACACTGAAACTGCCTTTTGTTTGGCACTGAATTGAAAAGGAGCTTGGGTTTACAATTTCATCCTCACCCTCCAGGTCTGCAAGTCCTCTTGACAGTGAATTCTGGAGCCACAACGCAGCATTCTGCCTTCCCCATAGAAAGAAGAATGGCCTGGTTTAGTACTCCCAGAAACACCACATGGGGATCAATCTGCTCAGATCACGAGGGAACCCCGATTTATAGGCTGCCATGGACACTAGTGCTGTGTCTGACAGAGCGTGTGCCCCGACCTCATGGCAGCCACCCAGTGGGCGGGGTCCATATCCAACATGTGAGACTGGCCATGGCCCAGGGCCATCATCTCTACCCATCCTTGGTATTCAGGTATCTGTTCCCTACACCTTTGGTGGAATCACTAACAATGGGGGAACCTGAAGCACAATAGTGAACTCCTCCTTCCCCATGGCAGGAATTCTGGCTGTTGGGATGGTAGTCCAAACCTCAGAGTGGAAGCCAGTTGCAAGGCCAATGAGACTACGCCCACTTATGAGGGCCACCCTGGGCACAAGCAGGCATTTTGACCCTCAGCCTGAGCATGCTTTCAAATAAACGCTCTCAGTTGCACCTCCAGGTTCCCGCATTGCAACCCTGGTACGCCCCTAGGCCCAAATCCTAACACTTGGTGGAATTTTCCAGGCGCCCAGACCCAAAGGCCGGAATCCCTGTTTTGGGGGCACCCCTAAGTTGGAAAACAGCACTCTTCCCTTCCCCAAGAAAGCAACCAAACTATTGGGAGCAGTCAGCAACTTTGAGAGGAAAAATCTCTCATTAACCCATGAGACCACACCTGCATTCTGAGCCCATTACGGAAACAAAATCCAGATACAATAGTCTGTGCTACTGCCTTCGAGTCACCTGATTTACAGTTCCTGATGAGCTTCCCTCAGGTCTATGCATTGGGCCTGCGATCACCTCGCCTCTAACCCTAACCCGAGTTTGTGTTTGCAGACTTCTCTCCCAAAACCATGGTTCACATGCCCTCCAGGATGGGGCATCTGGAGCCACACCACAGGACGTGCCTGCTATCCCCAAGGAAACAGTGCCTATCACAGTTGCCCAAACCCTCCAGATTAGGAGAAACCTGTAAGGCCCCTGAGCCCACCCATATGGAGGCTGCTCCATATGGAGCATATAGAGGCTGCTCTGGATGCAAATGAGCAGTCAAAACACCCTGATCAACTTCATCCAGGCAGACATCCAAGTCAATGATCCTGAGTCAGATGATTGAAACTGACATGCCCCTAAGACCTATTTGGAACTGTAGATTAGGTTTTCAGGCTTCTGTCCTCAGAGGCCTGTTCTTGAATACCAACTTATGATAAAACATGTGGTCCCTGAGCCCTACAACTGAACATCTCCTGCCCAGACAGAAGCCGTGCTCTTGGACCTGAGTCAAACCCTCAGGGTATATGAATCCTGCACAGGCCCTTAGCCATAAGCATATTCTAAGATCATCCTGGTAACAAACCAGCATTGTGACCCATCTTCATGAGACTCATGTCAACTCAAAGAACTGGTACTTTTACTCAGAGTGACAAGACAAACCTGCCATGTTCCTCAGCTGGTAAATAGATGTGTGCTTTCCAGGCATCCATGAGGGAGTGCTCTGATACCCAAACTATCCACATGGGGAACCCTGTAGCAAACAAACAGACTCCCCCTGTCTGGTAGAAGGTAACTTTGCTGTGTGGAGCATCTCACAAGCTCCACCATGGGAAATCCTCCATGGCCTCTTGACACCACCCCTCCATTTGTTGGTCATCATAGGCATAAAGTCCAGTGTGAGCAAACATCTAACCTCCACCCTTACTCAGGTGCTGGATATTCCTATCAGCCCCTGCACACTGGAAATGCCTTTCACTTGGCACTGGATTTAAGCATAGCTTGCGTTTACAATTCCATCCTTACCCTCCTGGTCTGCAAGTCCTCTTAATAGTGCATTCTGGAGCCACAACACAGCATTCTGCCTCCCCATAGAAAGAAAAAGGCCCTTGTGAGTCTTCCCAAAAACTCCACATAGGATCAGTCTACTAGACCCTTGAGGGAACCCCAATTTATAGGCTCCCCTAGCACCTAGTGCCGTGTCTGAATGAGCCTGAGCCCCGACCACGTGTCAGCCACCCAGCGGGAGGGTCGCATATCCAGCATGTGAGATTGGCCATGTCCAGGGCCATCATCTCTACCCATCCTTGGTATTCAGGCATCTGTCTCCAGACCTTTGCTCGAATCCCAGCTAATGGGGGAACCTGAAGCACAGTAGAGAACTCCTACTTCCCATGGCAGGAATCCTGGATGTTAGGGTGGGTGTACAAACCTCAGGGTGGGATCCAGCTGCAAGGCCAAGGAGACCACTCCCACTCATGAGGGCCGCCCTTGGCACAAGCAGGCAGTATGACCCTCCGCAATAGGATGCTTTCAAATAAACGCTCTCAGTTGCACCTCCAGGATTCCGCATTGCAGGCCTGGTATGCCCCTAGGCCCAAATCCTAACCCTTGGTGGGATTTTCCACCTGCCTATACCCAGAGCCCGTCACTGGAATCCCTGTTTTAGGGCACCCCTAAGATTGAAAACAGCACTCTTCTCTTCCCTCAGAAAACCACAAACTATCGGGAGCCTCAGGATCCTTGAGAGGAAAAATCTCCCATGGTCCCATGAGTCCACACCTGCATTCCAAGGCCATAGTAGATACACAATCCAGATCCAAGAACCTGTGCTACTGCCTTCTAGTCACCTGATTTACCTTTCCTGATATGCTGCCCTCCAGGTCTATGCATTGGGCCTGCGAATACCTCGCCAATAACCCTATCCCGAGTTTGTGTTTGCAGATTTCTCTCTCAAAACATGGCTCACATGCCCTCCAGGATGGGGCCCCTGGAATCACACCACAGGACTGTGCCTGCCATCCCCAAGGAAACTCGGCCTATCACGTTGCCCAAACCTTCCTGATTAGGAGAAATCTGCAAGGCTACTGAGCCCAACCCAATTATGGAGGCTGCTCTGGATGCAAATGCACAGTCTGAAACACCCTGTTCACCTCCATTTAGGCAGACACCCAAGTCAATGGTCCTGAGTTAGATGATTGAACCTGACATGGCCCTAGGACCTCACTGGCAGCCTAGATAAGCTTTTCAGGCTTCTGTCCTCAGAGGCCTCTTCTGGAATGCCAACTTATGATACATCTTATGGTCCCTGAGCCCCACAACAGAAAATCTCATGTCCCCAGCTGGAAGCCGTGCTCTTGGACCTGTGTCCAACACTCAGGGCATATGAATCCTGCCCCTTAGCCCCTTAGCCCCTTAGCCACCTTAGCCACCAGCTCCTTAGCCACCTTAGCCACAGCCCCTTAGCCACCAGAACATTCTAAGAGCTCCCTGGTAACAAACCAGCATTGTGACCCATCTTCTTGAGACTTCATGTCAACTCATGGCCTTGGTACTTCGCCCAGAGCCAGCAGAATGAACCTGCCATATTCCTCAGCTGCAATGGTCAATGGAGGTGTCCTTTACAGGATTCCATGAAGTAGTGCTCTGCTACCCACATTTTCCACATAGGGGAACCTGGAACAAACTGCCCCTGTCCAGAAGAAGGAACGCTTGCTCTTTGGAACATCTCACAAGCCCCAACTTGGGAAATACTCCATGGCCTCTTGACGCCACCCCTCCATTTGTCAGTCAACATAGACACAAACCCTAGCATGAGCAAACATCTGACATCCGCCCTTACTCAGGTGCTGGATATCACGAATAAGGTGCTACACATTGGAACTGCCTTCCGCTTGACCCTGTATTGAACCATAGCTTGTCTTTACAATTCCATCCTCACCCTCCTGGTCTGCAAACCCTCTTGAGATGGAACTCTAGAGCCACAATGCAACATTCTGCTTTCCCAATAGAGAGAAAAAGGGCCTGGTGAGTCTGCCCAGAAACTCCACATGAGGATCAATCTGCTCGGCGCTCGAGGGAACCCCAGTTTATAGGCTGCCCTGAATACTAGTGATGTGTCTGCCAGAGCCTAGCCAAGACCTAGTGTTAGCCATCAAGTGATAGGGGCCCATATCCAGCATTTGAGACTGGCCATGGTCCAAGTCCGTCATCTTTACCCATCTTTGGTATTCAGGCATCTGTCCCCAGACATTTGCTGAAATCCCTGCCAATGAGGAAACCTGAAGCAGCATAGGGAACTTTTCCTTTCCCATGGCAGGGATCCTAGCTGTTGGGATGGGTTTCCAACCTTCAAAGTGGGAGCCAGCTCCATGGACAAGGAGACCACGCCCACTCATGAGTACCACCGGGACACAAGCAGGCATGGTGACCCTCAGCCTGAGCATGCTTTCGAACAAACGCTCTCATTAGCACCTTCAGGACCCCGCATTACAGGCCTGGTATGCCGTTAGGCGCAAATCCCAACACTTGGTGGGATTTTCCAGTGGCCCAGACCCATACCCCGTCTCTGGAATCCCTATTTTGGGGCACCTGTAATTTGGAAAACAGCACTAATATTTTCCCTGAGAAAGCCACCAAACTATTAGGAGCCCCAGAAAACTTAGAGAGGAAAAATCTGCCATGGACCCATGAGACCACACCTGCATTCCGAGGCCATCCTGGACACACAATCCAGATACAACAGCCTGTGCTACCACCTTCGAGTCATCCGATTTACAGTTCCTGAGGAGCTGCCTTCCAGGTCTATGCATTGTGCCTGCAATCACCTCGCCACTAACCCTAACCCAAGTTTGTGTTTGCAGACGTCCCTCCCAAAACCATGCTTCACATGACCTCAAGGTTGTGGTAACTGGAGCCACAACAAAGAACTGTGCCTGCCATACTCAAGTAAACTGTGCCCGTCACTGTTGCCCAAATCCTTATATTAGGAGAAACCTACAAGGCGCCTGAGCCAGCCCAATATTGGAGGCTGCTCTGGACTAAAATGCACAGTTTGAAACAACCTGATCACCTCCAACCAGACTGACACCCAAGTCAATGGTCCTGAGTCAGAAGATTGTACTTGACATGCCCAGAGGATTCATTGGAACACTGGATTAGGTTTTCAGGTATCCATCCTCAGAGGCCTGTTCTGGAATACCAACTCATGATACAACATGTGGTTCCTGAGCCACAGAATAGAACATCTCCTGTCCCAAGAAGGAAGCCGTGCTCATGGACCTGTGTCAAACCCTCAGGGTAGATGAATCCTGAATGGCCCCTTAGCAACCAGCACATTCTATGATCTCCCTGGTAACAAACTAGCATTGTGGCCCATCTTCATGAGACTCCATGTCAACTCAAGGCCTTGATACTTCACCCCAGAACCACCAGAATGAACCTTCCATGTTCCTCAGCTGCAATGGTCAATGGAGGTGTGCTTTCTAGGCATCCACGTGGGAGAGCTATGCTATCCAATCGTACCACATGTGGGACCCTGGAGCAAACAAACCAGACTCCCCCTGTCCGGTAGATGGAAACCTGTTTGGAGCATCTCACAAACCCCAGGGTGGGAAATCCTCAATGCCCTTGACACCACCCCTCCATTTCTCAGTCATCATAGACACAAACTCGAGCATGAGCAAATATCTGACATCCACCCATACTCAGGTGCTGGATATTCGATTCAACCGCTGCACACTGGAAGTGCCTTTTGCTTAACTCTAAATTTAACCATAGCTTGAGTTTACAATTCCATCCTCAGCTTCCTGGCCCACAAGCCCTCTTGATAGGGTATTCTGGAGCCAAAGGCAGCATTCTGCCTTCCCCATAGAAACAAGAAGGGCCTGGTGAGTCTGCCAGAAAGCTCATATGAGGATTAATCTGCTCGGTGCTCGAGGGAACCCTGATTTATAGGCTGCCCTGGACACTAGTGCTGTGACTGGCAGAGCCTGAGCCAAGTCCTAGTGTCAGCCATCCAGAGATCGGGGCCCATATCCACCATGTGAGATCGGCCATGACCCATGTCCGTCATCTCTGCCCATCCTTGGTATTCAGGCATCTGTCCCCAGACCTTTGCTGGAATCCCTGTTAATGGGGGAACCTGAAGAACAATAGAGAACTCCTCTTTCCCCATGGCAGTAATCCTGTCTGTTGGGACAAAGCGGGAGCCAACTCTATGGCTAAGGATCCAACTGTATGGCAAATGAGACCAAGCCCACTCATGAGGACCACCCTGGGCACAATCAGGCATTGTGACCCTCAGCCTGAGCATGCTTTCAATCAAGCCCTCTCATTTGCACCTCCAGGATCCCGCATGCAGTCCTGGTAAGCCTCTAGGCCCAAATCCTAACACTTGGTGGGATTTTCCAGGTGCCCAGCCCCAGATCCCGTCTCTGAAATCCCTGTATTGGGGCACCCCAAAGATGGAATACAGCACTCTTCCCTTCGCCGAGAAAGCCACAATAGTATAGGGAGCCGCCAGGATCCTTGAGAGGAAAAAAACTCCCATGGACCCATAAGACAACACCTGCATTCCAAGGCCATCCTCGACACACAAGCCAGATACAAAAGCCTGTGCTACCACCTTCGGGGCACCTTATTTACAGTTCCTGACAAGCTGCCCTCCAGGTCTATGCATTGGGCCTGTGATCACCTCGCCGCTAACCTTAACCCAAGTTTGTGTTTGCAGACTTCTCTCCCAAAACCATGGCTTATATGTTCTCCAGGATGGGGTCTTAGAAGCCACACCACAGGACTGTGCATGCCATCCCCAAGGAAAATGTGCCCATCACAGTTGCCCACACCCTCCAGAATAGGAGAAACCTGCAAGTCCCCTGAGCCCACCCCAGTATTGGAGGCCACTGTGGATACAAATGCCCATTCTGAAACACCCTGATGCCCTACATCCAGGAAGACAGCCAAATCAAAGGTACTGAGTCAGATTAGTGAACCTAACATGCCCCTGGATGTCCCTGGAACCCTAGATTCGGTTTTCAGACATCTGTCTTCAAAGGCATGTTCCCAGAATGTGAACTTATGTTATAACATGTGGGCACTGGGCCACACAACAGATCATCCTGTCCCCAGGAAAAAAAAAAAAAAAAACCCGTACTCTTCCATATGTGCCAAAGCCCAGGATAGTAGAATTTTGTACAGTTCCTTAGTCACCAGCAAATTCTAAGATCTCCCTGGTAACAAACCAGCACTGTGGACCATCTGCAAGAGATTCCATGTCAAATCAAGGACTTGGTACTTCGCTCCAGAGACACCAGAAAGAACCTGTCATGTTCCTCAGCTGCAATGGTCAATCGATATGAGCTTTCTAGGCATCCATGCGGTAAAGCTCTGCTACCCATATTTTCCACATGGGGGACACTGGAGCAAATAAACCACACTCCACCTGTCCAGTAGAACGAAACCTTGCTGTTTGGAGCAGCTCATAAGCCTCAACGTGAAAACCCCTCCATGGCCTCTTGACGCCAGCCCTCTATTTGTCAGTCATCATAGATACAAACTCCAGTGTGAGCAAATATCTGACATCCGCCCTTCCTCAGGCGCGGGATATCTCAAATAAGCCACTGCTCATAGGAACTGCCTTCCGCATGGCACTGAAATAAACCGTAGCTTGTGTTTACAATTCCATCTTCACCCGACTGCTCCTCAAGCCCTCTTGATAGGGAACTCTGGAGCCATAATACAGCATTCTGCCTTCCCGATAGAAACAAGTGCCTGGTGAGTCTGGCCAGAAACCCCACATGAGGATCAATCTTCTCGGCCCCATATCGGAGGGAACCCTGATTTATAGGTTGCCCTGGCCATTACTGCTGTGTCTGACAGAGCCTGAGCCCCGACCTAGTGTCAGTCACCAGAGACTGAGCCCCAGATCTAGCATTTGGGATTGCCAAGGCCGAAGTATGTCATCTCTATGCATCCTTGGTGTTCAGGCACCTGTCCCCAGACCTTGGCTGGAATCCCTGCAGGGGAACCTGAAGCACAATAGAAAACTCCTCCTTCCTCACAGCAGGAAACTTGGCTGTTGGGATGGGTGTCCATCCCTCAAAGGGGGAGCCAGTTACAAGACCAATGAGACCATGATCACTCCTGAGGGCCACTCAGGGCACAAATAGGCATTGTGACCCTCAGCCTGAGCATGCTTGCAAAGAATCCCTCTCAGTTTCACCACCATGATCCCGCATTGCAGGCCTGGTACACCTCTAGGCACAAATATTAAAACTTTGTGAGATTTTCCAGGTGCCCAGACGCAGAGCCCACCTCTGGAATCCCTGTTTTGGGGCACCCCTCAGATGGAAAACAGCACTCTTCCCTTCCCCGAAAAAGCCACCAAATTATGGGGAGCCACCAGGATCCATAAAGAGAAAAAGTTTCCCATGGACCCATGAGAACCCACCTGCATTCCGAGGCCATCCTGGACACACAATTGAGAGAGAAAAGCCTGTGCTACCACCATCCAATCACCCTAATTACAGTTTCAGATAAGCTGCCCTCCAGGTCTAAGCATTGAGCCTGTGATCACCTCTCCACTCGCCCTAACTCGAATTTGTGTTTGCAGACTTCTCTACCAAACCATGGCACACATACCCTCCAGGATGGGGTCTCTGGATCCACACCACCGGACTTTCACTTTCCCTGCCATCCCTAAGGGAACTGTGCCCGTCACGGTAGCCCAAACCTTCTAGATTAGGAGAAACCTGCAAGGCCCCTGAGCCTAACCCAATATTGGCAGGTGCTCTGAACGCAAATGCACAGTCTGAAACACCCTGATCACCTACATCTAGGCAGACACCCAAATCAATGGTCCTGAGTCAGAATAGTGAAACTAACATGCCCCTAAGATGTCATTGGTGCCCTAGATTCGGTTTTCAGTCATCTGTCCTCAGAGGTCTGTACTGGAATATGAACTTATGATACAACATGCGGTCCCTAGGCAACACAACAGAACATATCCTATCCCCAGAAGGAAACCGTGCCCTTCCATCTGTGCAAAAGCCCAGGGTAGTAGAATCCTGCAAATCACCTTAGCCACCAGCACATTCTAAGATCTCCCTGGTAACAAACCAGCTTTGTGGCCCATCTGCAAGAGATTCTATGTCAAATCAAGGACTTGGTACTTCGCTCCAGAGACACCAGAATGAAGCTGCCATGTTCTACAGTTGCAATGGTCAATGAAGTTGAACTTTCCAGGCATTCATGCGGTAGAGCTCTGCTACTTCATTTTTCCTATGGGGGAAGCTGGAGCAAATAAACCAGACTCCACCTGTCCAGTAGAACAAAACCTTGCTATTTGGAGCAGCTCATAAACCTCAATGTGAAAACCCCTCCATGGCTTCTTGACGTCATCCCTCCATTTGTCAGTCATCATAGACACAAACTCCAGTGTGAGAAAATATCTGAAATCCGCCCTTACTCAGGTGCTGAATATCTCGAAAAAGCCACTGCACACAGGAACTGCCTTCCCCTCGGCACTGAAGTGAACCGAAGCTTGCTTTATAATTCCATCCTCACCCGACTGGTCCCCAAGCCCTCTTCATAGGGAATTCTGGAGACACAAGGCAGCATTCTGCCTTCCCGATAGAAACAAGTGCCTGGTGTGTCTGGCCAGAAACCTCACTGAGGATCAATCTGCTTGGACATATATTGGAGGGAACCCGATTTATACATTTCCCTGGCCACTACTGCTGTGTCTGACAGAGCGTGAGCCCCGACCTAGTGTCAGTCACCAGAGAGTGGGCCCCACATGTAGCATTTGGGATTGCCAGGGCCCAAGTACGTCATCTCTATCCATCCTTGGTATTCAGGCACCTGTCCCCAGCAATTTGCTGGAATCCTTGCCAATGGGTCAACCTGAAGCACAATAGAGAGCTCCTCCTTCCTCATGGCAGGAAACTTGGCTGTTGGCATGGGTGTTCAAATCTCAAAGGTGGAGTCAGTTACAAGTCCAATAAGACCACGCCCACTCCTCAGGGTTTTTCTGGATGCAAACAGACAATGTGACCCTCAGCCTGAGCATGCTTTAAAAAAATCCCTCTCTGTTGCACCACCATGAACCTGCATTGTAGGCCTTGTACGCCCCTAGGCCCAAATCCTAACTTTTGTTGTGATGTCCCAGATGCCATGAACCGGAGCCCGTCTCTTGAAACCCTGTTTTCTGGCACACATAAGATGGAAAACAGCACTCTTCCCTTCCCTGGAAAAGCCACCAAACTATGGAGAGAGGCCAGGAACCATGGAGAGGAAAAGACTACCATGGACCCATGACACCACACCTGCATTCCAAGGCCATCCTGGACACACAATCCGGAGAGAAAAGCCTGTTCTACTGCCTTCCAGTCTTCCTGATTATTGTTCATGACAAGCTGCCCTCCAGGTCTATGCATAGGGCCTGCGATCACATTGCCACAAAGTCACTAACCCGAATTTGTGTTTCCAGACTTCTCTCCCAAATCCATGGCTCACATGCCCACCAGAATGGGATCTCTGTAGCCACACCACAGAACTCTGACTGCCATCGCCAAGGACACTGTGCATATCAGAGTTGCCCAAACATTCCGGATTAGGAAAAACCTGTAAGGCCCCTAAGCCCACCCCAATATTGCCGGCCACTCTTGACAGAAATGTGAATTCTGAAACATCTACATGATCACCTACATCCAGGGAGACAGCCATGTCAATGATCATAAGTTAGAAGTTTGAACTTAAAATTCTCCTAGGCTCTCAATGGAACCCCATTAGGTTTTCAGGCATCTGTCCCCAGGGGCCTATTCTGATATACTAATTTATGAGACATCATGTGGTCCCTGAGCAACATGAAAGGACATCTCCTGTCCCCAGAAGGGTACCGTGCTCTTCAACCTGTGCAAAACCCTCAGGGTAGGAGAATCCTGCATGGCACCTTATCAACCAGCACATTCTAAGTTCTCCCTGGTAACAAACCAGAATTGTGACCCATCTGCAAGAGATCCCATGTCAACTCAAGGCCTTGGTACTTTGCCCCAGAGCCATCAGAACGAACCTTCCTTGCTCCTCAGCTGCAATGATCAATGGAGATGTGCTTTCTAGGCATCCATGCCAGAGAAATCTGGTTCACAAACTTTCCACATGGGGGAACCTAGAGTAAACAAACCAGACTTCACCTGCCTAGTACAAGGAAACATTAGTTTTTGCAGCAGTTCACAGGCCTCCGCATGTGAACTCCTCCATGGCCTCTTTACACCACCCCTCCATTTGTCGGTTATCATAGACACAAACTCTAGTGTGAGCAAACATATGACATCCACCCTTATTCTTGTGCTGGATGTCTCGAGTAAACTACTGCACATTGGAACTGCCTTCCACTTGGCACTGAATTGAACTGTAGTTGAGCTTACAATTCCACCCTCAACTGACTGGTCCCCAAGCCCTCTTGACAGGGAAATCTGGAGCCACAACGCAGCATTCTGCCTTCACCATCGAATGAAAAAAGGCCTAGAAGTCTGCCCAGAAACTCCACATTAGGAACAATCTGCTCGGCCCTTGAGTCAACCTAGATTTATAGGCTGACATGGCCACTAGTGCGTGTCTGACAGAGCCTGAGCCCCGACCGAGTTTCAACCACCAGAGAGCGGGCCTCATATCTAGCATTTGGGATTGCCATGGTCCAAGTACGTCATCTCTACCCATCCTTGGTATTCAAGCACCTGTCTCCAGACCTTTGCTGGAATCCCTGCCAATGGGGCAACCTGAAGCACAATAGAGAACTCCTCCTTCCTCATGACAGGACATTTGGCTGTTGGGATGGATGTCCAACCCTCAGAGGGGAAGCCAGATGCCATACCAGTGAGAACACGCCCACTCCTGAGGGCCGCCATGGGCGCAAACAGGCATTGTGACCATCAGCCTGAGCATGTTTTCAAACAATCCATCTCAGTTGAACCATCATGATCCCGCATTGCAGGCCTCATACTCCCCTATGCCCAAATTCTAACCCTTGGTGGGAAGTCCCAGACACCCAGAACCAGAGCCCGTATCTGGAATCCCTGTTTTGAGGCACCCATAAGATGGAAAACAGCACTCTTCCCATCCCCGAAAAAGCCACCAAGCTGTGGAGAGCCGCCTGCATCCATAGAGAGGAAAAGTCTCCCATGGACCCATGAGAACACACCTGCATTCTGAGGCCATCCTGGACACACAATCTAGAGAGAAAAACCTGTACAACTGCCTTCCAGTCACCCTAATTACAGTTCCTGATGAGCTGCACTCCAGGTCTACACATTGGGTCTGTAATCACCTTTCCACTAACCCTAACCTGCATTTGTGTTTGTAAACTTCTCTCCCAAAACCATGGCTCATATGCCCTCCAGGGTAAGGTCTCTGGATACACACCACAGGACTGTGCCTGCCATCCCCAAGGAAACTGTGCCCGTCAAAGCTGCCCAAACCTTCCAGTTTAGGAGAAACATGCAAGCCGCTGAGCCTACTCCAATATTGTTGGCAGCGCTGGACGCAAATGCCAGTCTGAAACACCCCAATTTCCTACATCCAAGCAGACAGCCAATTCAATGTTCCTGGGTTAGAAGATTGAACCTAGATGCCCCTAGGACCTCATTGGAACCCTAGATTAGGTTTTCAGGCATCTGTCCTCAGGGTCCTGTTCTGGAATACCAACTTAGGATACAACATGTGGTCCCTGAGCCACACAATACAATATCTCCTGCCCCCAGAAGGAAACCTTGCCCTTCGATCTGTGCCAAGCCCTCAGGATTGGAGAATCCTGCACAGTACCTGAGACACCAGCACATACGCTAGTTTGTGCATTGCTCCAAACCACGAGGTTTCCATCTGCTGGACTGTTGAATCCTGTTGAATGGCTCTAGCATGTCCTATATGGAAGGACTGAAGAGCAGGGTTTGAAGGATGGATGCCTATACAGCATACCTCGCATTCCCATTGGCTCTTTGCGATAAGATATGTTTGAACTTTGGCTCTGGGGAGAGCTAACCGGGAGCTGAGTTGAAATGGACACTCCTGAGGATGGGTCTTAATGTGTGTTTGTGTCCATGGAAACCTTGGAATGTGCTGGTGGCTCAGGGACCTTGAAAAATTCGCCTCACTGAAGGGTTTGATACAGCTCCAATAAATAAGCTCCCCATTTGGAGATGAGAGAGGTTCTGTATGGTACCTCAGAAAAGCCCCAGGTGATGGTCTTCAAACCAGTTCTCTGAGGAGAGACACGTGGAAACCAAAGCTAGGGTTCAGATTAGGGCCTAGGTGCCTGTCTGTTTCAATCTTCTGTCTCTGGGGACACTGTCTGAGTGCCTAAGTGGAGATAGTTGCTCAGCTTGTGTCAGAGTGCCCTCTCAGTCCAGGGCAGCCTAAACTGTTGGCATGGCCTCAGAGGCTTTAGAGGTTTCTCCTAATCTGTAGGGTTGTGGCCAATGGATTGGGGACAGTTTTCTTGGAGAGGACAGGCACAGTCCTTTGGTGTGCCTCCATAGGCACTAGCCTGGAGGGTTTGTGAGTCCAGGCTGTGGGCACAGAAGACTGAAAACACAAACTCATCTTAGGTGCGGCGCTGAGGGTATGGCAGGCCGGATCCACAGACTGTGAGGGGAGTTCCTCGGCTTATGAAAAAAGGACGAATGGGAGGCAGTCATACAAGCTTTTGTCTCTGGATATTTTGTCCCGCATAGCCGTGGAATGTAGGGGTGGCCTCAGGGGCTATGGAAGAGTCTCCCTCTCTGAGGACTTTGGCCAGCTCCAAAGATTTTGGGGTCATTTTGTGGGAAGGGTGGAGTCCTGTTGTCTGGCTCAGGTGTTCTTCCAGGAGAAGGACTCCAGATCACAGTCCTGGGTATGGGCAACTGGAAAACTCGAACTCTGTGGAGGATTGAGATCATAGGGGCTTGGCTAGCCCCATATGCGAGCTCTTGGTCCAGGCCGTGAGAGGCCTTACTTCGACATTGGGCTCATGCTGACGGTCAAAATGCGAGTTTGTAACCAAGAAGGCACTCAAGTTTGGGCTTGGCCTCAGGGGTCATGAAGGATTTTCCTACCCTGAAGGTGTGACTCCATGCCAACAGCAAGCTTTACAGACATGGGGAAGGAGAAGTTCTGATTTGTGCTTCAGGTACCCACGTGTGCCAGGATTTGATAAAATGTCTAGGTTCAGATGCCTGAAAACCCAGGTTGGGAAGAGATGACGGCATAAGGCCATGGCGTGTCCGATGTGCTGGGTGTGTGGCCAGCTGTCTCCTTGTCCGTCGGGAAGTCTGGCCTCAGGCTGTGTCAGCCAGAGGATTAGTGTCCAGGCAGCCTATCTAATTGGGGATGAGGCCCGAGCAGGTTGATCCTCAAATGAGGTTTCTGGAGAGACCCATAGGGCAATGTTTTTCTTCTGGTGGGCAGGCAGAGGGCTGGGTTGTGGTTCCGGAATTCCCAGTCTGGAGGGCTTGTTTGCCTGGTGTGTGAGGAAGGAAGTCTGAAAACACAAGCTAGCGTTAGGTTTGGGGCCGAGGGCACAGCAGGCCCACTCTGTAGAGGCTGAATCGAGATCTTCTGCATCTGAGGTCAGGGCGAGTATCAGACATTGCTTCAAGATGGAGTTTCTGTCCATAATGGCCCCTTCCTGAAGGGGGTGGAAGTGTCATGAGGCCAGGGAGGTTTCCCCGTGCTGGGGTTGTGAGCTGCTCTAAACCTCAAGGTTTCCTTCTGAAGTACAGTTGAGTCCTATTGGATGGCTCTAAGATGATCCCTACAGAAAGACTCGAGAGAAGGGGTCTAAGCATGGATGCCTGGAAATGCCACCTCACATTCCCACTGGCTTCTCTGGGCAAGGCAGCCTCAATCTACGGGCTCTTGGGCGAGCTACCCAGAGGACTGAGTTGAAATGGACTCTCCTGAGGATGAGTCATCATGTGGGTTGGTGGCCATGGAGACCTTGGAATGTGGCGGTGGCTCAGGGACTCTGCAGGATTCTCCAAACCAAAGGGTTTGACACAGCTCCAACCAGGAAGCTTCCCATGTGGAGACTAGAGGTGTTCTGTTTGGTGCCTCAGGAAAGCCCCATATGCTGGTCGTCGAACCCAGGCCTCTGAGGAGTGACACCTGGAAACCAAAGCAAGAGTTCAGATTAGGGCCTAGGGGCCTGTCCGGTTCAATCTTCTGTCTCTGAAGACATCTGTCTGTGTGTCTGTGTGGAGGTAGTTGCTCAGCTTGTGTCAGGATGCCCCTGTTTGTCCAGGGCAGCTTACAGTACTGGGATGTCCTCAGGGGCCTTGAGGTTTCTCCTATTCTGTGGGGTTGTGGACAATGGAATAGGCACAGTATCCTAGGAAATAGCAGGACAGTCCTGTCATGTGGCTCCAGAAGCCCCAGCCTGGAGACTGTGTGGGCCAGGGCTGTGGGGGCAGACATCCAAAAACACAAACTCGGCTGAGGTTTGGGGCCACGGCTATGGCAGGAGTGATCTAGAGTCCATGAGGGGAGTTCATCGTGATAATAAAGTAGGGAGAATGAGAGGCGGTCGTTCAGGTTTATGTCTCAGGATGTTGTATTCATGATGATCGTTTAATGTAGGGGTGGCCTCATGGGCCGTGGAAGAGTCTCACTCTCTGGTGATTTGCCCAGCTCCCAAGAGCTTGGGGTCATTCTGTGGGAAGGGAGGAGTCCTGTTTTCTGCCTCATGTGTCCCCCCAATAGAGGGATTCTGGATCAGAACACTGGGTACAGACAACTGGAATACCCGCCTTCTGGTTAGGCCTGGGGTCTATGGGCATGGCAAGCCCCATATGCGGGCTCTTGGTCCAGCCACTGAGAAGTGTTACTTGAATAGTGGACTCATGCTGAGGGTCACAATGCGTGTTTGTGCCCAAGGCGGCCCTCAATATTGGGAGGGCCCTCATTGAGCATGCAGGTTTCTCCTACACTGAACATTAAACATGCCAACCTCAAGGTTTCTTAGCATGGGGAAGGAGGAGTTCTGATTTCTGCATCAAGTTCACCTCTGGGCACAAACTGGAGATAAGGTCTAGGTTCTGAAGCCAGAAAACCAAGGTTGGGAAGAGATGATGCCCTAAGTCCATGGAGGGTCCAATGTGTTTAGTTTGGGGCCAGCTTTCTAGGTGTCGTTCAGGAGGTCTGCACTCAGGCTGTGCCAGACAGGGCATTCATGCCCAGATAGGATGTATAATTGGGGTACAGTCGAGTGGCGTACAGAAGATAATCATTTGGGGTTTCTCAGTAGACCCATAGGGCAAAGTTTTTCTTCTGGAGGGCAGGCAGAGTGCTGCATTCTGGCTCCGGAATTGCCAAACTGGAGGGCTTTATGAATACATAAGTCTGAGAACACAAGCTTGACTTTGGTTTCGGGGTGAGGACACGGCAGGCACACTCTGCAGAGCTGAATCGAAATTTTGTGCATCTGAAGTCAGGGCGAGTTTCAGACGTTGGCTCAGGTAGGAGATTCTGTCCATGATGGCCCCTTCATGACGGGGGTCATCACGACGCCATGAGGGTTTTCCCATGGTGGGAGTAGTGAGATGCTCCAAACCACAAAGATTTTCTGCGGGTCAGTTGAAACCTGTTGGATGGTTACAGGACATCCCATATGGAACGATTCCAGAACAGCATTCTAAGGTTGGATGCCTGGGCAGCCCGCCTCGCATTCCAATTGTCTCCTAGCGACAGGACACATTTGATTTCTGGCTATGGCGTAGGAACTGAGTTGAAATGGATTCTCCTGAGGAAGGGTCATAATGTGGGATTGTGTCCATGGAGACCTTGAAATGGGGCCATGCCACCAGGGCCCTGAAGGATTCTTCTCACTGGGGGATTTGACAAAGCTCCAATGAGCAAGGTTCCCATTGTGAGACAAGATTTGTTCTCATTGGTGCTTCAATAACTCCCCATATGCTGGTATTGGAAACCAGAACTCTGAGGAGATATGCTTGGAAACCAAAGCAATGGATCTGATTAGGGCTAAGGGTCCTGGCCGGTTTAATCTTCTTCTCTCAGGTCATCCGTCTACGGGTCTGAGTGGAGGTAGTTCCTCAGCTGGTGTCAGATCGCCCCTGTTCGTCCTGGGCGGTCTACACTATTGGGATGGCCTCTGTGACTTTGGAGGTTTCTCCTAATTTGCAAGTTTGTGGCCAATGAAATGAGAAGAATTCCTTTGGGGAGGGAAGGCATAGTCCTGTGGTGTGGCTCCAGGGGCCCAAGCATGGACGGTATGTGGGTCAGAGCTGTCTGACAGAAGTCTGAAAACAGAAACTCGGCTTAGGTTTGGGGACGTAGGTATGGGAGGCCCGATCTACAGACCTTGAGGAGAACTCTTCAGGATATGAACAAAGGGTGAGTGTGAAGCGCTTGCTCAGGCTTTTGTCTCTGGATTTTGAGTCAATGAAGGCCGTAGAATGTCGGGGTGGCCTCATGGACCATGAACGAGTCTCCCTCTCTGGGGATTTGGACCGATCCCAAGATTTTGGGGTCATTCTGTGGGATAGGAGGAGTCCGTTCTGATTTTTTAACTCAGGTGTGCCACTAAAAGAGGGATTCCAGAGCAGAGCCCTGGGGAGGAGCGACTAGACAACCCGAGCTCTGGTTAAGATTGGAGGCCTAGGGCATGGCAATCCCCATATGAGGGACCTTTGTCCAGCCACTGAGAGGTCTTACTTGATGACAGGGCTCACACAGAGGGTCACAATGCATGTTTGTACCCAACACAGCCCTCAAGCATGGGCGGGAACTCATGGGCCATGCTGGTTTCTCCTACACTGAACTTAGGAGAACACGCCAACCACAAGGTTTCTTGCCATGGGGAAGGAAGAATTCTGATTTCTGTATCACGTTCACCCCTGGGCAGTGATTGGAGATAAGGTCTAAGTTCTGAAGCCTGAAAACCGAGGTTGGGAACAGATTATAACCTAAGACCATGGTGGGTCCGATGTGCTCAGTGTATGGTCAGCTGTCTGGGTGTTGGTCAGGAGGTCCGGGCTCAGGCTGTGTCAGGCAGCACATTAGTGCCGAGGTTAGCGATATAATTTGGGTACAGTCGAGTGCCGTGTACGTTCATCCTCATTTAACATGTCAGGGAAGCTCATTAGAGCCACATTTTTCTTCTGGAGGGCAGGCATAGTGCTGCATGGTCTGTCAGAATTGCCAAACTTGAGGGCGTCGGGGCCAGGAGTGTGAGGATGGAAGTCTGAGAACATAAGCTAGACATAGGTTTCTGGGCGAGGGTACGGCAGGCACCCTCTGAAGATCTGAATCGAAATCTCATGCATCTGAAGTCAGGATGAGGATCAGACTTTGGCTCAGGATGGAGTTTCTGTCCATGATGGCTGCTTCATGAAGGCGGTGGAATCTCGAGGCCATGGAGGTTTTCCCACATTGGGAGTTGTGGGATGCTCTAAACTGCAAGGATTCCTTATGAGGGAAAATTGAGACCTGTTGGACGGCTCCAGGACGTCCCATATGGAATGACTTCAGAGCAGGGTTCTAAGGATGGATGCCTGGGCAGCCCGCCTCGCATTCCAATTGTCTCCTAGCAACAAGACAGGCTCGATCTGATGGCTCTGAGGGAGCAACCGTGGGGGCTGAGTTGAAATGGACTCTCCTGAGGATGGGTCCTAATATGTGTTTGTGTCCATGAAGACATTTGAAGGAGTGGTGGCCCCAGGGCCCTGAAGGATTCTCCTAACCGGAGATTTTGAGACAACTCCCAAGAGCACGTTTTCCATGTGGAGACAAGATTTGTTCTAATTGGTGCCTCAGGAAACCGCTATATGCTGGTATTGGAAACCAGGCCTCTGAGGAGAGATACTTGGAAACCACAGCAATGGATCTGATTAGGTCCTAGGGTCCTCTCCGGTTCAATCTTCTTCTCTGGTGACATCTGTCTATGGTATGAGTGGAGGTAGTTCCTCAGCTTGTGTCAGACCAGCCCTGTTTGTCCAGGCGGCCTATGCTGTTGGGATGGCCTCGGGGTCTTTGGAGGTTTCTCCTAAATTGTATAATTATGGACAATAGAATGGGCAGAATTCCGGTGTAGTGGGCAGGCACAGACCTGATATGTGGCTCCAGGGGCCCCAGCCTGGAGGGTGTGTGGGCCAGGACTGTGGGGACAGATGTCTGAAAATACGAACTCAGCTTAGGTTTGGCGACGTAGGTATGGCAGTACTGATCTACAAACCATTAGGAGAAATCTTTGGGATATGATAACAGGGCGAGTGTGGCACTTGCTCTGGCTTTTGTCCCTGGATTTTGTGTCAGCGATGGCCGTGGAATGTCGGGGAGGCCTCATGGGTCATGGACGAGTCTTCCTCTCTGTGGATTTGGCCCGATCCTAATTGTTTTGGGTCTATCTGTGGGATGGGAGGAGTCCTTTCAGTTTTGTTACCTCAGGTGTCCCACCAAAAGAGGGATTCCAGAGCAGAGCCCTGGGGAGGGGTGACTGGACAACCCAAACTATGGTTAAAATTGGGGCCTAGGGTCATGGCAAGCCCAATATTCCTTCTAATGGTCCAGCAGCTGAGAGGCCTTCTTTGAGGACAGAACTCATGCTGAGGGTCACAATGTGTGTTTATGCCCTCATGGCGCTCAAGCATGGGTGGGACTCATGGTGCATGCTGGTTTCTCCTACACTTAACATTGGACAACAT
Organism: Neogale vison; assembly: GCF_020171115.1. NCBI lineage: Eukaryota > Metazoa > Chordata > Mammalia > Carnivora > Mustelidae > Neogale > Neogale vison. The sequence continues at coordinate 78,304,816 of NC_058095.1, forward strand.
GCCGACCACATGTATTCTTGCCATGGGGAAGTAGTATTTCTGATTTCTGGATCTCATTCAACCCTGGTCAGTGATTGGAGATAAGGTCTAGGTTGTGAAGTCTGAAAAACGAGGCTGGGAAGAGATGATGAACTAAGGCCATGGCGGTTCTGATGTGCTCAGTGTGGAGCCAGCTGTCTGGGTGTTGGTCGGGAGTTTCAGGCTTGGGCTTTGTCAGACAGGGCATTAGTGCCCAGGGTAGATTGTATAATTGGGGTACAGTCGAGTGCCGTGCAGCTAGATCCTCATTTGGCATTTCTGGGTAGCCCCAAGGGCAACATTTTTCTTCTGGAGGGCAGGCAGAGTGCTGCATTGTGGCTCCAGAATTCCCAAACTGGATGCCTTGTCGGTGAGGAGTGTGAGGATGGAAGTCTGAGAACACATGTTAGGCATAAGTTTCTGGGCGAGGGCACGGCAGGCACTCTCTGCAGATCTGTATCGGGATATCGTGCATCTGAAGTCAGGTCGAGGTTTAGACCTAGGCTCAGGTTTGAATTTCTGTCCATTCTGGCCACTTCATGAAGGGGGCAGCATCTCATGGCCATGGAGGTTTTCCCACGATGGGAGTTGTGAGATGATCCAAAACACAAGGATTCTTCTTTGGGACTATTGAGACCTGTTGGTTGGCTCCAGGAGTTCCCATATGGAATGATTCCAAGCAGGGTTCTAAGCATGGATGTCTGGGCAGCCCGCCTCTCATTCCAAGTGTCTCCTAGTGACAAGACAGGTTAGATCTGCTGGATCTGCAGGAGCAACTGAGGGGGCTGATTTGAAATGGACTCTCCTGCGGATGGGTCCTAATGTGGGTTTGTGTCCATGGAGACCTTGGAATGGGGCGGTGGCACATGGGCCCTGAAGGATTATCCTAACCGGAGGTTTTGGGACATCTCCAAAGGACAAGATTCCCATGTGGAGACAAGATTTGTTCTGATGGGTGCCTCAGGAAACCCGCATATGCTGATATTGGAAACCAGGCCTCTGAGGAGATACACCTGGAAACCAAAGCAATGGATCCGTTTAGAGCCTAGGGGCCTGTCCAGTTCAATCTTCTTCTCTGGGGACATCCATTTACGTTATGAGTGGAGGTAGATGCTCAGCTGGTATCAGATGGCCCTTGTTAGTGCCAGGTTGGCCTACACTATTGTGATGGCCTCGGGGACTTTGGAAGTTTCTCCTAATTTGTACGATTATGGGCAATGGAATGGGCAGAATTCTGGTGGACTGGGGAGGCACAGTCCTGATATGTGGCTCCAGGGGCCCCAGCCTGGAAGGTGTATGGGCCAGGACTGGGGGGACAGAAGTTTGAAAACACAAACTCAGCTTAGGTTTGGGGATGTAGGTATGGCAGGCCGGATCTACAGACCATGAGGATAACTCTTCCGGATATGAAGAAAGAGCGAGTGTGAGGCGCTTGCTCATGCTTTTGTCTCTGGGTTTGTGTCAACGATGGCCGTGTAATGTTGGGGAGGCCTCATGGGCCATGGATGAGTCTTCCTCTCTGTGTATTTGGCTTGATCCCTATTGTTTTGGGTCAATCTGTGGGATGGGAGGAGTCCTTTCAGTTTAGTTACCTCAGGTGCCCCACCACAAGAAGGATTCCAAAGCAGAGCCCTGGAGAGGGGCGAATAGACAACCTGAAATATGGTTAAAATTTTGGGCCTTGGGGCATGACAAGCCCAATATGCTGTCTCTTGTTCCAGCCACTGAGAGGCCTTACTTGAAGACTGGGCTCATGCTGAGGGTCACAATGTGTGTTTGTGACCAACGCGGTCATCAAGCATTTGTGGTGCCTCATGGGCCACACTGGTATCAACTACACTGAACGTTGGACAACATGCCAACCACAAGGTTTCTTGCCATGGGGAAGGAGTTCTGATTTCTGCATCATGTTCAGCCCTGGGCAGTGATTGGAGATAAGGTCTAGATTCTGAACCCTGAAAACCCAGGTTGGGAAGAAATGATGACCTAAGGCCATGGCGGGTCTGATGTGCTCAGTGTGCGGTCAGCTGGCTGGGTGAGGGCCAGGAGGTCCAGGCTCAGGCTGTGTCAGAAAGGGCATTAGGGCCCAGGGCAGCCTGTATAATTGGGGTACAGTCAAGTGGCATGCAGGTTGATCCTCATTTGTGGTTTCTGGGTAGCCCCAGAGGACAATGTTTTTCTTCTGGAGGGCAGGCAGAGTGCTGCATTATAGTTCTGGAATTGCCAAACTGGAGCACTTGTGGGCCAGGAGTGTGAGGACAAAAGTCTGAGAACACAAACTAGGCTTATGTTTCTGGGCGAGGGCACGACAGGCACACTCTGCAGAGCTGCATCGAGATCTCGTGCATCTGAAGTCAGGGCGAGGATCAGACGATCACTCAGGTTGGAGTTTTTGTCCCTGATGGACCCTTCATGAAGGGGGGGGCGGGATCACAAGGCCATGGAGGTTTTCCCACGATGGGAGTTGTGTGATGCTCCAAACTTCAAAGATTCTTCTGCGGGACTATTGAGACCTGTTGGATGGCTCCAGGACTTCCCATACGGAACTGTTCTGAGCAGAGTTCTAAGGATGGATGGCTCGGCAGCCCACCTCTCATTCCAATTGTCTCCTAGAGACAAGACAGATTAGATCTGCTGGCTATGGGGGAGCATCCGAAGGGGCTGAGTTGAAATGGACTCTCCTGCGGATGGGTCCTAATGTGGGTTTGTGTCCATGGAGTCCTTGGAATGAGGCGGTGACACCGGAGCCCTGAAGGGTTCTCCTAACCATAGGGTTTGACACAGCTCTAACACGCAAGTTTCCATGTAGAGTCAAGATTTCTTCTGATGGACGCCTCATGAAACAGCCATATGCTGTTATTGGATTCTAGGCCTCTGAGGATAGATGCATGGAAACCAAAGCAATGGATCCGATTAGGGCCTAGGGGCCTGTTCGTTCCAATTTACCTCTGGGGACATCTGTCTACAGGTCTGAGTGAAGGTGGGTGCTTAGATGGGCTCAGACTACCCGTTTGTCCTGAGCAGCCAACACTATTGGGATGGCCTTGGGGACTTTGGAGCTTTATCCTATTTGTAGGTTTGTGGCCAATGGAATAGGCAGAATTCCCTTGGAGAGGGCAGGTACAGTCCTCAGATTTTGCACTAGGGGCCTGAGCCTGTAGGGTGTGTGGGCCAGGGCTGTGGGGACAGTTGTCTGAAAACAAATTCGGCTTAGGTTTCAGGTCGTAGGTATGGCAGGACTGATCTATAGAGTGTGAGGAGAACTCTTCGGGATATGAGCAAAGGGCGAGTGTGAGGCTCTTGCTCAGGCTTTTGTCTCTGGATATTGTGTCATCTATGGCTGTGGGATTTCCGGGTGACTTCATGGGCAATGGACATGTCTTCCTCTTTGGGAGTTTGGCCCGATCCCAAGAGTTTGGGGTCATTCTGTGGAAAGAGAGGAGTCCGTTTTGTTTTTTTAACCTTAGGTCCCACCAAAAGAAGGATTCCAGAGCAGAGCTCTGGGGAGGGGCGACTGGACAACCATAAATCTGGTTATAAATTGGGGCCTAGGGGCATAGGAAGCCCATTATGACGTCTAATGGTCCAGCCACTGAGAGGACTTATTAGAGGACAGGACTCACGCTGAGGGTCACAATGCATGTTTATGCCCTCACAGCACTCAAGCATCAGCGGGGCCTCAGGGTGAACACTGGATTCTCCTACACTGAACATTGGACAACATGCCAACCACAAGGTTTCTTGCCATGGGTAAGGAGGAATTCTGATTTCTTCATCACGTTCGCCAGTTGGCAGGGTATCGAGTTAAGGTCTAAGTTCTGAAGTCTGAAAAGCTTGGTTGGGAAGAGATGACGAGATAAGGCCAGGATGTGTCCGATGTGCTCAGTGTGTGGTCAGCTTTCTGGGTGTTGGTCAGGAGTTCCGGGCTCAGGCTGTGTCATACATTGTATTAGTGCCCAGGTTAGACGATATAATTTGGGTACAGTAGAGTGCCATGTAGCTCTATCCTCACTTGGGGTGTCTGGGAAGCTCCATAGGGCAACAATTTTGTTCTGGAGTGCAGGAAGAGTGCTTCTTGTGGGTCCGGAATTGCCAAACTTGAGGGCTTGGGGGCCAGGAGTGTGAGGACGGACGTCTGAGAACACAAGCTAGACATAGGTTTCAGGGCAAGGACAAGGCCTGCACACTCTGCAGAGCTGAATCGAGATCTCGTGCATCTGAAGTCAGGGTGAGGATCAGACGTTGGCTCAGTTTGCAGTTCCTGTCCATGATTTCCCCTTCATAAAGGGGGGTGGGAATCACAATGCCATCGATGTTTTCCCACGTTGGGAGTTGTGAGATGCTCCAAAATGCAAGGATTTGTGAGATGCTCCAAAATGCAAGGATTCCTTCTGCAGGACATTTGAGACCTGTTGGATGGCTCCAGCACGTCCCATACAGAATGACGCCAGAGCAGAATTCTAAGGATGGATGCCTAAGCAGCCCACCTCACATTCCAATTGTCTCATATCAACAAGACAGGTTTGATCTGCTGGCTCTGGGGAAGCAATCAAGGGGGCTGAGTTGAAATGGACTCTCCTGCGGGTGGGTCCAAATGTGGGTTTGTGTCCATGGAGACCTTGGAATGGGGCTGTGGCACCGGGGCCCTGAAGGAGTCTCCTAACCGGAGATTTTGAGACAACTCCAAAGAGCAAGTTTCCCATGTGGAGACAAGATTTGTTCTAATTGGTGCCTCAGGAAACCTGCATATTTTGGTATTGGAAACCAGGCCTCTGAGGAGAGATACATGGAAACCACAGCAGTGGATCCGATTAGGGCCTAGGGTTCAATCTAGGCCCTAATCGGAGACCCCGATTAGGGTCTCCAGTTCAATCTTCTTCTCTGGCGACATCTGTCTATGCTATGAATGGAGGTAGTTGCTCAGATGGTGTCAGACCGCCCATGTTTGTCTGGGAGGCCTACACCATTGGGATGGCCTTGGGGACTTTGGAAATTTCTCCTAATTTGTATTATTATGGACAGTGGAAAAGGCAGAATTCCCGTGGAGTGGGCAGGCACAGACCTGATGTTTGGCTCCAGGGGCCCCAGCCTGGAGGGGGTGTGGTCGAGGACTATGGGCACAGAAGTCTGAAAACACAAACTCAGCTTAGGTTTGGGGACGTAGGTATGGCAGGACTGATCTACAGACTGTGAGGATAACTCTTTGGGATATGAAGAAAGAGCGATTTTGAGGTGCTTGCTAAGGCTTTTGTCTCAGGATTTTGTTTTAATGTTGGCCATGGAATGTCGAGGAGGCCTCATGGGCCATGAACGAGTCTTCCTCTCTTTGGATTTGGCCCGATCCCAATTGTCTTGGGTCTATCTGTGGGATGGGAGGAGTCCTTTCAGTTTTGCTACCTCAGGTGTCCCACCAAAAGAGGGATTCCAGAGCAGAGCCCTGGGGAGGGGGACTGGACAACCCAAACTATGGTTAAAATTGAGGCCTAGGGTCATGGCAAGCCCAATATTCCTTCTAACGGTCCAGCAACTGAGAGGCCTTCTTTGAGGACAGAACTCACGCTGAGGGTCACAATGTGTGTTTATGCCCCCTCATGGTGCTCTAGCATGGGTGGGGACTCATCGTGCACACAGGTTTCTCCTACACTAAACATTGGACAACATGCCAACCACATGTATTCTTGCCATGGGGAAGTAGTATTTCTGATTTCTGCATCTCATTCACCCCTGGACAGTGATTGGAGATAAGGTCTAGGTTGTGAAGTCTGAAAACCAAGGTTGAGAAGAGATGACGACCTAAGGCCATGGGGGTTCCGATGTGCTCAGTGTGGAGGCAGCTGTCTGGGTGTTGGTCGGGAGGTTCAGTCTTGGGCTTTGTCAGACAGGGCATTAGAGCCCAGGGTAGATTGTATAATTGGGTACAGTCAAGTGCCGTGCAGGTTGATCCTCACTTGGCATTTCTGGATAGCCCTAAGGGCAACATTTTTCTTCTGGACGGTAGGCAGAGTGCTGCCTTGTGACTCTGCAATTTCCAAACTGGATACCTTGTGGGCGAGGAGTGTGAGGACGGAAGTCTGAGAACACATGTTAGGCATAGTTTCTGGGCGAGGGCACGGCAGCCACCCTCTGCAGATCTGAATTGGGATTTTGTGCATCTGAAATCAGGGCGAAGTTCAGACCTAGGATCAGGGTCGATTTTCTGTTCATTCTGGCCCCTTCATGAAGGGGACAGCATCTCGAGGCCATGGAGGTTTACCCACGATGGGAGTTGTGAGATGCTCCAAAACACAAGGATTCCTTCTGATCAACAATTGAGACCAGTTGGATCGCTCCAGTACATCCCAAACGGAAAGACTCCAGGGCAGGGATCTAAGGATGGATGCCTTGGCAACCCGCCTCGCATTCCAATTGTGTCCTAGCGAATAGAAAGGTTTGATATGCTGGCTCTGCGGGAGAAACCGAGGGGGCTGAGTTGAAATGGACTCTTCTGTAGATGGGTCCTAATGTGGGTTAGTGTCCATGGAGACCTTGGAATGAAGCGTTGGCACTGGGGCCCTGAAGGGTTCTTCTAACCAGAGGCTTTGAGACATCTCCAAAGACAAGTTTCCCTTGTGGAGACGAGATTTGTTCTGATGGGTGCCTCAAGAAACAGCCATATGCTGGTATTGGAATCCAGGCTTCTGAAGAGAGATGCCTGGAAACCAAAGCAATGGATCCAATTAGGGCCTAGGAGCCTGTTCGTTCCAATTTACCTCTGGGGACATCAGCCTACGGGTCTGAGTGCAGATAGATACTCAGATGGGCTCAGATTGCCCCTGTTTGTCCTGGGCAGCCAGATTTCCTGCCATGGGGAAGGAGCACTTCTCTATTGTGCTTCAGGTTCCCCCACTGTCACGGATCCCAGCAATGGTTCGGAGACAGGTGCCTGAATACAAAGGATGGGTAGAGTTTATGGATTGGGACATGGCCCATCTCACATGCTAGATATGGAAACCGCTCTCTGGGTGGCTGACACTAGGTCGGATCTCAGGCTCTGTCAGACAAAGAACTAGTGACCAGGGTAGCCTATAAATCGGGGTTCCCTCGAGGGGCAAGCAGATTGATCCTCATGTGGGATTTCTGGGCAGTCTCACCAGGCACATCTTTCTATGGGCAAGGCAGAATGTAGTGTTGTGGCTGTATAATTCCCTATCAAGAGGCCTCGGAGATGAGTAGGGTGAAGATGGAATTGTAAACAAAAGCCATGGTTCAATTCAGTGCCAATCGGAAGGCAGTTCCAATGTGCAGCGGCTTATTCGAGATATCCAACACCTGAGTAAAAGTGGAAGTCAGATATTTGCTCACACTGGAGTTTGTGTCTATGAAGACTGACAAATGGGGGGAGGGTTGACGTCAAGAGGCCATGGATGGTTTCCCACGCTGAGGCTATGGAGATGCTACAAACAGCAAGATTTTTCTCTACTGTACAGGTGGAGTCTGGTTTGTTTGCTCCAGGGTCCCCTATTTGGAAAGATTGGGAGCAGAGCTCTTCTGCATGAATGCCTGGAAAGCACAACTCCACTGCCCATTGCAGCTGAGGAACATGGCATGTTCATTCTGGTGACTCTGGGGCGAAGTACCAAGGCCAGGAGTGGACATGGAATCTCTAGCAGATGGGCCACAATGCTGGTTTGTTACCAGGGAGATCTTAGAATGTTCTGGTGGCTAAGGTGCTGTGCAGGATTCTCCTACCCTGAGGGTTAGGCACAGGTTGAAGGGCACTGTTTCCTTTTGGGAACAGGAGATGTTCTGTTGTGTGGCTCAGGGCGCACATGTTGTACCATAAGTTGGTATTCCAGAACAGGCCTCTGAGGACAGTTGCCTGAGAACCTAATCTTAGGTTCCAATAAGGTCCTAAGGGCATGAAAAGTTCAATATTCTGACTCAGGACGTAGACTTAACTGTGCCTGAATGTAGGTGATCAGGTTGTTTCACCTACGAATTTGCATCCAGAGCAGCCGCCAATATTGTGGTGGGCTCAGGGTCCTTGCAGGGTTCTCCTAATCTGGAAAGTATGGGCAACTATGACAAGCACAGTTTCCATGGTGATGGCAGGCAGAGTCCTGTGGTGTGGCTCCAGAGAAATCATCCTGGAGGGCATGTGAGCCATGAGAGAAGTCTGGAAACATAAATTTGGGTGACGGTTATTGGCAATGTGTTCACAAGGTCAATGCATTGACCATGAGGGCAGCTCGTCAGGAACTGTAGGGTGACTGAATGCGGTTTTTATAGGCTTTTAACTCTGAATTGGGTGTCCAGGATGGCCTCAGAATGCAGGTGTGGTCTCATGGGTCCATGGAAGAATTTTTTTCTCTAAGGATCCTGGAGGCTCCCCTTAATTTGGTGGCATTTTCAGAGAATGGAAGAGTACTGTTTTCCATCCTAGGGGTGCCTCAAAACAGAGATTCCAGAGACAGGCTCTGAGTCTTGGTGTCTGGAAAACTCCAGCAAGGGTTAGGATTTGGGCCTAGGGGTGTACCAGGCCTGCAATCGGGGATGCTGGTGGTGCAACTGACAGTGTTTGTTTGAAAGCATGCTCAAACTGAGGGTCACAGTGCATGTTTGTGCCCAGAGTGGCCCTCAAGTGTGGGCATGGTATCATTGGCTGTGGAACTGGCTGCCATTGTGAGTGTTGGAGACACATTCCAACAACCAGGTTTCCTGCCATATGGAAGGAGGATTTCTCTATTGTGCTTCAGATTCCCTCACTGGCAGGGATTCCAGCAAAGGTCTGGCACAGGTGCCTGAATACCAAGGATGTGTAGAGATCACGGACTTGGGCCATGGCTGGTCTCACATGCTGGATATGGGAACCCCTCTCTGGGTGGCTGACAGAAGGCTGGGGCTCAGGCTCTGTCCAACACAGCCCTAGTGGCCAGGGCAGCCTATAAATCGGGGTTCCCTTGAAGGCCAAGTAGATTGATCCTCATGTGGGGTTTTTCGGCAGAATCACCAGGCACTTCTTTTTTCTATGGGGATGGCAGAATGCTGCATCGTGGTTCCAGAATCCGCTATCAAGAGGACTTGGGGACCAGTCGGGTGAGGATGGAATTGTATACACAATCTCAGTTAAATTCATTGCTAAGGGGAAGGCAGTTCCAATGTGCAGTGGCTGATTCGAGACATCCAGTGCCTGAGTAAGGGCAGTTGTCAGATGTTTGCTCACACTGGAGTTTGTGTATGATGACCTACAAACGGAGAGGTTGTGTCAAGAGTCCATGGAGGATTTCCCAAGCTGAGGATTGTGAGATGCTCCAAATAGCAAGGTTTCCTTTTACTGGATTGGTGGAGTCTGCTTGGTTTGCTCTGGGTCCCCCATGTGGAAAGTTTGGGTAGCATAGCTCTCCCACATGGATGCCTGGAAAGCACAACTCCATTGACAATCACAGCTGAAGAACATGGCAGGTTCATTCTGGTGGCTCTTGAGTGAAGTGCCAATGCCTTGAGTTGACTTGGAATCTCTTGCCCATGGGTCACAGTGTTGGTTTGTTACCAGGGAGATCTAGGAATGTGATGGTGGCTAAGGGGTCATGCAGGATTCTCCAACCCTGAGGGTTTGGCACAGGTCGAAGAGCCCCATTTCCTTCTGGGTATAGGAGATGTTCTGTTGTGTTGCTCAGGGAACACATGTTGTATCACAAGTTGGTATTCCAGAGCAGGCCTCTGAGGAAAGATACATTAAACCTAATCTAGGGCTCCAGTGAGGTCCAAGGGGCATGTCAGGTTCAATCATCTGACTCAAGACCATTGACTTGGGTATCTGCGTGGATTCAATTGATCAGGGTGTTTCAGACTGCGCATGTGCTTCCAGAGAGGCCTCTAATAGTGGGTTGGGTTCAGGGGTCTTGCAGATTTCTCTTAATCTGAAGGTTTTTGGTAACTGTGATGGGCACAATTCTTGGGGATGGCATGTCCAGGCCTGTAGTGGGCTCCAAAGACCCCATCCTGGAAGGCATGTGAACCATGGTTTTGGGTAAGTAGTCTGCCAACACAAACTCGGTTTAGGGTTAGTGGTGAGGTGATCGCAGGCACAGTGCATAGACCTGGGGGGCAGCTGATCAGGAACTGTAATTAGGGTGACCTGATGGCAGTAGCATAGGCTTTTGTATCTGGATTGTGTGTCCAAGATTGCCTCGGAATGCAGGTGTGGTTTCAAGGGTCCATGGAACATTTTTCCTCTCTAAGGATCCTATTGGATCCCAATATTTTGGTGCCCATTTGGTGAAAGGAAGAGTGCTGTTTTCTATCTTAGGGATGCCCCAAAACAGGGATTTCAGAGACGGCCTCTGTGACTGGGCACCAAGAAACACTACCAAGGATTAGGATTTGGGCCGAGGGGTGTACGAGGTCTATATTGAGGGATCCTGGTGGTGCAACTGAGAGGACTTATTTAAAAGCACGCTTAGGCTGTGGGTCACAATGCCTGCTTGTGCCCAGGGTGTCCCTCATGAGTGAGCGTGGTACCACTGGCCATGCAGCTGGCTCCCACTCTGAGGTTTGGACACCCATCCCAACAGCCAGGATTCCTGCTATGGGGAAGGAGCAGTTCCCTATTGTGCTTCAGGCTCCCCCATTGGAAGGGATTCCAGCAAAGGTCTGGGTACAGGTGCATGAATACCAAGGATGGGTAGAGAGGATGTACTTGGGCCATGGCTGCACTAACCTGCTGGATATGGTCCCAAACTCTGGGTGGCTCACACTAGGTCGGTGCCCAGGCTCTGTCAGACACAGCACTTGTGGCCAGGGCAGCCTGAAAATCGGGGTACCCATGAGGGCCGAGCAGAATGATCCTCATGTGAGGTTTCTGTGCAGACTCACCAGGCCCTTCTTCTTTCTATGGCAAAGGCAGAATGCAGCGTTGTGGCTCCAGAATTCCCTATCAAGAGGGCATGGAGACCAGTCGGGTGAGGATGGAATTGTAAACACAAGCTACGGTTCAATTCAGGGCCAAGAGGTGGCAGTTCCTATGTGCAACAGCTTATTCGAGATATCCAGCTCCTGAGTAAGGGCAAATGTCAGTTATTTGCTCACACTGGAGTTTGTGTCTATGATGACTGAGAAATGGAGAGGTGGTGTCAAGAGGCCATGGAGGGGTTTTCACGTTGAGGCTTTCATGCTGCTTCAAACAGCAAGGTTTTGGTCTACTGGACAGGTGGAGTCTGGTTTACTTGCTCCAGGGTCCCCCATGTGGAAAGGTTGGGTAGCAGAGCTCTACCGCATGGATGCCTAGAAAGCTCAACTCCATTTACCATTACAGCTGATGAACATGGCAGGTTCGTTCTGGTGTCTCTGGATGAAGTACTAAGTCCTTTAGTTGACATGGAATCTCTAGCAGATGGGCCACAATGCTGGTTTGTTACCAGGAAGATCTTATAATGTGCTGGTGGTTAAGGTGCTGTGCAATATTCTACTACCCTTGACTTTGGCACAGATGGAAGGGCACGGTTTCTTTCTGGGGACAGGAGATGTTCTGTTGTGTGGACCAGGGACCACATATTGTATCATAAGTTCGCATTCCAGAACAGGCCTCTGAGGACAGATGTCTGAAAACCAAATATATGGTTCCAATGACGTCCTAGGGGCATGATAGGTTCACTATTCTGACTCAGGATCATTGATTTGGCTGTCTGCCTGGATGTAGGTATATTGTCAGGGGTCTGGCAGGTGTGTCCTAATCTAGAATATTTGGGCTACTGTGACTGGGGGGGGCAGGGACAGTCCTGAGGTGTGGATCCAGAGACCCCATCCTGGAAGGGTGTGCCATGTGTGCCATGGTTTTGGAAGAGAAGTCTGAAAACACAAATTCAGATTGGGGTTAGTGGCGATGTGATCGCAAGTCCAATGCAAAGACTTGGAGGGCAGCTCGTCTGGAACTGTAATTAGGGTAACTGGAAGGCGGTTGGAACTGTAATTAGGGTGACTGGAAGGTGGTAGCACAGGCTTTTCTCTCTGGATTGTGTGTCCAGGATGGCCTCAGAATGCAGGTGTTTTCTCATGGGTCCATGGGAGACTTTTCCTCTCTATGGATACTGGTGGCTCCCCATAGTTTGGTGGCTTTTTTGGGGAAGGAAAGAGTGCTGTTTTCCAGCTTAGGGGTGCTCCAAAACAGGGATTCCAGAGACGGCCTCAGTGGCTGGGAACCTGGATAATCTCACCAAGTTTTAGAATTGTGCCTAGAGGCATATAAGGCCTGCAATGCAGGATCATGGTGGTGCAACTGAGAGGGATTGTTTGAAAGCATGCTCAGGCTGAGGGTCACAATGCCTGTTTGAGCCAAGGGCAGCCCTCAGGAGTGGGCGTGGTCTCATTGGTATTGTAACGGGCTCCCCCTTTGTGGGTTGGACACCCATCACAACAGCCAGGTTTATTGCCATGGGGAAAGATGAGTTATCTATTGTGTTTCAGGTTTCCCCATTGGCAGGGATTCCAGCAAAGATGTTGAGACATGTGCCTGAATAGCAAGGATGGGTAGAGATGACGTACTTTGGCCATGACCATCCCAAATGCTAGATACGGGGCCCACTCTCTGGTTGCTGGAACTCGTTCGGGGCTCAGGCTTTGTTGGAAACCTCAAGTTTTCCTTCTACTGGGCAGGTCAAGTCTGTTGATTTTGCTCTAGGTTCCCCCATGTGAAAGTTTGTGAAGCAGAGCTCTCTGGCTTGGATGCCTGGAAAGCACACCTCCATTGACCATTGCAGCTGAGGAACATGGCAGGTGTTTTCTGGTGGCTCCGTGTCGAAGTACCAAGGCCTTGAGTTGACATGGAATCTCTTTCAGATGGGTCAAAATGCTGGTCTGTTACCAGGGAGATCTTAGAATGTGCTGATTGCTAAGGTGCCATGCAGGATTCTCCTACCCTGAGGTATTGGCAAAGGTCAAAGAGCATGGTATCCTTCTGGGGAGAGGAGATACTCTGTTGTGTGGCTCAGGGACCACATGATGTGTCATAAATTGGTATTGCAGAACAGGCCTCTGAGGAAAGATGCCTGATAACCTAATGGGGTTCCATTGAGGGCCTAGGAGCTTTTCAGTTTCAATCTTCTAACTCACGATCATTGACTTTAATGTCTCCCTGGATGTAGGTTATCAGGGTATTTCAGACTGCGCATTTGCATCCAGAGTGGCAGGCAATATTGGGGTGGGATCACAGGCCTTACAGGCTTCTCCTAATCTTGAGGGTTTGGGAAACTCCGATATGCACAGTGTCCTTGCCAATGGCAGCCAGAATTCTGTGGTGTGGCTCCAGAGATCCCATTCTGGTGGGCATGTGATCCATGGTTTTGGGAGAGAAGCCTGGATGCACAAATTCGGGTTAGGGTTAGTGTCGATGTGATCGGAGGCCCAATGCATAGACCTGGAGGGCAGCTCGTCAGGAACTTTGATTAGGGTGACTGGAAGGCAGTAGCACAGGCTTTCTCTCTGGATTGTGTGTCCAGGATGGCCTCGGAATGCAGGTGTGGTCTCATGGGTCCATGGGAGATTTTTTTTTTCTCTAAGGATCTTGTCGGTGCTCCATAGTTTGGTGGCTTTCTCGGGAAAGGGAAGAGTGTTGATTTCCTTTGTAGGGGTGCCCCAAAACAAGGTTTCCAGAAACAGGTTTTGGGTCTGGGAGCCTGGAAAATCCCACCAAGTGTTAGCATTTGGGCCTAGGGGTGTACCAGGCCTATAATGCGGGATACTGGAGGTGCAACTGAGAGTGTTTGTATTAAAGCATGTTCAGGCTGAGCTCAGAATGCCTGCTTGTGCCCAGGGCGGACCTCATGAATGGGAGTGGTCTCAATGGCCATACATTTGGCTCCCACTCTGAGGGTTGGACACCACTCCCAACAGCCAGGTTTCCTGCCATGGGAAAGGAGTAGTTCCCTACAGTGCTTCAGGTTCTCCCATTGGCAGGGATTCCAGCAAAGGTCTGGGCATAAATGCCTGAATACCAAGAATGGGTAGAGATGACGGTCCTGGGCCATGCAGGGTCTCACATGCTGGTAATGGACCACACTCTTTGGGTGACTGACACACGGTAGTGGCTCCAGCTCTGTCAGACACAGCACTAGTGGGCAGGGCAGCCTATAAATCGGGGTTCCCTCACGGGCCGAGCAGATTGATTCTCATGTGGAGTTTCTGTGCAGACTCATCATGCCCTCCTTCTTTCTATGGGGAAGGCAGAATGCTTTTTGTGGCTCCAGAATTCCCTATCAAGAGTGCCTGGGGACTAGTAGGGTGAGGATGGAATTGTAAACCCAAGCTACAGTTCAAAGCAGTACCAAGCGAAAGGCTGTTACAGTGTGCAGCAGTTGATAGAAATACCCATCATCCGAGTTAGGGCAGATGTCAAATGTTGCTCATGATGGAGTTTGTGTGTATCATGACTGACAAATGGAGGAGTGGCATCTAGAGGCCATGGAGGATTTCACATGCTGGGCCTTATGAGATGCTCCAAACAGCAAGGTTTCCTTCTACTGGAGAGGGGGAGTCTGGCTTGTTTACTCCAGGGTCCTCTATGTGGAAAGTTTGGGTAGCAGAGCTTTCCCGCATGGATGTCTGGAAAGCACACCTCCATTGACCATTGCAGCTGAGGAACATGGCCGGTTCATTCTGGTGGCTCTGGGGCGACGTACTAAGGTCTGGAGTTGACATGGAGTCTCATGAAGGTGGGTCACAATGCTGGTTTGTTACCAGGGTGATCTTAGAAGGTGCTGGTGGCTAAGGGGCCATATAGGATTCATCTACCTTGAGGGTTTGACACCAGCCCAAGAGCACGGTTTCCTTCTGGGGACAGAAGATGTTCTGTTGTGGGGCTCACAGACCACATGTTGTATCATAAGTTGATATTTTAGAACAGGCCTCTGAGGACAGATGCCTGAAAACTTAATCTAGGATTCCAGTGAAGTTCTAGGGGAATGTCAGGTCAAATCTTCTGACTCAGGACCATTGACTTTGGAGTCTACCTAGATGTAGGTGATCAGGGTGTTTCAGACTGCATTTGTGTACAGAGCGGCCTCCAGTATTGGGGTGGGCTCTGGGGCCTTGCAGGTTTCTCCTAATCTGGAAGGTTTGGACAATTTGACAGGCACAGTTTCCTTGGGGAAGGCAGGCACAGTCCTGTGGTGTGGCTCCAGAGACCCCATCCTGGAGGGCATGTGAGCCATGGTTTTGTGAGAGAAGTCTGCAAACACAAACTCGGGTTAGGTTTAGTGGCGAGGTGATCGTAGGGCTAATGTATAGACGTAGAGGGAAGCTCTTCAGAAAATGTAAATACGGCGACTCAAAGGCAGTAGCACAGGCTTTTGTATCTAGATTGTGTGTCCAGGATGGCCTCGGAATGCAGGTATGGTCTCATTGGTCTATGGAAGATTTTTCCTCTCTAAGGATCCTGGCGTCTCCCAATAGTATGATGGCTTTCTCGTTGAAGGGAAGAGTGCTGTTTCCATCTTAGAGGTGCCTCAAAACAGGGATACCAGAGATGGGCTGTGGGTCTGGGTGCCTGGAAAATCCCACCAATATTTAGGATTTGGTCCTAGGGGAGTAACAGGCCTGCAATGTGTGTCCTGGAGGTGCAACTGAGAGTGTTTGTTTGAAAGCATGCTAGTCTGAGTGTCACAATGCCTGATGTGCCTAGGCCGGCCCTCATGAGTGAGCGTTGTCTCCTTGGCCATGCAGCTGTCTCCCACTTTAAGGTAGGACACCCATCCCAACAGTCAGGACTCCTGCCATGGAGAAGGAGGAATTCTCTATTGTGCTTCAGGTTCCCCCATTGTTAGGGATTCCAGCAAATGACTGGGGACAGATGCCTGAATAAAAAGAATGGGTAGAGATGAGGGACCTGATACATGGCCAGTCTCACATGCTGGATATAGGCCTGACTCTCTGAGTGGCTGACATGAGGTGAGGGCTCAGGCTCTGTCAGACACAGAACTAGTGGCGAGGGCTGCCTATAAATCAGGGACCCTTTGAGGGCCGAGCAGATTGATCCTCATGTAGAGTTTCTGTGCAGAATCACCAGGCCCTTCTTCTTTCTAAGGGGAAGGCAGAAAGCTGCGTTGTGTCTCCAGAATTCCCTATAAACAGGGCTTGGGGACCAGAAAGGTGAAGATGGAATTGTAAACCAAATCTAAGGTTCAATTCAGTGCCAAATGAAAGGCAGTTCCAGTGTGCAGTGGCTGATTGCAGATATCCAGCACCACAGTAAAGGTGCATGTCAGATGTTTGCTCATGCTGGAGTTTTTGTCTATGATGACCGACTAATGGAGGGGTGGCGACAAGAGGCCATGGAGGATTTTACACGCTGGGGCGTGTGAGATGCTCCAAACAGCAAGGTTTCCTTCTACCAGACAGGGGGAGTCTGGTTTATTTGCTCCAGGGTCCCCCATGTGGAAAGTTTGAATAGCAGAGCACTCCCTTATGGATGCTTGTAAAGCACTCCTCCACTGACAATTGCAGCTGTGGTCCATGGCAGTTTTGTTCTGGTGTCTTTGGGGAGAAGTACCAAGGCCTGGAGTTGACATGGATTCTCATGAAGATGTGTCACAATGCAGGTTTGTTACCAGCGAGATCTTAGCAGGTGCTGGTGGCTATGGGGCCATGTAGGATTCATCTACCCTGAGGGTTTGACACCAGTCCAAGAGCATGATATCCTTCTGGGGACAGGAGATGTTCTGTCGTGGGGCCCACGGTCCACATGTTGTATCATAAGTTGGTATTCTAGAAAAGGCCTCTGAGGACAGATACCTGAAAACTTCATCTAGGATTCCAATGAAGTCCTAGGGGAAATTCAGTTTCAATCCTCTGACTCAGAACCATTGACTTTGGTTTCTGCCTAGATGTAGGCGATCAGGGTGTTCCAGACTGTGCATTTGTGTACAGAGTGGCCTCCATTACTGGGGTGTGCTCTGGGACCTTGCAGGTTTCTCCTAATCTGGAAGGCTTGGGCAACTTTTACTGGCCCAGTTTCCTTGGGGATGGCGGGCACAGTCCTGTGGTGTGACTCCAGAGACCCCATCCTGGAAGGCATGTGAGCCATGGTTTTGTGAGAGAAGTCTGCAAACACAAACTCGGGTTAGGTTTATTGGCGAGGTGTTCGTAGGCCCAATACATAGACCTGGAGGGCAGCTCGTCCGGAACTGTAAATCGCATGCCTCGAAGGCAGTAGCACAGGCTTTTGTATCTGGATTGTGTATCCACAATGGACTAAGAATGCAGGTGTGGTCTCATGTGTCCATAGGTGATTTTTCCTCTCAATTATCCTGGCAGCTCCCTATAGTTTGGTGACTTTCTCAGAGAAGGGAAGAGTGCTGTTTTCCATATTAAGGGTGTCCCATAACAGGGATTGCAGAGACGTGCTCTGGCTCTGGGCACCTGGAAATACCTACCAAGGGTTAGGATTTGGGCCTAGGAGCTTATCAGGCCTCCAGTGCAGGTCCTGGAGGTACAACTGAGAGCATTTTTTTGAAAGCATGCTCAGGCTGAGTGTCACAATGTCCAGGATGGCCTCAGAATACAGGTGTGTTCTCTTGGGTCCATGGGAGACTTTTCCTCTCTATGGATCCTGGTGGCTCCCCATAGTTTTGTGCCATTTTCGGGGAAGGAAAGAGTGCTGTTTTTCATCTTAGGGGTGCCCCAAAACAGGGATTCCAGAGATGGGCTCTGGGTCTGGACACCTGGAAAATCCCACCAAGTTTTAGGATTTGTGCCTGGAGTCGTACCAGGCTTGCAATGTGGGATCATGGTGGTGCAACTGAGAGGGATTATTTGAAAGCATGCTCAGGGTGTGGGTCACAATGCCTGTTTTTGCCCAGGGCGGCCCTCAGGAGTGGGCGTGGTAATTGGTTTTTTAACTGGCCCCCCTTTGCGGGTTGGACACCCATCCCAACTGCCAGGTTTATTGCCATGGGAAAGAGGAGTTCTCTATTGTGATTCAGGTTCCCCCATTGGCAGCGATTCTAGCCAAGGTCTGGAGACAGGTGCTTGAATAACAAGGATGTGGAGAGATGATGTACTTTGGCCATGACCATCCCAAATGCTAGATATGGGGCCCGCTCTCTGGTGGCTGACACTAGGTTGGGTCTCAGGCTCTGTCAGACACAGCACTAGTGGAGTGGTTTATTCGAGACATCCAGCACCGGTATAAGGGTGGATGTCATATGTTTGTTCACACTGGAGTTTGTGTCAATGATGACCGACCAAAGGAGGGATGGCGTCAAAAAACCATGGAAGAGTTCAAACGCTGAGGCCTATGAGTGGCTCCAAAGAGTAAGGTTTCCTTCTACTGGGCAGGTGAAGTCTAGTTTGTTTGCTCTAGGTTCCCCCATGTGGAAAGTTTGTGAAGCAGAGCTCTCCAGCATGGATGCATGGAAAGCACCCCTCCAATGACCATTTTAGCTGAGGAACATGGCAGGTTCATTCTGGTGGCCCTGGTGCGAATTACAAGGCCTTGAGTTGACACGGAATCTCTTGCATATAGGCCACAATGCTGGTTTGTTACCAAAGAGATTCTAGAATGTGCTGATAGTTAAGCTGTCATGAAGGATTCTACTACACTGAGGGTTTGGCACATGTCGAAGAGCACGGTATCCTTCTGCGGACAGGAGATGTTCTGTCATGTGGCTCAGGGACAACATGATGTTTCATAAATTGGTATTCCAGAACAGGCCCCTGAGGACAGATGCCTGAAAACCTAATGGGGGTCCATTGAGGGCCTAGGGGCACTTCAAGTTCAATGTTCTAACTCATGATCATTGATTTGGCTATCTCCCTGCATGTAGGTGATCAGGGATTTTCAGACTGCGCATTTGCATCCAGAGTGGCTGGCAATATTGGGGTGGGCCCAGGGGCCATAGAGGTTTCTCCTAATCTGGAAGGTTTGGGCAACTCTGATATGCACAGTGACTTGGGGATGGCAGCCAGAGCTCTGTGTTGTGACTCCAGAGATCCCATTCTGTTGGGCATGTGAGCCATGGTTTTCAGAGAGATGTCTGGAAACACAAATTCAGGTTACCGACTTTTTGGCGATGTGATCGCAAGCCCAATGCATAAACCTGGAGGGCGGCTCATCAGGAACTTTATTTAGGGTGAAAGGAAGGCAGTAACACAGGCTTTTCTCTCTGGATTGTGTGTCCAGGATGGCCTCAGAATGCAGGTGTGGTCTCATTGGTCCATGGGCATATTTTCCTCTCTATGGATCCTGGTGGCTCTCCATTGTTTGGTGGCTTTGTCGGGGAAGGGACAAGTGCAGTTTTCCATGTTAGTGGTGCCCTGAAACAGGGATTCCAGAGTTGGGCTCTGGTCCTGGGCATCTGGGAAATCCCACCAAGTGTTAGGATTTGGGCCTATGAACGTATGAGGCCTGCAATGCGGGATCATGATGGTGCAACTGAGGGATTGTTTGAAAGCATGCTCAGGCTGAGGGTGACAATGCCTGTTTGCGCCCATGGCGGACCTCAGAAATGGGCATGGTCTCATTGATGTTGTAACTGGATCCCCCTTTGGAGGTTGGACACTCAACCCAATAGCCAAGTTTCCTGCCATGAGGAAGGATGAGATCTCTATTGTGCTTCAGGTTTCCCAGTTGGCGGGGATTCCAGCAATGGTCTGCAGACAGGTGCCTGAATACCAAGGATGGGTAGAGATGGCGTAATTAGGCCATGGCAATCCCAAATGCTAGATCTGGGGCCCATTTTCTGCTGACTGACACTGGTCGGGGCTCAGGCTCTGATAAACACAACACTAGTGGCAAGGGCAACCTATAAATCGGGGCTCCCCCGAGGGCTGAGCAGATTGATCCTCATGGGGGGTTTCTGGCCAGACTCACCAGGCACTTTTTCATCCAATGGGGAAGACAGAATGCTGCGTTGTGGCCCCAGAATTCCTTATCAAGGGTGCTTGGGGACCATTCAGGTGAGAATGGAATTTTAAACACAAGCTACGGTTCAATTCAGTGCCAAACGGAAGGTAATTCCTATGTGCAGCGGCTTATTCAAGATATCCAGCACCTATGTAAGGGCGGATGTCAGATATTTGCTCACACTGGAGTTTTTGTCTATGATGACTGACAAATGGAGGGGTGGCGTCAAGAGGCCATGGAGGCATTTCACGTTGAGGCTTATGAGCTGCTCCAAACAGCAAGGTTTTGTTCTACTGGACAGGTGAAGTCTGGTTTATTTGCTCAAGGGTCCCCCATGTGGAAAGTTTGGGTAGCAGAGCTCTATTGCATGTATGCCTGGAAAGCTCAACTCCGTTGACCATTGCAGCTGAGGAACATGGCAGTTTCATTCTGCTGTCTCTGGAGCGAAGTACCAAGTTTTTTTTTTTTTTGTTTTTGTTTTTTTTTTGTGTGTGTGTGTGTGTGTGTGTGTGTGTGTGTGTGTGTTTTGTTTTGTTTTTTGACAGAGAGAAATCACAAGTAGGCAGAGAGGCAGGCAGAGAGAGAGGAGAAAGCAGGTTCCCTGTGGAGCAGAGAGCCTGACGCGGGGCTCGATCCCAGGACCCTGGGATCATGACCTGAGCCGAAGGCAGAGGCTTTTAACCCACTGAGCCACCCAGGCGCCCCCGAAGGACCAAGTTTTGATTTGACCTGGAATCTATTGCAGATGGGTCACAATGATGGTTTGTTACCAGGGAGTTCTTAGAATCTGCTGGTGGCCAAGGTGCTGTGCAGGATTCTACTACCCTGGGCTTTGACACAGATGGAAGGGCACGATTTCCTTCTTGGGGCAGGAGATGTTCTGTTGTGTGTTCCAGGGACCACATGTTGTATCATAATTTTGCATTCCAAAACAGGCCTTCGAGGACAGATGTCTGAAAACCGAATCAAGGGTTCCAATGAAGTCCTTAGGGCATGTTAGGTTAACTATTCTGACTCAGGATCATTGATTTGACTGTCTGCCAGGATATAGATGATCAGGGTGTTTCAGACTGTGCATTTGTGTTCAGAGCGGCCGCCAATATTTGGGTAGGCTCAGGGGCCTTGCAGGTTTCTCCTAATCTAAACAGTTTGTGCAACTGTGACGGGCACAGTTTCCTTGGTGATGGCAGGGACAGTCCTGTGGTATGGATCCAGAGACCCCATCCTGTAGGGAATGTGTGCCATGGTTTTGGTAGAGAAGTCTGAAAACACAAATTCGGATTAAGATGAGTGGCGAGGTGATCACAAGCCCAGTGCATAGACCTGGAGGGCAGCTCGTCTGGAACTGTAATTAGGGTGACTGGAAGGCGGTAGCACAGGCTTTTCTCTCTGGATTATGTGTCCAGGATGGCCTCAGAATGCAGGTATGTTCTCATGGGTCCATGTGGGACTTTTCCTCTCTATGGATCATGGTGGCTCCCCATAGTTTGGTGGCTATTTCGGGGAAGGGAAGGGAGCTGTTTTCCATCTTATGGGTGCTCCAAAATAGGGATTCCAGAGACCGATTCTGGGTCTGGGCACCTGGAAAATCCCACCAAGTTTTAGGATTTGTGCCTATAGGGGTACCAGGCCTACAATGCAAGATCATGTTGGTGCAACTGAGAGGGATTTTTTGAAAGCATGCTCAGGCTGGGTCACAATGCCTGTTTGTGCCCAGGGTGGCCCTCAGGAGTGGGCATGGTCTCATTGATGTTGTAACTTGCTCCCCCTTTGAGGGTTGGACACCTATCCTAACTGCCAGGTTTATTGCCATGGGGAAGGAGGAGTTCTCTATTGTGATTCTGGTTCCCCATTGGCAGGGATTCGAGCAAAGGTCTAGGAACAGGGGCCTGCATATCAAGGATGGGTGGCGATGACATAGGTGGGCCATGACCATCCCATATGCTGGATATCACGCCCGCTCTCTGGTGGTTGAAACTCGGTCGGGGCTCAGGCTCTGTCAGACATGGCACTAGTGGCCATGGCAGCCTATAAATTGGGGTTGACTTGAGGGCCGAGCAGATTGATCCTCATGTGGGGTTTCTCGCCAGACTCACCAGGTACTTCTTCATTCGATGGCGAAGGCAGAATGCTGTGTTCTGCCTCCGGATTTCCCTATGAAGAGGGCTTGTGGACCAGTTGGGTGAGGATTGAATTGAAAACACAAGCTTCGGTTCAATTTAGTGCCAAGCGGAAGGCAGTTCCAATGTGCAGCAGTTTTTTTCGAGACATCTGGCACCGGGATAAGGGTGGATGTCAGATGTTTGCTCACACTAGAGTTTGTGTCTATGATAACCGGCAAATGGAGAAGTGGAGTCAAGAGGCCATGGAGGATTTCACACGCTGGTGCTTGTGAGATCCTCCAAACAGCAAGGTTTCTTTTTACTGGAGAGAGGGAGTCTGGTTTGTTTATGCCAGGTTCCCCCATGTGAAAAGTTTGGGTAGCATAGTACTCCCACGTGGATGTCTGGAAAGCACACCTCCATTGACCATTGCAGCTGAGGAACATGGCAGGTTCGTTCTGGTTGCTCAAGGGCGAAGTACCAAGGCCTGGAGTTGACATGGAGTCTCCTGAAGATGTGTTACAATGCAGGTTTGTTACCATGGAGATCTTACTATGTGCTGGTGGCTAAGGGGCCATGGAGGATTCATCTATCCTGAGGGTTTGACACTGGTTGAAGAATACGGTTTCTTTCTGGGGATCAGAGATGTTCTGTTGTGGGGCTCATAGACCAAATGTTGTATCATAAGTTGGTATTCCAGAACAGGCCTCTGAGGACAGATGCCTGAAAACTTCATTTAGGGTTCCAATGGAGTCCTAGGGGAATGTCAGGTTCAATCATCTGACTCAGGACCATTGACTTTGGTGTCTGCCTATATGTACGTGATCAGGGTGTTTCTGACTGTGCCTTTGTGTACAGAGTGGCCTCCAATATTAGGGTGGGCTCTGGGGCCTTGCAGGTTTCTCCTAATCTGGAACGTTTGGGTAACTTTGTGGGCACAGTTTCCTTGGGGATGGCAGGCACAGTCCTGTGGTGTGGCTCCAGACACCCCATACTGGAGGACATGTGAGCCATGGTTTTGTGAGAGAAGTCTGCAAACACAAACTCGGGTTAGGTTTAGTGGTGAGGTGATTGTAGGTCCAATGCATAGAATTGGAGGGCAGCTCATCAGGAACTGTAAATCAGGTGCACCGAAGGCGGTAGCACTGGCTTTTGTATCTGGATTGTGTGTCCATCATGGCCTCGGAATGCAGGTGTGGTCTAATGGGTCCATGGGAGATTTTTCCTTTCTAAGGATCCTGGCAGCTTCCAGTAGTATGGTGGCTTTCTCGTTGAAGGGAAGAGTGCTGTTTTCCATCTTAGAGGCTCCCCAAACAGGGATTTTAGAGATGGGCTGTGAGTCTGGGTGCCGGGAAAATGCCCCCCGTGTTAGGATTTGCGCCTAGGGGAGTACCAGGCCTGCAATGCGTGACCTGGAGGTGCAACTGAGAGCGAAAGTTTGATAGCATGCTAGTCTGAGTATCACAATGCCTGATGTGCCTAGGCCGGCCCTCATGAGTGGGCGTTGTCTCCTTGGCCATGCAGCTGTCTCCCACTTTAAGGTAGGACACCCATCCCAACTAACAGAATTCCTGCCAAGGAGAATGAGGAGTTCTCTATTGTGCTTCAGGTTCCCCCATTGTTAGGGATTCCAGCAAATGCCTGGGGACAGATGCCTGAATACCAAGGATGGGTAGAGATAAGGGACCTGATACATGGCCGGTCTCACATGCTGGATATTGGCCCGACTCTCTGAGCAGCTGACATGAGTTGACGGCTCGGGCTCTGTCAGACACAGAACTAGTGGTCATGGATGACTATAAATCAGGGATCCCTCGAGGGCCGAGCAGATTGATCCTCATGTAAAGTTTCTGTGAAGAATCACCAGGCCCTTCTTCTTTCTAAGGGGAAGGCAAAAAGCTGCATTGTGGCCCCAGAATTCCCTATCAAGAGGGCTTGGGGACCAGTAAAGTGAGGATGGAATTGTAAAACCAAGCTATGGTTCAATTCAGTGCCAAGCAAAAGACAGTTCCAGTGTGCAGTGGCTGATTCCAGATATCCAGCACCAGAGTAAAGGTTCATGTCAGATGTTTGCTCACGCTGGAGTTTTTGTCTATGATGACCAACAAATGGAGCGGTGGCGTCAAGAGGCTATGGAGGATTACACATGTTGGGGCGTGTGAGATGCTCCAAACAGCAAGGTTTCCTTCTACCAGAAAAGGGGAGTCTGGTTTATTTGCTCCCGGGTCACCCATGTGGAAAGTTTGAATAGCAGAGCACTCCCGCATGGATGTCTGGAAAGCACACCTCCTTTGACAGTTGTAGCTGAGGAACATGGCCGGTTTGTTCTGGTGGCTCTGGGGCGAAGTACCAAGGACTGGAGTTGACATAGAGTCTCATGAAGATGTGTCACAATGCAGATTTGTTACCATGGGGATCTTACAATGTGCTGGCGGCTAAGGGACCGTGTAGGATTCATCTACCCTGAGGGGTTGACACTGGTCGAAGATCAAGGTTTCCTTCTCGGACCAGAGATGTTCTGTTGTGGGGCTCACGGACCACATGTTGTATCATAAGTTGGTATTCCACGACAGGCCTCTGAGGAGAGATGCCTGAAAATTTAATCTAGGGTTTCAATGAAATCCTAGGGGAATATAAGGTCAATACTCTGACTCAGTACCATTGACTTCGATATCTGCCTAGATGTAGGTGATCAGGGTGCTCCAGACTGTGCATTTGTGTACAGAGTGGCAACCAGTATTGGGGTGGGCTCAGGGGCCTTTCAGGTTTCTCCTACCTGGAAGGATAGGGCAATACGATGGGCAAAATTTCCTTGGCAATGGTGGGCTAGTTCCTGTGGTGTGGCTCCAGAGACCCCATCCTGGAGGCATGTGAGCCATGGTTTTGGGAGGGAAGTCTGCAAACACAAACACGGGTTAGGTTTAGTGGTGAGGTGATTGTAGGCTCAATGCATAGACCTGGAGGGCAGCTCATCGGGAACTGTAAATTGCATGCCTCGAAGGTGGTAGCACAGGCTTTTGTATCTGGATTGTGTATTCACGATGGACTGGGAATGCAGGTGTGGTCTCATGTGTCCATGGGTGATTTTTCCTCTCAAGTATCCTGGCGGCTCCTTATAGTTTGTCAGCTTTCTCAGAGAGGGAAGAGTTCTGTTTTCCATATTAAGGGTGTCCCATAACAGGGATTGCAGAGACATACTCTGGCTCTGGGCACCTGGAAATACCCACCAAGGGTTAGGATTTGGGCCTCGGGCTTACCAGGCCTCCAGTGCAAGTCCTGGAGGTACAACTTAGAGCGTTTGTTTGAAAGCATGCTCAGGCTGAGGGTCACTATGCCAGCTTTTGCCCAGGGTGGCCTGCAGGAGTGGGCGTGGTCTCAATGGCCATGCAATAGGCTACCACTCTGAGTGTTGGACACCCTTCCCACATTCCAGGAATCCTGCCACGGGGAGGGAGGATTTCTCTCTTGTGTTTCAGGTTCCCCCATTGGTAGGGATTCCAGGAAAGTTCTGGGGACAGATGCATGAATATCAAGGATGGGTAAAGATGACTGCCCTGGTCTGTGGCCTGTCTCACATGCTGGTTATGGGCCATGCCCTCTGGGAGGCTGACATGAGGTTGGGGCTCAGGCTCTGTCAGACACAGCACTAGGGGCCAGGGCTGTCTATAATTAGGGGTTCCCTCGAGGGCCGAGTAGATTGATCCTCATGTGGAGTCTCTGGGAAGACTCACCAGGCCCTTCTTCTTTCTATGGGGAAGGCAGAATGCTGCATTTTGGCTGCAGAATTCCCTACCATAAGGGCTTGTGGACCAGTAGGGTGAGGATGGAATTGTAAATCCAATTTATGAATAAATTCAGTGACAAGCGAATAGCATTTCCAGTGTGCAGCGGCTGATTCGAATATCCAGCACTGGAGTAAGGGCAGACGTCAGATGTTTGCTTATGCTGGAGTTTCTGTCTATGATGACCAACAAATGGAGGGGAGGTGACAAGAGGTCATAGAGGATTTTCCACGCTGGGGCATGTGAGATGCTCCAAACAGCAAGGTTTCCTTCTACCAGACAGGAGCTGTCAGATTTGTTTGCTCGAGAGTCTCCCATGTGGAAAGTTTGGGTAGCAGAGCACTCCCACATGGAAAGCACACCTCTATTGACCATTGCAGCTGAGGAACATGGCAGGTTTGTTCTGGAAGTTCTGGGGCGAAGTAACAAGGCCTTGAGTTGACATGGAATCTCCTGAAGATGGCTCACAATGCTGGCTTGTTACCAGCGAGATCTTTGAATCTGCTGGTGGCTATGGGCCGAGAGGATTCATCTACCCTGAGAATTTTACACAGGTCCAAGAGCACAGCTTCCATCTGGAGAAAGGTGATGTTCTGTTGTGGGGCTCAGGGACCATATGTTGTATCATAAGTTGGCACTCCAGAACAGGTCTCTGATTACAGATGCCTGAAAACCTAATCTAAGGTTACAATGAGGTCATAAGGGCATGTCAGGTTCATACTTCTGACTCAGGAGCATTGACTTGGGTGTCTGCCTGGATTCAGGTGATCAGCGTGTTTCAGATTTGATTTGAATATCCAGCACTTGAATAAGCGTGGATGTCAGTTGTTTTCTCATGCTGGAGTTTGTGTCTATGATGACCAAGAAATGGATGGGTGGCCTCAAGAGGCCATGGAGGATTACCCACGCTCGGGCTTGTGAGATACCCCATATGGCAAGGTTTCCTTTTACCGTACAGGGGAGTCTGGTTTGTTTCCTCCAGGGTTCCCCATGTGGAAAGTTGGTATCAGAGCACTACCACTGGATGCCTGGAAAGTACACCTACATTGACCATGACAGCTGATGAACATGGCAGTTTCGTTCTGGTGGCTCTGGGGCAAAGTACCAAAGGCTTGAGTTGTCATGGAGTCTCATGAAGATGGGTCACAATGCTGATTTGTTGTCAGGGAGATCATAAAATGTGCTAGTTACCAGGGGGCCTTGCAGTATTCATCTACCCAGAGTGTTTGACACAGGTCCTAGAGCACGGCTTCCTTCTGGGGACAGGCGATGTTCTGTTGTGTGGCTCAGGGATCATGTTGTATCATAAATTGATATTCTGAACCACCCTCTGAGTACAGATACCTGAAAACCTAATCTAGTGTTCCAGTGAATCCTAGGGGCATGTCAGGTTTAATCTTCTGTCTCAGGACCATTGACTTGGCTATCAGCCTGGATGTAGGTGATATGGTGTGTCAGACTGCACATTTGCGTCTAGAGCAGCCTCCAGTATTCGGGTGGGCTGAGGGGCCTCGCAGGTTTCTCCTAATCTAGAGGGTTTGTGCAATAGTGACAGGCACGGTTTCCATGGGGAAGACAGGTACAATCCTGTGGTGTGGCTCCAGCTACCACAACCTGGAGGGCATGTGAGCCATGGTTTTGGAAGGGAAGTCTGCAAACACAAACTTGGGTTAGGGTTAGTGGCAAGGTGATTGCGGGCCCAATGCATAGACATGGAGGGCTGTTCGTCAGGAACTGTTAATCAGGTGATTCAAAGGCAGTAGCACAGGCTTTTTTCTCTGGATTGTGTGCCCAGGATGGCCTTGGAATGCAGGTGTGGCCTTTTGGGTCCATGGGAGATTTTTCCTCTCTAAGGTTCCTGGTGGCTCCCAATAGTTAGTGGCTTTCTCAGGGAAGGGAAGAGTGCTGATTTCCATGATAGGGGTACCCCAAAATAAGGATTCCAGAGACAGGCTCTGGGTCTGGTCCCCTGGAAAATCCCATCAAGTGTTAGGATTTGGCCTTGTTGCTTACCAGGCCTGCATGCGGGATCCTGGAGGTGCAACTGAGAGGGCTTGTTTGAAATCATTCTCAGGCTGAGGGTTACAATGCCTGCTTGTGCCCAGGGTGGCCCTCATGAGTGGGCATGGTCACCTTGGCCATGCAGCTGGCTCCCACTTTGAGGGTTGGACACCCATCCCAACAGCCAGAATCCTGCCATGAGGAAAGAGGAGTTCTCTATAGTGCTTCAGGTTCCCCCATTAGCAGGGATTCCAGCAAAGTTCTGGGGACCGATGCCTGAATAACATGGATGGGTAGAGATGACGGACATGAGCCATGGCCATTCTCAAATTGTGGATATAGGACCCGATCACTGGGTGTCTGCCACTAGGGCTTGGCTCAGGATCTGTCAG
This sequence comes from Neogale vison, assembly GCF_020171115.1. NCBI lineage: Eukaryota > Metazoa > Chordata > Mammalia > Carnivora > Mustelidae > Neogale > Neogale vison. Next base: position 78,332,984 of record NC_058095.1, read on the forward strand.
ACACAGCACTAGTGCCCAGGGCAGCCTATAAATCGGAGTTCCCTTGAGTGCTGAGCAGATTGATCCTCTTGTAGGGTTTCTGGGCAGATTCACCAGGCCCTTCTGGTTTCTATGGGGAAGGCAGAATGCTGTGTTGTGGCTTCAGAATTTCCTATCAAGAGGGCTTGTGGACCAGGAGGCTGAGGATGGAATTGTAAACCCAGCTATGGTTACATTCTGTATCAAGCAAAAGGCACTTCCAGTGTGCAGCAGTTGAATCAAATATTAAGCACCTGAGTAAGGGTGGATGTCAGATATTTGCTCATGCTGGAGTTTGTGTCTATGATGACCCACAAATGGAGGGGTGGCATCAAGACGTCATGGAGGATTTCCCAGGCTGGGGCTTGTGAGATGCTCCAAACAGTAAGGTTTCCTTCTAAAGGACAGGGGCATTCTGATTTGTTTGCTCCAGGGTCCCACATGTGGAAAGAATTGGTAGCATAGCTCTCCCACATGGAAGCCTGGAAACCACACTCCATTGAGCAGTGCTGCTGAGGAACATGGCAGGTTCATTCTGGTGACTCTGAGGCGAAGTAACAAAAACAGGATTAAACATGGAATCTCATGAAGATAGGTTACAATGCTGATTTGTTACCATGGAGATCTAAGAATGTGCTGGTGGCTAAGAGGCCATGCAGGATTCATCTACCCTGAGGATTTGACACAGGTCCAAAAGCCTGGATTCCGTTTGGGGACAGGAGATGTTATGTTCTGTGGCTTAGGGACCATATGTTGTATCATAAGTTGGTATTCCGGAACAGGCCTCTGAAGACAGATGCCTGAAAACCTAACCTAGGATTCCAGTGAAATCCTAGGGGCATGTCGGGTTCAATCATCTTACTCAGGAACCTTGACTCTGGTGTCTGCCTGGATGGAGGTGATCAGGGTATTTCAGATTGCACATTTGTGTCCAGAGTGGCATCCAATATTGTGGTGGGCTCATGGTCCTTACAGTTTTCTCCTTTTCTGGAGGGTTTTGGCAAATGTGACGGGCACAGTTTCCTTTGGGATGGTAGGCACAGTCCTTTGGTGTGGCTCCAGAGACCCCATCCTGGAGGGCATGTGAGCCATGTTTTTGCGAGAGAAGTCTGCAAACACAAACTAGGGTTAGGGTTAGCGGCATGGTGATCGCAGGCCCAATGCATAGACCTAGAGTGCAGCAAGTCAGGAACTGTAAATCAGGTGACTCGAAGGTGGTAGCACTGGCTATTGTATCTGGATTGAATTTTCAGGATGGCCTTGGAATGCAGGTGTGGTCTCATGGGTCCATGGTAGATTTTTCCTCTCAAGGATTCTGGAAGGTCCCAATAGTTTGGTGACTTTCTCAGAGAAAGTAAGAGTGTTGTTTTCCATCTTAGTGGTGCCCCAGGACAGGGATTCCAGACACAGGCTTTGGATCAGGGATCATGGAAAATCCCACCCAGGGTTAGGATTTGAGCCTAGGGGAGTACAAGGACTGCAATGCATGTCCTGGAGGTGCAACTGAGAGCATTTGTTTGAAAGCATGCTCAAGTTGAGGGTCACAATGTCTGCTTGTGCCCAGAAAGCCCTCAGGAGTGTGTGTGGTCTCATTGCTCCTGCAGTTGGATCACATTCTGAGGGTTGGACACCCATCCCACAGCCAGGATTCCTGTCATGGGGAAGGAGGAGTTCTCTATTGTGCTTCAGGTTCCCCCATTGGTAGGGATTCCAGCAAAGGTCTAGGGGACAGATGCCTGAATACCATGGATGGGTAGAGATGACCGACATGGGCCATCACCAGGCTCACATGCTGGATATGGGCGCCACCCTCAGGGTGGCTGACACGAGGTCGGGGTCAGGCTCTGTCAGCCACAGCACTAGTGGCCAGTGCAAACTATAAATCAGGGTTCCCTCGTGGGCTGAGTGGATTGATCCTCATGAGCAGTTTCTGGGCAGACTCACCAGGTCCTTGTTCTTTCTATGGGGAAGGCAGAATGCTACGTTGTGGCTCCAGAATTCCCTATCAAGAGGGCTTGCACACCAGTAAGGTGAGGATGGATTTGTAATCCGAAGCTAGTGTTATATTCAGTGCCAATCGAAAGGCTGTTCCAGTGTGCAGCGGCTGATTCCAATATCAGCACCTGAGTATGGGCGGATGTCAGATATTTGCTCAGGCTGGAGTTTGTGTTTATGATGACCGACAAATGGAGGGGTGGTGTCAAGAGACCATGGAGGATTTCCCACCCTGGGGTTTGTGAGATGCTCCAAATAGCAAAGGTTCTTTCTACCGGACAGGAGGAGTCTGGTTTGTTTGCTCAGGTTTCTCCATGTGGATAGTTTGTGTAGCAGAGCACTCCCGCATGGATGCCTAGAAAGCACATCTCCATTGACCATTCCAGCTGAGGAAAATGGCAGGTTCGTTCTGGTGGCTCGGGCACGAAGTATCAAGGCCTTGAGTTGACATGGAGTCTCATGAAGATGGGTCACAATGCTGGTTTGTTACCAGGGAGATCATAGAATGTGCTGGTTGCTAAGTGGCTGTGTAGGATTCATCTACCCTAAGGGTTTGACATAGGTCCACAGGCATGGTTTCCTTCTGCGTCCAGGAGATATTCTGTTCTGTGGCTCAGGGACCACATGTTGTATCATAATTTGGTGTTCCAGAACAGGCCTCTGAGGACAGATACCTGAAAACCTAATCTAGTGTTCCAATGAAGTCCTCGGGGCATGTCAGTTTCAATCTTCTGACTCAGGATCATTGACTTGAGTGTCTGCCTGGATGGAGGTGATCAGAGTTTTTCAGACTACGAATTTGAGTCCAGAGCGGCCTCCAATATTGAGGTGGGCTCAGGGACCTTGCAGGTTTCTCCTAATCTAGAGATTTTGGACAACAGAGAAGGGCACAGTTTTCTTGAGAAAGGCAGGCATAGTCGTTACATGTGGCTCCAGATACCACAACCTGGAGGGCACATGAGCCAGGGTTTTGGAAGAGAAGTCTGCAAACATAAACTCGGGTTAGGGTTAGTGGCGAGGTGATTGCAGGCCCAAAGCATAGACTTGGAAAGCAACTCATCAGGAATTGTAAATTAGATGACTCAAAAGCGGTAGCACAGGCTTTTGTATCTGCATTGTGTGTCCAGGATGGCTCTAGAATGCAAGTGTGGTCTAATGGGTCCATGGAGGTTTTACTTCTCTGAGTTACCTGGTGGGTCCCAATAGTTTGGTGGCTTTCTCAGGGAAGGGATGAGTGCTGTTTTCCATCCTGGAGTTTCCCCAAAATAGGGAATTTCAGAGACTGTCTCTGGGTCTGCGTCCCTGGATAATCCCACTAAATGTTAGCTTTTGGACCAAGGGGCATACCTGGCCTGCAATGCAGGATACTTTTGGGTCAACTGAGAGGGCTTGTTTGAAAGCATGCTCAGGCTGAGGTTCACATTGCCTGATTGTGCCCAGGGTAACCCTCATCATTGGGTGTAATCTTCTTGGCCCACTTTGAGGTGGACACCCATCCCAACAGCCAGGATTCCTGCCATGGAGAAGGAGGATTTCTCTATTGTGCTTCAGGTTCCCCCATTGGAAGGGACTACAGTTAAGGTCTACAGATATCTGAATACCAAGAATGGGTAGAGGTGACAGACTTGGGCCTTGGCCGGTCTCACATGCTGGATATGGCCACCAATCTCTGGGTGGTTGACACGAGGTCTTCGCTCAGGCTCTGTCAGACACAACACTAGTGCCCAGGGAAGCCTATAAATCGGGGTTCCCGTGAGCACCGAGCAGATTGATTGTCATGTGGAGTTTCTGGACAGACTCACCAGGCCCTTTTTCTTTCTACTGGGAAGGCAGAATGCTGCATTGTGGCTCCAGAATTCCCTATCAATAGGGCTTGTGGACCAGGAGGCTGAGGATGGAATTGTAAACCCAAGCTATGGTTAAATTCAATGTCAAGTGAAAGGCACTTCCAGTGTGCAGTGGTTGAATCTAATATCCAGCACTTGAGTAAGGGCGAATGTCAGATATTTGCTCATGCTAGAGTTTGTGTCTATGATGACCCACAAATGGAGGGGTGGCATCAAGAGCCATGGAGGATTTCCCAGGTTGGGGCTTGTGAGATGCTCCAAACAGAAAGGTTTTCTTCTACCGGACAGGGGCAGTCTGGTTTGTTTGCTATAGTGTTCCCCATGTGTAAAGATTGGATAGCATAGCTCTCCCGCATGGATGCCAGGAAAGCACACCTCCATTGACCACTGCAGCAGAGAAACATGGCAGGTTCATTCTCGTGGCTCTGAGGTGAAGAACCAAGACTGGATTGGACAAGGAACCTCATGAAAATGGATCAAAATGTTGGTTTGCTACCAAGGAGATCTTAGAATGTGCTGGTGTTTAAGGGGCCGTGAAGGATTCATCTAGCCTGAGGATTTGACACAGGTCCAAGAGCCTGGATTCCGTGTGGGGACAGGAGATGTTCTGTTGTGGGGCTCAGCGACCATATGTTGTATCATAAATTGGTATTCCAGAACAGACCTCTGAGGATAGAAGCCTAAAAACCTAATCTAGGGTTTGAATGAGGTGCTAGGGGAATGTCGGGTTCAATCTTCTGACTCAGGACCATTGACTCTGGTGTCTGACTGGATGCAGGTGATCAGGGTGTTCCAGAGTGTGCATTTGCATCCAGAGTGGCGTCCAATACTAGGGTGGGATCAGGGGCCTGGCAGGTTTCTCCTAATCTGGAGGGTTTGGACAACTGTGATGGGCAGTTTCCTTGGGGATAGCAGGCACAGTCCTGTGGTGTGACTCCAGAGCCCCCATCCTGGCGGGCATGTGCGCCATGGTTTTGAGAGAGAAGTCTGCAAACACAAACTCGGGTTAGGTTTAGCAGCGAGGTGATCATAGTCCCAATCCATAGACCTGGAGGGAAGGAAGTCTGGAACTGTAAATCAGATGACTTGAAGGTGGTAGCACAGGCAATTGTATCTGGATTTAATTTCCAGGATGGCCTTTAATGCAGGTGTGGTCTCATGGGTCCATGGGAGATTTTTCCTCTCAAGGATCCTGGCAGTTCCCAATAGTCTGGTGGATTTCTCGGGGAAGGGATGAGTGCTGTTTCCCAGCTTAGGCGTGTCCCAAAGCAGGGATTCCAGAGATGGGCTCTGGATCTAAGCGCTTGGAAAATCCCACCAATGGTTAGGATTTGGGCCTAGGGCCATACCAGGCCTGCAATGCGGGATCCTGGATGTGCAACTGAGAGTGTTTGTTTGAAATCATGCTCAAGCTGAGTGTCACAATGTCTGCTTGTGCCCAGGAGGCCATCAGGAGTTGGTGTTGTCTACTTGGCCATGCAGCTGGTTCCCATTCTGAGGGTTGGACACTCATCTGAAAGCCAGGATTCCTGCCATGGGGAAGGAGGAGTTTTCTATAGTGCTTCAGGTTCCCCCATTGGTAGGGATTCCAGCTAAGGTCTAGGGGACAGATGCCTGAATATCAAGGATGGGTAGTAATTATGGCCCTGGACCATGGCTGGTCTCACATTCTTGATATTGGCCCCACCCTCTGGGTGGCTGACAAGAGGTCGGGGCTCAGGCTCTGTCTGACACAGCACTAGTGGCCAGGACAAACTATAAATAGGGGTTCCCTCCTGGGCTGAGTTTATTGATCCTCATGCACAGCATCTGGGCAGACTCACCAGGTCCTTCTTTCTATGCGGAATACAGAATGTTGTGTTGTGGCTCCAGAATTCCCTATCAAGAGATATGGCGGACCAGTAGGTTGAAAATGAAATTGTAATCCAATGCTAGGATTAAATTCAGTGCCAAGCGAAAGGCAGTTCCAGTGTGCAGCAGCTGATTCCAATATCAGCACCTGAGTATGGGCGGATGTCAGATGTTTGCTCAGGCTGGAGTTTGTGTCTATGATGACCAACAAATGGAGGGGTGGCATCAAGAGGCCATTGAGGATTTCCCACCCTGGGGCTTGTGAAATGCTCTAAACATCAAAGTTTCTTTCTTCCTGACAGGGGAGTCTGGTTTGTTTGCTCCAGTTTCTCATGTGGAAAATTTGTGTAGCAGAGCACTCCCATATGGAGGCCTGGAAAGCACATTTCCATTGACCATTTCAGCTGAGGAACATGGCATGTTCGTTCTGGTGGCTCTGGGGCGTAGTACCAGGGCCTTGAGTTGACATGGAGCCTCATAAAGATGTGTCACAATGCAGGTTTGTTACAAGGAAGATCTTAGAATGTTCTGGTGGCTAAGGGGCTGTGCAGAATTCATATACCCTGAGTATTGGACACAGGTCCAAGAGCACGGCTTCGATCTGGGGACAGGAGATTTTCTGTTGTGGGGCTCAGGAACCATATGTTGTATCATAAGTTGGTATTCCAGAATAGGCTCTGAGGACAGATTCCTGAAGCCTAGGCATCTAGTGTTCCAAGTGTGTCCTAGGGCCATGTCAGTTTCAATTTTCTGACTCAGGATCATTGATCAGGGTGTTTCAGACTTTGTGTTTGTGTCCAGAGTGGCTTCCTATATTGGGGTGGGATAAGGAACTTTTGAGGTTTCTCCTAATTTGGAGGGTTTGGGCAAATGTGATGGGCAAAGTTTCCTTGGGGATGGCAGTCACAGTCCTGTGGTGTGGTTCCAGACACCCCATACTGGATGACATGTGAGGCATGGTTTTGGGAGAGAAGTCTGCAAACGAAAACTAGGTTTAAGCTTAGTGGCATGGTGATCGCAGTCCAATGAGTCGACTTGGAGGGCAGCTCGTCAGGAACTGTAATTAGGGTGACCCAATGGTGGTAGCATAGCCTTTTCTATGGCGTTGTGTGTCCAGGATGGACTCGGAATGCAGGTGTGGTCTCATGGGTCTATGGGAGATTTTTCTCCCATATGGTGATTACTCGAGATATTCATCACCTGAGTAAGGATGATGTCAGAGTTTTGTTCACACTGGCCTTTGTGTCTATGATGACCAACAAATAGAGGGGTGGCTTCAAGAGGCCATGGAGGATATCCCATGCTGAGGCTTGTGAGATGCTCCAAATAGCAAGGTTTCCTTCTACTGGACAGGTGGAGTCTAATATTTTGCTCCAGGGTCCCTCATGTGGAAATTTTTTGTAGCAGAGTCCTTCCACATGGATGCATGGAATGAACAAGTGCAATGACCATTGCAGTTGATGAACATGACAGGTTCGTATTGGTGGCTCTAAGGCCAAGAGACAAGGCCTTGACTTGATATGTAATCTCTTACAGATGGGTCCCAATACTGGTTTGCTAGCCAGTAGGGCTTAGAATGTGCTGGTGGCTAAGGGGCCATGAGGGATTCTCCTACCCTATGGGTTTGACACAGGTCGAAGTGCAGTTTCCTTCTTGGGACAGGAGATGTTCTTTTGTGTGGTTCAGGGTCCACATGTTGTATCCTAACCTGGTATTCCAGAAGAGGCCTCTGAGGTCAGATACCGGAAATGTAATCTAGGGTTTCTAAGATGTCGTAGGTGCACGTCAGGTTCAATTTTCTGACTCAGGACCATTGACGTGGGTGTCTTCCGGGATGTAGGTGATCAGGGTGTTTCAGACTGTGCATTTGCATCCAGAGTGGCTTCCAATATTGGGGTGGGCTCAGGGGTCTTGGAGGTTTCTCCTAATCAGGAAGGTTTGGGGAAATGTGATGGGTAAAGTTCCCTTGGGGATTCCAGTCACAGTCCTGTGGTGTGCCTCCGGAGAACCCATCCTGGAGGGCATGTGAGCCATGGTTTTGGGATAGAAGTCTGCAAACAAAAATTTGGGTTAGTGTTAGTTGCAAGGTGGTCACAGGCCCAATCCGTAGATGTTGAGGGCAGCTCGTCAGAAACTGTAATTAGGGTGATTGGAAGTCGGTAGCATAGACTTTTCTATCTGGATCGTGTGTCCAGGATGGGCTCGGATTTTAGGTGTGGTCTCATGGGTCCATGGGAGACTATTCCTCTCTAAGGATCCTTGGTGACTTTTTCGGGTAACTGAAGAGTGATGCTTTCCATCTTAGGGGTGCCCAAAACAGGGATTACTGGGAAGGTCTGAGTCTGGGTGCCTGGAACATCCCACCAAAGGTTATGATTTGGGCCTTGGGGCATACCAAGCCTGCAATGCGGGATTTTAGTGGTGCCACTGAGAGGGCTTGTTTGAAAGCATGCTCAGGATGAGGGTCACAATGCCTGTTTGTGCCCAAGGCGATCCCTAGGAGTTGGTTTTGGTTCATTGGACATGGAGCTGGCTCCCACATTAAGGGTTGGACACCCATCCCAACAGCCAGGTTTCCTGCCATGGAAGGAGGAGTTCCTTATTGTGCTTCAGATTCCCCCAATGGCAGGGATTCCAGCAAAGGTTTGGGGGCAGATGCCTGAATACCAAGGATTTGTAGAGATGATAGATTAGGGCCATGCTCGGCCCCACCTGCTAGATATAGGTCCCACTCTCTGGGTGGCTGACACTAGGTCGGGGCTCAACACAGCACTAGTGGCCAGGACAACCAATAAATCGGGTTTCCCTCGAGAGCGGAGCAGATTGACCCTCATGTGGGTTTTCTTGGCAGACTCACCAGGCACTTCTTATTTCTATGGGGAAAGCAGAATGCTGTGTTTAGGCTCTAGAATTCCTTATCAAGAGACCATGGGGACCAGTAGGGTGAGGATGGAATTGTAAGCACTAGCTAGGGTTCAAATCAGTGCCATGTGAAAGGTAGTTCCAGTGTGCAGCAGCTGATTCGAATATCCAGCACCAGAGGAAGGGTGGATGTCTGATATTTGCTCACACTGGAGTTTGTGTCTACTATGACTGACAAATGGAGGGGTGGCATCAAGAAGCCATGGAGGATTTCCCATGCTGAGGTTTGTGAGATGCTCCAAAAGAACAAGGTTTCCTACCACTGGACAGGTGGAGTCTGGTTTGTTTGCTCAAGGGATCCCCATGTGGAAAGTATAGGATGCAGAGGTCTCCCACACGAATGCCTGGAAAGCACACCTCAATTGACGATTGCAGCTGAGGAACATGGCAGGTTCTTTCTGGTGACTGTGGGGCAAATAACAAAGGCCTTGATTTGACATGGAATATCTTGCAGATGGGCCACAATGTGTGTTTGTTACCGGGGATATCTTAGAATGTGCTGGTGCCTAACGTTACATGCAAGATTCTCCTACACTGAGGGTTTGGCACAGGTCAAAGAGCATGGTTTCCTTATGGGGGCAGGATAGTTTCTGTTTTGTGGCTCAGGGACCACATGTTGCATCATAAGTAGGTATTCAGAACAGGTCCCTGGGGGCCGGTGCCTGAAAACCCAATCTAGAGTTCCAATGAGGTCCTAGGGGCATGTCAGGCTCAATCTTCTGACTTAGGACCATTGACTTGGCTGTCTGCCTGGATGGAGTTGTTCAGGTGGCTTCAGACTGCACATTTGCGTCCAGAGCGGCTGCCAATATTGGGGTGGGCTCAGGTGCCTTTCAGTTTTCTCCTAATATGTAATGTTTGGGAAACTGTGATGGGTACATTTTCCTTGGGGATGGCAGGCATAGTCCTGTGGTGAGCCTCGAGAGACCCCATCCTGGAGGGCATGTGAGCCATGGTTTTGGGAGAGAAGTCTGAAAACACAAATTCAGGTTCACGTTAGTGGGGAGGCGAATAGTCCCAATGCATAGACCTAGAGGGCAGCACATCAGGAACTGTAAATAGGGTGAATAGAAGGCAGTAGCACAGGCTTTTCTCTCTGGATTGTGTGTCCAAGATGGCCTTGGAATGCAGGTGTGGTCTCATGGGTCCATGGGAAAATTTTCCTCTCTCCGGATCACGGTGACTCTACATGGTTTAGTACCTTTTTCGGGGAAAGAAAGAGTGCTGTTTTACATCTTAGGGGTGCCCCAATACAGGGATTCCAGAGATGGGCTCTGGGTCTGGGCGCTTGGAAAATCCCATCAAAGGTTGAATTTGGGCCTAGGGACTTACCTGGCCTGCATGAGGGTTCCTGGTGGTGCCACTTTGAGGAGCTGTTTGAAAGCATGTTCAGGCTGAGGGTCACAATGCCTGTTTGTGCCCAGAGCGGATCTCAGGAGTGGACGTGGTCTCATTGGCCATACAGTTGGCTCCCTCTTTGAGAGCTGGACACCTATCCCAACAGCCAGCTTTTCTCCCATGGGAAAGGAGGAGTTCTCTATTACGCTTTAGGTTCCTCCATTGTCAAGGATTCCAGCAAATGTCAGGGACAGGTGCCTGAATATCAAGGATGGGTAGATGACAGACTTGGGTCATGGCCAGTCTCACATGCTGCATATGGGGCCCGCTTTCTGGGTGGTTGAAACTATGTCTGGTCTCAGGTTCTGTCAGACACAGAAATAGTAACCAGTGCAGCCTATACATCGGGGTTCCCTCGAGGGCCAGGCTGATTGATCCTCATGTAGGGTTGCTTGGCAGACTCACCAGGCACTTTTTTCTATGGGGAAGGCAGAATGCTGCGTTGTGGCTCCAGAATTTCCTATCATGAGCTCTTGGGAGCCAGTAGGTGGAGGATGAAATTGTACACACAAGCTACAGTTCAATTCAGTGCCAAGCAAAAGGCAGTTCCAAAGTGCAGTGTTGGATTCAAGATATCCAGCACCTGAATAAGGGTGGATGTCAGATGTTTACTCACTCTGGAGTTTGTGTCTATGATGGCTGACAAATGGAGGGGTTGCGTCAAAAAGGCTTGGGGGATTTCCCATGCTGAGGCTTGTGAGATGATCCAAAGAGCAAGGTTTCCTTGTAACAGACAGGGGGAATCAGGTTTTTTGCTCCAGTGTCCCCATGTGGAAAGTTTGGGTAGCAAAGCTCTCCTGCATGGATACTTGGAAAGCACTCCTCCACTTACCATTGCACTGAGGAACATGGCAGGTTCATTCTGGTGGTTCTGGGCGAAGTATCAAGGCCTTAAGTTGACAGGGACTCTATTACAGATGGGTCACAATGCTGGTTTGTTACCAGGGAGATCTTAGAATCTGCTGGTTGCTAAGGTGCCGTGCAGGATTCTCCTACCCTGATAGTTTGGCACAGGTCTAATATCGCTGTATCCTTCTGGGGACAGGATTTGTTTTATTGTGTGGTCAGGGACTACATGTTGTATACTAAGTTGGTATTCCAGAACAGGCCCCTGAGGACAGATGCCTGAAAACCTAATGTTGCATTCCAATGAGGTCCTAGGAGCATGTCAGGTTCAATCATCTCACTCAGGTCCATTTACTAGGCCTTTTTCCTGGTTGTAGGTGATCAGGGTGTTTCAGACTGTGCATTGCACCCATATTGGTGGCCAATATTGGGGTGGGCTCAGGGGCCTTAAGGTTTCTCATACTCTGGAAAGTTTGAAAAACTGTGACGGGCACAGTTGCCTTGAGGATGGCAGCCACAGTCCTGTGGTGTGGCTGCAGAGACCCCACGTTTGATGGCATGTGAGCCATGGTTTTGGGAGAGGAGCTGCTAATTCAAATACGGGTGTGGGTTACTGGTGATGTGATCGCAGGCCCAGTGCATAGACTAAGAGGGCAGGATGTCAGGAACTGTAATTAGCATGACTAGAAGGCGGTAGCACAGGCTTTTTTATCTGGATTTTGTGTCCAGGATGGACTCCAAATGCAGGTGTGGTCTCATGGGTCCATGCAAACTTTTCCTCTCTAAGGTTCCTGGTAGCTCCCCATAGTTTGGTGGCTTTTTCGGTGAAGGGAAGAGTGCTGTTTTCCATCTTAGGGGTGCCCCAAACAGGGACTCCAGAGACGGGCTCCGGGACTGGGCACCTGGAAAACCCCACCAAGGGTTAGTATTTGGTTCTAGGGGCATACCAGGCCTGCAATGCTGGATACTGGCGGTTCAGCTGAGACAACTTGTTTGAAAGCATACTCAGAATGAGAGTCACAATGACTGTTTGTGCCAAGGGCAGCCCTCATCTGTGGGTGTAGTCTCATTGGCCATGCAGCTGGCTTTCACTTTGGGGGTTGGACACCTATCCCAAACACCCAGATTTCCTCTTATGGGAAAGGAGGAGTTCTCTATTATGCTTTATATTCCTGCATTGTCAGGGATTCCAGCTAATGTCAGGGACAGGTGCCTGAATACCAAGGATGAGTAGATATGAGAGACATGTGCCATGGCCGGTCTCACATGCTGGATATAGGGCCCACTTTCTGGGTGCTTAAAACTATGTCTGGACTCAGGTTCTCTCAGTCACAGAAATAGTAGCCAGGGCAGCCTATACATTGGGGTTCCCTTGAGGGCCGAGCTGATTGATCCTCATGAGGGATTGCTTGGCAGACACACCAGGCACTTCTTCTTTCTATGGGGAAGGCAAAATGCTGCGTTGTGGCTCCAGAATTCCCTATCATGAGCTCTTGGGGTCCAGTAGGTTGAGGATGGAATTGTAAACACAAGCTACGGTTCAATTCAGTGCCAAGCAAAAGGCAGTTCCGATGTGCAGTGCTGGACTCAAGATATCCAGCACCTGAGTAAGGGTGGATATCAGATGTTTGTTCACTCTGGCGTTTGTTTCTATGCTGGCTGACAAGTGGACCAGGTTGCGTCAAGAAGGCTTGGGGGATTTCCAAGAGATTCTCAATGCTGGCGCGAAATAAAGCTTTGCTTGACATTCATTTTCTATCAGTCTCGTGCCTTTGATTACAGACACTAACATTGGAGGGGGAACCCAGATTCAAATGACAAGAACTGAGCCAGCATCGGAATTTTTGGGAAAAGCCTCCAGAAGTAAGATCACAGGATCCTATCTGTCTATCTGGTTAGAGCTCCAGGGTATGGCCCACCAGGGAGAAGATGGATGGAGCCGTGCTCCCAGGGCTGGAGTAAATGCGGGGACGCACCAACCCTCAGCTGGTAGATCGATGGGGGGTTTCGAGTCCTCCAGGCTGTCGCAAAGGTCTTTGACGCCCCCAGTCAGTCAGGGGCCTGCCGGGGGTTCGAGTCCCCCTAGACGTTTGGGGGGTTCGAGTCTCCCTACACGGCCAGGGGTTTTGAGTCCCCCTAGATGGTCAAGGGGTTGGAGTCCCCATGGGCGGTTGGGGGATTTGAGTCCCCCTAGACAGTCAGGGGGTTCGAGTCCCCCTGGGCATTTGGGGGGTTTGAATCCCCATGGGTGGGTGGGGTTTTCGAGTACCCCTGGGTGGTTGAGGGGTTTGAGTTTCCCTAGGTGGTCGGGGGATAAAGCCCCCACCAGTGGCAGGTTATGGGTAAGAATCCTTGGGCCTGCGGTTGTCTTTTCCTGGTCCTTTTGTTGTCTGTTGTGTTGTTTGTTATTATTGAAGGAATGGGGCAAGCAGAGAGTAAGGGGACTCTGACTTCATCTCTCCGTTCTTCAAAATAGATGTAAGGCTTCTCGCACACTCATTTTGTGTGTTAAGGGCTAAGACTGGAGTCAACTGGGGTTAGTCGAATGCCGGGTTAAGGTGCCCAATGCTGGATCATTGGAGCCGGGTGTGGAATATAATGCCTAGTGGGCCATTTTTGGTAAGCAGAACTGGCACTGCGGGAAGAACCGACCTCGAGACAGACACTTTAAGGAATATTCCCAAGCAGTTGCAGAAACTCCCTTTGTTTTGGGGAATTCCTTGCATTTTCTGGCCCAATGTGGACTGCATAGCCCCTCCCCCTTGCTTGCTGGAAAGCATGGCATCTGACGTGGAGATCGTTATTTGTCTGTCTCAAGGTTTTAATGGGTAATTGTTAAAGTGACTTCTGAAGTCTTTGGTAACCTGAAACTCTGAAGGGTTGCTTGAATGACAAATGGAATTAAATATGTTGGACATGTAGGTCTTAACCAAATGGGATAAAATGCTACAGCATTGGCTGCTGGAACTGGGTTTGTGCTTTTGAAATCTGCTGGTGAACACGTTCTGTGCTTAACTGATTGATAAATTTGCCACCTAAAGAATTCTGTTGTACTGACTCACAATTGGTTTATATTTAGTCTTCAGTAGAGGTTCAGGTGTTTCTAAGAGTACAAAATTCTCTTAAGTGTAATTAAGATTGAAGGAAATGAGAAAAGCAACTCTGTATGTAAAAACTAGGAGATATGTAAAAGTTTGAATCTGAAAAGTGCCTGACTATGTGAATGTGTCTTTATGGCTCCACTTCCGCTACGGAGTCTGAGTGGGCTGCACTCTGAGTCTTGCAGGGCATCATGCGGCATAACGGTCATCTACTTCACAGAGTGTCCTGGTCCGGGGTTTATAGGGACAGACCTTAGCTAAGACACTCCTAAGTTCCCCCTAGGGATATTAGCAGGACAGCATCTGAAAGATGCCCTGCACTTTGTCTGCAACATCATTCACAATGGAAGGGAAACCTAGTAATCTCATTACTTGCTTATTAAAAAAAAAAGACACTTGTATAGGAAAGCTGGTTTTCTCTCTGTTTAAAAAGACAAAGTTTTCTTAAGTTAATTGATCTGTTATGGTTTTCTCTTTGCCTGCCCAGAAAATTCAGTTTCTATGTTTTGTTTTATCAGGTGTTTAACATCCCTAATTATACTTAGGCATGTGTTTTAAAACTTTCTAAGGTTTTAGCAATTGTTGACAGGATTTAAACCAATGATAAACCTTGGGTTACATTTCGGAAAATGACATGCATTTCCTAAAGTTTTGACACGTTGATAGATCACCACTTGAATTGTGATTACGAAAATGTTACGTGTCACAGAAGTAACATGATTTTCTTGCCAGTTACATTGTAAATTTTCATCTCACCAGCTCTTTACCATATCTGTTCTGAGTTTTTGTCATTTTTAATTGTTTTAATTATCTTGGAGGATAAATTCCGTCTTAAAGAAAATTCATATGGGAGACTTTCAGGACAAATACAGGTCTTTGATATGTTGAAATTCTGGAAATGAAATGAGTGAGAATTTACAGAAATAAAAGCTGCATTTGGACTAAACCTTAATTATTAACATGGGTCTGGTGAACTGAAAGTCTGTAATGATATATCCCTTGATGTTTTGTCTTATGTTTGGGTCTTCCAGACTAGGGAAACTTATTCTTAAGTTATCTGTAACTTACTGAGATAAAGTGTAGTCATTTGTAATCAAATCAAGGTATTCAATTCTTTCTCTCTATCTGAACCCTCTGAAATCAAAAGGCTTCAGCAAGTATTCTTTCTTCCATGGCAATCAGTCATTTGCATAAGTTCAATGAGAATCCGTTCTCCTTGTAACAGGTCAACATTGGAAATATTGGTTATTTTATTTTACCATGGCTTTGACTGGAATGCCATATTAGAAAAGACTCAGATATGACTAGACAGCTTAAAGGAACTAAGGTTGACTTTATAAAACCTGGAATTGTAAAGCCCTTTGGAAATGTTGGCCTGATACCTTGCTTCCAGTGTTCCCAGCAGCCTCACCAGATGAGTAAAAGGATGTTACTTCCCGGCAGATGCAGGAACCTTAGGATTCTTTGCGGGCCTCAGGAAGATGAATTCACTCAAATCAACAGGTATGGCAGGCATGTCTGATGGCAAGTATGTAGCTTGGCTTCTGGCATGGAGAGGCTATCATAAGTTCAACCTAGAGATCCCTTATGAGAAGTACCAGCAGAGCAGATTCTAAAAGATTTATATGATCCCTTGCTGTTCTTGTTGAGCTTATGTAACAATTAGGCCAAGCTTGTTAAAACTGAATTTGTTTTTCAAATAAGTTACTTCTGATTTGACTATCTCTGAAAACGAGGGTTATTTTAGAGAGAAAAATTATGTTTTAATAACACACCTTTATGGATGTTAAATTCTAGATTTGATTGTCTTTATTTTTTTTAAAAGATTTTATTTATTTATTTGACAGACTGAGATCACAAGCAGGCAGAGAGGCAGGCAGAGAGAGAGGAGGAAGCAGGCTCCCCGCTGAGCAGAGAGCCGGATGTGAGGCTCGATCCCAGGACCCTGAGATCATGACCTGAGCTGAAGGCAGCGGTTTAACCCACTGAGCCACCCAGGCGCCCCTTGATTGTCTTTAAATGTTTGTTTACTTAAGCTAGACGACTTGAGGTAAACTTCAGGGAAGTTGCACGATAGCTCACTTAGACGATTTTGCTCTGTCAGTCAGTCACCCCAGATATAGGGAACTTCAGAAAATTGAAGGATTTGAAGGGAAGAATCTGACAGAGTTAATGGGAAGAGCAGAAAAGGTGTTTAACAACAGGGATGCACAGGAGGATGAAAAACAGACCAAAAAAACTGGTTAAGGTTTTGGCATTACATGAGGCAGAGAGGAGATGGGTAGGGGATAGTAAATAGAAGGAAAAGCCTAAGCACAGAGAAGGCAGGCGGGAAGACTTAGATTCAGATCAGTGTGCTTACTCTAACGGAAGAGGACATTGGGCCAGGGAGTGCCCCAAAAGGAAGACAACAATGCTTGAAACCAGAGATTGAAGGGGTTATGGTTCCTAGCCCCTCCCCGAACCTCGGGTAAAAATTGAAGTGGAGAGGATATCATTTTATTTCTTGGTGGACATGGGAGCCAAATTTTCATCATTACTTAAAACTATTGGAACACTACTTGGAGAGAAAGTCTGAGTACAAGGAGCCAATGACACAGAGAGACATAAATGGGCAACAGAAAGGACTTTAATTTTGGCCTCAGGAAGAGTTAAACATCTATTTTTGGTCCTCCCTAATGCCCCATATGACTTGATGGGAAGAGATCTCCTCCACAAGTTAAGAGCTGGCATTCAGTTCTCAGAAGGAGGCATGACTGTAACCTTGAGACAACCCACTGTACAAGTGCTTATGGAAGCAGTAGATGAATACCTTCTTTAAGAGCCAGTCTCAAAACCAGAGGAAACAAAGTTGGGTGAGCCTTCTCCAAATCCTACAGGAGGAGTTTCCGAGGTCTAGGCAGAAGGGAAGTCCCCTGCCTTGGCCAAGGCACAACCTCCAGTGGCGACAGCTATGGCTGTTCGCATTCAGCAGTACCCACCTTCCGCGGGAAGCAAAGGAAGGGATCAGAAAACACATTAACCACCTCCAAGGAGAGGGTATCCCAGTTCCTTACAAATCTCCATGGAACACATATTTGCTGCCCATCAAAAAGGCCGAGATTAGGGAATACCGGCAGGGGAGTACAAGACTTGCAGGAAGTTAATAAATGGGTTGAAGATATCCACCCGACAGTGCCAATCCTCTATACCCTACTCTCTCTCCTAGGGCCCAAAAGAACTGTGGTACCGTCTTAGAACTCAAGGATGTATTTTTTCTGCATATCTTTAGCAAAGTAATTCTCAGCACATTTTTGCTTTTGAGTGGTCTGGCCCACAGGAAGGATTCCAATGCCAGCTCACCTGGACAAGACTTCCCCAAGGGTTCAAGAATTTGCCACTATCTTCGACGAGGCCCTACAGGAGGATTTGCGTGAGTACAGAACCTCCAACCTAGGACTCACTCTGTTGCAGTACGTTGATGACTTGCTAGTAGCCACTGAGGATTAGGAGTCATGTTGGAGGGGGAAGAGAGCTCTCTTACAGACTCTGCACAAAAAAGGGTATTAGGTGTCAGCAAAGAAAGCACAGCTCTTTCAGAGCCATGCCACTTAAAGGCTTTGATCTCCATGAGGGAGTGCATTCACGGTCCGAGTCCAGGAAACAGGTGATCACCCGATACGCCCCCCACCACGTCCCGACAAGTGAGAGAGTTTCTTGGGACAGTGTGCTACTGTAGGCTGTGGTACCATGGTTAGCGGAGATGGCCTGACCTCTCTACAAACTGGCAAAAGGAGTGGTCACTATGAGAGAGTGGACAGCTGAGGCAGAAGGAGCATTTCAGAAATTACAAACAGCCTTAATGAGTGCTCCAGCATTGGCCATCACAGATGTTACCAAGCCCTTCCACATTGCCTGGGACACCAAAAGGGGACTGATCTGATTTCAAAAGGAAACCATTTAGCAGATCAAGCTGCAAAGTAAGGAGCCTGAGAAATAGTGCAAAAGCTGGTTACACTCCCGGCTCTAGCCCTACCAGAAAAACCAGACTATTCAGAGGAAGATTTAAACTATTTACCAAAATGGGATAAATTAGACTATAAGGATACTGGGCTAAGACTAAAAGAGGAAATTTAATTCTTCTTCGAAGACTAGATAAGAAGTTAGTAGACCAGATACATCAGGGTACTTATTTGGGGATACGCAAAATCAAGGACCTTATAGGCAAGCAATTCCAGGTTTCTAAATTATGGAATATGGCTCAGGATGTAGTTGCTAGATGTGCTCAATTCCAGGCAGTTGAAGTGGGAGGAACTATAATGGGAAGATGGAAAAGAGAAAGAGGTAAGGAACCAGGAATTTATTGGGAAATTGATTTTACAGAAATGAAACCTCTAATATATGGACACAAGTATATGTTAGTTTTTGTAGATACCTTACCAGGCTGGGTACAGATTGTTTCCACCAAGCGTGAGATGGCAGGAGGTGTAGGCAAAAATGGTTACTAGAAGAAATATTTCCTAGGTTTGGGCTGCCTCTCTGAATTGGGTCAGACAATGGCCCTGCATTTGTGATCTCAGTCTCACAGACATTGGCCAAGGCCGTGGGCACAAATTGGAAACTACATTGTGCCTATCGGCCCCAGAGTTCTGGGCAAGTAGAGAGAATGAACCAGACTATTAAAAAGACCTTGACAAAACTAATTCTGGAGACTGGCATTGGATGGGTGGATCTCCTTCCTTCGCCCTCCTCAGAGAATGATGTACACCCTATTTAAACAAGGTGTCCCCATTTGAAATAATGTTTGGGTCTACGGCCATACCACCCTGATCATGACCGATTTTGTCTGAACTCATAAGCTAAGCAGGGTCGGGCCTGTTTAGTACTTGGATGGGAAATAATGTTTGGGAGACCGCCCCCTGCCCTGCTCTGTTCTCGGCTATAGAGGTTGCCCTAGAAGAAATTACTGATCAGTCTGTACTCCAGTCACTTCAGGCATTACAGTCTGTCTTAAAAAAAAAAAAAAAAAAAGCCCATGCCGGGATCCAGACTGCCCACACTGGGATGGAGACGGTGATGTTAATATATCCTTACCAACACAAGGACTTGGATTGGACATGTCACTACCAAGTGGAGAACTTGGAGCCTCGTTGAAAGGGACTGTTTACTGTTATCCTGGTCACCCCTACAGCAATAAAAGTAGGAGGCATCAGGGTCTGGATTCACGAGGGTCACATCAAGTGAGCTGAGGATGAAGATGCCCCCCAGAGGTAGAAGCCTCAGCCAATGGACCCCGCTGACCATGGACTAAAGCTAAGACTCAAAAGACTATGAGTTTATTGTTGCTCTTATTGTTACCTGTTTATGTAAAGTATAGGTAGGACATTAGATGAAGCAGTAAGGGCTAACTCATCAGCCGACTGTGTACTAGTTTCATTTGTACAAAAGAAAATTAGAGTGATAAAAATGTTAGACTTACATGCTCAATATAACCCCTTACAACCAGAGAACATAGAACTGGCTGAAAAGTCAAGGATTAGACTTATCTCCAAAGAAAAGAGGGAATGTAAGGGCCTGGTTTTCCAGAGGGCATCATTTTGTGTTTAAGTAGTGAACTTAGATTGACCCTATGCACTAAACTTAGATTGACCCTGCCCCACCCAGAGGAACTTAACTGCAGAGCCTAGGTACAAGGGCAGGTCAGGCCAGATGAAGACATTCAATCAGTGGGGCACGCATATATCTCCTAGGGTAAATTAAAATTCAGTTGGGCACACGTGTGTTACTTAGCATTTTTTTTCTGTGTGAGGCAGACATACCATGCATGTGCAGTATTCTCTGTGTACTACAATCTCATTGGCCACCTGTGTATAGCCTGAATAAATTAACTCTATAAAAGTTAGTCTGTGAGGCAGGGAGGGGTCGCCTCTTTGCAAGAGATGGCCCTGAACGGTCAGTTTGATTCTCGATGCTTGGCACGAAATAAATCTTTGCTTGACCTTCGCTTTGTATCAGTCCTGCTACGTTGATTATGGACCATAGCACCCCAATTTGCAGATATTCCAGGAAAGGACTGGGGAGAGATGCCTGAATAACAAGGATGGGTAGGGATAATGGACTTCAGCCATGACTGGTCTCACATGCTGGGTATGGGCCCCACTCTCTGGGAGGAGGGCACTAGGTCGGGGCTCAGGCTCTGTCAGACAAAGAACTAGTGGCCAATGTAGCCTATAAATTGTGGTTCCTTCGAGGGCTGAGCAGATTGATCTTCAAGTGGGGTTTCAGGATGGACTCACCAGGCACTTCTTTCTATGGGGATGGCAGAATGCTGTGTTGTGGCTAGAGAATTCACTTGACTTCACATGGAATTTTTGCTTATGGGCTTCAATGCTAGTTTGTTACCAGGGAGATCTTTGAATGTGCTGGTGGTTAAGGGGCCATGCAGGATTCTCACACCTTGAGGGTTTGACACATTTTGAAGGACACAGTTTTCTTCTAGGGATAGGAGATGTTCTGTTCTGTGTCTCAGGGAACACATATTGTATCCTAAGTTGGTATTCCAGAGCAGGTCTCTGAGGGCAGATGCCTGAAAACCTTATCTAGGGTTCCAAGGAGGTTCTAGGGGCATGTCAGGTTCAATCTTCTGATTCAGGATCATTGACTTGGGTGTCTGCCTTGATGGAGGTGATCAGGGTGTTTCAGATGCACATTTGCGTCTAGACTGGCCCTCAATATTGGGATGGGCTCAGAGGTCTTGCAGGTTTCTCCTAAACTGGAGGGATTGGGCATATGTGATGCCCACAGTTTCCTTGGGGATGGCCGGCACAGCCCTCTGGAGTGGCTGCATAGACCCAGTCCTGGAGGGCATGTGAGCCATGGTTTTGGGAGAGAAGTCTGCAAATATGAACTCAAGATAGGGTTAGATGCGAGGTGATTGCAGGCCCAATGCATAGAACTGGAGGACACCTGATCAGGGACTGTAATTATGGTGACTCAAAAGTGGTAGTACAGGCTTTAATATCTGGATTGAGTGTCCAGGATGGCCTCGGAAAGCAGGTGTGGTCTCATGAGTCCATGAGAGATTTTCCCTCTAAGAATCCCAGTGGCTCCCAATACTTTGGTGGCTTTTTAGGGGAAGGGAAGAGTGCTGTTTTCCATCTTAGGGGTGCCCCAAAATAGGGATTCCAGAGATGGGCTCTGGGTCTGGGCGCTTGGAAAATCCCACTAAGGTTTAGTATTTGGTCCTACCAGGCCTTCCATGCCCGACCCTGGTGGTGCAACTGAGAGGGATGGCTTGAAAGCATGCTCAAGCTGAGTGTCACAATGCCTGTCTGTGCCCATGATGGACCTCAGGAGTGGAGGCCATGGAGGATTTCTCACTCTGCGGTTTGTGAGATGCTCCAAACAGTAAGGTTTCCTTCTACTGGACGGGGGAGTCTGGTTTGTTTTTTCCATGGTCCCCCATATGGAAAGGTTGGTAGCAGAGCTCTCCCTCATGGATGCCTGGAAAGCACTACTCCATTGACCATTGCAGCTCAGGAACATGGCAGGTTCGATCTGGTGGCTCTGGGGCAAAGTTCCAAGGGGGCTGAGTTGACATGGAGTTTGATGCTGTTCGATCACAATGCTGGTTTGTATCCAGGGAGACACTGGAATGTTGGGATGGTCAAAGGCAATGCAAGATTATGATACACTTGGTCTTGGACACAGCTACCAAGAGCAAGGTATCCTTCTGGGACAGGAGGGGTCTGTTGTGTGGCTCAGGGACAACATATTGGAATATAAGATGGTATGGGGGAACAGTCCTCTCAGGACAGGCTCCTGAAACCTAAGCTAGGACATTGATGAAGTAATAGGAGCATGTCAGGTTCAATATTCTGACTCAGGGCTTTTGACTTGGATGTTTGCCTGGAGGCAGGTGGTCATTGTGTGTCACAATGTACACTTGGGTCCAGACCATTCTTGGAAATTGAGGTGGGCTCAGGGGCTTTGTACTTTGCTCCTAAGCTTCAGGGTTTGGATAACAGTTAAGGGCAGAGTTTCCTTCAGGAGTGTAGTCACAGTCATCCAGTGTGGCTCCAGAGGCCCCATCCTGGAGTGCATTTGCCACAGGGTTTTGGAGACAAATCTGCAAAGGCGAACTAGGGTTCGGGTGAGGCCCGAGGTGATCGCAGCCCCGATCTGGAGGCTCTGAGGGCAGCTCATTGTGTAGTAAATAAGGTGTCATTGAGGCAGTTGGGCAGACTTTTCTGTCTGGATTGTGTGTCCAGAACGGTCGCAAAATGTAGCGGTGGCTTCATGGGGCCATGGAACATTTTAATCTCTGGGGATTTTGCCCATCTACCAAGAATTTGCTATCTCTGGGTGAAGAGAAGACTGCTGTTTTCCGTCTTAATGGACCCCACAAGAAGGATTCCAGGGACAGTTTCTGGGTCTAGGCGACTGAAAAACACCAACGAGGTTGAGGATTTGCCCCTAGGGGCCTGGATGTTCCACTCTGCAGGCTCCTGGTCCAGCTACCATGGGCATTTGTTTGGAAGCAGGTTCATGCTGATGGTCACAATGCCTGTTTGTGCCCAGGGTGGCTCCCATGTGTGGCCGTGTTCTCATGTCCATACAGCTGGTTCCAACTCTCAGGGTTGGACACCCATCCCAACAGCCAGATTTCTTGCCATCAGGAAGGAGGAGTACCCTTGTGCTTCAGGTATCCCATAGGCAGGGATTTGAGCTACGGACTGGGCACAGAGGCTTGAATGTCCAGGTTGAGTAGAGATTATGGCTTTGGGCCACAACAAGTCCCACCTGCTGGAAATGGGGCCCACTGTCTGGGTGGCTGACTGGAGGTCGTGGCTCAGGCTTTGTAGAGAGAGCCTTAGTTCCCATGTTGGCCTAAGATATTAGGGTGTTGTCAAGGGCCCGACAGGTGGATCCTCATGTGGGGTTTCTTGGAAGACTCACCAGGCAATTCTTCTTTCTTGGGGCAGGCAGAATGCTGCGTTGTTGCTTCAGAATTCCCTATCAAGAGGGCTTGTGGACCAGGAGGGTGAAGATGGAATAGTAAACACACGCAACTGTTAAAGTCATTACCAAGTGGAAGGCAGTTCCAGTGTGTAGCGGCTGATTGGATATATCCAACACCTGAGTAAGTGCGGATGTCAGCTCTTGGCTCACATAAGAGTTTGTGTCTATGATGACCAACAAATGGAGGGTGGTGTCAAGAGGTCATGGATGATTTCCCTCGGAGGGGCTTGTGAGATGCTCCAAACAGCAAGGTTTCCTTCAACCGGAGAGGAGGATTCTGGTTTGTTTGCTTCAGGGTCCCCCATGCAGAAAGTTTGTGTAGCAGAGCATTCCCATATGGATGCCTGGATAGCATACCTCCATTGACCATTGCAGCAGAGGAACATGGCAGGTTCATTCTGTTGGCTCTAAGGCGAAGTACCAAGGCTTGAGTTGACATGGAGTTTCATGAGGATGGATCACAACGCTGGTTTGTTACCAGGGAAACCTTAGGATGTGCTGGTGGCTAACGGGCCTACAAGATTCATCTACCCTGAGGATTTGACACAGGTCCAAGAGCACGGTTTCCTTCTGGGGACAGGAAATGTTCTGTTGTGTGGTTCAGGGACGACATATTGAAATATAAGTTGGTATTCCAGAACAGGCCTCTGAGGACAGGTGCCTGAAAACATAATCTAGGGTTCCAATGAAATACTAGGGGCATGTCAGGTTCAAATATCTGACTCAGGCCCATTGACTTGGATGTCTGCCTGGGTGTAGGTGATCAGGGTGTTTCAGACTGCACATTTGAGTCCAGAACAGCCTCCAGAATTGGGATGGGCTCAGGGTCCTTGCAGATTTCTCCCATCTGGTGGGTTTGGGCAACGTTGATGGCACAGTTTCCTTGGGGATGGCAGGTACAGTCCTGTGGTGTGGCTACAGAGACCCCATCCTAGAAGGCATATAAGTCATGGTTTTGAGAGAGAAGTCTGTAAACACAAACTTGGCTTAGGGTTAGTGGTGAGGTGATCACAGGCCCAAAGCATCGACCTGGAGTGCAGCTCGTCAGGATCCGTAAATCAGGTGACTCAAAGGTGGTAGCACAGGCTTTTGTATCTGGACCTGTGCCAAGCCCTCAGGGTAGGAGAATCCTGCATGGCACCTAAGACACCACCACCTTCTAAGATCTCCCTGGTAACAAACCAGCATTGTGACCCATCTGCAAGAGATTCCATGTCAACTCACTGCCTTGGTACTTCGCCCCAGAGCCAGCAGAACGTACCTGCCATGTTCCCCAGCTGCAATGCTCAATGGAGGTGTGCTTTCCAGGCATCCATGCGGGAGTGCTCTGCTACCTAAACTTTCCACATGGGGGACTCTGCAGCAAACAAAGCAGGCTCCACCTGTCCAGTAGAACGAAACCATGCAGATTGGATCATCACACAAGGTTCAGCGTGGGAAATTCTCTAAGGCTTCTTGATGCTACCCCTGCATTTGTCGGTCATCAAAGACACAAACTCCAGTGTGAGCAAATATCTGACATCTGCCCTTTACTCAAGTGCTGGAGATCTCGAATAAGCCGCTGCACATGGGAACTGCCTTCCACTTGGCACTGAATTGAACTGTAGCTTGTGTTTACAATTCCGTCCTAACCCTACTGGTCCCAAAGCCCCCTTGATAGAGAATTCTGGAGACACAATGCCAAATTCTGCCTTCCCCATAGAAAGGACAAGTGTCTGATGAGTCTGCCCAGAAACACCACATGAGAATCAATCTGCTCTGCCCACGAGGGAACCCCGGTTTATAGGCTTCCCTAGCCACTAGTGCTGTGTCTGACAGAGCCTGAGTCCCGACCTAGTGTCAGCAATCCAGAGAGTGGGCCCCATTCCATCATGTGAGACCCACCATGGGACAAGTCTGTCATCTCTACCCCTCCTTGGTATTCAGGCAACTTTTCCCTAGACTTTTGATGGAATCCCTGCCAATGGGGGAACTTGAAGCACATAGAAACTCCTTCTTCCCCATGGCAAGAAACCTGGGTATTGGGATTGGTGCCCAAACCTCAAAGTGGGAGACAGCTGCATAGCCAATGAGACCAAGCCCACTCCTGATGGCTGCCCTGGGCACAAACAGGCATTGTGACCCTCAGTCTCAATATGCTTTTAACCAAGCCCTCTCAGTTGCACCACCAGGATCCCGCTTTGCAGACCCGGTACATACCTAGGCCCAAATCCTAACCCTTGGTTGGATTTTCTAGGCCAAGAGACAGAGGGCCCGTCTCAGGAATCCCTGTTTTGGGGCACTCCTAAGATGCAAAACAACACTCTTCCCTTCCCCCAAAACGCCACCAAATTATGGGGAACCACCTGTATACTAAGAGAGGAAAAATCTCCCATGGACCCATGAGACCACAACTGCATTCCGAGGCCATCCTGAACACACAATCCAGATAGAAAAGCCTGGGCAACCGCCTTCCAGTCACCCTAATCACAGTTCCTGACAAGCTGCCCTCCAGTTCTCCACATTGGGCCTCTGAGCACCTCGCCACTAACCCTAACTGAATTTGTGTTTGCAGACTTCTCTCCCAAAACAATGGCTCACATGCCTCCAGGATGGGGTATCTGGAGCAACACAACAGGACTATGCCTGCCATCACCAAGGAAACGGTGCTCATCACAGTTGCTTAAACCTTCTAGATGAGGAAAAACCTGCAATACCCCAGAGCCCACCCTAAGATTGGCGTCCACTCCAGACACAAATTCACAGTCTGAAACACCCTGACCACCTACATCAGGCAGACAGCCAAGTCAATGGTCCTGAGTCAGAAGATTGAAACTGACATGCCCCTAGGACCTCACTGGAACCCTAGATTAGGTTTTCAGGCATCTGTCCTGAGGGACCTGTTCTGGAATACCAACTTATTATACAACATGTGGTCCCTGAGCCACACAACAGAACATCTCCTGTCCACAGAAGGAAACCGTTCTCTATGACCTGTGCCAAACCATCAGTGTAGGAGACTCCTGCACGACACCTTAGCCACCAGCTAAGACCTCGCTGGTAACAATCCAGCATTGTGACCCATTTTCCTGAGACTCCATGTCAACTCAAGGCACTTGGTACTTCGACCCAGAGCCACCAGAACGAACCTGCCATGCTCCTCAGCTGCAATAGTCAATGGAGGTATGCTTTCCAGATATCTGTGCGGGAGAGCTCTGCTCCCCAAACTTTCCACATGGGGAACACTGGAGCAAAAAATCCAGGCTCCACCTGCCCAGTGGAAGAAATCCTTGCTGTTTGGAGCATCTCAGAAGCCTTAGCATGGGGAATCCTCAATGGCCTCTTGACGACAACCCTTCATTTGTAGGTCATCATAGACACAAACTCCAGTGTGAGCAAACATCTGACATCCGTCCTTACTCAAGTGATGGACATCTCTAATCAGCCGCTGCACATTGGAACTGATTTCCACTTGGCATTGAATTGAACCGTAGCTTGTGTTTACAATTCCAACCTCACCCTGGTAGTCCCCAAGCCCTCTTGATGAGGAATTCTGGAGCCACAAGGCAGCATTCTGCCTTACACATAGAAAATTGAAGCCCCTGGTATGTCTGCCCAGAAACCCCACATGAGGATCAATCTGCTCGGCCCTCGAGGGAACCACGATTTATCAGCTGCCCTGGCCACTAGTGCTGTGTCTGACAGAGCCTGAGTCCCAACCTAGTGTCAGCAATGCAGCATTTGTGCCCCATATTCATCATATGAGACCCTCCTGGGACAAGTCCGTCATCTCTACACATCCTTGGTATTCAGGCAACTTTCCCCAGACTTTTGTTGGAATCCCTGCCAATGGGGGAACCTGAAGCACATAGAGAATTCCTCCTACCCCATGGCAGGAAACCTGGGTATTGAGATGGGTGTCCAACCCTCAGTGTGGGAGACAACTACATGGCCAATGAGACCATGCCCACACCTGAGGGACGCCCTGAGCACAAACAGACAATGTGACCCTCAGTCTAGCAAGTTTTCAAACAAGCCCTCTCATTTGCACCACCAGGATCCCGCATTGCATGTCTGATATGCCCCAGGCCCAAATCCTAACCCTTGGTGGGATTTTCCAGGCAAGCACACCCAAAGCCCTCCTCTGGAATCCTCTGTTTTGTGGACCCCTATATTGGAAAACAGCACTCTTCCTTTCCCGAAAAAGCCACCAAACTATGGGGACCTGCCAGGATCCTTAGAGAGGAAATGTCTCCCATGAATCCATGAGACCACACCTGCAATCTGAGGCCATCTTGGACATACAACCCAGGTAAAAAAGCCTGTGCTACATTCTTCCAGGTCCCCTAATTACAGTTCCTGATGAGCTCTCCTCCTGGTCTATCCATTGGGTCTGTGATCACCTCGCCAAACACCCTAACCCGAATTTGTCTTTGTAGACTTCTCTCCCAAAACCACGGGTCACATGCCATCCAGGATCTAGTCTTTGGAGCCACACCTCAGGGCTGCGTCTGCCTGCCCAAGGAAACTCTGCCCATCACAGTTGCCCAAACCCTTCATATTGGGGGAAACCTGCAAGGCACTTGGGCCCACCCAATATTGGAGGCTGCTCTGGATGAAATTGCACATTCTTAAACACCCTGATACCATACATCCAGGTAGACACCCAAGTCAATGGTCCTGAGTAAGAATATTGAACCTGACAGGCCCCTAGGACTTCAATGGAACCCTAGATTAGTTTTTCAGGCATCTGTCCTCAGAGGCCTGTTCTGGAATATCACCTTATGATACAATATGTGGACCCTTAGCCACAAAACACAACTCCTGTCCCAGAAGGAAACCTTGTTCTTGGACCTGTGTCAAATGCTTAGTGTAAGAGAATCCTGCAAGGCCCCTTTGCCACAAGCACATTCTAAGATCTCCCTGTTAACAAACCATCATTGTGACCCATGTGCAAGACATTCCATGACAACTCAAGGCCTTGGTCCTTTGCCCTAGAGCCACCAGAACGAAACTGATGTTCCTCAGCGGCAATGGTCAATGGGGATGTGCTTTCTAGGAATCCATGCGGAAGAGCTCTGCTACCCAAACTTTCCACATGGGGGATCCTGGAGCAAACACACCAGACTCCACCTGTCCAGTAGAAGGAAACCGTACCGTTTAGAGCATCTCACAAGCCTCAGCGGGGGAAATCCACCATAGATTCTTGACGCCACCCCTCCATTTGTCAGTCATCATAGACACAAACTCCAGTGTCAGCAAACATCTGACATCCGCCCTTACTCACATGCTGGATAGCTCAAATAAGAAGCAGCACATTGGAACATCCTTCCGTCCGATGTTGAATTTAACCGTAGCTGGTGTTTACAATTCCATTCTTACCTACTGGTCGCCAAAACCTCTTGAGAGGGAAATGTGGAGCCACACTCAGCATTCTGCCTTTGGCAAAGAAAGAAGAATTGCCTGATGTGTCTGTACAGGAACCCCACAATGAGGATCAATCTGCTCCTCCCTCGAGGGAACCTCGATTTATAGGCTGTGCTGACCACTAGTGCTGTGCATGACAGAGCATGAGCCTCGACCTCGTGTTAGCTTTCTAGAGAGTGGGGCCCATATCCATCAAGTGAGATGAGTCATTGCCCATGTCTGTCATCTCTACCATCTAATATCATTCAAGCATCTGTCCCCAGACCTTTGCTGGAATCCCTGCCAATTGGGGAACCTGAAGCACAATAGAGAACCCCTCCTACCCCATGGCAGGAAACCTGGCTGTTGGGATGGGTGTCCAACCCTCAGAGTGGGAGCCAGCTGCATAGCCATTGAGATCAAGCCCACTCCGGAGGCCTGCCCTGGGCAAAAACAGGCATTTTGACCCTCAGCCTGAGCATGCATTCAAACAAGCCCTCTCAGTTTCACAACCAGGATCATGATTTGTAGGCCTGGTATGCCCCTAAGCACAAATCCTAAACATTGGTGGGATTTTCCTGGTGCCGAGACCTAGAGTCTGTCTCTGGAATCCCTGTTTTGTGACACCCCTAAGATGGAAAACAGCACTCTTCCTTCCCGGAAAAAGCCACCAAAGTATAGGGAGCCATCAGGTTCCTTAGTGAGGAAAAGTCTCCCATGGACACATGAGACCACACCTGCATTCCGAGGCCATCCTAGACACACAATGCAGATAGAAAAGCCTGTGCTACTGCCTTCCATTCACCATAATTACAGTTCCTGACAAGCTGCCCTCCAGGACTATGCATTGGGCCTGCCACTAACCCTAACCCATATTTGTGTTTTCAGACTTCTCTCCCAAAACATGGCTCACATGACCTCCAGGATGGGGTCTCTGGAGCCACAACACAGGACTGTGCCTGCCATCCCCAAGGAAACTGTGCCAGTCACAGTTGCTCAAACCCTCCAGATTAGGAGAAACCTGAAAGGCCCCTGAATATGAGGGTCACTCTGGATGCAAATTCGCAGTCTGAAACACCCTGATTCCATACATTCAGGCAGACACACAAGTCAATGGCCCAGAGTTAGAAGATTGAACCTGACATTCTCCTAGGACCTCATTGGAAACCTAGATTAGGTTATCAGGCTTCTGTCCTCAGAGACCTGTTCTGGAATATCGACTTATGATACAATATCTGGTCCCTGAGCCACACAAAATAACATGCCCTTTCCCTGGAAGGAAACTATGCTCTTGGACCTGTGTCAAACCCTCAGGGTAGAAAAATCCTGCATGGCCCCTTAGCCACCATCACATTCTAAGAACTCCCTGGTAACATACCAGCATAGTGACCCATGTGCAAGATATTCCATGTCAAATCAAGGCCTTGGTACTTAGCCCCAGAGCCACCAGAATGAACCTGCCATGTTCCTCAGCTGCATTGATCAACGGAGAAGTGCTTTCTAGGCATCAATGTGGGACAGCTTTTGTTCCAAGTTTTTATTTATTTTTTTTTAATTTTTTTTCTATGAAAACTTTCCAAATAGGGGACCCTGGAGCAATCAAACCAGACTCCATGGGTCCAGTAGAAGGAAAC
Organism: Neogale vison; assembly: GCF_020171115.1. NCBI lineage: Eukaryota > Metazoa > Chordata > Mammalia > Carnivora > Mustelidae > Neogale > Neogale vison. Next base: position 78,362,981 of record NC_058095.1, read on the forward strand.
ATTGCTGTTTGGAGCATCTCACAAGCCTCAGTGTGGGAAATCCTCCATGGCCTCTTGATGCCACCCCTCCATTTGTCGGTCAACATAAACACAATCTCCAGTGTGAGCAATCATCTGGCATTCGCCTTAACTCAGGTGTTGGATATCTTGAATTGGACGCTGCACACTAGAAGTGCCTTCTGCTTGGCACTGAATTGAACCGTAGCTGATGTTTACAATTCCATCCTCACCTACTGGTCCCCAATCCCTTTTCATAGGGAATTCTGGAGCCACAACTCAGCATTCCGCCTTCCCCATAGAAAGAAGAAGTAACTTGTGATTTTGCCCAGAAACCCCACATGAGGATCAATCTACTCTTCCCTTGAGGGAACCCTGATTTATAGGTTGTGCTGGCCCACTAGTGTGGTGTCTGACAGAACCTGAACCCCGACCATGTGCCAGCCTTCCAGAAAGCGGGGCACATATCCATGTGCCATGTGCCATGAGACTGACTGTGACCCAAGACCGTCATTTGTACCCATCATTGGTATTCAGGCATCTGTCGCCAAACCTTTGAAGGAATCCCTGCCAATTGGGGAACCTGAAGCACAATAGAGAATTCCTCCTTCTCCATAGCAGGAAACCTGGCTGTTGGAATGGGTGTCCAACCCTCAGAGTGGGATCAAGCTGCATGGCCAATGAGACCATGCCCACACTTATGGGCCACCCTGGGCTAAAACAGGCAAGGTGTCCCTCAACCTGAGCATGCTTTCAAACAAGCCCTCTCAGTTGCACCAACAGGATCCCGCTTTTCAGGTCTGGTACGCCCCTAAGCACAAATCCTAACACTTGGTGGGATTTTCCAGGCGCCCAGACCCAGAGCCCACCTCTGGAATCCCTGTTTGGGGCACCCCTAACGTGGAAAACAGCACTCTTCACTTCCCCGTAAAAGCCACCAAAGTATTGGGAGCCAGCAGGTTGTTTAGAGAGGGAAATCTCCCATGGACCAATGACAAAACACCCGTGTTCTGAGGCTATAATGGACACACAGTCCACATAAAAAAGCCTGTGCTACTACCTAGAGTCACCCTAATTACAATTCCTGACGATCTGCCCTCCAGGTCTACACACTGGGCTTGTGATCACATCATCACTAACGCTAACCCAAGTTTGTGTTGGCAGACTTCTCTCTCAAAACCATGGCTCACATGCCATGTAGATCTGGTCTCTGTAACCACACCATAGGACTGGCCTGCCATCTCCAAGGAAACTTTGGCCATCACAGCTGCCCAAACCATCCATATTAAAAGAAACCTGCCAGGCCCCTGAGCCCACCCCAACATTGGAGGCCACTCTGGACGCAAATGCACGGTCTGAAACACTCTCATTCCCTACATCCAGGCAGACAGCCAAGTTAATGGTCCAGAGTCCAAAGATAGAACCTGACATGCCCCAAGGACCTCACTGGAACTCCAGATAGGTTTTCATGTATCTGTCCTTAGAGGTCTGTTCTGGAATACCAATTTATGACACCGCATGTGGTCCCTGAGCCACACAACAGAACAACTCCTTTCCCCAAAAGGAAACCGTGCTCTTCGACCTATGCCAAACCCTCAGGGTAGGAGAATCCTGTATGGCACCTTAACCACCAGCACATTCTAAGATCTCCTTGGCAACAAACCAGAATTGTGACCCCTGTGCAAGACATTCCATGTCAACTCAAGGCCTTGGTACTTTGTCGCAGAGCCTCCAGAACGAACCTGCCATGTACCTCAGCTGCATGGTCCATGGAGATGTGCTTTCCAGGCTTCCATGCAAGAGAGCTTAGCTACCCAGTATTTCCACATGGGGAACTCTGGAGCAATCAAATAAGACTCCACCTGTCCAGGAGAAAGAAACCTTGCTGTATGGAGCATCTAAAAAGCCTCAGCGTTGGAATTCCTCTGTGGCCACTTGACGCCACCTCTCCATTTGTCAGTCACCATAGACATAAACTCCAATGTGAACAAACATCTGACATCCGCCCTTACTCACGTGCTGGATATCTCGAATAAGACGCTGTACATTGGAACTGTCTTCCACCTGGCACTGAATTTACCCATGGCTTTGGTTTACTATTCCATCCTTACCCTACTCGTCCCCATGCAATCTTGATAGGGAATTCTGGAGCCACAACACAGCATTTTGCCTTTCCCATAGAAAGAAGTGCCTGGTGAGACTGCCAGGAAACCCCATATGAGGATCTGTCTTCTCGGTCCTCGAGGGAACCCTGATTCATAGGTTCACTGGCCATTAGTGCTATATCTGACAAAGTCTGAACAGTGACCTCGTGCCAGCCTTCCAGAGAGTGGGACCCATATCCAGCATGTGAGACCGGTGATGGCCCACTTCCATCATCTCTACCAATCTTTGGTATTCCGGCAACTGTCCCAGAACTTTACTGGAATCCCTGCCAATGAGGGAACCTGAAGCACAATAGAGAACTTCTCCTTCCCCACAGCAGGAAACCTGGATGTTGGGATAGATGTCCAACTCTCAAAGTCGGAGCCAACTGCATGTCCAAGGAGACCACGCCCACTCATGAGGTCCACCCTGGGCACAAATGGGCATGGTGAACCTCAGCCTGAGCATGCTTTCAAGAAAGCACACTCAGTTGCACCACAAGGATCCTGCTTTGAAGCCTGGTAGTCCCTAGGCCCATGCCTAACCATGGTGGGATTTTTCAGGCACCAAGACCCAGAGCCTGTCTCTGGAATCCCAATTTTGGGCAACCCTAAGATAGAAAACAGCACTCTTCCTTTCCTGAAAGAGCCACTAAAGGATTGGGAGCTGCCAGGATCCTTAGAGAGGGAAAATCTCCTATTGACCCATGAGATCACACCTGCATTCCGAAGCCATCATGGACACACAATACAGATATAAAAACCTGTGTTACCACCTTCCAGTCACCCTAATTTCATTCAGCTACGGATGAGCTTCCCTCCAGGTCTACACATAGGTCTATGATCACCTCGCCACTAACCCTATCCTGAGGTTGTGTTTGTAGACTTCTCTCCCAAAACCATGGCTCACAATCCCTCCCAGATGGGGTCTCTGGAGCCACACCACAAGATTGTGCCTGCCATCCCCAAGGAAACCTTGCCCGTCACAGTTGACCAGACTTTCCAGATTGGAGAAACCTGCCTGGTCCTTGAGCCAACCCCAATATTGGAGGCCGCTCTGGACGCAAATGCATAGTCTGAAACACTTTGATCACCTCCATCGAGGCAGACACCAAAGTCAGTGGTCCTGAGTCAGAAGATTGAACCTGGCATGCCCCTGGGACCCCATTGGAACCCTAGATTAGGTTTTCAGGCATCTGTCCTCAGGGGCCTGTTCTGGAATCCCAAGTTATGATACAACATGTAGTCCCTGAGGCACACAACAGAACATCTCATGTCCCCAGAAGGAAACCATGCTCTTTGAACTATTTCAAACACTCTGGGTGGGAGAATCCTGCATAGCCCCTTAGCCAACAGCACATTCTAAGATCTCCCTGGTAACAAACCAGCATTGTGATTGATCTGTAAGAAATTCTATGTGAACTCAAGGCCTTGGTTCTTCACCCAGAGCCACCAGAACAAACCTGCCATGTTCCTCAGCTTCAATAGTCAATGGAGGTGTGCTTTCCAGTCATCCATGTGGGAGAGGTCTGCTACCCAAACTTTCTAGATGGGGGACCCTGGAACAAACAAACCAGAATCCATGTGTTCAGTAGAAGAAAACCTTACTGTTTGGAACATCACACAAGCCTCAGCTTGGGAAATCCTCCATGACTCTTGACGCCACCCCTGCATTTGTTGGCCATCATAGATACAAACTCTAATGTGACCAAACATCTGACATCCGCCTTTTACTCGTGTTCTGGATATCTCGAATAAGCCACTGCACATTGGAGCTGCCTTCCGCTTGGCACTGAATTTAACTGTAGCATGTGTTTACAATATAACCCTCACCCTACTGGTTACCAAGCCCTCTTGATAGGGAATTCTGGAGCCACAATGCAGCATTCTGCCTTCCACATATAAAGAAGAAGTGCCTGTTGAGACTGCCCAGAAACCCCACATGAGGATCAATCTGCTCGGGCCTCGAGGGAACCCCAATTTATAGTCTTCACTGGCCACTTGTGTTGTGTGTCTCAGAGCCTGATCCCCGACCTCGTGCCATCCACCCAGAGAGTTGCACCCATATCCAGCATTTGAGATCGGCCAAGGCCCACATCTGTCATCTCTACTCATCCTTGGTATTCAGGCATCTGTCTCCAGACCTTTGCTGGAATCCCTGCCAATGGGCGAACCTGAAGCACAATAGAGAACTATTTCCCCAAAGCAGGAAATCTGGCTGTTGGGATGGTTGTCCAACCCTCAGAGTGGGAGCCAGCTGCATAGCCAATGAGACCATGCCCACTCCTGGGGACCTCTCTAGGCAGAAAGAGGCATGCTGACCCTCAGCCTGATCATGCTTTCAAACAATCCCTCCCAGTGGCACCAACAGGATCCTACTTGGTAGGCCTGGTATGCCCCTTGGATCAAATCCTAACACTTGGTGGGATTTTCCAGGCGCCCAGCCACAGAACCTGTCTCTGGAATCCCTGTTTGTGGGCACCCCTAAGATGGAAAAACAGCACTAGTCCCTTCCTCGATAAAGCAACAAACTATGGAGATCCACAAGGATCCTTAGTGAGGAAGTCTCCCATGGACCAATAAAACCACACCTACATTCTGAGGCCATCCTGGACACACAATCCAGATAGAAAAGCTGTGCTACCACCTTAGAGCCACCCTAAATTCAGTTCCTGACAAGATTCCCTCCAGGTCTATGCATTAAGCCTGAGATCACCTCACCGATAACCCTAACCTGAATGTGTTTGCAGACTTCTCTCCCAAAACAGTGGCTCTCATGCCCTCCAGGATGGTGTCTCTGGATCCACCACAGGACTGTGCCTACTATCCCCAAGGAAACTGTTCCCGTCACAGTAGACCAAATCTTCCATTAGGAGAAACCTGCAAGGTTCCTGAGCCCACCCCAATATTGGCAGCTGCTCTGGAATTAAATGCACATTCTGAAACAACAAGATCACCTCCATTCAGGCAACAACCAAGTCAATGGTCCTGAGTCAGTAAAATAAACCTGACATGTCCCTAGGACCTCTTTGGAACCCCAGGTTAGGTTTTCAGGCATCTGTCCTCAGGGGCCTTTCCTGGAATACCAACTTATGATACAATATGTAGTCCCTGAGCCACACAACAGAACATCTCCTGTTCCCAGAATGTTACCTTCCCTTTGACCTGTACCAAACTGTCAGCGTAGGAGACTCCTGCACGGAACCTTAGCCACCTGCACATGCTAAGATCTCCCTGGTAAGAAACCAGCAATGTGGCCATTCTCCAAGAGATTCCATGTCAACTCAAGGCCTTGGTATTTGGCCCCCGAGCCACCAGAACAAACCTACCATGTTCTTCAACTGCTATGGTCAATTGAGGTGTGTGGTACAGGCATCCATGCGGGAGAGCTCTGCTACTCAAACTTTCCACATGGGGGATCCTGGAGAAAATTCACCAGACTCTACCTGTCCAGTAGAAGGAAACATTGCTTTTTGGAACATCACACAAGCTTCAGTGTGGGAAATCCTCCATGGCCTCTCGATGCCACCCCTCCATTTGTCGGTCCACTCCACTGTGAGCAAACATCTAACATCCGTCCTTAATCAGGTGCCGGATATCTCGATTAAGCTGCTACACATTGGAACTGCCTTCTGCTGGCACTGAATTGAACCGTAGCTTGTGTTTACAATTCCATCCTCGCCTAGTGGTCCCCAAACCCTCTTGTTAAGAAAATCTGGAGCCACAACGCAGTGTTCTGCTTTCCCCATAGAAAGAAGAAGTGCCTGGTGAATCTGCTCAGAAACCCAACATGAGAATCAACCTGCTCACCCTCGAGGGATCCCCGATTTATAGGCTGCCCTGATCACTAGTTCTGTGTCTGACAGAGCCTGAGTTCCGACCTAGTGTCAGCCACAGAGATTGGGCCCCATATCTAGCATGCAGTACTGGCCATGGACCAAATCCGTCATCTCTCCCTATCCTTGGTGTTAAGGCACCTGTCCCCAGACCTTTTCTGGAATCCCTGCCAATGGATGAACCTCCAGCCCAATAGAGAACTCCTCATTCCCCGTGGCAGGAAACCAGGCCAGGAAACCAGGGATGGGTGTCCAACCATCAAAGTGGGAGACAGCTGCATGGCCAATTAGACTACGCCCACTCCTAAGGACCGCTGTGGGCCCAAACAAGCATGTGTCCCTCATCCTGAGCATGCTTTCAAAGAAGCCCTCTCAATTGCTCCAACAATATACTGTATTGCAGGCCTGGTATGCCCCTAGACCCAAATCCTAACCATTGGTGGGATTTTCCAGGTGCCCAGATCTGAGACCGTCTCTGGAATCACTGTTATGGGGCAACCCTAAGATGGAAAAGAACACTCTTCTATTCCCTGATAAAGCCACCAAACTGTGGGGACCACCAGGATCCTTACAGAGGAAAAGTCTCCAATTGACCCCAGAGATCACACCTGAATTCTGAGGCAACCCTGGACATAGAATTCAGATAGAAAATCCTGTGCTATCGTCTTACAGTCACCCTAATTACAGTTCCTGACGAGCTGCCCTCAAGGTCTACGCATTGGGTCTGCGATCACCTCTCCGCTAACTTTAACCTGATTTGTGATTGCAGACTTCTCTCTCAAAAGCATGGTTCAAATGCCCTCCAGGATGGGGTCTCTGGATCCACACACAGTAATGTACCTGCCAAACCCAAGGAAAGTGTGCCTGTCACAGTTTTCTAAACCTTCCAGATTAGGAGAAACCTATAAGGCTCCTGAGCCCACCCCAATATTGACAGCAGCTCTGGAGGCAAAGTCACATTGTGAAACACCCTGATCACCTAGATCCAGGTAGACAGCAGGTCAATGCTCCTGAGTCAGAAGATTGAACCTGACATGCCCATAGGACCTCATTGGAACCCTAGATTATGTTTTCAGGCATCTATCCTCAGGGGCATGTTCTGGAATACCAACTAACGATACAACATGTGGCCCCTTAGCCACACAACAGAACATGTCCTGTCCTCTGAAGGAAACCGTGCTCTTCGACCTGGGCCAAACCCTCAGGGTAGGAGAATCATGCATGGCACCTTAGCCACCAGCATATTCTAAGATCTCCCTGGTAACAAACCAGCATTTGGCCCATCTGTAAGAGATTCCAAGTCTACTTAAGGCCTTGTTCCTTCTCCCCAGAGCCACCAGAATGAACCTACCATGGTCCTCAGCTGCAGTGGTCAATGGAAGTGTGCTTTCCAGTCATCCATAAAGGAGAGCACTTCTACCCAATTTTCCAAATGGGGGACCCTGGAGCAAACAAACCAGACTTCACCTGTCCAGTAGAAGGAAACCTTGCTGTTTGGAGCATCTCACAAGTCTCAGCGTGGGAAATCCTCCATGGCCTCTTGATGCCACCCCTCCATTTGTCGGTCAACATAGACACAATGTCCAATGTGAGCAAACATCTGACATCCGCCTTTACTCTGGTGTTGGATATCTCGAATCAACTTCTGCGCATTGGAACTGTCTTCCGCTTGGCACTGAATTGAACCATAGCCTGTGTTTACAATCCCATTTTCACCCTACTGGCACCAAGACCTCTTGATGGATAATTCTGGAGCCAAGACACGACATTATGCCTTCCCCATAGAAAGAAGAAGTGCCTGGTGAGTCTGCCCAGAAACTCCACATGAGGATCAATCTGCTCGGCCCTCAAGGGAACCCCGATTTATAGGCTGCACTGGCCACTAGTGCTGTGTCTCACAGAGCCAGAACCCTGGCCAGGTGTCAGCCACCTAGAGAGTGGGCACCATATCCAGCATATGAGACCCGCCATGCCCCACGTCCATCAATTTTACCCATCCTTGGTATTCAGGCACCTGTCCCCAGACCTATGCTGGAAAACCTGCCATGGGGGAACCCGAAGCACAATAGAGAAATTTTCCTTCCTAATGGCAGGAAACCTGGCTGTTCGGATGGGAGTCCAACCGTCGCAGTGGGAGGCAGCTGCCTGGCCAAAGAGACCACTACCACTCCTGACCTCCGCCATGTGCATAAACAGGCATTGTGCCTCTCAGCCTGAGCCTGCTTTCAAATAAGCCCCCTCAGTTGCACCACCAGCATACCACGTGGCAGGCCTGGTACTCCACTAGGCCCAAATCCTAACACTTGGTGGGATTTTCCAGGCACCAAGAACCAAAGCCCGTCTCTGGAATCTCTGTTCTGGGGCACCCCTAAGATAGAAAACAGCCCTCTTCCCTTCTACGAAAAAGCCACCAAATTATGGAGAGCCACCAGGATCCTTAGAGAGGAAAAGTCTCCCATGGACCCATGAGACCACACCTGCATTTTAGGCCACCGTGGACATACATTTCAGATAGAAAAGCCTGTGCTACCACCTTCCAGTCACCCTGAATACAGTTCCTGATGAGGTGCCCTCCAGGTCTTTGCATTGGACCTGTGATCACCTCACGAATAACACTAACCCAAATTTGTGTTTGTAGACTTCACTCTCATAACCATGGCTCACATGCTCTCCCGAAAGGGGTCCCTGAAGCCACACCACAGGACTTTGGCTGCCATCCCCAAGGTAACTGTGCCTGTCACAGTTGTCCACACCTTCCCGATTAGGAGAAACCTGCATGGCCCTTGAGCCCACCCCAATATTGGTGGTCATCTGGACTCAAATGCACAGTCTGAAACAACCTGATCACCTACATCTAGGCATACAGCCAAGTCTATGTTCCTAAGTCAGATGATTGAACATGACATGCTCCTAGGACCTCATTGGAACCCTCAATTAGGTTTTTAGGCATCTGTCCTCAGAGGCCTGTTCTGAAATACCAACTGATACAACATGTGGTCCCTGAGCCAAACAACAGAACAACTCCTGTTCCCAGAAGGAAACCATGCTCTTCGACCTGTTCCAAACCCTCAGGGTAGGAGAATCCTTCACGGCACCTTAGCCACCGGCATATTCTAAGATCTCCCCAGTAGCAAACCAGCATTGGGACTCATCTTCAAGAGATTCCATGTCAAAACAAGGCCTTGGTACTTCGCCCCTGAGCCACATTAACGCACATGCCATGTTCCTCACCTGCAAGGGTCAATGGAGGTGTGATTTCCAGGCATCCATGTGGGAGAGCTCTGCTATCCAAACTTTCCACATGGGTACCCTGGAGGAGACAAACCAGACACTACCTGTCCTGTAGAAGGAAACTTTGCTGTTGGAGCATCTCACAAGCCTCAGCATAGAAAATCCTCCATAGCATCTTGACGCCACCACTCCTTTTGTTGGTCATCATCGTCCCATCGTCCCATTGTCCCATCGTCCCATCGTCCCAAGTCCAGTGTGAGCAAACATCTGACATCCGCCCTTACTCAGGTGCTGGATATCTCAAATCAGCCAATGCATATTGGAACTGCCTTCCAATTCAAAGGCATTGAATTGAACCATAGCTTGTGTTTATAATGCCATCCTCACCCTTCTGGTCCCCTGGCCTCTTGATAGGGAACTCAGGAGCCACAACTCAGCATTCTTCCTTCGCCATAGAAAGAAGAAGTGCCTGATGAGTATGCCCAGAAACCCCACAAAAGATCAATCTGCTAGGCCCTTGAGGGATCTCCGATTTATAGGCTTCCCTGTCCACTAGTGCTGTCTGACAGAGCCTGAGCACCGACTAGTGTCAGCCACCCAGAGAGCGGGCACCATATCTAGCATGTGAGACCGGCCATGGCCCAAATCTGTGATCTCTACCCATCCTTCATGTTCAGGCACCTGTCCCCAGAATTTTGCTGGTATCCCTGCCAATGCGGAACCTGAAGCACAATAGAGAACTCCTCTCTCCCCATGACAGGAAACATAGCTCTTGGGATGGGTGCCCACCCCTCAATGTGGGATCCAGCTACATGGGCAATGAAATCATGCCCACCCCTGAGGGTTGCCCTGGGCACAATCAGACATTGTGACCTTCAGCCGTAGAATGCTTTCAAACAAGCCCTCTCAGTTGCACCACCAGGATCCCGTATTACAGGCCTGTTATGCCCCTACACCCAAACCCTATCTCTTGGTGGGATTTTCCAGGTGCCCAGACCCAGAGCCTATCTCTGGAATCCCTGTTTTGGGGCACCCTTAAGATGGGAAACAGCATGCTTCCCTTCCCTAAAAATGCAACCAAACTATGGAGAGCCAACAGGATCCTTAGGGATGAAAAGTCTCCCATGGACCTATGAGACCACACATGCATTCTGAGGCCATCCAGGACACACAATCCAGATACAAATCCTGTGCTACTGCCTTCCAGTCACCCTAATTACAGTTCCTGACGAGCTTCCCTCCAGGTCTCCCGTCTTTGGGAGACGTCTTTGGATGATCCCATCTTTGGATGATCCCTGTTTTGGGCACCCATAAGATGGAAAACAGCACTCTTCCCTTCAACAAGAAAGCCTCAAAATATTGAGATTATCCAGGATCTTTAGAGAGAAAAAATCTCCAATGGACCCATGAGACCTCAACTGCATTTGAGACCATCCTGGGCACAAAATCCAGATACAAAAGCCTGTGCTACCACCGTCGAGTCACCCGATTTACAATTCCAGATGAGCTGCCCTCCAGTTCTATATGTTGGGACTGTGATGACCTCGCCACTAACCCTAACATGAGTTTGTATTTGCAGACTTCTCTCCCAAAACCATGGCTCACATGCCCTTTAGCATGGGGTCTCTGGAGCTGCACCACAGGACTGTGCCTGCCATACCCAAGGAAACAGGGCCCATCACAGTTGCCCAAACCCTCCAGATTAGGAGAAACCTGCAAGGCCCCTGAGGCAACCCCAATATTGGAGGCCACTCTGGATGCAAATGCACAGTCTGAAACACCCTGATCACCTCCATTCAGGCAGACAGCCGAGTCAATGGTACTGAGTCAGAAGATTGAACCTGATATGACCCTAGGATGTCATAGGAACCCTAGATTAGTTTTTCAGGCATCTGTCCTCAGAAGCCTCGTCTGCAATACCAACTTATGATACAACATGTGGTCCTTGAGCCCCACAAAAGAACATCTCCTGTCCACAGAAAGAAACCGTGCTCTTAGTCCTGTGTCAAACCCTCAGGGTAAATGATTCGTGCATGCACCTTAGCCTCCAGCACATTCTAAGTACTCCCTGGTAACAAACCAGCATTGTGGTCCATCTTCATGAGACTCCATGTCAACTCAAGGCCTTGGAACTTTGCCCCTGAGCAAACAGAACAAATCTGCCATGTTCCACAGCTGCAATGGTCAATCGATGTGTGCTTTCCAGGCATCCATGTGGGAGTGCTCTGCTACCCAAACTTTCCACATGGGGGACCCTGGAACAAACAAACCAGATTCCACATGTCCAGTAGAAGGAACTATGCTGTTTGGAGCATCTTAAGCCCAGCGTGGGAAATCCTCCATGGCCTCTTGACACCACCCCTCCATTTGTCGGTCATCCTAAACACACATTGCAGCATGAGCAAACACCTGACATAGGCCTTTTCTTAGGTGCTGGATATTCAGTTCAGCCGCTGCACACTGGAACTGCCTTTCACTTGGCACTGAATTTAACCGTAGCTTGTGTTTACAATTCCATCCTCAGCCTCCTGGTAATCAGACCCTCTTGATAGGGAATTCTGGAGCCCCAATGCAGCATTCTGCCTTCGCCATAGAAAGAAGAATGGCCTGTTGAGTCAGCACAGAAACTCCACATGAGGATCAATCTGCTCAGCCCTCGAGGGAACTAGTGCTGTGTCTGACAGAGCCTGAGCCCTGACCTCATGTCAGCCACTCAGAAAGCCGGGCCCATATCCAGCATGTGAGAATGGCCATGGCCCAAATCCATCATCTTTACGCATCCTTGGTATTCAGGCATCTGTCCCCAGAACTTTGCTGGAATCCCCACCAATGGGGGAACCTGAAGCACAATAGAGAATTCCTCCTTCCCATGGCAGGAATCCTGGCTGTTGGCATGGGTGTCCTATCCTCAGAGTGGGAGCCAGATGCATGGGTAAGGAGACAACGGCCACTCATGAGAGCCGCCCTGGGAACAAGCAGGCATTGTGACACTCAGCATGAGCATGCTTTCAATGAAACGCTCTCAGATGCACCTCCAGAATCCCGCATTGCAGGCCTGGTATGCCCCTAGGCCCAAATCCTAACTCTTTGGTGGGATTTTCCAGGCACCCAGACCCAGAGCCCGTCTTTGGAATCCCTGTTTTGGGCAATCCTATGATGGAAAACAGCACTCTTCCCTTCAACGAGAAAGCCACTAAACTATTGAGAGTCGCCAGCATCTTTAGAGAGGAAAAATTTCCCATGGAACCATGAGACAACACCTGCATCCCAAGGCCTTCCAGGACACACAATCCAGATACAAAAGCCTGTGATACCACCTTCGAGTCACCCGATTTACATTTCCTGACGAGCTGCCCTCCAGGTCTATATGTTGGCCCTGCGATCACCTCGCCACTAACCTTAACATGAGTTTGTGTTTGCAGACTTCACTTCCAAAATCATGGCTCACATGCCCTCCAGCATGGCGTCTCTGTAGCCACACCACAGGACTGTGCCTGCCATCCCCAAGAAATCTCTGTCCATCACAGTGGTCCAAACCCTCCAGATTAGGAGAAGCCTGCAAGGCCCCTGAGCGACCCCGATATTAGAGGCTGCTCTGGAGGAAAATGCGCAGTCTGAAGCACCCTGATCACCTACATCAGGGAGACAGCTAATTAAATGGTCCTGAGTCGGAAGTTTGAAACTGACATGCCCCTAGGACCTCATTGGAACCCTCAATTAGTTTTTAAGGCATCTTTCCTCAGAGCCCTGTTCTGGTATACCAACTTAAGATAAAACCTGTGGTCCCTGATCCATACAACAGAACATCTCCTGTCGCCAGAAGGAAACTGTGCTCTTCGACCTGTGCCAAACCCTCAGTTTAGGAGAATCCTGTACGCCCCCTTAGCCACCAGCACATTCTAAGATTTCTCTGGTAACAAATCAGCATTGTGGCCAGTCTTCAAGAGATTCCAAGTCAACTCAAGGCCTTGGTGTTTTGCCCCAGAGCCACCAGAACGAACCTGCCATATCCTCAGCTACAAGAGTCGATGGTGGTGTACTTTCCAGGTATCCATGCGGGAGAGCTCTAATACAAAAACATTCCACATGGGGGACACTGCAGCAAATAAACCAGACTCCACCTGTCTAGTAGGAGGAATCATTGCTGTTTGGAGCATCTCACAAACCTCAGCGTGGGAAATCATCCATGGCTTCTTGAAGACACCTCTCCATTTTTCTGTCACATAGACACAAATTTCAGTGTGAGCATACATCTGAAATGTGCCCTTACTCAGGTCCTGGATATCTTGAATCAGCCGCTGCACATTGGAATTGCCTTCCGCTTGGCACTGAACTTAACCATATCTTGTGTTTACAATTCCATCCTCACCATACTAATACCCAAGCCGACTTGATAGGGAATTCTGGAGCAACAACACAGCATTCTGCCTTCTGCAAAGAAAGAGGAATTGCCTGGTGAGTCTGCCCTGAAACCCCACATGAGGATCAACCTGCTCGGCCCTTGATGGAAACCGATTTATAGGCTGCCCTGGACAGTAGTGCTGTGTCTGACAGAGCCTGAGCCCTGACCATGTGTCAGCAACTCAGAAAATGGGCCACATATCCAGAATGTGAGACCAGCCATGGCCCAAGTCCATCATCTCTGCTGATCCTTGCTATTCAGGCACATGTCCCCAGACGATTGCTGGATCCCTGCCCAATAGGGGAATCTGAAGCACCATAGAGAACTCCTCCTTCCCCATGTAGGAATCCTGGCTGTTGGCATGGGTGTCTAACCCTCAATGTGGGATCCAGCTGCATGGCCAATAAGGCCACGCCCACTCTTGAGGGCCACCCTGGGCACAGTCATTGTGACCCTCAGCCTGAGCATACTTTCAAACAAGCCCTCTCGTGGCACCACCAGGATCCCACATTGCAGGCCTAGTACACCCCTAGGCGGAAATCTTAACAAGTTCTAGGATTTTCCAGGCACCCAAGCGAAGAGCCCGTCTCAGGAATCCCTGTTTTGGGGCACCCCTATGATGGAAAATGGCACTCTTTCCTTACCCTAAAAAGCCACTAAACTATGGAGAACAACCAGGATCCTTAGAGAAGAAAAGTATCCCATGGACCCATAAGAGCACACATGCATTCCGAGGACATCCCGGACACAAAATCCAGATGGAAAATCCTGTGCTACGACCTTCCAGTCACCCTAATTATGGTTCCTGAGGTGCTGCCCTCCAGGTCTATGCAATGGGCTTGTGATCCTCTCCACTAACACTACCTGAATTTATGTGTGCAGACTTCTCTCCCAAAACCATGGCTCATATGCCCTCCAGCATGTGGTCTCTGGAGCCACATCACATGACTGTGCTTACCATCCCCAAGGAAACTGTGCCCATCACAGTTGCCCAAACCTCCCAGATTAGAAGAGCCCTCAAGGCCCGTGAGCCCACCCCAATATTGGTGGTTGTTCTGGAAGCAAATGCGCAGTCTGAAACGCCCTGTTCACCTACATCCAGGCAGACAGCCAAGTCAATGCTCTTGAATCAGAAGACTGAACCTGACATGCCCCATTGACCTCATTGGAACCCTTGATTAGGTTTTCAGGCATCTGTGCTCAGGGGCCTGTTCTGGAATACCAACTTATGATACAACATGTGGTCCCTGGGACCAACAACAGAACATCTCTTGTCCCCAGATGGAAGCTGTGCTCTAAGACCTGTGTCAAACCCTCAGAGTAGATGAATCCTACACAGCCCCTAAGCCACCAGCACATTCTAAGATCTCCCTGGTAAAAAACCGGCATATCGTCTATCTGCAAGAGATTCCATGTCAACTCAAGAACTTGGGAATTCGCCTCAGAGCCAACAGAACAATTCTGCCATGTTCCTCAGCTGCAAGGGTCAATGGAGGTGTGCTTTCCAGGCATCGGAGAGCTCTGCTACCGACACATTCCACATGAGGACCCTGGGGCAAACGAATCAGACTCCATCTGTCAGTAGAAGGAGACATTGCTTTATGGAGTATCTCATATCTTCAGCGTGGGAAATCCTCGATGGGCTCTTGACGCTACCCCTCCATTTTTCGGTCATCATAGACACAAACTGCAGTGTGAGCAAACATCTGACCTCCACCCTTACTCTGGTGCTGGATATCTCGAATAAGCTTCTGCACATTGGAACTGCCTTCCCATTGGCAGTGAATTCAACCGTAGCTTGTGTTTACAATTCCATCCTCACCCTACTGGTCCTCAAAACGTCTTGAGAGGAAATTCTGGAGCCACAACGCAGCATTCTGCCTGCCCCATAGAATGAAGAAGGACCAGGTGAGTCTACCCAGAAACCCTATATGAGGATCAATCTGCTCAGCCCTCGAGGGAAGCCCGATTTATAGGCCTCCCTGGCCACTAGTGCTGTGTCTGACAGAGCCTTAGCCCGGACCATGTGTCAGCCACCCAGAGAGCAGGCCTTATATCCAGCATGTGATACCGGTCATGGTTCAAGTCCGTCATCTCTACCCATCCTTGGTATTCAGGCACCTGTCCCCAGACCTTTGCTGGAATACCTGCCAATGGGGAAACCTGAAGCACAATAGAGAACTCCTCCTTCCCCATGGCAGGCAACCTGGCTGTTGGGATGGGTGTCCAACCCTCAGCGTGGGATCCAGCTTCATGAACAATGAGACCACGCCCACTCCTGAGGTCTGCCCAGGGCACAAACCGGTATTATTACTCGCACCCTGAGCATGCTTTCAAACAAGCCCTCTCAGTTGCACCACCAGGATCCCACATTGCAGGCCTGGTACGTCCCTAGGCCCAAATTCTCACCCTTGCTGTGAATTTCCAGATGACCAGACCCAGAGCACGTCTCTGGAATCCCTCTTTTGGGGTACCCCTAATACTGAAAACAGTACTCTTCCCTTTCCCAAAAAAGACACCAAACTTTGGGGAAATGCCAGGATTGTTAGAAAATTTCCCCCAAGGACCCATGAGACCACACCTGCATTCTGAGGTCATTCTGGACACACAATCCAGATATAAAAGCCTGTGCTACCGCCTTCGAGTCACCCTAATTAGAGTTCCTGATGAGCTGCCCTCCAGGCCTATGCATTGGGCCTGTGATCACCTCGCCACTAACTCCTACAAGAGTGTGTCTCCATGTGAGACAGGCCATGGCCCAAGTCCTGCATCTCTACTTAATCCAGAACAGGACTCCGAGGACAGAAGCCTGAAAACCTGATGTGGGGTTACAATGCGGTCCTAGTGGCATGTCAGGTTCAATCTTCTGACTCAGAACCATTGACTTGGGAGTCTGCCTGTATGTAGGTGATCAAGTTGTCTCAGACTGTGCATTTGCGTCAAGAGCGGCCGCCAGTATTGGCATAGGCTCAGGGTCCTGGCAGGTTTCTCTTAAACTGCAGTTCCATTGTGCAGTGGCTTATTCAAGATATCCAGCACCTGATTAAGGGCCAATGTCAGATGTATGCTCACACTGGAGTTTGTGTCTATGATGACCGACCAATGGAGGGGTGGCATCAAGTGGCCATTGAAGGATTTCCCACTGGACACTTGTGAGATTCTCCAAACAGCAAGGTTTCCTTCCATTGTACAGGTGGAGCCTGGTTGGTTTGTTCCAGGGTCCCCCGTGTGGAAAGTTTGGGTGGCAGAGCCCCCCCCCCAGCAATGCCTGGAAAGCACACCTCCACTGAACATTGCAGCTGAGGAACAAGGCAGGATCGTTCTGAAGGCTCTGGAGAGAAGTACCAAGGCCTTGAGTTGACATGGAATCTCTTGCAGATGGGCCACAATGCTGGTTGGTTACCAGGGAGTTCTTACAATGTGCTGGTGGTTAAGGTGACGTGCAGTATTCTCTTACCCTGAGGGTTTGGCAAAGGTCGAAGAGCACGGTTTCCTCCTGAAGACACGAGATGTTCTGTTGTGTGGCTCAAGGAACACATGTTATATCATAAGTTGGTATTCCAGAACAGGCCTCTGAAGACAGATGCCTGAAAACCTAACCTAGGGTTCCAATGAGGTCCTAGGGGCATGTCAGGTTCAATCATCTGACTCAGGAACATTGACTTGGCTCTCTGCCTGGATGTAGGTGATCAGGGCATTTCAGACTGCGCATTTGCGTCCAGAGCAGCCGACAATATTGGTGTGGGCTTGGAGGCCTTGAAGGTATCTCCTAATCGGGAAGGTTTGGGCAACTGTGACGGGCACGGTTTTGGGTGTTGGCAGCACAGTCGTATTGTATGGCTCCAGAGACCCCATCCTGGAGGGCATGTGAGCCATAGTTTTTGGAGAGAACTCTGCCATCACAAATTAGATTTTGGGTTATTGGCGTTGTGGTCACAGGCCCAATGCATTGACCTGGAGGGCAGCTCATCAGGAACTATAATTAGGGTGATTGGAAGGCGGTAGCACAGGCTTTTCTATCTGTACTGTGTGTCCGTGATGGCCTCGGAATGCAGGTGAGGTCTCATGGGTCCATGGGAGACATTTCCTCTCTAAGGATCCTGGTGGCTCTCCATAGTTGTGGCTTTTTTGGGGAAGGGAAGAGTGCTGTTTTCCATCTTAGGGGTACCCCAAAACAGGGATTCCAGAGATGGGCTCTCGCTCTGGGCACCTGGAAAATCCCACCAAGGGATAGTATTTGGGCTTAGTGGCGTACCAGGCCTGCTATGCAGGAGCCTGGTGGTGCAACTGAGAGATCTTGTTTGAGAACATGCTCAGGCTGAAGGTCACAATGCCTTTTTGTACCCAGGGCGGCCATCAGGAATGAGCATGGTCTCATTGGCCATGCTGCTGGGTCCCACGTTGAGGGTTTGACACCCATCCAAGGAGCCTGTTCTGCCATGAGGAAGGAAGTCTCTATTGGGTTCAGGTTCTCCCATTGGCAGGGATTCCAGCAATGGTCTGGGGACAGGTGTCTAAATACCAAGGATGGTTAGAGATGCCAGACTTAGGCCATGGCCCATCCCACATGCTAGAAATGGGGCCCGCTCTCTGTGTGGGTGACACTAGGTCGGGGCTCAGACTCTGTCAAACACAGCACTAGGGGCCATGGCAGCCTATAAATTGGGTTCCCTCGAGGGCCGAGCAGATTGATCCTCGTGTGGGGTTTCAGGCCCTACTCAACAGGATCTTCTTTCAATGAGGAAGGCAGAATGCTGCGTTGTGGCTCCAGAATTTTCTATCAAGAGGGCTTGTGGACCAGTAGGGTGAGGATAGAATTGTAAACACAAGCTACGGTTCAATTAAGGGCCAAGAGGAATGCAGTTTCATTGTGCAGTGGCTTATTCAAGATATCCAGCACCTGAGTAAGGGCCGATGTCAGATGTATGCCCACACTGGAGTTTGTGTCTATGATGACCGACCAATGGAGGGGTGGCATCAAGAGGACATTGGAGGATTTCCCACACTGACACTTGTGAGATGCTCCAAACAGCAAGGTTTCCTTCCACTGGACAGGTGCGGCTTGGTTGGTTTGGTCCAATCAGGCATGGTTCCCCCATGTGCAAAGTTTGCGTGGCAGAGCTCTCCCGCTGCGATGCCTGGAAAGCACACCTCCATTGACAATTGCAGCTGAGGAAAAAGGCAGGATCGTTCTGAAGGCTCTGGAGAGAAGTACCAAAGCCTTGAGTTGACATGGAATCTCTTGAAGATGGGCCACAATGCTGGTTGGTTACCAGGGAGTTCTTACAATGTGCTGGTGGCTAAGGTGACCTGCAGGATTCTCCTACCATGAGGGTTTGGCAAAGGTCGAAGAGCACGGTTTCCTTCTGGGGACAGGAGATGTTTTGTTGTGTGGCTCAGGTAACACATGTTGTATCTTAAGTTGGTATACCAGAACAGGTCTCTGAAGACAGATTCCTGAAAATCTAACCCACGGTTCCAAAGAGGTCCTAGGGGCATGTCATGTTTAATCGTCTGTCTCAGGACCGTTGACTTAACTGTCTGCCTGGATGTAGGTGATCAGGGCGTTTCAGACTGCGCATTTATGTCCAGAGCGGCTGACAATATTGGGGTGGGCTTGGAGGCCTTGCAGGTATCTCCTAATCGGGAAGGTTTGGGCAACTGTGATGGGCACGGTTTTGGGTGTTGGCAGCACAGTCCTATTGTGTGGCTCCAGAGACCCCATCCTGGAGGGCATGTTACCCATGGTTTTTGGAGAGAACTCTGTAAACACAAATTCGGGTTACAGTTATTGGCGTTGTGGTCACAGGCCCAATGCATAGACCTGGAGGGCAGCTCGTCAGGAACTGTAATTAGGGATATTGGAAGGCGGTAGTACAGGCTTTTCTATCTGCACTGTGTGTCCTGGATGACCTCAGAATGCAGGTGAGGTCTCATGTGTCAATGGGATACTTTCAGCTCTAAGGATACTTGGGGCTCTCCATAGTTTGGTGGCTTTTTCAGGGAAGGGAAGAGTGCTGTTTCCATCTAAGTGGTGCCCCAGAACAGGTAATCCAGAGACGGACTCTGGGTGGGCGCCTGGAAAATCCCACAAAGGGTTAGGATTTGGGAGTTTGTGCGTACCAGGCCTACAATACGGAAACATGGTGGTGCATCTGAGAAGGCTTGTTTGAAAGCATGCTCAGGCTGAAGGTCACAATGCCTGTTTGTGCCTAGGGTGGCCTTCAGGAGTGGGTGTGCTCTCATTGGCCATACAGCTGGCTCCCACTTTGAATGTTGGACAACCATCCCAACTGCCATGTTCCCTGCCATGGGGAAGGAGAGTTCTCTATTGGGCTGAGGTTCCCCCATTGGCAGGGATTCCAGCAATGGTCTGGGGACAGGTGCCTGAATACCAAGGATGCGAAAAGATGATGGCTTGGGCCATAGCGCTCCCACATGCTAGATATGGGCCCCACTCTCTGGGTGGTTGACACCAGGTTGGGTCTCAGGATCTAGTGGCACTAGTGACAAGGGCAGCCTATAAATTGGGGTGCCCTGGAGGGCCTAGCAGTTTGATCCTCATGTGGGTTTTCCAGCCACACTGACCAGGCTCTTCTTCCTTCTATGGGGAAGGCAGAATGCTGCATTTTGGCTCCAGAATTCCCTATCAAGTGGGTTTGGGGACCAGTAGGGTGAGGGTGGAATTGTAAACACAAGCTAAGGTTCAATCAGTGCCAAGTGGAATGCAGTTCCAATGTGCAGTGGCTTATTCGAGATATCCAGTACCTGACTAAGGCAGAATCAGATGTTTGCTTACACTGGAGTTTGTTTCAATGATGACCGACAAATGCAGGGGTGGCGTCAAGAGGCCATGGACGATTTCCCATGCTGAGGCTTGTGAGATTCTCCAAAGAGCAAGGTTTCCTTCTACTGCAAAGGTGGAGACTTGTTTTTTGGCTCCAGGTCCTTTATGAAAAACGTTTGGGTACAGCTCTGCCTCATGGATGTCTGGAAAGCACACCTCCATTGTCCATTGCAGCTGAGGAACATGGCAGGTTTGTTCTGGTGGCCCTGGGGCGAAGGACCAACCCCTGTAGATGACATGGAATCTCTTGCAGATGGGCCACAATGCTGGTTTGTTACCAGGGAGATCGTAGAATGTGATGGTGGCTAAAGTGCCATGCAGGATTCTCTGACCCTGAGTGTTTGGCACAGGTAGAAGAGCACAGTTTCCTTCTGGGGACAGATGTTCTGTTGTGTGACCCAGAGAACACATGCTGTACTATGTTCTTATCCATAACAGGCCTCCGTGGACAGATGCCTGAATACCTAATGTGGGGTTCCAATGCGGTCCGAGTTGCATGTCAGGTTCAAACTTTTGACTCAGTACCATTACTTGGGTGCCTACCTGGATGGAGGTGATCAGATTGTTTCAGACTGTGCATTTGCATCAAGAGCAGCCGCCAATATTGGCGTAGGCTCAGGGGCCTGGCAGGTTTTTCCTAAGCTGGAAGGTTTGGGCAGCAGTGGCAGGCACAGTTTCCTTCAGGATGGCAGCCACAGTCCTGTGGTGTGGCCAAAGAGCCTATTCTGGAGGGCATGTGAGCCATGGTTTGGGGAGAGAAGTGCAAACACAAATTCGGGTTAGGATTAGTGGTGAGGTGATCACAGGCCCAATGAGTAGATCTAGAAGGTAGCTCGTCAGGAACTGTATTTAGGGTGACAGGCAGGCAGTAGCAGAGGCTTTTCTATCTGTACTGTGTGTCCAAGATGGCCTTGGAATGCAGGTGTGGTCTCATGGTTCCATGGGATACTTTTCCGCTCTAAGGATCCTGGTGGCTCTCCATAGTTTGGTGGCTTTTTCGGGGAAGGGAAGAGTGCTGTTTCCATCTAAGGGGTGCCCCACAACAGGGATTCCAGAGACGGGCTCTGGGTCTGGGCAACTGTAAAATCCCACTAAGGGTCAGGATTTAGGCTTGGAGCAGACCAGGACTAAAATGTGGGAACCTGGTGGTGCAACTGAGAAGGCTGTTTGAGAGCATGCTCAGTCTGAAGGTCACAATGCCTGTTTGTGCCCAGGGCGGCCCTCAGGAGTGGGCGTGGTCTCATTGGCCAATGAGCTGGCTCCCACTTTGAGGGTTGGACACCCATCCAAGTAGCCAGGTTTCCTGCCATGGAAGGAGGTCTCTATTGGGTTCAGTTTCCCCCACTTGGAGGGATTCCATCAAAGTTCTGGGGTCAGGTGCCTGAATAGCAATGATGCGTAGAGATGCTGGACTTGGGTCATGGCCCATCCCACATGCTAGATATGGGGCCCAAACTCTGTGTGGCTGACACAAGGTCAGGATCAGAATCTGTCAGACACAGCACTAGTGGCCAGGGAAGCCTATAAATTGGGTTCCCTTGAGGGCCAAGCAGAATGATCCTCATGTGGGGTTTCAGGCCCTACTCAACAGGATCTTCTTCTTTCTATAACGAAGGGAGAATGCTACATTGTGGCCCTCCCTCTGTCAGGAGGGCTCGGGGACCAGTAGGGTGAGGATGGAATTGTAAATACAATCTACGATTCAATTCAGTGTCAAGCAGAATGTAGTTCCATTGTGCCGTGGCTTATTCAAGATGTCCAGCACCTTAGTAAGGGCCGATGTCAGATGTTTGCTTACACTGGAGTTTGTGTCTATGATGACCGACCAATGGAGGGGTGGCGTCAAGAGGCCATTGGAGGATTTCCCATGCTGATGCTTGTGAAATGCTCCAAACAGCAAGGTTTCCTTCCACTGGACAGGTGGAGCCTGGTTGGTTTGCTTCAGGGTCCATCATGTGGAACGTTTGGGTGGCAGAGCTCTCCCGCAGAGATGCCTGGAAAACACACCTCCATAGACCATTGCAGCTGAGGAAAAAGGCAGGATCGTTCTGAAGGCTCTGGAGAGAAGTACCAAGGCCTTGAGTTGACATGGAATCTCTTGCAGATGGGCCACAGTGCTGGTTGGTTACCAGGGAGTTCTTAGAATGTGCTGGTCGCTAAAGTGACGTGTAGGTTTCTCCTAACCTGCGGGTTTGGCAAAGGTCGAAGATCACGGTTTCCTTCTGGAGACAGGAGATGTTCTGTTGTGTGGCTCAGGGACCACATATTGTATCATAAGTTGGTATTCTAGAACAGGCCTCCGAGGACAGATGCCTGACAACCTAACTGAAGTTCCAATGAGGTACTAGGGGCGTGTCAGGTTCAATCTTCAGATTCAGGACCATTGACTTGGATGTTGCCTTGATGTAGGCAATCAGGGTGTTTCAGAATGCATATTTGCATCCAGTGCAGCAGACAATATTGGGATAGACTCAGGGGCCTTGCAGGTTTCTCCTAATCTGGAGGATTTTGACAACTGTGATGGCCAAAGTTTCCTTGAAGCTACTGCTGCCTGGGCCATTGCATTTGCTGACGCATCTAGGCGGGAGTGCGCCAAAACCTTACAGAATCGGATCAGAGAATTAGAAGCAGAGGGAAAGAAGCTCACGATGGACGTGAAGGTGAAAGAAGACCAGATCAGAGAACTAGAACTGAAAGTTCAGGAGCTTCAGAAATATAGGGAAAATTAGAAGAATATTGAGGTGTTAATGTCAGCCCTCTCGGCCATGCAAGATAAAACACAACACCTGGAGAACAGTCTGAATGCAGAGACGAGAATCAAGCTGGACCTGTTCTCTGCACTGGGGGATGCGAAACGACAGCTCAAGTTCGTGCAAGGACAAATTTTTCAGAAAGACCAGGAAATTAAGGACCTTAAACAGAAGATAGCTGAAGTCATGGCCGTCATGCCCAGCATAACCTACAGTGCCGCCACCAGCCACCTGAGCCCCGTTTCGCCCCACTACTCTTCCAAATTTGTGGAGACCACCACCTCTGGACTCGATCCCAATGCTTCTGTTTACCAGCCCCTGAAGAAATGAAGACCAGCTGTGGGTTTTGCCCAACCATTTGTTTACCAGAAGACATCACAAAGGAGCATCTCTGGCAGTCAAGATTAAAAAAAAAAAAAAAGCTTATATTGTATTTTGTGGGACTGTATATGTTGTCGTTTTTAAAAGGGGGAGGAAGATAACATCCCAGTCTGATTAGAACTGCCCATCTGTTATTCTTGTAAATTTTTAGAAGTCCTCACAGAACTTTGCAGTTTATTTTTCTCGGCCAATACATTAAAACCACTCTTGGATTTCAAATAGCGAAAAAAAAAAATGTCTGCAGAGAGGAAAAATCTGCCATGGACCCAAGAGACCACACCTGCATTTGGAGGCCATCCTGGACACACAATCCAGATACAAAAGCCTGTGCTATCGCCTTTGAGTAATCTGATTTACAGTTTCTGAGGTGCTGCCCTCTAGGTCTATGCATTGGGCCTGCAATCACCTTGCCACTAACCCTAACTCGTATTTGTGTTTGCAGACTTCCCTGCCAAAACCATGGCTCACATGCCACATGTGGTATCTGGAGCCGCACTACAGGACTGTGCCTGCCATCCTCAAGGAAACTGTACCTGTCACTGTTGCCCAAATCCTCTGGATTTAGGAGAAACCTGCAAGGCCCTTAATCCCACCACTATATTGGAGGCCACTCTGGATGCAAATGCGCATTCTGAAACACCCTGATCAACTGAATCCAGGCAGACACCCAAGTCAATGGACCTGTGTCATAAGATTGAACCTGACATGCCACTAGGACTTCATTGGAACCCTTGATTAGGTGTTCAGGTATCTGTCCTCAGAGGCCTGTTCTGGAATACCAACTTATAATACAACATGTGGTCCCTGAGCCACAGAGCAGAACATCTCCTGGCTCCAGAATTAAGCCGTGCTGTTGTACCTGTGTCAAACCCTCAGGTTAGATGAATCCTGTATGGCCCCTTAGAATCCAGGACAATTTATGATCTCCCTGGTAACAAACCAGCACTGTGACCCATCTTCATGAGATTCCATGTCAACTCAAGGCCTTGATACTTCGTCCCAGAGCCAGCAGAATGAACCTGCCATGTTCCTCAGCTGCAATGCTCAATAGAGTTGTGCTTTCCAGGCATCCATGTGGTAGTGCTCTGATACCCAAACTTTCCAAATGGAGAACACTGGAGCAAACAAAACAGACTCCTCCTGTCTGGTAGAAGGAAACCTTACTCTTTGGAGCATCTCACAAGCCCCAGCGTGGGAAATCCTCCATGGCCTCTTGATGCTACTCCTCGATTTGTCGGTCATCATAGACACAAACTCCAGCGTGAGCAAACATCTGACATCCGTACTTTCCAGGTCGTGGATATTTAAATCAGCTACTGCACACTGGAACTGCCTTTCGTTTGGCACTGAATGTAACCGTAGCTTGGGTTTACAATTCCATCCTCACCCTACTGGTCCGCAAGCCTTCTTAATAGGGAATTCTGGAGCCACAACGCAGCATTCTGCCTTCCCCATAGAAAGAACGGCCTGGTGAGTCTACCCAGAAACTCCACATGAGACTCAATCTACTCGGCCCTCGAGGGAACCCCGATTTATAGGCTGCTGTGGTCACTAGTGCTGTGTCTGACAGAGCTCGAGCCCCGACCTCATGTCAGCCACCTAGAGGGTGGGGCCATATCCAGCATGGGAGACCGGCCATGGCCCAGGGCCATCATCTCTACAAATCCTTGGTATTCAGGCATCTGTCCAGACCTTTGCTGAAATCTCAGTCAGTTGGGGAACCCGAAGCACAATAGAGAAATCCTCCTTCCCCATGGCAGGAATCCTGGCTGCTGGGATGGATGTCCAATCCTCAGAGTGGGAGCCAGCTGCATGGCCAATGAGACCACGCCCATTCCTGTGGGTGGATCTGGGCACAAGCAGGCATTGTGACCCTCAGCCTGAGCATGCTTTCAAGTAAACTCTCTCACTTGCACCTTCAGGATCCTGAATTGCAGGCCTATTATGCTCCTAGACCCAAATCCTAACACTTGGTGGGATTTTCCAGGGGCCCAGACTCAGGGCCCATCTCTGGAATCCCTATTTTGGGGCACCCCTAAGATAGAAAACAGCACTCTTCCTTTCCACGAGAAAGCCAACAAACTATTGGAAGCTGCCAGGAAACTTAGAGAGGAAAAATCTGCCATGGACCCATGAGGGAACCCTGCATTCCGAGGCCATCCTGGGCACACAACCCAGATACAAAAGCCAGTGCTACCACCTTTGAGTCATCCGATTTACAGTTCCTGATGAGCTGCCTTCCAGGTCTATGCATTGGGCCTGCGATCACCTCACCACTAACCCTAACCCGAGTTTGTGTTTGCAGACTTCCCTCTCAAAACCATTGCTCACATGCCCTCCAGGTTGTGGTATCTGGAGCCACACCACAAGATTGTGCCTGCCATCCTCAAGGAACTGTGCCCATCACTGTTGCCCCAACCTCTAGATTAGAAGAAACTTGGAAGGCCCCTGAGCCCAGCCCAGTCTTGGAGGCCGCTCTGGACTCAAATGCGCAGTATGAAACACTCTGATCAACTCCATCCAGGCAGACACCCAAGAAATGGTCTTGAGTCAGAAGATGGAACCTGACATGTCCCGAGGACTTCATTGGAACACTAGATTATGTTTTCAGGTATCTGTACTCAAAGGCCTGTTCTGGAATACCAAGTTATGATACAACAATGTGGTCCCTGAGCCACAGAACAGAACATCCCATGGCCCCAGAAGGAATCCGTGCTCTTGGACCTGTGTCAAACCCACAGGATAGATGAGTTCTGCATGGCCGCCTAGCAACCAGCACATTCTATGATCTCCCTGGTAACAAACTAGCCCTGTGACCCATCTTCATGGGACTCCATGTCAACTCAAGGCCTTGATACTTCGCCTCAGAGCCACCAGAACAAACCTGCCATGTGCCTCAGCTGCAAAGGTCAATGGAGTTGTGCTTTCCAGACATCCAGGCGGCAGAGATCTGCTTCACAATACTTCAGTGCCCCGGGGCTACCGCCCCATTCCATGGTCTCCATGGACACAAACCCACATTATGACCCATCCTCAGGAGAGTCCATTTCAACTCAGCCCCATTGGTTGCTCCCCCAGAGCCAGCAGATCAAACCTGTCTTGTCTCTAGGAGACAATTGGAATGCGAAGTGGGAAAACCATACATCCATCCTTAGATCCCTGCTCTGCAGTCATTTCCTATGGGACATCCTGGAGACATCCAACAGGTCACAACTGTCCTGAAGAAGGATTCCTTGCGTTTTGGAGCATCTCAAAACTCACATCATGGGAAAACCTCCATGGCCTCTTGAGATCCTCCCCCTTCATGAAGGGGCCATCATGGACAGAAACTCCAACCTGAGCAAAAGTCTGATTCTCTCCCTGAGTTCAGATGCTCCAGATCTCGATTCAGATCTGCAGAGTGTGCCTGCGTGCCCTTGCCCTGAAACCTAAGCCTAGCTTGTGTTCTCAGACTTGCATTCTCAGACACCTTAGGTTAAGGAAAAAAGAAAGAAAGAAAGAAAGAAAGAAAGAAAGAAAGAAAGAAAGAAAGAAAGAAAGAAATCCTCCCATCCACAGAATGACCCCTAATCTCTTGGGATTGAGCCAAATCCCCAGAGAGGGAGACTTGTCCATGGCCCATGAGGCCACCCCAACATTCCATGGCTATCATTGACACTAAATCCAGAGACAAAAGCCTGATCAAGTGCCTAACACTCGCCCTTTCTTCATATCCCTAAGAGTTCTCCACACAGTCTGTATTTCAGGATGGCCATACCTTCATCCCCAAACCTAAGCCGAGTTTCTGTTTTCAGAATTATGTCCCCAAAGCCCTGGCCTAAAAACCCTCCATTCTTGGGCCACTGGAGCCACACATCAGAACTGTGCCTGCCCTCTCCAAGAGAACTCTGCCCATTCAATTGACCACAGCCCTAGAGGTTAGGAGAAACCTCCAAAGTCCCCGTGGCAATCCCAATAGTGTAGGCACCACAGGACAAACAGGGGCAATCTTCCACCAGCTGAGCAACTACCTCCACTCAAACCCGGAGACAGATGTTCCCAGAGAAGAACATTAACCGGATGGGCCTCTAGGCCATAATTGGATCCATTGCTTTGTTTTCTAGGCATCTCTCCCCAGAGGTCTGGTTACCAACACCACCATATAGGGGTTTCCTGAGGCACCAGTCAGAACTAATCTCGTGACTTGCTCTTTGGAGCTGTATCAAAAGTTCTGATTAGAGCAATTTTCAGGGCCCCGGTGCTACCACGCCATTCCAAGATCTTCATGGACACAAACCAACATGATTACCCATCTGCAGGAGAGTCCATTTCAACTCAGTCCCCTCAGTTGCTCCCCCAGAGCCAGCAGATCGAACCTGCCTCGTCACTAGGAGACAATTGGAATGCGAACGGGCTGCCCAGGCATCCGTCCTTAGAACCCTGCTCCCCAGTCGTTTTATATGGGATGTCCCGGAGCCATCCAACAGGTCTCGACTGTCCCACAGAAGGAATCCTTGACTTCTGGAGCATCTCACAACTCTCATCACGGGAAAACCCCCATGGCCTCATGATGCCCGCCCCCCCCTTCATGAATGGGCCATCATGGATAGAAACTCCAACCTGAGCCAACGTCTGATGCTCGCCGTGACTTCAGATGAACGAGATTTCAATTCAGCTCTGCAGAGTGTGCCTGCCGTGCCCTCGCCCTGAAATCTAAGTCTGAGAACAAAACCTAAGCCTAGCTTGTGTTCTCAGACTTCCGTCCTCACACTTCTGGCTCATATGCCCTCCAGTTGTGAATTCTGGAGACACAATTCAGCACTCTGCCTGCCCTCCAGAAGAAAAATGTTGCCCTATGAGTTTACCGAGAAACAGCAAATGAGGATCAACCTGCATAGCACTTGACTGTACCCCAATTATACCGTCTAGCCTGGGCACTAAAACCCTGTCTGACACAGCCCAAGCCCAGAACTCCCGACCCACGCCCAGACAGCTGGCTATACACTGAGCACATCGGACCCACCATGGCCTTAGGTCATCATCTCTTCCCAAACTCGGTTTTCAGGCTTCAGAACTTAGAACTTATCTCCACTCACTACCCAGGGGTGAACGTGATGCAGAAATCAGAACTCCTCCTTCCCCAAGGCAAGAAACCTTGTGGTTGGCATGTTGTCCAAAATTCAGTGTAGGAGAATCCAGCATGGCCCATGAGGCCCCGCCCATGCTTGAGGGCCGCAATGGGCACAAACATACATTGTGAACCTCAGCGTGAGCCCTGTCCTCAAGGAAAGCATCTCAGGGGCAAGACCAAGAGCATGCATATGGGGCTTGCCATGCCCCTAGTCCCCCAATCTTAACCAGAGTTTGAGATGTCTAGTCACCACTACTCAGAGCTCTGCTCTGGACTCCTTCTAAGGTGGGACACCTGAGGTAAAAACATACTGAAAGGACTCCTCCCATCCACCAAATGACCCCAAACACTTGGGATCTGGCCAAATCCACAGAGAGAAAGACTCTTTGATGGCCCATGAGGCCATCCCAACATTCCACGGCCACTGTTGACACAAAATCCAGAGACAAAAACCTGGGCAAGTGCCTCACACTTGCCCTTTCTTCATAGCCCAAAGAATTCTCCTCACGGTCTATAGATCGGGCCTGTCATACATACGCCCACAAACCTAAGCCCAGTTTGGGTTTTCAGACTTCTGTCAACACAGTATTAGCCCACATACCCTCCAGACTGGGACTCCTGGAGCCACACCTCAGGACTGTGCCTGCCCTCTCCAGGGGAATTCTGCCCACTCCACTGGCCACAACCCTACAGATTAAGAGAAACCTCCAAAGTCTCCGAGGCCATCCCAATAGTGTAGGCCGCCCAGGACAAACAGGGGTGATCTATCCCAAACTGAGAAAATACCTCAACTCAGACCCATAGACAGATATCCCCAGAGAAGAAGATTGAACAGCACAGGCATGTAGGCCCTGATCGTATCCATTGCTTTTGTTTCCAGGCATCTCTCCTCAGAGGCCTGGTTTCCAATACCAGCATATGGGTTTTTTCGGAGGTACCAATCAGAACAAATCTCGTCTACACATGGGAAATGTGCTTTTTGGAGCTGTGTCAAAACCTCCAGTTAGGGTAACCTTCAGGTCCCTGGAGCCACCGCCCCCTTCCAAGGTCTCCATGGAAACAAACCCACACTATGACCCATTCTCAGGAGAGTCCATTTCAACACAGGCCCATCGGTTGCTCCCCCAGAGGAAACAGTTCGAACCGGCCTTGTCACTAGGAGACAATAGGAATGCGAGGCGGGCTGACAGTCATCCATCCTTAGAACCCTGTTCTGGCGTCGTTCCTTATGGGATGTCCTGCAGCCATCTGACTGGTCTCGACTGTCCTGTAAAAGGAATCCTTGCCAATTAGAGCACCTTACAACTCCATCGTGGGAAAGCCTCCATGGCCCCATGATGTCCCCCACCTTCATGAAGGGGCCATCCTGAACAGAAACTCCAACCTGAGCCTACGTCTGATCCTCGCCCTGACTTCAGAAGCACGAGATCTCGATTTAGCTCTGCAGAGTGTGACTGTGGTGCCCTCGCCCCGAAACCAAAGCCTAGCTTGCGTTCTCAGACTTCCTTCCTCACACTTCTGGCCCACAAGCCCTCCAGTTTGGGAATAACGGAGCCATAATGCAGCACCCTTCCAGCCCTGCAAAAGAAAAACGTTGCCCCTGGGGCTACACAGAAATGCCAAATGAGGATCAATCTGCATGCCACTCAAATATACTCCAATTACACAGTCTACCCTGGGCACCAATGCCCTTTCTGACACAGCCTGAGCCTGGACCTTGTGACCGACACCCAGAGAGCTGGGGCCACACCTCAGGACTGTGCCAGCCCTCTCCAAGTGAATTCTGCCCATTTCATTTGCCACAACACAACAGATTAGGAGAAACCTCCAAAGTCTCTGAGCCCAGCCTAATATTGTTGGCCTCTCGGGACAAACAGGTGCGATCTGACACAAGCTGGGCAATGACCTCCATTCTGAATTGTAGACAGAGGCTCTCAGAGGAGAATATTGAAGTGGAAAAGACCCTAGGCCCTAATCGGATCCATTGCTTTGGATTCCAGGCATCTCTCCTCAGAAGCTTGGTTTCCAATACCAGCTCATGGGGGTTCCTGAGGCACCGATCAGAACAAATCTCGTCTCCCCATGGGAAACTTGCTCTTTGGAGCTGTCTCAAAACCTCAGGTTAGGAGAATTCTTCAGGACACCAGAGCCACTGCCCCATTCCAAGGTCCCAATGGACAGAAACCCACATTATGACCGATCCTCAGGAGAATCCATTTAAATTCAGCCCACTCAGTTGTTCCTCCAGCGCCAGCAGATCGAACCTGCCTTGTCACTAGGATACAACTGTATTGCGAGTTGCGTTGCCCAGGCATCCATCGTTAGATCCCTGCTCTGGAGAATTTCCTTATGGGATGTCTTTGATCCATCCAACAGGTCTCAACTGACCTGCAGAAGGAATCCTTGTGGTTTGGAGCATCACACACTCGCACAGTGGGAAAACATCCAAGGCTTCCTGATGCCCCCCCACCTTCATGTTGGGTTAATCATGGACAGAAACTCCAACTGAAGCCAACGTGTGATCCTCTCCCTGAGCTCAGATGCACGAGACCTCGATTCAGCACTGCAGAGTGTGCCTTCCATGCCACCACTGGGAAACCTAAGCCTAACTTGTGTTCTCAGACTTCTGCTCTGAAACTCCTGGCCCACAAGCACTCAAGTTGGGAACTCTGGAACCACAATGCAGCACTCTGCCTACCCTCCAGAAGAGAAACATTGCCCTATGGGACTACCCAGAAACCCCAAATGAGGATCAACATGCATACCACTCGACTGTACCCCAATTATACAGTCTAGCCTGGGCACTAAAGCCCTGTCTGACACAGCCTGAGCCTGGACCTTCCAAACAACACCCAGACAGCTGGCCGCACACTAAGCACATTGGACCCGCCATGGCCTTAGGTTGTAATCTCTTCCCAACCTCTGTTTTCAGGCTTCAGAACCTAAACCTTATCTCTACTCACTGACAAGCGGTGTGCGTGATGGAGAAATCAGAACTTCTCCTTCCCCATGGCCAGAAACCTTGTGGTTGGCATGTTGTCCAATGTTCATTGTAGGAGATACCAGCGTGGCCCATGATGTCCTGACCATGCTTGAGAGCTGCGATGGGCACAAACACACATTGGGACCCTGAGCGTGAGCCCTGTCCTCAAGTAAAGCCTCTCACGGGCTGGACCAAGAGCCCGCATATGGGGCTTGCCATGCCCCTAATCCCCCAATCTTAACCAGAGCTTGAGAAGGCTAGTCACCCCTCAAAGCTCTTCTCTGGATTCCCTCTTTGGTGGGACACATGAGGTTAAAAAT
Organism: Neogale vison; assembly: GCF_020171115.1. NCBI lineage: Eukaryota > Metazoa > Chordata > Mammalia > Carnivora > Mustelidae > Neogale > Neogale vison. Next base: position 78,394,982 of record NC_058095.1, read on the forward strand.
ATAGGGAAAGGACTCCTACCATCCAAAAAATGACCCCAAACATTTGGAATCGGGCCAAATCCCCAGAGAGAAAAACTCATCCCTAGCCAGTGAGGCCAGCCTGACATTCCACGGCCACCGCTGACACAAAATCTGCAGACAAAGGCCTGAAAAAGCGCCTCACACTCGCCCTTTGTTCATAGCTCGAAAATTTCTCCTCATGGTCCGTAGATCGGGCCTGTCATACCTATGTCCCCAAACTTAAGCCAAGTTTGTGTTTTCAGGCTTCTGTCTCCACTATCCTGGCCCACACACCCTCAATTATGGGCCTCTGTTGCCACACCTCAGGACTGTGCCTGGCCTTTCCACGGGAATTCTGCTAATTCCTTTGGACACAACCCTACAGATTAGGAGAAACCTCCAATGTTCCCGAGGCCATCCCAATAGTGTAGGTCGTCCAGGACAAACAGGGGCGACCTTACACAAGCTGAGCCACTACCTCTACTCAGACCCATAGAAAGATATGCCCAGAGAAGAAGATTGAACCGGACAAGCATCTAGGCCCTAATCGGATCCATTGCTTTTGTTTCCAGGCATCTCTCCTCAGAGGCCTGGATTCCAATACCAGCATATTGGGGTTTCCGGAGGTACCAATCAAAACAAATCTTGTCTCCACATGGCAACTTTGCTTTATGGAGCTGTATCAAAACTTCCCGTTAGGAGAAAACTTCAAGTCTCCGGAGCCACCACCCCATTTCAGTGTCTCCATGGACACAATCCCACATTATAACCCATCCTCCTCAGGAGAGTCCATTTTAACTCAACCCCTTTGGTTGCTCCCCCAGAGACAGCAGATCGAACCAGGCTAGTCTCTAGGAGACAATTGAAATGCGAGGCAGGCTCTTCAGGCATCCATCCTTAAAACCCTGTTCTGGCATTGTTCCTTATGGGACGTCCTGGAGCCATCCAACAGTTCTCGACTGTCCCACAGATGGAATCTTTGTGCATGGAGCATTTCACAACTTCCATCATGGGAAAACTTCCCAGGCCACATGATGCCCCCAATTTTCATGAAGGTGGATCATGGGCAGAAACCCCAACCTGAGCCAATGGCTGATCCTCGCCTTGACTTCAGAAGCCTGAGATCTCCATTCAGCTCTTCAGAGTGTGCCTTCTGTGTCCTTGCACCGAAACTTAAGCCTAGCTTGTGTTTTCAGACTTCCATTTTCACACTCCTGGCCCACAAGGCCTCTAGTTTGGGAATTCCAGAGCCACAATGCAGCATTGTGCCTGCCCTCTAGAAGAAAACTGTTACCCTATGGGGCTACTAAGAAATCCCAAATGAGGATCAAACTGCACTCCACTCGACTCTTCCCCAATAATACTGTCTACCTTGGGCACTAATGCCCTGTCTGACACAGCCTGAGCCTGGGCGTCCAGACTGACATCCAGACAGCTGGCAGCAAAATGAGCACATCAGACCCGCCAGGGACTTAAGTCATCATCTCTTCCCAACCTTGGTTTTGGACTTCAGAACCTAGATTTTATCTCCAATCACTACCTAGTGGTGAACGTGAGGCGGAAATCAGAATTCCTCCTTCCCCATACCCAGAAACCTTTGGTCTGCATGTTGTCCAATGTTCAGTGTAGGAGAAACCAGCATAGCCCATGAGGCCCTCGCCATGTTGAGGGCCACTTTGGACACAAACACGCTTTGCGACCCTCAGTGATTTGACACAAGCTGAGCAACTACCTCCACTTAGAACATAGACAGATGTCCCCAGAAAACCAGACAGGACCCAAGGCCCAAGGCTCCCAACTCTTCCCAACCTGGGTTTTCAGACACCTGAACCTAGACATTATATCAAATCCCCACACAGGTGGGTACCTAAAGCACAAATCAGAACTCCTCCTTCCCCAAGGCTGCAAAGATTGCTGTTAGCATGGAGTCACACCTTCATGGTAGGAGAAACCTTCATAGCTCCTGAGGCCACGCCCAAACTTGAGTGCCGACTTGGGCACAAACTCGCATTGTGACCCTCAGTGTGAGCCCCATGTCAAAGTAAGGCCTCTCAGAGCTTGGACCAAGAGCCCATATATGGGGCTTGCCAAGCCCCTATCTTCCCAATCCTCACCAGAGTTCACGTTTTCTAGTCACCTGTACCTGGGGCTCTGCTCTGGAATCCCTCTCTTGGAGAGACACCTGAGCCAGACAACAGGAATCCACCCTTCCCACAAAATGACGCCAAACTCTTGGGAGCTGGGCTAAATCCCCAGAGAGGGAGACTCGCCCATAGTCACTAAGGCCACCCTACAATCCACGGCTATCCTGGATGCAACATCCAGAGACAAAAGCCTGAGGGACCGCCTCCTACTCGCCCTTCTTTCAATAGCCGAGGAGCTCCCCTCACAGTCTGTAGATCCAGCCTGCCATACCCTCTGTGCCACACCTAAGCCGAGTTTGTGTTTTCAGACTTCTGTGTCCACAGCCCAGACAAACACACCCTCCAGGTTAGGGCCTATGGAGACACAACGAAGGACTGTGCCTGTCCTATCCAAGTTAACTGTGCCCAATCCTTTGACCACAACCCTAAAGATAAGAAGAAATCTCCAAGGCCCCCGAGGCCATCCCGATAGTGTAGGCCACTCTGGACTAAGAGGGGCACTCTGACACTAGCTGAGCAACTATCTCCACTTACACACTCAGACAGTCACCCCGAAGCCAGAAGATTGAAACGGACAGGTCCCTATGCCCTAATCTGAACCCTAGCTTTCGTTTCCAGGTGTCTCTCCTCAGAGGACTTGTTTTGAAGACGAGCATCTGAGCTTTTCTGAGGCACCAAGCAGAACCTGTCTCGTTTCCACGTGGGGAGCTTTCTTATTGGAGCTGTATCAAACCCTTCAGGCAGGCGAATTCTGTAGGGCCCCTGAGCCACCAGCACATTCCAAGGTCTCCATGGAAACAAATCCACATTATGACCCATCCTCAGGAGAGTCTGTTTCAACTCAGTCCCCTGGGTATCTCGCCCCAGAGCTAGCAGTTCAAACATGTCTTGTCCCAAAGAGTCAATGGGAATGTGATGTATGCTGTATAGGCAACCATCCATCGAACCCTGCTCTCCAGTCCTTCTGTATGGGACTTCCTGGAGCCATCCAACAGGACTCGACTGTCCTGCAGAAGGAAACCTTGTGGTTTGGAGCAACTCAGAAACTCGCGTGGGAAAACTTCCTTAGCCCCATGAGGCCCCCGCTTCATGAAGGGGCCATGATGGACACAAACTCCAGCCTCAGCCAACGTTTGATCCTCACCCTGATTTCCGATGCAGGAGATCCCGATTCAGCCTCTGCAGAATGGGCCTGTCATGCGCCCTTGGCCCCAAACCTCACCCTAGCTTGTGTCTTCAGACTTCTGTCCTCACAACCCTGGCACACAAGCCTTCCTGATTGGAAATTCTGGGGCCACAAAGAAGCACTCTGACTGCTCACCAGAAGAAAAAAATTGTCTATGGCATTGCCCAGAAACCGCAAATGAGGATCAACCTGCTCAGCCCTTGGCAAATCCCCAATTGCATAGGCTAACCTAAGAATTAATGCTTTGTCTTACATAGCCTGAGCCCAGACCTTCCAACAGACACCGAGACAGCTTGCCATACACCCAGCACATCTGACCTGCCATGGCCTTAGGCCATCATCCCTTCCCAACCTGGGTTTTCAGGCATCTGGAAGGTAGACCTTATCTACAATCCCTGCACAGGGAGGAACCTGACTTCACAAGCCAGAACTCCTCCTTCTCCATGACAAAAACCTGCTGTAGGCAGGGAGTCTAACCTTCAGTGTAGGAGAAACCTGTATGGCCCATGAGGCCACGCCCATGCCTGAGGGCCGCCTTGGGCACACACACACACATTGTAACCCTCAGCGTGAGTCCCGGATTCAAGTAACGCCTCTCAGTGGCTGGACCAATAGCTCGTATATGGAGTTTACCATGACCATAGGCCCCAAAGCCTTACCAGATGGCGGGTATTCAAGTTGTCAGTACCCACTGCTCTGCTCTAGAATCCCTCTACTGGGGGGGACACCTGAGGCAGAAAACAGGACTCCTCCCTTCCCACAGAATGACCCCAAACTCTAGGGAGCTGGGCAAATAACCAGAGAGGGTATACTCTTCCTTGGCCCAGGATGCCACCCCTACATTAAATGGCCATCGTGGCCACAACATCCAGAGACAAAAGCCTGAGCGACCGCCTCCCATGCATCCACTTTTCATACCCCGAGGTGATCGCTTCACGGACTGTAGATGAGGCCTTCCATAACATCAGTCCGAAACCTGAGCCGAGTTTGTGTTTTCAGACGTCTGTCCCCACAGTCCAAGCACACGCAGCCTCCAGGCTGGGGCCTCTGGAGCCACACCACAGGGCTGTGCCTGCTCTCTCCTAGAGAGAGAGAACTGTGCCCATTCCATTGGCCACAACCCTACCGAATAGGCGAAACCTCAATGTCCCCGAGGACATCCCACTACTGTAAGCTGCCCTGGATACACAGGGATTCTGACACAAGCTGAGCAACTACCTCCACGAAGATATGCAGACAGATGACCACAGAGACAGAAGATTGAACCAGACAGGCCCCTAGGCCCTAATCTGAACTCTTGCTTGGTTTCCAGGTGTCACTCCTCAGAGGCCTGGGTTCAAAGACCAGCATATGGGCTTTCTTGAGGCACCAAACAGAACACCTCTTGTCTCTACATGGGAAGCTTCCTTGTTGGAGCTGTGTCAAACCCTTCGGGTTGGAGAATCCTGCAAAGACCCTGAGCCACCACTACATTCCAAGGTCTCCATGGCCACCAACCCACATTATGACCCATCCTTAGGAGAGTCCATTACAACTAAGCCTTCTGGGTAGCTCGCCCAAGATCCCACAGATTGAGCTGCCTTATCCCGGCCAGTCAATGGGAATGTGAGGTGGTGTTTCCAGGCATTCATGCTTAGACACCTGCTCTCGAGTCTTTCCGTATGGGGTGTCCTGGAACCATCCAATAGGACTTGACTGTCCTGCAGAAGGAAACCTTGAGGTTTGGAACAGCTCACAACTCCCAGTATAGGAAAACGTCTCTGGCCTCATGATGGCCCTACCCACTTCAGGAAGGGGCCATCATAGACACAAACTCCAGCCTGAGGCAACGTCTGATACTCGCCCTGACTTCAAATGCAGATCTTGATTCAGCCTCTGCAGAGTGGGCCTGCCGTGCCCTTGGCCCCAAACCTCTCACTAGCTTGTGTTTTCAGACTTCCTTCCTCACACTCCTGGCAAACAAGCCCTCCAGACTGGGAATTCGGGAACCACAACGCAGCCCTCTGCCTGCCCACCAGAAGAAAAATGTTGTCCTATGGGGCTCTCCAGAAACCCCAAATAAGGATCAACCTGCTCAGGCCTCGACCACAGTTGGATAGGCTGCCCTGGGCACTAATGCTCTGTCTGACACAGTCTGAGGCCAGACGTTCTGACAGACAAGGAGACAGCTGGCCTCACACCCAGCACATAAGACACGCCATGGCCTTAGGCCTCCATCTCTTCCCAACCAGGGTTTTCAGACATCTGAACCTAGACATTATATCAAATCCCCACACAGGTGGGTACCTAAAGCACAAATCAGAACTCCTCCTTCCCCAAGGCTGCAAAGATTGCTGTTAGCATGAAGTCACACCTTCAGGGTAGGAGAAACCTTCATAGCTCCTGAGGTCACGCCCAAACTTGAGTGCCGACTTGGGCACAAACTCGCATTGTGACCCTCAGTGTGAGCCCCATGTCAAAGTAAGGCCTCTCAGAGCTTGGACCAAGAGCCCATATATGGGGCTTGCCAAGCCCCTATCTTCCCAATCCTCACCAGAGTTCACGTTTTCTAGTCACCTGTACCTGGGGCTCTGCTCTGGAATCCCTCTCTTGGAGAGACACCTGAGCCAGACAACAAGAATCCACCCTTCCCACAAAATGACGCCAAACTCTTGGGAGCTGGGCCAAATCACCAGAGAGGGAGACTCGTCCATAGCCGCTGAGGCACCCTACAATCCACGGCTATCCTGGATGCAACATCCAGAGACAAAAGCCTGAGGGACTGCCTCCCACTTGCCCTTCTTTCAATAGCCGAGGAGCTCCCCTCACAGTCTGTTGATCCAGCCTGCCATACCCTCGGTGCCACACCTAACCCGAGTTTCTGTTTTCAAACTTCTGTGTTCACAGCATGGACCCATACACCTTCCAGGCTAGGGCCTATGGATCCACAATGAAGGACTGCGCCTGTCCTCTACAAGGAAACTGTGCCCAATCCATTGGCTACAACCCTACAGATTAGGAGAAATCTCCAAGTCCCCCGAGGCCATCCCAATATTGTAGGCTGCCCTGGATTAAGAGGGGCACTCTGACACCAGCTGAGCAACTATGTCCACCTAGACACTGAGACAGTGTCCCCAGAGACAGAAGATTAAAAAAGACAGGCCCCTAGGACCTAATCTGAACACTAGCTTTCATTTCTAAGTGTCTCTCCCCAGAGGACTCGTTTTGAAGATGAGCATCTGAGCTTCTCTGAGGCACCAAACAGAACCTGTCTTGTCTGCACATGGGGAGCTTTCTTATTGGAGCTGTATCAAACCCTTCAGGCAGGCGAATTCTGCAGGGCCCCTGAGCCGGCAGCACATTCCAAGGTCTCCATGGAAACAAATCCACATTATGACCCATCCTCAGGAGATTCCGTTTCAACTCAGCTCCCTGAGTAGCTCGCCCCAGAGCTAGCAGTTCAAACATGTTTTGTTGCAAAAAGCCAATGGGAATGTGATGTATGATGTACAGGCATCCATCCATCGAACCCTGCTCTCCAGTCCTTCTGTATGGGACTTCCTGGAGCCATCCCACAGGACTCGACTGTCCTGCAAAAGGAAACCTTGTGGTTTGGAGCTACTCACAAACTCAGCGTGGGAAAACCTCCTTAGCTCCATGAGACCCCCACTTCATGAAGGGGCCGTGATGGACACAAACTCCAGCCTCAGCCAACGTTTGATCCTCACCCTGATTTCAGATGCAGGGGATCCCGATTCAGCCTCTGCAGAATGGTCCTGTCACATGCCCTTGGCCCCAATCCTCACCCTAGCTTGTTTTCAGACTTCCGTCCTCACACTCCTGACCCGCAAGCCCTCCTGATTCGGAATACTGGGGCCAAAACGAAGCACTCTCCCTGTGCACTGGAAGAAATACATTGCCTATGGCTTTGCCCAGAAACCCAAAATGAGGATCAACCTGCTAAGCCTTCGGCAACACCCCAATTGCATCAGCTAGCCTAAGCACTAATGCTCTATCTTACATAGCCTGAGCCCAGACCTTCCGACAGACACCAAAATAGCTGGCCGCACACCCAGCACCTTGGACCCACCATGCTCTTAGGACATTCATCCTTTCCCATTGACATGCATGTCTTCCTGGAGGTATGTTCTGAGGCTGTGTTAGACTGTACATTTTTTCCAGAGCGGCCTATGGAATTGGGGTGGGCTTAGGGGCCTTGCAGGTTTCTGCTAATCTGGAGGGCTTGAGAAACTGAGACAGGCAGAGTTTCCTCGGAAGAGGAGGCCCAGTGAAGTATGTGGTTCTGGAGGCCCCATCCTGGAATGCATGTGGGTCAGGACTTTGGGACCAAAGTCTTCAGACACAAACTTGGGTAAGAGTTAGGGGGGAGGTGATGGCAGGCCCGATCTGCAGACCCTGAGGGTAGCTGCTCGGGATTTGATATTTGAACGTCTGGGAGGCAGGAGCACAGATTTTCTGTCTGGATTGTGTGTCTAGGATGGCCATGGAATGGAGGGGTGGCCTCATGGGTTCATGAGAGATTCTACCTCTCTGGGGATTCTGTCCAGCACCCCAGAGTTTGGTGTCTTTCTGGGCGAAGGGGAGAGCACGGTTTTCCATCTCAGGGGTCCCATCCAAACAGGCATTCCATAGATTGGTTCTGGGTCTGGGCACCTGGATAACACCACCAAGGCTTAGGATTTAGGGGTAGAAGCATGACAGGCCCGCTCTGTGGGCTCCTGGTCCAGCTCAGAAGGGGGCTTGTTGGAAAGGGTCTTAGGATGAGGGTCATAATGCCTGTTTGTGCCCAGCTTCCCATCCTGAGTGGGCATGGTCTCATGGGCCATGCACCTGGCTCCCACTCTTAGGGTTGGACTGTCATCGGAATATTCAGTTTTTCTGCCATGGGGAAGGAGTAGTACTCATTTCTGCTTCAGGGTCCCCCATGGGCAGCAATTTGAGCTACGTTCTGGGACAGGTACCTGATTACCAAGGTTCCTTCAAGATGATGGCCTCGGGTCAAGGTTGGACCCACCTGCAGGATATGGGGCCCGCTGTCTGGATGGCTGACCAGAGGTCAGAGTTCGAGCTGTGTCAGACAACTCATTCGGGCAGAGGGCGGCCTATGATATTGGGGTGCCGTTGAGAGCTGTGCAACTGGACACTCATGTGGGGTTTCTGCTCAGACCCATAGGGCACTGCTTCATTCTGGTGGGCAGGCAGTAGGCTGCGTTGTGGCTCCAGAATTCCCAATATGTAGGGCTTGCAGGCAAGGACTGTGAGGACAGAAGCCTGAAAACACAAGCTATGGTTAAGCTCATTGACGAGCACATGGTCGTTCCAAGTACAGCAGTTGTTTCGAGATCTCCAGCACAGGATTATGGTCGAGGGTCAGATGTCTGCTCATGCTGGAGTTTGTATCCATGATGGCCAATGATTGGTGGGGTTTTCACAAGAATCCTTGGAGGGTTTCCCAAGCTGGAGCTTGTGAGCTGCTACAAACAACAAGGTGTCCTACTGTGGGACAGAGGAAGTCTGCTTAAAGGGCTCCAGGTTCCCCCATATGGAAGACTCGATAGCACAGGTCTCTAAGTGAAAGCCTGGGAATCCCACCTCGTGTTACCATTACAGCCGAGGAACAGGGCAGGCTTGATCTGCTATCTCTGGTTCCACATTCCAAGTGATCTGAGTTGACGGAAGTTCTCAGTCTAACGGGTCCCAATGCTGCTTCGTGTCCAGGGAGACCTTAGAATATGGCGGAGGCCCTGGGCCCATGCTGGATTCTCCTATCATAAGGGTTAGACCCAGTTCCCAGGAGAAAGGTTTCCTTCTCGGGACAGGAGGGATTCTCTTGTATGGCTCACCGACCACAGGTTAAACCATATATTGGTTTTCCAGAACAGGTGTCTAGGGACAGAGGCCTCAAAATGTAAGCTAGGGTTCTGATGAGGTCCTAGGGGCATGGCAGATTCAATCTTCAGACTCAGCGGCATTGACCTGCGTGTCTTCCTGGAGGTAGGTGCTGAGGCTGTCAGACAGTGCATTTTTTCCAGAGCGGCCTATGAAATTGGGGTGAGCTCAGTGGCATTGCAGGTTTATCTTAATGTGGAGGGTTTGGGCAACTGAGACGGGCAGAGTTTCCTCCAGAGAACAGGCCCAATGATATGCTGTGGTTCTGGAGACCCCATCCTGGATGGCATGTGGTTCAGGGCTCTGGGACCAAAATCTTCAGACATAAAATCAGGTACGAGTTAGGGGCGAGGTGATGGCAGGCCTGATCTGCAGACTCTGAGGACAGTTCCTCGGATTTGAAATTCGGGCAGCTGGGAGGCAGGAGCACAGACTTTTCTGACTGGATTGTGTCTAGGATGGCCACGGAGTGGATGGGTGTCACCATGTGCCCATGGGAGTTTCTTCCTATCTGGGGTTTCTGCCTGTCACCCAAGAGTTTGGTGTCTTACTGAGGAAGGGGAGACCGTGTTTTACCGTGTCAGGGTTCCTGTCAAAACATGGATTCCAGAGATGGGTTCTGGGTCCTGGTGCCTGGGTAACCCCACCAAAGCATAGGATTTGGGCCTAGGGGCCTGACAGGCCCACTCTGTAGGGTCCTGGTCCAGCTTCTGCAGGGACTTGTTGGAAAAAAGGTCTCAGGGTGAGGCTCACAATGCCTATTTGTTTCCAGCTTCCCATCCGGAGTGGGTGCTGTTTCTTGTTCCATGCACCTGGTTCCCAATATGAGGGTTGGACAACCATCTCAACATTTAGTTTTCCTGCCATGAAGAAGGAGGAGTACTTTTTGTGCTTCAGAGTCCCCCATGGGCAGGAATTTGAGCTATGTTCTGGAATAGGTACCTGAATACCCAGGTTGGTTTGAGATGAAAGACTCAGGTTAAGGCAGCTCACACCTGTAGGATATGAGGCCCACTATCAGTGTGGCTGCCAGGTGGTCGGGGCTCAGGCTGTGTCAGACAGAGCATTAGTGCACAGGGTGGCCTATTATATTTGGGTGCCATAGAGGGCCGTGCAGGTGGATCCTCATGTGGATTTTCTGCACAGACCCATAGGGCCCTTCTTTCTGGTGGGCAGGCAGAAGGCTGCATTGTCGCTCCCAAATTCCCAATATGGATCGCTTACAGGCGAGGAGTGTGAGGACAGAAGTCTGAATAGACAAGCTACATTTAAGCTCATTGCAGAGCACATTGCCGTTGCAATGTGCAGCGGTTTTTTCGAGATCCCCAGCCCCTGAGTATGGGCGAGGTCAGATGTCTGCTCACGCTGGAGTTTGTATCTATGACAGCCAACGAATGAGATATCCAGCACCTGAATAAGGGCGGAAGAATGATGTTTGCTCACTCTGGAGGTTGTGTTTATGATGACTGACAAATGGAGAGGTGGCGTCAAGAGGCCATGGAGGATTCCCCACGCTGATGCTTGTGAGATGCTCCAAACAGCAAGGTTGTTTTTTCTACTGACAGGTGGAGTTGGTTTGTTTGCTCCAGAGTCCCCCACGTGGAAAGTATGGATAGCAGAGCTCTTCCCCATGGATACCTTGAAAGCACACCCCGAATGACCATTGCAGCTGAGGAACGTGGAAGGTTCCTTCTGATGCCTCTGGGGCGAAGTACCAAGGCCTTGAGTTGACAGTGAATCTCTTGCAGATGGGTCACAATGCTGGTTTGTTACCAGGGAGATCTTAGAATGTGCTGGTAGCTAATGTGCCATGCAGGATTCTCCTACCCTGATTGTTTAACACAGGTCGCAGAACTGTGTCCCCTTCTAGGTACATGAGATGTAGTGTTGTGTGGCTCAGGGACTACATGTTGTATCATAAGTTCATATTCCAGAACAGGTCTATGAAGACAGATGCCTGAAAACCTAATCTAGGGTTCCAATGAAGTCCTAGGGGCATGTCAGTTTCAATCTTCAGACTCAGGACAGTTGACTTGGTTGTCTGCCTAGATGTAGGTGATCAGTGTTTCAGACTGTGCATTTGCATCCAGAACGGCCTCCAATATTGTGGTGAGCTCAGTGGATTTGCAGGTTTCTTCTAATCTGGAGGTTTGGAAATCTGTGACATGTACAGTTTCCTAGGGGATGGCACACTCAGTGCTGTGGTGTGATTCCAAGACCCCACCCTGGAGGACATGTGAGCCATTGTTATGGAGAGATGTCTGCAAACAAAAACTCGGGTTAGGGATAATTGCAGGGTGATCACAGCCCCAATGCATAGACCTGGATGGCAGCTCATCAGGAACTGTAATTGGGGCGAGGTGCTGGCGGTAGCACAGACTTTTATATCTGGATTCTGTATCCAGGATGGCCTTGGAATGCAGGTATGGTCCCATGAGTCCATGGGAGATTTTACTCCCTAAGAATCCTGGCATCTTCCAATAGTTTGGTGGGTTTTTCAGGGAAGGGAAAAGTGTTGTTTTCCATCTTAGGGGTTCCCAAAAGCAGAGATTCCAGAGACGGGCTCTGGGTCTGAATGCTTGGAATATCCCACCAAGGGTTAGGAAATGGGCCTAGGGACGTCCCTGGCAGGCAAAGCCAGATCCTGGTAGTGCAACTGGGAGGGCTTGTTTGAAAGCATGTCAGGCTGAAAGTCGCAAAGCCTGTTTGGGCCGTAGGAGGCCCTCATGTGTGGTTGTGGTCTCATTGGCCATGCAGCTGGCTTCAACTCAGAGAGTTGGACACCCATCCCAACAGTTAGGATTCCTGCCATGGAGAAGGTGGCGTTCTCTGTTGTGCTTCAGGTTCCTCCATTGGCAGGGATTCCAGCAAAGGTCTGAGGACAGATACCTGAATACCAAGGATGAGTAGCGATGATGGAGTAAGGCCATGTTCAGTCCCACATGTTAGATACGGGTCCCCCTCTCTGGGTTGCTGACACTAGGTCGGGGCTCAGGCTCTTACAGACACCATATGAGAGGCCAGGGCAGCCTATAAACCGGGGTTCCCTTGAAGGTCTCGCAGATTCATCCTCATGTGGGTTTTCTGGGCAGAATCACCAGGCACTTCTCCTTTCTATGGGGAAGGCAGAATATCATGTTGTGACTCTGAAATTCCGTATCCAGAGGGATTGTGGACCAGTAGGGTGAGAATGGAATTGTAAACACAAGCTACAGTTAAATTCAGTGCAAGGTGTAAGGCTGTCCCCATTTTCAGTGGATTCTGTGAGATATACAGCACCTGAGTAAGGGAGGATGTCAGATGTTTGCTCACACTTGAGTCTGTGTGTATGATGACCGACAAATGGAGAGGTGGCTTCAAGAAGCCATGGAGGATTTCCAACGCTGGGGCTTTTGAGAAGCTCCAAACAGCAAGGTTCCCTTCTACTGGGCATGTCAAGTCTGGTTTGTTTGCTCCAGGGTCCCCCGAATTATGTAGTAGAATTCGTCTGGATGGATGCCTGGAAAGCACACCTCCATGGTCCATTTCAGCTGAGTAACATGGAAGATTTGATCTGGTGGCTCTGGGGATAAGTTCCAACCATCCTGAGTTGACATGGAGTTTCATGCTGTTGGATCACAAGGCTGGTTGGTATCCATGGAGAAATTAGAATGTTGGTTGGTCAGAGGGCCATGCAGGATTCTCCTACACTGTATCTGGGACACAGCTACCAAGCGCAATGTATCCTACTGGGGACAGGAGGGGTTCTTTAGTGTGTCTCAGGGACCACATATTGGAATATATGTTGGTATTGGGGAACAGGCCCCTGTGGACAGGCACCTGAAAACCTAAGCTCAGGTATGGATGAAGTCCTAGAGAAATGTCAGGTTAAATCTTCTGACTCAAGGCCTTTGACTTTAATGTCATCTTGGAGGCAGGAGCTCATTGTGTGGCAGAATGCACACTTGGGTCAAGAACTTTCTTCAAAATGGAGGAGGGCTCAGGGGCTTTGTACTTTGCTACTAATCTTCAGGGTTTGGGCAACAGTGAAGGGCAGAGTTTCCTTCGGGAGGATAGGCACAGTTGTCCGGTGTGGCTCCAAAGGCCCCTTCCTGAGGGCATGTGGGTCAGGGCTTTGGGGACAGAAATCTGCAAATGCGAGCTAGGGTTACAGTGAGGGCCGAGGTAATCACAGGCCTGATCTGCAGTCCCTGAGTGCAGCTCATATTGTACTGAAATTAAGGTGTTATGGAAGCAGTATTGCAGACATTTCTGTCTGCATTGTGTGTCCAGGATGGTCACAAATTGTAGGGGTGGATCATGGGGCCATGGGAGATTCTTCGTCTCTGAGAATTCTGCTCTGATCACAAGAGTTTTGTTTCTCTGTGGGAAGGGAAGACTGTTCTTTTCAGTCTCAGGGGACCCCCAAAAGAGGGATACCAGAGACAGGTTCTGGGTGGGAGCCTGGAAATAACGAAAGATGGTGAGGATTTGGTCCTAGGAACCTGGGAGGCCTGCTCTGCGGGCTCCAGGCCCAACTACTGAGGGGGATTGTTTGAAAGCAGGCTCATGCTGAGGGTCACAAAGCTTGTTTGTGCCCAAGGCGGCTCTCATGAGTGACCGTGGTTTTATGGCCCATGCAGCTGCTTCCACTCTGAGGGTTGGACCCCCATCTCAACAGCCAGGTTTCCTGCCATTGGGAAGGAGGAGTACAAGTAGGCTTCAGGTTCCCCCATAGGCAGCGATTTGAGCTACTGTCTGGGGAGAGATGCCTGAATATCAAGGTTGAGTAGATGTGATGGCTTTGTTCCACGGCAGGTCCCTGCTGCAGGATATGGGGTCCACTGTCTAAGTGGTTTTCTGGAGGTCGTGGCCCAAGCTGTGTCAGACAGATCCTCAGTGCCCATGGTGGCCTCTGATAAAAGGGTGACATCGAGGGCCATACAGGTGGATCCTCATGTGGGTTTTCTGTGCATACTCACCAGGCACTTCTTCTGTGGGGCAGGCAGAATGCTGTGCTGTGGCTGAAGAATTCCTTATCAAGAGGGCTTAGGGACAAGGACGGTGAGGATGGAATTGTAAACACAAGCTACGGTTCAATTCAGTGACAAACGGAAAGCAGTTCCAGTGTGCAGCAGCTGATTTGAGATATCCAGCACCTGAGTAAGGTCGGATGTCAGATGTTCACTCACACTGGAGTCTGTGTCTATGATTACTGCCAATTGGAGGGGAGCGTCATGAGGACATGGAGGATTTCCCACCCTGGGGCTTGTGAGATGCTCCAAACAGCAAGATTTCCTTCTATTGGATATGGGGAGTCTGGTTTGTTGGCTCCAGGGTCCCCCATATGGAAACTTTGGGTAGCAGAGCTCTCCCTCCTGGATGCCTGGAAAGCACACCTCCATTGACCATCGTAGCTGAGTAACATAACAGGGTCGATCTGGTGCCTCTGGGGTGAAGTTCCAAGGGACCCAAGTTGACATGAAGTTTCATGCTGTTGGATCACAATGCTCCTTGGTATCCAGGGAGATGTTAGAATGTTGGGGTGGTTGTGGATCCATGCAGGATTCTCCTGCACTGAGTATTAGACACAGCTACTAAGATCAAGGAATGCTTCTGGGGACAGGAGGGGTTCTGTAATGTGGCGCAGGGACCATATGTTGGAATATAAGTTGGTTTTGGAGAAAAGGCCTCTGAGGACAGGCTCCTGAAAATCTCAACTAGGGTATTGATGAAGTCCTAAAGGCATGTCAGTTTCAATCTTCTGACTCAGGGCTTTGACTTGGATGTCTGCCTGGAGGCAGGTGCTCAATGTGTGTCAGAATGTGCATTAGGGCCAGGGCGTTCTTCAAAATTGAGCTGGGCTCAGTGGTTTTGTACTTGGCTTCTGATCTCTGTACTTGGCTTTCTGAGTCTCTGGGGGAAGGGGAAGACTGCTATTTTCCGTCTCAGGAGACCCCAAAAATAGGGATTCCAGAGACAGATTCTGGGTGTGAACAACTGGAAAACACGAACACAGGTGAGGATATGGCCCTAGGGACATGGCTATCCCGTTCTGCGGGCTCCTAGCCCAGCTACCAAGGGGGTTTGTTTGAAAGGAGGCTCATGCTGAGGGTCACAAAGCTTGTTTGTGCCCCAGGCGGCTCCCATGAGTGACCATGGTCTTATGTCCCATGCAGCTGGCTCCACTCTGAGGGTTGGACACCAATCTCAACAGCCAGGCTTCCTGCCATCAGGAAGGAGGAGTACACCTGGGCATCAGGTTCCCCCATAGGCAGGGATTTGAGCTATGGTCCAGGGAGAGATGCCTGAATATCCAGGTTAAGTAGATGTGACCGATTCGTTCCACAGCAGGTCCCTCCTGCAGGATATGGGGTCCACTGTCTAAGTGGCTATCTTGAGATCATGGCCCAGGCTGTGTCAGACAGATCCTCAGTGCCCATGGCGGCCTATGATATAAGGGTGCCATCGAGGGCCATACAGGTGGATCCTCATGTGGGTTCTCTGTGCATACTCACCAGGCACTTCTTCTTCTGTGGGGCAGGCAAAATGCTGTGTTGTGGCCCAAGAATTTCCTATCAAGAGGGTGTGTGCAAAAGGAGGGTGAGGATGGAATTGTAAACACAAGCTATGGTTAAATGCAGTGACAAGCGGAAGGCAGTTCCAGTGTGCAGCAGTTGGTACAAGATATCCATCACTGGAGTAAGTGTGGATATCAGATGTTTGTTCACACTGGAGTTTGTGTCTACGATGACTGCCAAATGGAAGGGTGGTGTCACGAGGCCATGGAGTATTTCCCACTCTGTGACTTGTGAGATGCTCCAAACAGCAATGTTTACTTCTACTAGACAGGTGGAGTTTGGTTTGTTTGCTCCAGGGTCCCCAATATGGAAAGTTTGTGTAGCAGAGATCTCCCTCATAGATGCCTGAAAGCACAACTCCATTTACCATTGCAGCTCAGGAACGTGGCAGGTTTGATCTGGTGCCTCTGAGGCAAAGTTCCAAGAGGCCTGAGATGACATAGAGTTTCATGCTGTTGGGTCACAATGATGGTTGTTATTCAGGGAGACGTTAGAATGTTTGGGTGGTCATGGGGCCATGCAGGATTGTCCTGCATTAAATCTTGGACACAGCTACCAAGAGCAAGGTGTCCTTCTGGGGACGTGGGGGGGTTCTGTTGGGTGGCTCAGGGACCACATGTTGGAATATAAGTTGGTGCTGGTTAACAGGCCTCTGGGTACAGAAGCCTAAAAACCTAAGGCAGGGTATCAGTAAAGTCCTAGAGGCATGTCAGGTTCAAATTTCTGACTCAGGGCCTTTTACTTGGATGTCTGTCTGGAGGCAGGTGCTCATTGTGTGTCAGAATATGCACTTGGGTCCAGAGCTTTCTTCGAAATTGAGCTGGGCTCAGGGGCTTTGTACTTTGCTCCTAAGATTCATGGTTTTGGCAACCGTGAAGGACATAATTTTCTTCAGGAGGGTAGACACACTCGTCCTGTGTGGCAACAGAGGCCCCATCCTGGAGGGCATGTGGGCCAAGGCGTTGGGGACAGAAATCTGCAAACACAGACTATGGTTAGGGTGAGGACTGGTGTGATCACAGTCCTAATCTGCAGGGCGTGAATGCACCTCATAATGTACTGAAATTAAGGTGTCATGGAGGTGGTAGCACAGGCTTTTCTGTCTTAATTGTGTGTCTAGGACAGTCACAAAATGTAGGGGAGTCTTCATGGGTCCATGGGAGATTCTTCGTCTCTGGGGATTCTGCCCTGCTCCCTAAAGTTTGGTGTCTCTGGGGGAAGGGAAGACTGCTGTTTTTCGTCTCAGGGGACCCCAAAAGAGGAATTCCAGAGACACATTATGGGTCTGAGCGCCTGGAAAACACTAACGAGCATGAGGATTTGGCCGTAGGGACATGGCAGGCCTGTCCTGTGTGCTTCTGGTCCATCTACCAAGGCAGTTTGTTTGAAAACAGGCTCACGCTGAGGGCCACAATGCCTATTTGTGCCCAGGGCAGCTCCCATATGTGGCCATGGTCTCATAGGCCATGCAGCTGGTTCCCACTCTGAGGGTTGGACACCCATCTAAACAGCCAGGATTCCTTCCATTGGTTAGGAGTACTCCTGTGCTTCAGGTTCTCTCTTCTGCAGGGATTTGAGCTACGGTCTGGGGAGAGATGCCTGAATATCCAGGTTGAGTAGATGTGACAGCTTTGGGCTACAAAAGGTCCCACCTGCAGGATATGGTGGCCACTCTCCACATGGCTGACTGGAGGTCGTGGCTCAGGCAGTGTCAGACAGAGCCTGAGTTCCCATGGCGGCCTATGATATTAGGGTGCCATCGAGGGTCATGCAGGTGGATCCTCATGTGGGGTTTCTGGGCAGACTCACCAGGCACATCTTCTGTTGTGGGGTAGGCAGAATGCTGTATTTTGGCTCCAGAATTCCCTGTCAGGAGGGCTTGGTGACCAGGAAGGTGAGGATAAAATTGTAAACACAAGCTACTGTTAAATTCATTGCCAAGTGGAAGGCAGTTCGAGTGTGCAGTGGCTGATTCGAGATACCAGCACCTGAGTAAAGGCTGATGTCATATGCTTGCTCACACTGAACTTTTTGTTTATGATGACCACCAAGTGGAGGGGTGGCATCACGAGGCCATGGAGGATTTCCCACGCTGGGGTTTGTGAGATGCTCCAAACAGCAAGGTTTCCTTGTACTGGACAGGGGGAGTCTGGTTTGTTTCTTCTAGGGTCCCCATATGGAAAGTTTGGGTAGCAGAGCTCTCTAAAATGGATGCCTGGAAAGCACACCTCCATTGACCATTGTAGCTGAAGAACATGGCAGGTTTATTCTGGTGACTCTGGTGCGAAGTTCCAAGCGGCCTGAGTTGACATGGAGTTTCATGCCGTTGGATCATAATGATGGTTTTTATCCAGGGAGACGTTAGAATCTTGGTGTGGTCTGGGGCAATGCAAGATTTTCCTACACTGAGTCTTGGACAAAGCTACCAAGAGCAAGCTATCATACTGGGTACTGGAGGGGTTTTGTTGTGTGGCTCACGGACCACATGTTGGAATATAAGTTGGTATTGGATAAAAGGCCTCTGGGGAGAGGCGCCTGAACATCTAACGTATGGTATTGATGAAGTCTTAGGGGCATGTCAGGTTCAATCTTCTCACTCAGGGCCTTTGACTTGGATGTCTGCCTGGAGGCAGGTGCTCATGGAGTGCCAGAATGCACACTTCGGTCCAGAGTTTTCCTCACAATTGTGGTGGGTTCAGGGACTTATTATATTGCTTCTAATCTTCAGGATTTGGGCAAGAGTGAAGGGCAGAGTTTCCTTTGGGAGGTTAGGCACAGTTGTCTACTGTGGCTGCAGAGGCCCCACCCTGGAGGGCATGTGGGCCAGGGCTTTGGGGACAGAAATCTGTCAACGTGAATGCTCAGTGGCCTCCCGGTCTAGCTACCGCGGTCGTTTGTTTGAAAGGAGGCTCACACTGAGGGTCACAACGCATGTTTGTGCCCAGGGCGGCTACCAAGAGTGGCCCTTGTCTCATGGGCCATGCAGCTTGTTCCCACTCTGAGGGTTGGACACTCATCTCAACAGCCAGGTTTCCTGCCATCTGGAATGAGGAGTACTCTTGTGCATCAGGTTCCCCCATACTCAGGGATCTGAGCTACGGGAGAGTCTGGGGAGAGA
Organism: Neogale vison; assembly: GCF_020171115.1. NCBI lineage: Eukaryota > Metazoa > Chordata > Mammalia > Carnivora > Mustelidae > Neogale > Neogale vison. The sequence goes on from NC_058095.1 coordinate 78,413,879, forward strand.
TGCCTGAATATACAGGTTGAGTAGACGTGACAGCTTCGGGACAAGGCAGGTCCCACAAGCAGCTTATGGGGCCCACTGACTGCATGCCAGACTACAGGTCGTGGCTCAGGCTGTGTCAGACAGAGCCTGAGTACTCTTGGAGGCTATGATATTAGGGTGTTTTCGAGGGCCATGCAGGTGGATCCCCATGTAGGGTTTTCTGGTCAATCTCACCACGCAATTCTTCTTTCTGTGGGGCATGCAGAATTCTGAGTTGTGGCTCCAGAACTCCCTATCAAGAGGGCTTGGGGAGCAGGAGGGTAGGATGGAATTGTCAACACAAGCTACAGTTACATTCAGTGCCAAGGAGAAAGCAGTTCCAGTGTGTAGCGGCTGATTTGAGATATCCAGCACCTGACTAAGGGCAGATGTCAGATGCTTGCTCACACTGGAGTTTGTGTCTATGATAACTGACAAATGGAGGGGTAGCATCATGAGGCCATGGAGTACTTCCCACACTGGGCCTTGTGAAATGCTCCAAACAGCAAGGATTCCTTCTACAGGACAGGGCGAGTCTGGTTGTTTTGCTCCACCATACCCCATATAGAAAGTCTGGGTAGCAGAGCTCTCCCGCATGGATGCCTGGAAAGCACACCTCAATTGACGATTGAAGCTGAGGAACACAGCATGGTCGATATTTTGGCTCTGGGGAAAAGTTCCTTCCGGGTGAATTAACATGGAGTTTCATGCTGTTGGATCACAAAGCTGGTTTTTATCCAGGCAGATGTTAGAATGTTGGGGTGGTCAGGGGCTATGCAGGATTCTCCTACAGTGAGTCTTGGACAAAGCTACCAAGAGCAAAATATCCTTCTGGGGAAACGCGGGGTTCTTTAGTGTGGCTTTAGGGACCACATGTTGGAATATATATAGGTATTGAAGAACAGGCTTCTGGGGTCTGGCACCTGAAAATCTAAGATAGGGTATCTATGGAGTCCTGACAGGGCATGTCAGGTTCAATTTTCTGACTCAGGGCCTTTTACTTGGATGTCTTCCTGGAGGCAGGTGTTCATTGTGTGTCAGAATAACGTCCCTTGAAATTGACATGGGCTCAGGGGCTTTTACTTTGCACTTAATTTTCAGGATTTTAGCAACAATGAAGTGTACAGACTCATTTGGGAGTGTTATCACAATCATCTGGTGTTGCACCAGAGGCCCCATCCTGGAGGGCATGTGGGCCAGGGCTTTGGGGACATAAATTTGCAAATGCGAACTAGGGTTAGGGTGAGGCCCAAGGTGATCACAGGCCCGATCTGTAGGCCATGAGGGCAGCTCATATTGTACTGAAATTATGGTGTCATGGAGGCGGTAGTGAAGGCTATTTTGTCTGGATTCTGTGTCTGGGACGGTCACAATATATAGGGGTGGCTTTATGGGGCCATGGGATATTCTTCGTCTCTGGGTATTCTGCCCAGCCCCCAAGAGTTTGTTGTCTCTGGGGGAAGTGAAGACTGCTTTTTTCAGTCTCAGGGGAACCCTAAAAGAGAGATTCCAGAGACAGTTTCTGGGTCTGGGTGAATGGAGAACAACAACGAGGGAGAGGATTTGGCATTAGGAACCTGGTAGGCCCACTCTGCGGACTCCTGGTGCAGCTAACGTGGAGTATTTTTTGAAAGCAGGCTCACTCTGAGTGTCACAATGCCTTTCTGTGCCCAGGGAATCTCCCATGAGTGACTGTGGTCTCAAGGGCCATGCAGCTGGTTCCCACTCTGAGGGTTGAACACCCATTTCACAGGCCAGATTTCCTACCATTGGGAAGGAAGAGTACTCTTATGCTTCAGGTTCCCCTATAAGCAGGGATTTGAGCTAAGTTCTGGGGACAGATGCCTGAATAACCAGGTTGAGCAGAGATGAAAGTATCAGGCCACGCAAGGTCCCACTTGCAGGATATGGGGCCCAATGTCTAGGTGGCTGACTGGAGGTTGTGGATCAGGCTATGTCAGACAGAGCTTTAGTGCCCATGGTGGCCTATGATATTAGGGCTTTGTTGAGGGCCACGCAGGTGGATCCTAATGTGGGGGATCTAGGCAGACTCACCAGGCACTTTTTCTTTCTATGGGGCAGGCAAAATGCTGCACTGTGGCTCCAGAATGCCCTATCAAGAGGGCTTAGGGACAATTAGGGTGAGGATGGAATTGTAAACACAACTATGGTTAAATTCAGTGCTGAGCAGAAGGCAGTTCCAATGTGCAGGGGCTTATTCGAGACATCCAGCACCTGAGTAAGGGCGGATATCTGATGTTTGCTCACACTGGAATTTGTGTCTATGATGGCCAACAAATGGAGGAGTGGCGTCAATCACCAGGGAGGATTATCCACGCTGAGACTTGTGGCAGGATCCAAAGAGCAAGGTTTCCTTCTACTGGACAGGTGAAATCTGGTTTGTTTGTTCCAGGGTCCCCCGTCTTGAAATTCTGGATAGCAGAGATCTCTGACATGGATGCCTGGAGAGCACACTTCCATTGACCATTGCAGCTGAGGAACATGGCAGGTTCATTCTGTTGGCTCTGGGGCGAAGTACCAAGGGTGATGAGTTAGCATGGAATCTCCTTCAGATGGGTCACACTGCTGGTTTATTACCAGGGAGATCTTAGAATGTGTTGGTAGCTAAGGTGACGTGTAGGATTCTCTTATCCTGAGGTTTTGACACAGGTCAAAGAGTACGGTTTCCTTCTGGGGACAGGAGATGTCCTGTTGTGTGGCTCAGGGACCACATGTTGTATCATAAGTTGGTATTCCAGAATAGGCCCCTGAGGACAGATGTCTGACAACCTAATCAAGTGTTCCAATGATGTCCAAGGGCATGTCAGGTTCAATCTTCTGACTCAGGACCATTGACGTGGCTGTCTGCCTGGATGGAGGGGATTAGGTTGTTTCAGACTACACATTTGCGTCCAGAGCAGCCACCAATATTGGGGTGAGCTCAGGGGCCTTGTAGGTTTCTCTTAATCTGTAAGATTTGGGCAACTGTGATGGGCACGGTTTCCTTGGCGATAGCAGCCACAGTCCTTTGGTGCACCTCGAGTGATTCTATCCTGGAGGGCATGTAAGCCATGGTTTTGGGAGAGAAGTCTGCATACAAAAATTCCGGTTCAGGTTTGTCGAGAGGAGATCACAGGCCCAATGCATAGACCTGGGGGGCAGCTTGACTGGAACTGTAATTAGGTTGACTGGAAGATGGTAGCACAGACTTTTCTATCTGGATTGTGTGTCCAGAAAGGCCTCGGAATGCAGGTGAGGTCTCATGGGTCCATGGGAGACTTTTCTGCTCTATGGATTCTGGCAGCTCCAGTCCATAGTTTGGTGGCTTTTTTGGGGAAGATAAGAGTGCTCTTTTCCATCTTAGAGGTGCCCCAAAACAGGGATTCCAGAGACAGGCTCTGGGTCTGGGAACCTGGAAAATCCCACGAAGGGTTAGGATTTGGGGCTATGGGCATATCAGGCCTGCAGTGCAGGAACCTTGTGGTGGAACTGAGAGTGTTTGTTTGAAAGCATTCTCAGGTAAGTGTCACAAAGTCTGGCTGTGCCCCGGGCAGCCCTCAGGAGTTGGTGTGGTCATATTGGCCATGCACTTGGCTCCCACTTTGAGGGCTGGACACCCATCCCAAAAGGCAGGTTTCCTTCCTTGAGGAAGGAGTAGTACTCAAATATGCTTCAGGTTCCCCCATTGGAAGGTTTCCAACAAAGTCTTGAGAAGGTGCCAGAATACCAGGATGGGTAGAGATGATGGACTTGGGCCATGGCCAGTCCTACATGATAGATATGGGTCCCGCTCTCTGGGTGACTGACACTAGGTCAGGGCTCAGGCTCTGTCAGACACAACACTAGTGGCCAGGGAAGTCCATAAATCAATGTTCTCTCGAGAGCTGGGCAGATTCATCCTCATGTGGGGGTTCTGGAAAGACTCAGCAGGCACTTCTTCTTTCTATGGGGGAGGCAGAATGCTGCACTGCGCCTCCAGAATTCAATATTAAGAGGCCTTGGGGACCAGTAGGGTGAGGATGGAATTGTAAACACAAGCTAATGTACAATTCAGTGCCAGCGGAACGCAGTTCCAAGTTATTCAGGTTATTCGGCATCTTTTTCGAGATATCCAGCACCTGAGTAAGGGTGGATGTGAGATGCTTGCACACACTAGAGTTTGTGTCTATGATGACCAAAAAATGGAGGGGTTGCATCAAAAGCCCATGGAGGATTTCCCCTGCTGAGGCTTGTGAGATGCTCCAAACAGCAAGGTTTCCTTCCACTGGACAGATAGAGTCTGGTTTGTTTGCTCCACAGTATCCCATTTGTAAAGTTTGGGTAGCAGAGCTGTTCGACATGGATGCCTGCAACGCCCACCTCCATTCTCCATTGCAGCTGAGGAACATGGCAGGTTCATCCTGGTGGCTCTGGGGCGAAGGAGAAAGGCTTTGAGTTGACATGGAATCTCTTGCAGATGGGCCACAATGCTGGTTTATTACCAAGGAGATCTTAGAATGTGCTGTTGGCTAAGGTGCCATGCAGGATTCTCCTACACTGAGGGTTTGGCACAGGTCGAAGAGCGCACTTTCCTTCAGGGGAAGGGAGATGTTCTTTTGTCAGGCTCAGGGACCTCCTGTTGTTTCATAAGCTGGTATTCCAGGGGGGCCTGGGTGGCTCAGTGGGTTAAGCCGCTGCCTTCGGCTCAGGTCATGATCTCAGGGTCCTGGGATCAAGTCCCGCATTGGGCTCTCTGCTCGGCAGGGAGCCTGCTTCCCTCTCTATCTCTCTGCCTGCCTCTCCATCTACTTGTGATTTCTCTCTGTCAAATAAATAAATAAAATCTTTAAAAAAAAAAAAGTTGTTATTCCAGAACAGGCCCCGGAGGACAGATGACTGAAAACCTAATCTAGGGTTCCAATGAAGGCTTACAGGCATGACAGTTCCAATCTTTGTACTCAGGACACCGTTGACTTCGCTGTCTGCCTAGATGTAGGTGATCAAGGTTTTTCAGATGCAAATTTGTGTCCGGAACAGCCCCCTATATTGGGGTGAGCTCAGGGGCCTTGCAGGTTTCTCCTGATCTGGAAGGTTTGGGCAACTGTAACGTGCACAGTTTCCTTGGGGATGGCAGGCACAGTCCTGTGGTTTGGCCCCAGAGACCCCATCCTGGAGGACATGTGAAGTATGTTTTTGGGAGAGAAGTCTGCAAACACAAATTCGGGTTAGGGTTATTGGGGAGGTGGATAGCAGAGCCAATGCGTAGACTTGGATTGCAGCTCATCTGGAAATGTAAAGATGACTGGAAGGCGGTAGCACAGGCTTTTTTATCTGGATTGTGTGTCCAGGATGGCCTCAGAATGCAGGTGTGGTCTCCTGCTTCAATGGGAGATTTTTCTTCTCTAAGGATCCTGGCGACTCCACATAGTTTGGTGGATTTTTTGGGGAAGGGAAAAGTGCTGTTTTCCATCTTAGGGGTGCCCCAAAACAGAGATTCCATAGATGGGCTCCGGGTCTCGGCGCCTGGGAAATCCCACCAATGGTTATGATTTCGGCCTAGGGGAGTACCAGGCCTGCATTGAGGGATCGTGGTTGTGCAACTGATAGGGTTTGTTTGAAAGCATGCTCAGGATGAAGGTCACAATGCCTGTTTGTGCCCAGGGCAGACTGAAGGAGTGGGTATGGTCACTTTGGCCATGTACCTGGATCTCACTCTGAGAGTTGGACACCCATCTCAACAGTCAGTTTTCCTTCCATGGGGAAGGAGTAGTTTTCAATTGTGCTTCAGATTCCCCCATTGGAAGGCTTCCAACAAAGTCTGGAGAAAGGTGCCAGAATACCAAGGATGGGTAGAGAGGACAGACTTGGGCCATGGCCGATCACACATACTGGATTATGGACCCGTTCTATGAGTGGCCAACACTGGTTCAAGGCTCAAACTCTGTCAGAAACAACGTTAGTGGCAAGAGCATCCTATAAATCAGGGATCCCTCCAGGGCTGAGCAGATTGATCCTCATGTGGGGATTCTGGACAGACTCAGTAGGCACTTCTTCTTTCTATGGGCAAGACAGAATGCTCTGTTTTGGCTCCAGAATTCAATAACAAGAGGCCTTGGGGACCAGTCAGGTGAGGATGGAATTGTAAACACAAGCTATGGTTCAATTCAGTGCCAAGTGGAACACAGTTTCAATATGAAGCGTCTTTTCCAAGATATCCAGCACCTGAGTAAGGTGGTTGTCAGATGTTTGCTCACACTAGAGTTTCTATTTTGATGACCCACAAATGGAAGTGTGGTGTCAAGAGGCCATGGAGGATTTTCCCCGCTGAGGCTTGTGAGATGCCCCAAACAGTAAGGTGTCCTTCTACTGGACAGGTGGAGTATGGTTTGTTTGCTCGAGGGTCCCCCATGTGGAAAGTTTGGATAACAGAACTCTTTGGCATGGATGCCTGGAAAGCAGACCTCCATTGACCACTACAGCTGAGGAACATGCTAGGTTCGTTCTGGTGGCTCTGGAGCGAAGGACCAAGGCCTTGAGTTGACATGGAATCTCTTATAGATGGGCCACAATGCTGCATTGTTACAAGGGAGATCTTAGAATATGATGGTGGTTAAGGTTCTGTGCAGGATTCTCCTACCCTGAGGGTTTGACACAGGACAAAGAGCATGGTTTTCTTTTGGGGACAGGATATGTTATATTATGTTGTTCAGGGACCACATGTTGTATCATAAGTTGGGATTCCAGAACAGAACCCTGAGGACAGATGCTTGAAAACCTAATCAAGGTTTCCAATGAGGTCCAAGGACATGTCAGGTTCAATATTCTGTCTTAGGACCATTGAATTGGCTGTATGCCTGGATGGAGATGATCATGGAATTTCAAGTTGTATTTGTGTACAGAGCAGACGCCAATGTTGGGGTGGGCTCAAGGTTCCTGCAGATTTCTCCTAATCTGGAATATTTGGGCAACTGTGACAGGCACAGTTTCCTTGGGGATGGCAGGCAAAGTCCTGTGGGATCCAGAGACCCCATCCATCCTTGAAGGCATTTGAGCCATGGTTTTGTGAGAGAAGTCTGCAAACACAAATTTGGGTTAGGGTTAGTGGCGTGGTGTTTGCCGGCCCAAGGTGTAGACTTAGAGAGCAGCTGATCAGGAACTGTAATTAGCGTGACTGGTAGTGTGGAAGGTGGTAATACAGGCTTTTTTATCTGGATTGTGTGTCCTGGATGGCCTCGGAATGGAGGTGTGGTCTCCTGTGTCCTTGGGCATTTTTCTTCTCTAAGGATCCTGGTGGTTCCCCATAGTTTGGTGGCTATTTCAGGGAAGGAAAGAGAGCTGTTTTCAATCTTAGGGGTGCCCCACAACAGGGATTCCAGAGACGGGTTCTGGGTCTGGGTGCCTGGAAAATCCAACTAAGGGTTAGGATTTGGGCCTACGGGCACACCAGGCCTGCAATGCGGGATCCTGGTGGTGCAATTGAGAGGGTTTGTTTGAAAGCATGCTCAGGCTGGGGGTCACAATACCTGTTTGTGCCCAGGGTCGACCTCAGGAGTGGGCATGGTCTCATTGGCCATGCAACTGGCTCCCACTTTGAGAGTTGTACATCCATCCCAACAGCCAGGTTTCCTGCCATGGGAAGGAAGAGCTCTCTATTGTGCTTCAGGTTCCCGCATTGGCAGGAATTCAAGCAAAGGTCTGGGGACAGGTGCCTACATACCAAGGATGGGTAGAGATGACGGATTTGGGCCATGGATGATCTCACATACAAGATAAGGAGACGGTTCTCTGGGTGGTTGACAGTAGGTTGGGGCTCAGGCTTTGTCAGACACAGCAATAATGGCCAGGGCAACCAATAAATATGGGTTCCCTCGAGGGCCGAACAGATTGATCGTCATGTGGGGTTTCTGGACAGACTCACCAGGCACTTCATCTTTCTATGGGGAAGGAAGAATGCTGCACTGTGGCTCAGAATTCCCTATCAAGAGGGCTTGGGGACCATTTTGGTGAGGATGGAATTCTAAACACAAGCTTCAGTTCAAATCAGTGCCACGCGGAAGGGAGTTCCAATGCACAGCAGCTTATTCTAGATATCCAGCACCTGAGTAAGGGCAGATGTCAGATGTTTGCAGACACTGGAGTTTGTGTCTATGATGACGGACCAATGGAGGGATGGCCTCAAGAAGTCATGGAGGATTTCCCATGCTAAGGCTTTTGAGATGCTCCAAACAGCAAGGTTTCCTTCGACTGGACCAGATGGAGTCTGGTTTGTTTGTTCCAGGATCCCCCATGTGGAAAGTCTGGGTAGCAGAGCTCTCCGGCATGGATGCCTAGAAAGCACACCTCCATTGACCATTGCAAGTGAGGAACATGGCGGGTTCGTTCTGGTGGCTCTGGGGCAAGGGACCAAGGCCTTGAGTTGACATGGAATCTCTTGCAGATGGGTCACCATGCTGGTTTGTTACTAGGGAGATCTTAAATGTGCTGGTGGCTATGGTGCCGTGTAGGAGTCTCCTATCCTGAGGGTTTGACACAAGTCAAAGAGCAGGGTTTCCTTCTGGGGACAGTAGATATTCTGTTGTGTGGCTCAGGGAACACATGTTGTATCATAAGTTGGTATTCAAGAACAGAACCCTGAGAACAGATGTCCGAAAACCTAATCTAGTGTTCCAATGTGTTCCTAGGAGCATGTCAGATCCAATATTCTGACTCAGGACCATTGACTTGACTGTCTCCCTGGATGTAAGTGATCAGGGTGTTTCAGACTGCACATTTTTGTAGAGAGCGACCGCCAGTATTTGGTGGGCTCAGGCGTCTTCCAGGTTTCTCCTATTCTGGAAGGTTTGGGCAACTGTGACGGGCACAGTTTCCTTGGGGATGGCAGGCACAGTCCTGTAGTGTGGATCCACGGACCCCATCCTGGAGGGCCAGTAACCCATGGTTTTGGGAGAAAAGTCTGCATACTCAAATTTGGGTTAAGGTTAGTGGCAAGGTGATCTCAGTCCAATGCGTAGACCTGGATGGCACCTCGTCAGGAACTGTAAGTAGGGTGATGGAAAGGCAGTAGCACAGGCTTTTATATCTGGATTGTGTGTCCATGATGGCCTTGAAATGCAGGTGTGGTCTCATTGGTCCATGGAGACTTTTCCTCTCTAAGGATCCTGGTGGCTCCCATAGTTTTGTGGCTTTTTTGGAGAAGGGAAGTGTGCTGTTTTCTATCTTAGGGGTGCCCCACAACAGGGAATCCAGAGACGAGCTCTGAGTCTGGGCATCTGGAAAATCCCACCAAGGGTTAGGATTTGGGCCTAGGGGAGTACCAGGCCTGCAATGCTTGATCCTGATAGTGCAACTGAGAGGGCTTGTTTGAAAGCATGCTCAAGATGAGGGTCACAATGGATGTTTGTGCCTAGGGCGGCCCTCAGGAGTGGCCGTAAATCATTGGCCATGCAGCTGGCTCCCTATTTGAGGAATGAACACTCATCGCATCTACCAGTATTCCTGCCATGCGGAGGAGGAGTTCTCTATTGTACTTAAGGTCCCCCTTTGCCATGGATTTCAACAAAGGTCTGGGGACAGGTGCCTGAATACCAAGGATGTGTAGAGATGACGGATTTGGGCCATGACCAGTCTCGCATGCTAGATATGGGTCCCTCTCTCTGGGTGGCAGACACTAGGTCGGGGCTCAGGCTCTATCAGACACAGAAATAGTGGCCAGGGCAGCCTATAAATCGGGGTTCCCTCGAGGGCCGAGCAGATTAATTCTCATGTGGGGTTTCTGGGTAGACTCACCAGGCACTTCATCTTTCTATGGGGAAGGCAGAATGCAGCCTTGTGGCTCCAGAATTTCCAATAAAGAGGGCTTGGTGACCACTAGGGTGAGGATGGAATTGTAAACACTACCTATGGTTCAATTCAGTAGCAAACAGAAGGCAGTTCCAATGTGCTGTGGCTGATTCGAGATTTCCAGCACCTCAGTAAGGGCAGATGTCAGATGTTTGCTTACATTGGAGTTAGTGTCTATGATGACGGACAAATGGAGGGGTGGCGTCAAGAGGCCATGGAGTATTTCCCACGCTGAGGCTTGTGAGATGCTCCAAACTGCAAGGTTTTCTTCTACTGGACAGATGGAGTCTGTTTTTCTGCTCCAGGTCCCCCATATGAAAAGTTTGGACAGCGGAGCTCCCTTGCATAGATGCCTGGGAAGCATACCTCCATTGACGATTTCAGCTAAGGAACATGGCAGGCTCATTCTCGTGGCTCTGGGGCGAAGTACAAAGGTCTTGAGTTGACATGGAATCTCTTGCAGGTGGGCCACAATGCTGGTTTGTTACCAATGAGATCTTAGAGTGTGCTGATGGTTAAGGTGTCATGCAGGATTCTCCTACCCTGAGGGTCTGGCTCAGATCGAAGGGCATGGTTTCATTCTGGGGACAGATGATAGTCTGTTGTGTGGCTCAGGGACCACATGTTGTATCATATGTTGGTAATCCAGAACAGGCCCCTGAGGATAGATGCCTGAAAACCTAATCTAGGGTTCCATTGAGGTCCTAGGGGCATGTCAGTTTCAATCTTCTGACTCAGGATCATTGCTTGGCTGCCTACCTGGATGTAGGTGATCAGGGAGTTTCAGACTGCACTTTTTTGTAGAGAGAGGCCACCAATATAGGGCTGGGATCAGGGGTCATGCAGCTATCTCCTAATCTGGAATGTTTGGGTACCTGTGAAGCAGACAGTTTCCTTGGGGATGGCAGGCACAGTCCTGTGGTATGGATCCAAAGACCCAATCCTGGAGGGCACGTGACCCATGGTTTTGGGAGAGAAATCTGCAAAGACAAATTTGGGTTAGTGTGTCTGGCGAGGTGATCACAGGCCCGATGAATAGACCAGGAGGGCAGCTCATCAGGAATTGTAATTAGGGGGTCTGGAAGAATGTAGCACAGGCTTTTCTATCTGGATTGTGTGTCCAGGATGGCCTCGGATTGCCAGTGTGGTCTCGTGAATTCATGGGAGACATCTTTTCTTAAGGATCCTAGCAGCTCCCCATAGTTTGGTGGCTTTTTAGGGAAGGGAAGAGTGCTGTTTTCCAATTTAGGCATGCCTCAAAATAGGGATTCCAGAGGAGGGCTCTGTGTGTGCTTCCTTGGAAAATCCCACCAAGGGTTAGGATTTGGACCTGAGGCATATCAGACCTGCAATGCGGGATCCTTAGTGTGACCCTCAGTGTGAGCCTGCTTTCAAACAAACTGCCTTGGTAGCTGGACCAGGATCACACAAGGCAGTCCTGCCAAGTCCCCAGGGCCAAATCCTAACCCTCGATGATTTTCAGACGCCCAGTCCCAGAACCTGTCTCTGGAATCCCTCTTTTGGGGGTCCCCTGAGACGGGAAACAGCAGTCTTCCCTTCTCCCAGACTCACCAAACTCTAGGGAGCTGGGCAGAATCCTCAGAGCTCAAGAATCTCCCATGGCCCCAAGAAGAATCCCCTACAATTTGTGACTTTCCTAGAGACAGAGTCCAGACAGAAAAGCCAGCGCTACCACCTCCATAACACCTTAATTTCAAAACACTATAAGGTGCACTCACACCCTGCCGATTTGGGCTGTGATCACACCGGCCCTCACCCTAACCATAGTTTGCATTTGCAGATTTCTGTCCCCAAAGCACTGGCCCACGTGCCCTCCAGGATGGGGCCTCTGGTCCCACATCGGATGAGTGAGCTTACACTCCAGAAGAAAACTCTGCCCTTCACGTTTGCCAAAACTGTGAATCTTTGGAGCAAAGTACAAAGCACCTGAGCCCAGCTAAATTTCAAAGAACGCTCTGGACCCAAGTGCATATTCTGATACACAATGAACACCTGCCTCCAGACAGGCATGCAAGTAAAATGCTCTGAGTCAGAAGATTGAACTTAACATGCCTCTAGGATTCCATCGATACCCTAGCTTAGGTTTCCAGGCTCTTGTACCCAGAGGCCTGTTCTCCAATACCAACTTATATTTCAGCATGTGGTCCCTCAGCCACACAACAGAACTCCTCCTGTCCCAAGAAGGATAACTTTCTCTCGCTAGCTGTGTCCAAGACTCAGTGTAGGAGAATCCTGCATGGGCCCCTGACCACCCCAACATTCTAACGTCTCCCTGGATGCAAACCAGCACTGTGATCCAACAGCATGAAACTCCATGTCAACTCAGGCTTCTTGGAACTTTGCCCCAGACGCACCAGATCAATCCTGCCATGCTTTTCATCTGCAAAGGTCAGTGGAGGTGTGCTTTCCTGACATCCATGTGAGATTGCTCTGCTACCCAAACTTTCCATATGGGGGACCCTGGAGCAAAGAAACCAGACTCCCCACTGTCCAATAGAAGGAAACCTTGCTGTTTGGAATATCTCACAAGCCCCAGTGTGGGAGATCCTCTATGACCTCGGGATGCCACCCCGCCATTTGTTGGTCATGATAGACACAAACTCCATTGTGAGCAAGCATCTGACATTCACCCTTAGTCAGGTGCTGGATATCTCAAATCAGCCACTACACACTGGAGCTGCCTACCGCTTGGCACTGAATTTTACCGTAGCTTGTGTTTACAATTCCATCCTCAATCTCCAAGTCCACACACCCACTTGATAGGGAATTCTGGAGCTACAACGCAGCATTCTGTCTACCACACAGAAAGAAGTCCTGCCTGGTGATTCTTTCCAGAAACCTCACATGAGAATCCACCTGCATGGACCTCGATGGCACACTAATATCATATGCTGCAATGGGCACTCATGCTCTGTCTGACACATCCTGAGCCACAACCTCCGGACAGCCATGCAGACAGTGGTCCCTGCATTCTTCAGGTGGGAAATGCCATGGCCCGAAGCCGTCATCTCTACTCAACCTGGGTATTCAGGCATCTCTCCACAGATAATAGTTCAAATCCCTGCCTATAAGGGAACCTTAAACACAAGAGTACTCCTCATTTCCGATGGCAGGAAACCTGGCTGTTAAGATGGGTGTCCAAGCCCCAGAGTAGGAACCAGCTACATGGCCCATGAGACCATGGCCTCTCATGAGAGTCGCCTTGGGCACAAAGAGACATTGTGACTCTCAGCGTGAGCCTAATTTCAAACAAACTCCCTCGGTAGCTCAACCAGGAGCCCACAGAGTGGGCCTACCATGTTCCTAGGTCCAAATCCTCACCTTCATTCGTGTTTTCAAGGTTCCCAGAACAAGGATATGTCTCTGGAATCCTTCTTGTGGGTGTCCCCTGAGACGGAAAACAGCAGTTTTCCCTTCTCCAGAGACACCAAACTCTTGGGAGCTGGGAAGAATCCCCAGAGACGAGGAATCTCCCATGGCACCATGAAACACTTCTACATATGCGACCGTCCTTGACACACAATCCAGACAGAAAAGCCTGCACTACCGCCTCTAAGACACCGTAATTTCAGTACAATATGAGCTGCACTCAGGGCCTGCAGATAAGGGCCTGTGATCTCCGAGGCCTTCACCGTAACCCTACTTCATGTTTCCAGATTTCTGTCCCCAAATCCCTGACCCACATGCCCTCAGGACGGGCCTCTGGAGCCACACTGAATGACGGTACCTACCCTCCCAAAGGAAACTATCCTCACTGTTGCCAAAACCCTGAAGATTAGGAGCAAAGTACAAAGCCCCTGAGAACACCTCCATTTTGAAGAATGCTCTGGGCCCAAATGTGCATTCATTTTTTTTTCAATTTATTTATTTTCAGAAAAACAGTATTCCTTATTTTTTACCACACCCAGTGCTCCATGCAAGCCATGCCCTCTATAATACCCACCACCTGGTACCCCAACCTCCCCCCTCACCACTTCAAACCCCTCAGATTGTTTTTCAGAGTCCATAGTCTCTCATGGTTCACCTCCCCTTCCAATTTACCCAAATTCCCTTCTCCTCTCTAACTCCTCTTGTCCTCCATGCTATTTGTTATGCTCCACAAATAAGTGAAACCATATGATAATTGACTCTCTCTGCTTGACTTACTTCACTCAGCATAATCTCTTCCAGTCCCGTCCATGTTGCTACAAAAGTTGGGTATTCATCCTTTCTGATGGAGGCATAATACTCCATAGTGTATATGGACCACATCTTCCTTATCCATTCATCCATTGAAGGGCATCTTGGTTCTTTCCATAGTTTGGCGACCGTGGCCATTGCTGCTATAAACATTGGGGTACAGATGGCCCTTCTTTTCACGACATCTGTGTCTTTGGGGTAGATACCCAGGAGTGCAATTCCAAATGCGCATTCTAAGAGACAATGAGACCCTGCCTCCAGGCAGGCATCAAAGTCAAAGGCCCTGAGTCAGCAGATTAAACCTGACATGCCTCTAGGACTTCATCAATACCAGAGCTTAGATTTTCAGGTGCCTATCCCCAGGATCCTATTACCCAATACCAACTTATATTCCAACATGTGGTCCCTGAGCCACACTACAGAACCCCTCCTGTCCCCAGAAGTATACCTTGTTTTTGGTAGCTGTGTCCAAGTCACAGTGTAGGAGAATCCTGCATGGCCCTCTGACCACACCAATATTCTAACTTCTCCATGGATCCCAACCAGCATTGTGATCCAACATCATGAAACTCCATGTCAACTCAGGCTGCTTGGAACTTAGCCCCAAAGCCACCAGATCGAACATGCCATTTCCTCAGGTGCAATGGACCATGGTGGTGTGCTTTGTAGGCATCGACGCGGGAGAGCTCTGCTACCCAAAATTTCCATATGGGGGACCCTGGAGCAAAAAAAAAACAATATCTGCCTGTCCAGTAAAAGGAATCCTTGCTGTTTGGAGCATCTCACAAGTCACAGCATGGGAAATCCTCCATGGCCTCTTGTGCCACCCCTCCATTTGTCGGTCATCATAGACACAAAGTACAGTGTTAGCAAACATCTGACATCCACCCTTACTCAGGTGCTGGATAGCTCGAATTAGCCTTCTGATTGGCACTGTATTGAACTGTAGTTTGTGTTTACCATTCCATCCTCACCCACCTGGTCCCCAAGGCCTCTTGTTAGGGCATTCTGGAGCCACGATGCAGCATTCTGCCTGTCCCACAGAAAGAAGTGCCTGGTGAGTCTGCCAAGAAAACCCACATGAGGATCCACCTGCATGACCCTTGACAGAGCCCTAATATCATAGGCTGCCGTGGGCACTCAGGCTCTGTCTGACACAGCCTGAGCTACGACCTCCATTCAGCGATGCAGACAGCGGGCGCCATATTCTGCAGGTGGGACCTGTTGGCCCGAAGACTGACGGCCCGAAGCCGTCACATCTACTCAACCTGGATATTCAGGCATCTCTCCCCAGACCATAGCTCAAATTATTGCCTATGGGGGAAGCTGAAGCCCAGGAGTACTCCTCCTTCCCGATGGCAGGGAGGATGGGTGTTGGCTGTTGGAATGGGTGTTCAACCCTCAGAGTGGGAACCAGGTGTGTGGACCATGAGGCCACGGTCACTCAGGGGAGCCTCCCTGGGCACAAAGAGGCATTATGACCCTTAGCCTGAGCATGCTTTCAAATAAGCCCTCTCACTTGCACCACCAGGATCCGGCATTGAAGTCCTGGTATGCCCCCTAGTCCCAAATATTAACACTTGTTGGGATATTCCAGGGGCCCAGACCCAGAACCTGTTTCTGGAATCCCTGTTTTGGGTCACCCCTAAGATGAAAAACAGTACTCTTCACTTCCTCAAAAAAGCCACCAAACTATTGGGAGCCGCTAGGACAGTAAGAGAAGAAAAATTTCCCATGAACCCGAGACAGCATCTGCATTCCAAGGCCATCCGGGATAAGAGTACAGATATAAAAGCTTATGTGACTGCCTTGCATCAACCCTAATTACAGTTCCTGACGAACGGCACTCCAGGTCTACGCACTGGGACTGCGATCACTTTGCCACTAACCCTAACCTTAGTTTGTGATTGCAGACTTCTCTCTCAAACCATGGATCGCATTCCCTCCAGGATGGTGTCTCTGGAGCCACACGACAGGACTTTGTCTCTCATACCCAAGGAAACTACCCAACCCACTTGCCCAAACCCTCCAGATTAGAAAAAACTGCAAGGTCCCTGAGCCCACCCCAATATTGGAGGCTGCTCTAGACTCAAATGTGCAGTCTGAAACACCCTTAGTCCTACATCTAGGCAAACAACCACGTCAATGGTCCAGAGTCTAAAGATTGAAATACAAATGCCCCTAGGACCTCATTGGAACCCCATTTAGGTTTTCAGGCATCTGTCCTCAGAGGCCTGTTCTGGAATACCAACTTATAATACAACATGTGGTCCCTAAGCTACACAGCAGAAAAACTCCTGTCCCCAGAAGGAAAATGTGCTCTTGGACCTATGTCAAACCCTCAGGGTAGGAGACTCCTGAATCGCATTTTAGCCAACAGCACAGTCTAAGATCTCCCTGGTAACAAACAAGCATTGTAACCCCTGTGCAAGACATTCTATTTCAACTCAAGGCCTGGTACTTCACCCCAGAGCCACCAGAATGAAACTGCCATGTTCCTCAACTGTGTGGTCCATTGATATATGCTTTCTGGGCATCTATGTGGGAGAGCTCTGTTACCCAAAATTTTCATATGGGGGACCCTGGAGCCAACATGCCAAACTCCAACTGTCCAGTAGAAAGAAACCTTGCTGTTTGGAGCATCTCACAAGTCTCAGCGTGGGAAATCCTCCATAGCATCTGTATGCCAAGCCTCCATTTGTGCATCATCATAGACACAAACTCCAGTGTGAGCAACCATCTGACATCCACCCTTACTCACCTGCTGGATATCTCGCATAAGAAGCAGCTCATTGGAACTGCCTTATGCCTGGCACTGAATTTAGCCGCAGCTTGTGTTTACAATTCCATCCTCACCATACTGGTCCCCAAGCCCACTTGATTGGGAATTCTGGAGCCACAATGCAGCATTCTGCTTTCCCCATAGAAAGAAGAAGTGCTTGGTGAGTCTGCCCAGGAACCCCATATGAGGATCAATCTACTCCTGCTTTGAGGGAACCCTGATTTTTAGACTGCACTGGCCACTAGTACTGTGTCTGACAGAGCCTGAGCCCCGACCTCATGTCAGCCTTCCAGAAATCGGGGCCCGAATCTAGCATGTAAGATCATCCATGGCCCAAGGCCATCATCTCTACCCTTCCATGGTATTCAGGCATTTGTCCCCAGACTTTTGCTGGAATCCCTGCCAATGGGGGAACCTGAAGCACAATGGAGACCTCCTCCTTCCCCATGACAGGAAACCTGGCTGTTGGTATGGGTGTCCATCCTTCAAAGTGGGAGCCAGCTGGATGGCCAATGAGACCACGCCCACTCCTAAGAGCCGCCCTGGGCACAAACCGGCATTGTGACCCTAAACCTGAGCATGCTTTCAAACAAACACTCTCAGTTACACTACCAGGATACTGCATTGCAGGCTTGAGGCGCCCTTAGGCCCAAATCCTAAGCCTTGGTTGGATTATCCAGGTGCCCACACACAGAGCCCATCTCTGGAAACCTTGTTTTGGGACACCCCTAAGTTGGATATCAGCACTCTTCCCTTCCCCGAAAAAGCCACCAAACTACTGGAAACTGCCAGGATCCTTTCAGAGGAAAAATATCTCATGGATTCATGAGACAACACCTGTATTCCGAGGCAATTGTGGACACACAATCCAGATATAAAGCCTATGCTACCGCCTAGAGTCACCCTAATTACAATTCCTGTCAATTTGTGCTCCAGGTCTACACACCGGTCTTGCGATCACATCGCCGCTAACCCTAACCCAAGTTTTTGTCGGCACACTTCTCTCTCAAAACCAGGGTTCACATGGCCTCCAGGATCTGGTCTCTGGAGCCACATCACAGGATTGTGTCTCCATCCACAAGGAAACCTTGGCTCTCACAGTTGCCCAAACCCTCCAGATTAGGAGAAACCTGCAAAGCCCCTGAGCCCACCCCAATATTGGAGGTCGCTCTGGACGTGAATGTGCAGTCTGAAACATCCTGATTCTCTACATCCAGACAGACATCCACGTCAATGGTTCTGAGTCTGAAGATTGAACCTGACACGACCCTAGAACCGCATTGGAACTCCAATTAGGTTTTCAGGCATCTGTCCTCAGATGCCTGTTCTGGAATAGCAACTTATAATACAACATGTGGTCCCTGAGCCACACAACAGAAAAACTCCTTCCCCTAGAAGGAAACCGTGCTCTTGGACCTGTGTCAAACCCTCAGGGTAGGAGAATCCTGGATGGCACCTTAGGCACCAACACATTCTAAAACTCCCTTGTGACAAACCAGCATGGTGACCCCTTTGTTAGAGATGCCACGTCAACTCAAGGCCTTGGTACTTCATTACAGATCCACCAGAATAAACCTGCCATTCTCCTAAGCTGCATGGTCTATGGAGATGTGCTTTCCAGGCATCCATGCAGGAGAGCTCTGCTACCCATACTATCCACATGGGAGACCCTGGAGCAATCAAACCAGACTCCACCTGTCCAGTAGAGGGAAACCTTGCTGTTTGGAGCATCTCACAAGACTCAGTGTGGGAAATACTCCAGGGCCTCTTTACGCCACCTCTCCATTTGTAGCTCATCATAGAGACAAACTCCAGTCTGAGCAAACATGTGACATCCACCCTTTCTCACATGCTGGATATCTCGAATAAGACACTGCACATTAGAACCCTCTTCGGCCTGGCACTGAATTTAACCGTGTCTTTGGTTTTCAATTCCATTCTCACCCTACTCTTCACCATGCTCTCTTGATAGGGAATTCTGGAGACAAAAAGCAGCATTCTGCCTTCCGCATAGAAAGAAGAAGTGCCTGAGAGACTGCCAGGAAATCCCACATGAGGATCTGTCTGTCTGCTCAGCCCTCGAGGGAAACCTGATTTATAGGTTGACTGGCCACTAGAGCTGTGTCTGACAGAGCCTGAGCCCCGACCTCGTTTCAGTCACCCAGAGAGTTGGGCCCATATCCAGCATGTAAGATCGACCATGGCCGACGTCCGTCCTCTCTACCCATCCTTGGTATTCAGGCATCTGTACCCAGACCTGTGCTGGAATCACTGCCAAAGGGGAAACCTTGAGCACAATAGAGAACTCCTATTTTCCCAAGGCAGGAAACATGGCTTTGGGGATGGTTTTCCAACCCTCAGAGTAGGATCCAGCTGCATGGCCAATGAAACCACGTTGACTCGTGGGGGCTGCCCTGGGCACAAAAGGGCATATAGACCTTCAGCCTGAGCATGCTTTCAAATCAGCCCTCTTAGTTGCAACAACATGATCTAGCTTTGAAGGCCTGGTATGCCCCTTGTCCCAAATCCTAACCCTTGTTGGGATTTTCCATGTGCCCAACCCAGAGTCCGTCTCTGGAGTCCCTGTTTTGGGACACCACTAAGATGGAAAACAGCACTTTTCCCTTCCCTGAAAAAGCCAACAAAGTATTGGGAATGGCTGTGATCCTTAGAGAGGAAAAATCTCCCATGGATCCATGAGACCACACCTGCATTCCGAGCCATCCTGGAAACACAATACAGATAGAAAAGCCCGCGCTACCGCCTTCCAGTTACCGTAATTATAGTTCCTGACGAGCTGCCATCCAGGTCTATGCATTGGGCATGTGATCACCTCACAAATAACCCTATCCCAAGTTTGTGTTTGCAGACTTCTCTCCCAAATCCATGCCTCACATGCCCTCCAGGATTGGGTCTCTGGATCCACACCACAGGACTGTGCCTGCCAACCCAAGGAAAATGTGCTCGTCACTGTTGCCCAAACCCTCCAGATTAGGAGAAACCTGCAAGGCCACTGAGCCTACCCAAATATTGGAGGCCGAAAATGTGCAGTCTGTAAAACCCTGATCACCTACATCAGGCAGACACCCAGGTCATTCTTCCTGAGTCAGAAGATTGAATATGACATGCCCCTAGGACCTCCTTGGAACCCTAGATAAGGTTTTCAGGCATCTTCCCTCAGATACCTGTTCTGGAATACCAACTTAGGATACAACATGTGGTCCCTGAGCCACACAACAGAACATCTCCTGTCCCTAGATGGAAACTGTGTCCTTCAAACTGTGTCAAACTCTCAAGATGTGAGAATCCTGCATCGCCCCTTAGCCACCAGCCCATTTAAAGATCTCCCTGGTAACAAACTAGCATTGAAACCCAAAAGCAAGAAATTCCATGTGAAGGCAAGTGAATTCTCCAGCCACAACACAGCATTCTGCCATCCCCATAGAAAGAAGAAGTGCCTGGTGAGTCTTTCCTGAAATCCCACTTGAGGATCAATCTGCTCAGCCCTCGAAGGAGCACCAATTTAATAGGCTGCTTTGGCCACTAGTTCACGAAATCGGGCACGATCAGGGTGGGATGGCCATAGACCCAAACATTATTTCAAATGGGGACACCTTGTTTAATAGGGTGTACATCATTCTCTGAGGAGGGCAAAACAAGGAGATCCACTGATCCACTGTCAGTCTCCAGAATTAGTTTTGTCAAGGTCTCTTTAAGAGTCCGGTTCATTCTCCCTACTTACCCTGAACTCTGGGGCTGATAGGCACAATGTAGTTTCCAATTTGTGCCCATGGCCTTGGCCAATGTCTGTGAGACTGAGCTCACAAATGCAGGGCCATTGTATGACCCAATTGCGAGAGGCAGCCCAAACTTAGGAATTATTTCTTCCAGTAACCTTTTTTGCCTACACCTCCTGCCGTCTCACGCTTGGTGGAAACAACCTTTACACAGCCTGATAAGGTATCTACAAAAACTAACATATACTTGTGTCCATATTTTAGAGGTTTCATTTCTGTAAAATCAATTTCCCAATAAATTCTTTATTTATTTATAAGAGGTTCTTTACCTCTTTCTCTTTTCCATCTTCCCATTCTAGTTCCTCCCACTTCAACTGCCTGGAATTGAGCACATCTAGAAACTACATCCTGAGTCATATTCCATAATTTAGAAACCTGGAATTGCTTGCCTATAAGGTCCTTGAGTTCGTGTATCCCCAAATAAGTACCCTGATGTATCTGGTCTACTAACCTCTTACCTAGTCTTCGAAGAATAATTAAATTTCCTCTTTTAGTCTTATCCCAGTCTCCTTCATAGTCTAATTCATCCCATTTTGGTAAATAGTTTAAATCTTGCTCTGAATAGACTGGTTTTTCTGGTAGGGCTAGAGCCAGGAGTGTAACCAGCTTTTACACTGTTTCTCCGGCTGCTTACTTTGCAGCTTGATCTGTTAAATGGTTTCATTTTGAAATCAGATCAGTCCCCTTTTGGTGTCCCAGGCAATGTGGAAGGGCTTGGTAACATCTGTGATGGCCAATGCTGGGGCACTCATTAAGGCTGTTTGCAATTCCTGAAATGCTCCTTCTGCCTCAGCTGTCCACTCTATCATAGTGAGCACACATTTTGCCAGTTTGTAGAGAGGTCAGGCCATCTCCACCAACTGTGGTACCACGGTCTACAGAAGCATACTGTCCCAAGAAACTCTCTCACTTGTCGGGACGTGGTGGGGTGGGCATATTGGGTGATCACCTGTTTCCTGGACTCAGACCGTGAATGCACTCCCTCATGGAGATCAAAGCCTTTAAGTTGCATGGCTCTGACAGAGCTGTGCTTTCATTGCTGACACCCAATACCCTTTTTTGTGCAGAGTCTGTAAGAGAGCTCTCTTCCCCCGCCAACATGACTCATAGTCCTCAGAGGCTACTAGCAAATCATCAACGTACTGCAACAGAGTGAGTCCTAGGTTGGAGGTTCTGTACTCATGCAAATCCTCATGTAGGGCCTCGTCGAAGATAGTGGTGAATTCTTGAACCCTTGGGGAAGTCTTGTCCAGGTGAGCTGGCCTTGGAATCCTTCCTGTGGGCCAGACCACTCAAAAGCAAAAATGTGCTGAGAATTACTTTGCTAAAGATATGCAGAAAAAAAAAACACATCCTTCAGCTCTAAGACTGTATACACAGTTCTTTTGGGGCCTAGGAGAGAGAGTAGGGTATATGGGATAGGCACTGTCGGGTGGATATCTTCAATCCATTTATTAACTTCCCACAAGTCCTGTACTCCCCGGGCGGTACTCCCCAGTCTCGGCCTTTTTGACGGGCAGCAAAGATGTGTTCCATGGAGATTTGTAAGGAACTGGGATGCCCTCTCCTTAGAGGTGGTTAATGTGTTTTCTGATCCCTTCCTTTGCTTCCCACGGAAGGTGGGTACTGCTGAATGCGAACACCCATAGCTGTCGCCACTGGAGGTTGTTCCTTGGCCAAGCCAGGGGACTTCCTTTCTTCCCAGACCTCGGGAAACTCCTCCTGTAGGATTTGGAGAAGGGTCACCCAACTTTGTTTCCTCTGGTTTTGAGACTAGCTCGTAAAGGGGGTATTTATCTACTGCTTCCATAAGCACTTGTACAGTGGGTTGTTTCAAGGTTACAGTCATGCCTCCTTCTGAGAACTAAATGCCAGCTTTTAACTTATGGAGGTGATCTCTTCCCATCAAGTCATTTGGGGCATTAGGGAGGACCAAAAATTGATGTTTAACTCTTCCTGAGGCCAAATTTAAAGTCCTTTCTGTTGCCCATTTATGTCTCTCTGTGCCATTGGCTCCTTGTACTCAGACTTTCTCTCTAAGTAGTGTTCCAATAGGTTTAAGTAATGATGAAAATTTGGCTCCCATGTCCACCAAAAAATAAAATGATTTCCTCTCCACTTCAATTTTTACCCGAGGTTCGGGGAGTGGCCCAGAAACATAATCCCTTCAATCTCTTGTTTCAAGCATTGTTGTCTTCCTTTTGGGGCACTCCCTGGCAGAAATGTCCTTTTTCAATAGAGTAAGCACACTGATCTGAATCTAAGTCTTCCCGCCTGCCTTCTCTGTGCTTAGGCTTTATCTTCCATTTACTATCCCCTACCCATCTCCTCTCTGCCTCATGTAATGCCAAAACCTTAACCAGTTTTTTTTTTGTCTGTTTTTCATCCTCCTGTGAATCCCTTTTGTTAAACAACTTTTCTGCTATTCCCACTAACTCTGTCAGATTCTTCCCTTCAAATATTTCAATTTTCTGAAGTTCCCTATATCTGGGGTGACTGACGGACAGAGCAAGATCGTCTTAGTGAGCTATCGTGCAACTTCCCTGAAGTTTACCTCAAGTCGTCTAGCTTAAGTAAACAAACATTTAAAGACAATCAAATCTAGAATTTAACATCTATAAAGGTGTGTTATTAAAACACAATTTTTCTCTCTAAAATAACCCTCGTTTTCAAAGGTAGCCAAGTCAGGAGTAACTTATTTGAAAAACAAATCCAGTTTTAACAAGCTTGGCCTAATTGTTTACATAAGCTCAGCAAGAACAGCGAGGGATCATATAAATCTTTTAGAATCTGCTCTGCTGGTACTTCTCATAAGGGATCTCTAGGTTGAACTTATGTGCCTCTCCATGCCAGAAGCCAAGCTACATACTTGCCATCAGACATGCCTGCCATACCTGTTGATTTGGGTGAATTCCTCTTCCTGAGGCCCACAAAGAATCCTAAGATTCCTGCACCTGCCAGGAAGTAACATCCTTTTACTCATCTGGTGAGGCTGCCGGGAACACTGGAAGCAAGGTATCAGGCCAACATTTCCAAAGGGCTTTACGATTCCAGGTTTTATAAAGTAAACCTTGGTTCCTTTAAGCTGTCTAGTCATATCTGAGCCTTTTCTAATATGGCGTTCCAGTCAAAGCCATGGTAAAAAGAAATAACCAATGTTTCCAATGGTTACCTGTTACAAGGAGAAAGGATTCTCATTGAACTTATGCAAATGACTGATTGCCATGGGAGAAAGAATACTTGCTGAAGCCTTTTGATTTCAGAGGGTTCAGATAGAAAGAGTTGAATACCTTGATTTGGTTACAAATGGCTACATTTTATCTCTGTAAGTTACAGATAACTTAAGAATAACTTTCCCTAGTCTGGAAGACCCAAACATAAGACAAAACATCAAGGGATATATCATTACAGTCTTTCAGTTCACCAAACCCATGTTAATAATTAAGGTTTAGTCCAAATGCAGCTTTTACTTCTGTAAATTCTTGCCCATTTCAGTTCCAGAATTTCAACATATCAAAGACCTGTATTTGTCCTGAAAATCTCCCATATGAATTTTCTTTGAGACGGAATTAACTTCCAAGAGAATTAAAACAATTAAAAATGACAAAAACTCAAAAAAGATATTGTAAAGAGCTGGTGAGATGAGAATTTACAATGTAAGTGGCAAGAAAATCAGGTTACTTCTGTGACACGTAACATATCCATAATCACAATATCAAGTGGTGATCTACCAACGTATTAAAACTTTAGGAAATGCATGGCATTTTCCCAAATGTAACCCAAGGTTTATCATTGGTTTAAATCCTGTCAACAATTGTTAAAACCTTAGAAAGTTTTAAAACACATGCTTAAATATAATTAGGGATGTTAAACACCTGATAAAACAAAACATAGAAACTGAACTTTCTGGGCAGGCAAAGAGAAAACCATAACAGATCAATTAACTTTAGAAAACTTTGTCTATTTAAACAGAGAGAAAACCAGCTTTTCTATACAAGTGTCTTTTTTTTAATAAGCAGATAATGAGTTTACTAGGTTTCCCTTCCATTGTGAATGATGTTGCAGACAAAGTGCAGGGCATCTTTTAGATGCTGTCCTGCTCACATCCCTAGGGGGAACGTAGGAGTGTCTTAGCTAAGGTCTGTCCCTATAAACCCCGGACCTGGACACTTCGTGGAGTAGATGACTGTTATGCCAAATGACGCCCTGCGAGACTCAGGGTGCAGCCCACTCAGACTTAGTAGTGGAAGTGGAGCCATACAGACACATTCACACAGTCAGGCACTTTTCAGATTCAAACTTTTACATATCTCCTACTTTTTACATACAGAGTTGCTTTTCTCATTTCCTTCAGTCTTAATTACACTTAACAGAATTTTGTACTCTTAGAAATACCTGAACCTCCACTGAAGACTAAATATAAACCAAATGTGAGTCAGTACAACATAATTCTTTAGGTGGCAAATTTATCAATCAGTTAAGCACAGAATGTGTTCACCAGCAGATTTCAAAAGCACAAACCCAGTTCCAGCAGCCAACGCTCTAGCATTTTATCCCATTTGGTTAAGACCTACATGTTCAACATATTTAATTCCATTTTTCATTCAAGCAACCCTTCAGAGTTTCAGGTTACCAAAGACTTCGGAAGCCACTTTAACAATTACCCATTAAAACCTTGAGACAGACAAATAACAATCTCCACGTCAGATGCCATGCTCTCACGCCAGCAAGGGTGAAGGGCTATGCAGTCTATATTGGGCCAGAAAAGGCAAGGAATTTTGCAAAACAAAGGGAGTTTCTGCAGCTGCTTGGGAATATTCCTTAAAGTCTCTGTCTCGAGGTTGGTTCATCCCGCAGTGTCAGTTGTGCTTACCAAAAGTGCCCCACTAGGCACTATATTCCACGCCCGGCTTCAGTGAGCCAGCATTGGGCACTTTAACCCAGCATTCGACTAACCCAAGTTGACTCCATTCTTAGTCCTTAACACACAAAATGAGTGAGTGAGAAACCTTACATCTATTATGAAGAACGGAGAGATGGAATCAGAGTCCCCTTACTCTCTGCTTGCCCCATTCCTTCAATCATAACAAACAACACAACAGACAACAAAAGGACCAGGCAAAGACAACTGCAGGCCGAAGGATTCTTACCCATAACCTGCCACTGTTGGGGGCTTTATCACCCGACCACCTATGAGGACTCGAACCCCTCAACAGCCCAGGGGTACTCTAACCCCCCAACCAACCATGATGACACAAACTCCCCGACTGTCTAGGGGGACTCAACCCCACCAACCGCCCACAGGATCTCGAAGCCCTTGACCATCTAGGGGGACTTGAACCCCCTGGCCTTCTAGGGGGATTTGAATTCCCCAACCACCAAGGGGGACACGAACCCCCCGACCATCTAGGGGGACTAGAACCCCCTGGCTGTCTAGGGGCACACAAATGCCCCAAACACCTAAAGGGACTCGAAACCGCTAGCAGGCCCCTGATTGACTGGGGGGACATGAACACCCTGGCGACAGCCTACAGGGACTCAAAACCCCCGACCACCCAGGGGACACGAACCCCCCCGTTGATATACAAGCAGAGGGATGGGGCATCCCCGCATCCACTCCAGCCCTGGGGGGCATGGGTGCATCCATCTTCTCGCTGGTGGGCCATACCCTGGAGCTCTATCCAGACAGACAGATAGGATCCCATGATCTTACTTCTGGAGGCTTTTTCCAAAAATTCCAATGCTGGCTCAGTTCTCGTCATTTGAATCCGGGTGCCCCCTCCAATGTTAAGGTCCTTAATCAAAGGAGCGAGACTGACACAAAATGAAGGCCAATCAAAGCTTTATTTCACGCCAGCATTGAGAATCAAACTGAGTGGCCAGGGCCATCTCTTGCAAAGAGGCGACCCCTCCCAGACTCACAGACTAACTTTTATAGAGGTATTTAGCCGGGCTATACACACGTGGCCAATGAGATTGCAATACACAGAGAACACTATAAAGTCATGCTAAATCACCACACACAGAAAAAATAAATGCTAGGTAACACACGGATGCCCAATTGTATTTCAATTTACCCTAGTAGATATATGCGTGCCCCACTGATTGGATGTCTTCATCTGGCCTGAACAGCCCTTGTATCTAGGCTTTGCAAGTAAGTTCCTCTGGGAAGGGCGGGTCAATCTAAGTTTACTGCATAGGGACAATCTAAGTTCACTCCATAAACACAAAATGACTTTCTCTGGCCAACCAGACCTTTACAGGGGAGCCTTAAGCACCATAGAGAACTTCTTCCAGATGGAAGGAACCTGTCTGTTGAGATTGGTGTCCAATACTCAGAGTAGGAGCCAGCTGCATGGCCAATGAGACCACACCCAATCCTGAGGGCAGCCCTGGGCACAAACAGGCAATTTGAACCTCAGCCTGAGCATGATTTCAAACAAGCCCTCTCAGTTGCACTACCAGGATCTCGCATTGCAATCCTGGTAGGCCCTAGGGCCAAATTATAACACTTCGTGGGATTTTCTAGGCCCCCAACCCAGAGCCTGGCTCTAGAATGGATGTTTTGGGGCACGCCTAAGATGGAAACAGCATTCTTCCCTTCCCTGAAAAAGACACCAAACTATGGGGAGCCTCCAGGATCCTTAGAGAGGAAAAAATCTCCCATGGACCCATGAGACCACACATGCATTTCGAGGCCATCCTAGACACATAATCCCGATAGAAAAGTCCCGATAGAAAAGACTGCCTTCCAGTCACCCTAATTACACTTCCTGATGCGCTGCCCTTCGGGTTTACGCATTGGGCCTTTGATCACCTCGCCACTAATCATAACCCAATTTGGGTTTGCAGACTTCTCTCACAAAACCATGGCTCACATGTCCTCCAGAATGGGGTCTCTGGACCCACAACACAAAACTGTGCCTGCCATCCCCAAGGAAACTGTTCCCGTCACAGTTGCCCAAACTCTCTAGATTAGGATAAACTTAAAGAGCCCCAGAGCTCACCCCAATATGGGAGGCTTCTCTGGATTCAAAAGCCCAGTCTGAAGCACCCTGATCACCTCCGTCCAGTCCGACACACAACTCAATGGACCTGAGTCAGAAGATTGAAACTGACATGCCCCTAGGACCTCACTGGAACCCTAGATTATGTTTTCAGGCATCTGTCCTCAGAGGTCTGTTCTGGAAAACCAACTTACAATACAACATGTGTTCCCTGAGCCAAACAACAGAATTTCTCCTGTCCCCAGAAAGAAACCATGCTCTTGGACCTGAGTCAAACACTCAGGGTGGTAGAACCCTGCATGGCCCCTTAGCCACCAGCACATTCTAAGATCTTCCTGGTGACAAATTAGCATTGAGACCGATCTGCAAGAGATTCCATGTCAACTCAAGGCCTTGATACTTTGCGCCCTAGCCACCAGATCAAACTTGCCATGTTCCTCAGCTGCAGTGGTCATTGGAGGTGTGCTTTCCACACTTCCTTGCGGAAGTGCTCTGCTACCCAAACTTTCCACATGGAGGACACTGGAGAAAACCAGACTCCACCTGTACAGTAGAATGAAAGCTTACTGTTTTGAACATCTCCCAAGCCCCAGCGAGGGAAATCCTCCATGGCCTCTTGACCCCACCCCTCCATTTCTTGGTCATAAACAAAAACTCCAGTGTGAGCAAAACTCTGACATCGTCCTTACTCAAGATGATGAATATCTCGAAAAAGACGCTGCACAGTAGAACTGCCTTATGCATGGCACTTAATTTAACTGTAGCTTTGGTTTACAATTCCATCCTCACCTCCAACGACCCAAATATGTCTTGGTAGGGAATTCTCAAGCCATATTGCAGCCTTCACCATAGAAAGAAGAAGTGCCTGGTGAGTCTGCCCAGAAATGCCAAATATGGATCAATCTGCTGGGCCATCGAGGGATTTATAGGCTTCCTCGTTTTACAGGTTGCCTTGGCTACTAGTGGTGTGTCTGACAGAGCCTGAGCCCTGAACTCGTCTCAGCTACCCGGAGAGAGGGCACCATATCCAGCATGTGAGACAAGCCCTGGCCCAAGTCAATCAACTCTACCCATCCTTGGTATTCGGGCACCTGCTCCCAGGCCTTTGCTGGAATTGCTGCCAATGGGGGAACCTGAAGCACAATAGAGAAATCCTCCTACACAATTGCAGGAAACCTGGGTGTTGGAATGGGTGTCCAACCCTCAAATTGAGAGCCAGCTACATGACCAATGAGACCACGCCCATTCCTAAGGGCCACCCTGGGAACAAACAGGCATTGTGACCCTCAGCCAGAGTATGTTTTCAAACAAGCCTTCTCAGTTGCACCACCAGTTTCCCTCATTGCAGGCCTGGGACTCCCCTAGGCCCGAATCCTAAAACTTCATTGGATTTTCCAGGCATGCAAACCCAGAGCCCGTCTCTGAAATCCCTGTTTTGGGGCACCCCTAAGATGGAAAACAGCACTATTTCCTTCCCTGAAAAAGCCACCAAATTATTGGGAGAGGAGGGAATCCTTAGAGAGGAAAAATCTCCAATGGACCCATGAGACCACACCGGCATTCTGAGGCCATCCTGGTCATAGAATCCAGATATAAAAGCCTGTGCTACCTCCTTCCAGTCACCTTAATTGCAGTTCCTGATGGGCTGCCGTCCAGGTCTATGCATTGGGCCTGAGATCACCTCTCCACTAACCCTAACCAGAGTCTGTGTTTGCAGACTTCTCTCCAATTTGGAGGCCATTCTGGAAGCAAATGTGCAGTCTGAAACACTCTGATCACCTAAATGCAGGCAAACACCCAAGTCAATGGGCCTGAGGTAGAAGATTGTACCAGACATGCCCCTAGGACCACATTGGAAACCTAGAATAGGTTTTCAGACATCTGTCCTCCAAGACTTGTTCTGAAATACCACCTTATAATACAACTTTTGGTCCCTGATGACACAACAGAACTTGTCCTTTCTCCAGAATGAAACCGTGCATTCGACCTGTGCCAAACCCTCAAGGTAGGAGATTCCTGCATGGCATCATAGTCACCAGCACATTCTAAGATCTCCCTGGTAACAAACCAGCATTGTGGCCCATCTGTAATAGATTCCCTGTCAACTTAAGGCCTTGGTACTTCGCCCAGAACCACCAGAATGAACCTGCCATGTTCCTCAGTGGCAATCATCAATGGAGGTGTGCTTTCCAGGCATCCATGCAAGAGAGATTTGCTATCCAAACTTTCCACATGGGGGACACTGGAGCAAACAAACCAAACTCCCCCTGTCTGGTAGAAGGAAACCTTGCTCTTTGGAGCATCTCACAAGCCTCAGCATGGGAAATCCTCCAAGTCTTCTTGACACAACCCCTCCATTTGTTGGCCATCATAGACATATACTCCAGTGTGAGCAAACATCTGACATCCAGCCTTTCTCAGGTGCTGGATATCTTGAATCCAGCACTGCACATTGGAATTGCCTTTTGCTTGGCACTGAATTGAACCATAGCTTGTGTTTACAATTCCATCCTCACCCTACTGGCTCCCAAGACCTCTTGATAGGGAATTCTGGAACCACAATGCAGCATTCTGCCTTCCCCATAGAAAGAAGAAGTGCCTGGTGAGTCTGCCCAGCAAACACACATGAGGATCAATCTGCTCGGCCCTCGAGGGAACCCCAATGTATAGGCTACGCTGGCTACTATTGCTGTTTCTGACAGAGCTTGAGACCAGACTTAGTTTCAACCACCCAGAAAGCAGGCCTTATATCCAGCCTGTCTGACCGGCCATGGCCCAATTCTGTCATCTCTACCCATCCTTCGTATTCAGGCATCTGTTCCCAGACATTTGCTGGAATCCCTGACAATGGAGGAACCTAAAGCATAATAGAGAACTCCTCCTTTCCGATGGGAGAAAACCTGGGTGTTGGGATAGTTGTCCAACTCCCAAAGTGGGAGCCAGCTGCATGGCCAATGGGACCACGCCCACTCCTGAGGGCTTCCTTTGGCACAAACAGTCATTGTGACTCTCATCCTGAGTATGTTTTCAAACAAGCCCTCTCGGTTACACCACCAGTATCCAGGATTGCATGCCTGGTATGCCCTAGGCCCAAATCCTAACCTTTGGTGGGATTTTCCAGGCGCCCAGACCCAGAGCCCATCTCTGGAATCCCTGTTTTGGGCACCACTAAGATGGAAAACAGCACTCTTCCCTTCCTCGAAAAAGCCACCAAACTATGGGGAATCACAAGGAACCTTAGAAAGGAAAAGTCTGCATGGACCCATGAGACCACACCTGCATTGGAGTCCATCCTGGACACACAATCCAGATAGAAAAGCCTGTGTTACCACCTTCTAGTCATGCTAATTACAGTTAATGACATTCTGCCCTTTTGGTCTATGCACTGGGCCTGCGATCACATTACCAGTAACCCACACCTGTATTTGAATTAGCAGCTCCCCTCCCAAAAGCTCACATGCCCTCCAGCATGGGGTCTCTGCAGCCACACCACAGGACTGTGGATGCCATCCTCTTTTTTTTTTTTTTTTTTTAGTATATGTGCTGCCAAAGCGAGCACTGTGGCTGCCATCCTCAAGGCAACTGTGCCCATCACAGATTTTCAAATTTTCCAGTGTATGTTAATATTAATTCCCTAAGCCCACCCCAATACTGGCCACCAATCTGGGTGCAATACACAGTCTGAAACACCCTGATCACCTACATCCAGGCAAAAGGCCATATCAATGTTTCTGAGTCAGATGATTGAATCTGACATGCTCCTAGGACCTCATTGGAATGCAACATTAGGTTTTAAGGCATATGTCCTCAGGGACCTGTTCTGGAATACCATCTTAGGATACCACATGTGGTCCCTGAACCACACAATAAAACAAATCCTGTCCCCAGAAGGATACAGCAGTCTTAGACCTGTGCCAAACCCTCAGGTTAGGAGAATTCTGCACGGCACCATAGCCACCAGCACATTCGAAGATCTCCCTGGTAACAAAACATCATTGTGGCCCATATGTAATAGATTCCCTGTCAACTAAAAGCCTTGGTACTTTGCCCAGAACCAACAGAATGAACCTGCCATGTTCCTCAGCTGCAATGGTCAATGGAGGTGTGCTTTCCAGGCATCCATGCGGGAGAGATTTGCTATCCAAACTTTCCACACGGGGGACACTGGAGCAAACAAACCAAACTCCCCCTGACTGGTAGAAGGAAACCTTGCTCTTTGGAGCATCTCACAAGCCTCAGCATGGGAAATCCTCCAAGTCTTCTTGACACAACCCCTCCATTTGTTGGCCATCATAGACATAAACTCCAGTGTGAGCAAACATCTGACATCCAGCCTTTCTCAGGTGCTGGATATCTTGAATCCAACACTGCACATTGGAATTGCCTTTTGCTTGGCACTGAATTGAACCATAGCTTGTGTTTACAATTCCATCCTCACCCTACTTGGCTCTCATGCCAAGGCCTCTTGATAGGAAATTCTGGAGCTACAACGCAGCATTCTGCCTTCCCTATAGGAAGAAGAAGTGCCTGGTGAGTCTGCCCAGCAACCACACATGAGGATCAATCTGCTCGGCCCTCGAGGGAATCCCGATGTATAGGCTTCCCTTGCTACTTTTGCTGTGTCTGACAGAGCCTGAGACCAGACTTAGTTTCAATCCCCCAGAAAGTGGGCCACATATCCAGCATTGAGACCGGCCATGACCCAAATCTGTTATCCCTACCCATCCTTGGTATTCAGGCCCCTGTCCCCAGAAATTTTCTGGAATCCCTGACAATGGGTGATGCTGAAGTACAATAGAGACCTCCTCCTTCCCCATGGCAGGAAACCTGGTTGTTGGGATGGGTGTCCAGCACTCAAAGAGGGAGCCAGCTGTATGGCCAATGAGACCACGCCCACTGGTGAGATCCGTCCTGGGCAAAAACAAGCATTGTGACCCTCAGCTAGAGCATGCTTTCAAACAAACCCTCACAGTGGCACCACCAGGATCCCGCATGCAGACCAGGTACGACCTTAGGCCCAAATCCTAAAATTTGGTGGGATTTTCCAGGCTCCCAGACCCAGAGCCCATCTCTGAAATCCCTGTATTGGCGCATCCCTAAAATGTAAAAAAGCACACTTTCTTTCCCCTAAAAAGATACCAAACTATGGAGAGCCACCAGGATCCTTAGAAAGGAAAATTCTCCCATGGACCCATGAGACCACACCTGCATTCCGAGGCCATCTTAGACACACAATCCAGAGACAAAACGTATGCTACTGCCTTCTATTCACCTACTTACAGTTCCTAATATGCTGCCCTCTAGATCTTTGCATTGGGCCTATTCGCCTCCCCACTAACCTTACCCCGAATTTCAGTTTTCAGAATTCTCTCCCAAACCCATGGCTCTCATGCCACCAAGGATGGGGCCTTTGGAGCCACAACACAGGACTGTGCCTGCCTTCCCCAAGGAAACTGTGCCCGTCACAGTTGCCCACACCTTCAAGATTAGGAGAAACCTGCAAATCCCCTGAGCCTCCCTCTATATTGGCAGTTGCTCTGGTGCAAACTTGCAGTCTGAAACATCCTGATTACCTACATCCAGTCAGACAGGCATGTCAAAGGTCCTGAGTAAGAAGATTGAACCTGTCATGACCGTATGACCTCATTGGAACCCTAGATTAGGTTTTCAGGCATCTTTCCTCTGGGTACTGTTCTGGAATACCAACATATGATACATGTGGTCCCTAATCCTCACAAAAGAACATCTCCTGTCCTGAGAAGGAAACCATGCTCCTCGACGTGTGCCAAGTCCTCAGGTTTGGAGAATCCTGTGTGGCACATTAGCCACCAGCATATTCTAAGATCTGCCTGGTAACAACCAGCATTGTGGCCCATCTGCAAGAGATTCCATGTAAACTCAAGGCCTTGGTCCTTCACCTCAGAGGCACCAGAACAAACCTTCCTTGTTCCTCAGCTGCAATGCTCGATGGAGGTGAGCTCTCCAGGCATCCATATGGGAGAGCGCTACTACCCAAACGGGAGGACACTGGAGCAAACTATCCAGAGTCCACCATTCCCGTAGAAGGAAACCTTGTGATTTGGATCATCTCACAAGTCTCAATTTGGGAAATCCCCCATGGCCTCTTGACGCCACCCGTCCATTTGTTGGTCATCAAGACACAAACTCTAGTGTGAGCAAACATCTGACATCCGCCCTTACTCAGGTGCTGGATATCTCGAAAAAGTTGCTTCACATTTGAACTGCCTTCTGCTTGGCACTGAATTGAACTGTAGCTTGTGTTTACAATTCCATCTTCACTGTACTGTTCCCCAAGGCCTCTTGACATTGAATTCTGGAGCCACAACACAGAATTCTACCTTCCCCATAGAAAGAAGAAGTGCCTGCTGAGCCTGCCCAGATCGCCACAAGATGATCAATCGGCTCGGCTCTCAAGGGAAACCCGACTGGTTGGCTTCTCTGGCCACTAGTGTGGTTTCTGACAGAGCCTGAGCCCAGACCTAGTGTCAGCCACCCAGAGAGTGTGCTCCATATCTAGCATGTGGGACTGGCCATGGCGCACGTCCATCATCTCTAACCACCCTTCGTATTCTGGCTTCTTTCCCCAGACATTGCTGGAATCTTTCCAATGGCGGAACCTGAAGCACAATATGATACTACTCCTTCCCCAAGGCCGGAAACCTGACTGTTGGGATGGGTGTCCAACCGTCAAAGTGGGAACCAGGTGCATGGCAAATGTGACCACGCCCATCCATGAGGGCTGCCTTGGGCACAAGCAGACATTGTGACCCACAGCCTGGGTATGCTTTCAAACAAGTCCTCTCAGTTCCACCACAAGGTTCCTGCATTGCAGGCCTGGTACACCCCTAGGCCCAAATTCTAAACCTTGGTTAGATTTTACAGGCGCCCAGACCCAGAGCCCGTCTCTGGAATCCCTGTTTTTGGGGCACCTTTAAGATGGAAAACAGCAATCTTACCTTACCCAAGAATGCTACCAAACTATGGGGAGCCTCCAGGGTCCTTAGAGAGGAAAAATTTCCCATGGACCCATGAGACTACACCAGCATTCCGATACCATTCTGGACCCCCAATCCTGATAGAAAAGCCTATGGTACCACCTTCCAGTCACCCTAATTACAGTTCCTGATGTGCAGCCCTCCACGTCTATGCACTGGGCCTGCGATCACCTTGCAACTAACCCAAACCCAAATTTGTGTTTGCAGACTTCTCTCCCAAAACCATGGTTCACGTGCCCTCTAGTATGGGGTCTCTCGAGGCACACAACAGGACTGTGCCTGCCATCCCCAAGGAAAATGTACCCATCACAGTTTCCCAAACCTTACTGATTAGGAGAAAACTGAAAGGTACCTGAGCCACCCCAATATTGGCAGCCACTCTGGATGAAAATGCTCAGTCTCAAACAACCTGTACAGCTCCATCCAGGCAGACAGCCAAGTCAATGGTACTGATTCAGATGATTGAACCTGATATGCCCCTAGGACCTCATTAAATCCGTAGATTGGGTTTTCACACACCTGCTCTCAGGGACATGTTCTGAATACCTACTTACGATGCAACATGTAGTCCCTGAGCCACAAAACAGAAAATCTCCTGTCCCTAGAAGGAAACCGTGCTCTTTGACCTGTGCCAAACCCTCAGTGTAGGAGAATCTTGCACATAACGTTAGGCACGAGCACATTCTAAGATATCCCTGGTAACAAAAGTGCATTGTGGCCCATCTGCAAGACATTCCATGTCAAATCAAGTCCTTTGTACTTCACCCCAGAGCCACCAGAAAGAACCTGCAATGTTTCTCAGCTGCAATCGTCAATTGAGATGTGCTTTCCAGGCATCCATGCGGGAGAGCTCTGCATCCTAAGCTTTCCACATGGGGAACACTTGAGCAAACAAACCAGACTCCACCTGTCCAGTGGTAGGAAACCTTGCTGTTTGGAGCTTCTCACAAGCCTCATCATGGGAAATCCTCCATGGCCTGTTGGCGCCACACCTCCATTTGTCAGTCATAATAGACACAAACTCCAGTGTAAACAAGTATCAGACATCCACCCTTCCTCAGGTGCTGGATATTCGAATCAGCCACTGCACATTGGAACTGCCTTTCGCATGGCACTGAATTGAACCCTAGCTAGTTTTACAGTTCCATCCTCACCCTACTGGTCACTCAGGTCTCTTGATAAGGAATTCTAGACACTAAAAGCAGCATTCTGCCTTCCCCATAGAAATAAGAAGTGCCTGGTGAGTCTGCCCAGAGAACCCACATGAAGATCAATCTGCTCAGCCTTCGAGGGAACCCCGATTTATAGGCTGTCCTGGCCACTAGTGCTGTGTCTGACAGAGGCTGAGCCCCGACCTAGTGTGAGCCACGCAGAGAGCAGGACCTATATCCAGCAGGTGGGGCGAACCATAGCTGTACTCCATCATCTCTACAAATCCTTGGTATTCAGCCACCTGTCCCCAGACTTAATCCCTGCCATTGGGGGAACATGAAGCACAATAGAGAACTCCTCCTTCCCATGGCAGGAAACCTGGATGTTGGGATGGGTGTCCCACCTCTCAACAAGGGAGCCAGCTCCATGGCCAATGAGCCAACGCCCTCTCCTAGGGGCGCTCTGGGCATAAACAGGCATTGTGACCCTCAGCTTGGCAAGCTTTCAAACAAGCCCTCTCAGTGGCACCACCAGAATCCCGCATTGCAGGTCTGGTATGCCCCCAGGCCCAAATCCTAACCATTGGTGAGATTTTCTAGGCACCCAGACACAGAGCCCGTCCCTGGAATCCCTGTTTTGGGCAACTCTAAGACGGAAAACAGCACTTGTCAGTTCACCGAAAAAGTAACCAAACTGTGGGGAGCCGCAAGCATCCTTTGAGAGGAAAAGTCTCCCTTGAACCCATCAGTCCACACCTGCATTTGGAGTCCATCCTGGACACACAATCCAGATAGAAAAGCCTTTGATACCGACTTCTAATCACCCTAATTACAGTTCCTGACGAGCTTCCCTCAATGTCTACGGATTGGGCCTGTGACCACCTTGCATCTAACACTAACCCGAATTTTTGTTTGCGACTTATCTCCCAAAACCCTGGCTCACATGCCCTTCAGAATTTGGTCTTTGGAGCCACACCACAGGACTGTGCCTGCAATCCCCAAGGAAACTTTACCCATCACATTTCCCCAAACTCTCCTGATTAGGAGAAACCTCCAAGGCCCCTGATCCCACCCCAATATTGGAAGCCACTCTGGACACAAATGCACAGTCTGAAACACCCTGATCACCTACATCCAGGCAGACACCCACGTCAATGGTCCTGAATAGAAAATTGAACCTAACATGCACCTAGGACATCAAAGGAACCCTAGATTACATTTCCGGTATCTGACCTTAGAGGCCTCTTCTGGAATACCAAGTTAGGATACAACATATGGACCCTGAGGCAGACAACCGAACATCTCCTGTCCCCAGAAGGAAATCGTGCATTCGACCTGTGTCAAACCCATAGGGTAGGAGAATCCCTCATGGCCCCTTAGCCACCAGCACATTCAAAGACCTACTGGGTAACAAACCAGCATTGGGACCCATCTGTAAGAGACTCCATGTCAAGTCAAGGCCTTGGCACTTGGGCCAAGAGCCACCAATACGAACCTGTCATGTTCTTCAGCTGAAATGGTCATTGCACTTGTGCATTCCAGGTATCCATGCGGAAGGACTATGCTACCAAAAATTTCCACATGAGAAATCCCAGAGCAAACAAACCAGCCTCCACCAGTCCATTAGAAGGTAACTGTGCTATTTGGAACATCTTAAAAGCCTCAGCATGGGAAATACTTCATGGCCTCTTGACGCCACCTCTCCATATGTCAGTCATCATAGACACAAACTCGAGTGTGAGCAAACATCTTTCATTTGTCCTTACTCAGGCGCTGGATGTCTCGAATGAGTTGCTGCACATTTGAACTGCCTTCTGCTTTGAACTGAATTTAACCCTAGCTTGTGTTTAAAATTCCAACCTCACCCTACTGATCCCGAAGTCCTCTTGATAGGGAATTCTGGAGCCACAACATAACATACTGCCTTCCCCATAGAAAGAAGAAGTGCCTGGTAAGACCGTAAAAAAAAAAAAAAAAACCCACATGAGTATCATTTGCTTGGCCCTCACAGATCCCCGATTTATAGGCTGCTCTGGGCACTACTGCTGTGTCTGACAGATCCTGAGCTCCGACCTCATGTCAGCCACCCAGAGAGCAGGGCACATTTCCACCCGGCCATGGCCCAGTCCGTCCTCACTACCCATCCTTGGTATTCATTTGCTGGAATCCCTGCTAATGGGGGAACCTGAAGCCCAAGAGAGAACTGCTCCTTCCCCATGGCAGGAAACCTAGCTTTGGGATGGGTGTCCAAGCTTCAGAGAGGGAGCCAGCTGCATGGGCAATGAGAGCATTTCCACCACTGAAGGGTGTCCTGGGAACAAACAGTCATTGTGACCCTCAGCCTGAGCATGATTTCAAATAAGCCCTCTAAGTTGCACCACCAGGATCCTTCATTGCAGGCCTGGTAGGCCCCTAGGCCCAAATCCTAACCCTTGGTGAGATTTTCTTGGTGCCCAGACCGAGAGCCCGTCTCTGGCATCTCTGTTGTTGGGCACCCCTAAGATGGAAAACAACACTCTTCCCTTCCCCGAAAAATCCACCAAACTATGGGGATCCTCCAGGATCCTTAGAGAGGAAAAATCTCCCATGGACCCATGAGACCACACCTGCATTCTGAGGCTATCCTGGACACACAATGCCAATAGAAAAGGCTATGCTACCGCCATTGAGTCACCCTAATTACAGTTCCTGACGAGCTGCCCTCCAGGTCGACTCATTGGTCTGCGATCACCGCACCACTAAGCATAAACCTAGTTTTTGTTTGCAGACTTCTTTCCCAAAACCATGCCTCACATGTCCTCCATGATGGGGTCTCTGGAGCCACACCACAGGACTGTGCCTACCATCCCAAAGAAACTTTGCCCATCACATTTGCCCAAACCCTCCAGATTAGGAGAAACCTCAAAAGTCCCTAATCCCACCCCAATATAGGAAGCCACTCTGGATGCAAACACAAAGTCTGAAACATCCTGATCACATACATCCATGCAGACACCCAAGTCAATGATCCTGAGTCAGAAAATTGAACTGGACATGCCCCTAGGACATACTTGGAACCCTAGATTAGGCTTCAGGCGCCTGTCCTCAGAGGCCTATTCTGGAATACCAAGTAAGGATCCAACATGTGGACCCAGACCCACACAACAGAACATTCCCTGTCCCAAGAAGGAAACTGTGCTCTTCGACCTGTGCCAAACTCTCAGGGTAAGAGTATCCTGCATGGTACCTTAGCCACCAGCACATTCTAAGATCTCCATGGTAACAAACCAGCGTTGGGACCTATCAGCAAGGGAATTCTGCCCATTCCATTGGCAACAACTGTACAAATTAGGAAAAACCTCCAAAATCCCGAGGCCATCCCAATAGTGTAGGCCTCCCAGGACAAACAGGGGTGATCTTACACCAGCTGAGCAACAGCCTCCACTCAGAACCGTAGACAGATGTCCACAGAGAAGAAGATTGAACCAGACAGGACCACAGGCCCTAATCAAACCCATTGCATTGCATTGGTTTCCAGAGGCCTGTTTTCCAATACCAGCATATGGGGTTTCCTGAGGCACCTATCAGGACATATCTCGTCTCCACATGGGAAACTTGCTCTTTGGAGCTGTCTCAAAATCTCCAGTTAGATCCTGGATATCAACCTTTTGTCTGTACTGTCATTTGCAAATATCTTATCCCATTCCGTGGGTTGCCTCTTTGTTTTTTTGACTGTTTCCTTTGCTGTGCAGAAGCTTTTGATTTTGATGAAGTCCCAGAAGTTTATTTTCGCTTTTGTTTCCTTTGCCTTTGGAGACGTATCTTGAAAGAAGTTGCTGTGGCTGATATCGAAGAGATTACTGCCTATGTTCTCCTCTAAGATTCTGATAGATTCCTGTCTCACGTTGAGGTCTTTTATCCATTTTGAGTTGATCTTTGTGTACGGTGTAAGAGAATGGTCGAGTTTCATTCTTCTACATATAGCTGTCCAGTTTTCCCAGCACCATTTATTGAAGAGACTGTCTTTTTTCCACTATACATTTTTTCCTGTTTTGTCGAAGATTAATTGACCATAGAGTTGAGGGTCCATATCAGGGCTCTCTACTCTGTTCCACTGGTCTATGTGTCTGTTTTTATGCCAGTACCATGCTGTCTTGGTGATCACAGCTTTGTAATAAAGCTTGAAATCAGGTAAGGTGATGCCGCCAGCTTTATTTTTGTTTTTCAACATTTCCTTAGCGATTCGGGGTCTCTTCTGATTCCATACAAATTTTAGGATTATTTGCTCCAGCTCTTTGAAGAATGCCGGTGGAATTTTGATCGGAATGGCATTAAAAGTATAGATTGCTCTAGGCAGTATAGACATTTTAACAATGTTTATTCTTCCGATCCAAGAGCATGGAATGGTCTTCCATCTTTTTGTGTCTTCTTCAATTTCTTTCATGAGTGTTCTATAGTTCCTCAAGTATAGATCCTTTACCTCTTTAGTTAGGTTTATTCCCAGGTATCTTATGGTTCTTGGTGCTATAGTAAATGGAATCGATTCTCTAATTTCCCTTTCTGTATTTTCATCGTTAGTGTATAAGAAAGCCACTGATTTCTGCACATTTACTTTGTATCCTGCCACACTGCTGAATTGCTGTATGAGTTCTAGTAGTTTGGGGGTGGAGTCTTTTGGGTTTTCCATATAAAGAATCATGTCGTCTGCGAAGAGAGAGAGTTTGACTTCTTCATTACCAATTTGGATACCTTTTATTTCTCTCTGTTGTCTGATTGCTGTTGCTAGGACTTCTAATACTATGTTGAACAAGAGTGGTGAAAGTGGGCATCCTTGTCTTGTTCCTGATCTCAACGGGAAGGCTGCAAGCTTTTTCCCATTGAGGATGATATTTGCTGTGGGTCTTTCATAGATAGATTTGATGAGGTTCAGGAATGTTCCCTCTATCCCTATACTTTGAAGCGTTTTAATCAGGAACGGATGTTGGATTTTGTCAAATGCTTTTTCTGCATCAATTGAGAGGACCATGTGGTTCTTCTCTCTTCTCATATTAATTTGTTGTATCACATTGATTGATTTACGAATGTTGAACCATCCTTGTAGCCCAGGGATGAATCCCACCTGATCATGGTGGATAATCTTTTTAATGTGTTGTTGGATCCTGTTGGCTAGGATCTTGTTGAGAATCTTAGCATCCATATTCATCAGTGATATTGGTCTGAAATTCTCCTTTTTGGTAGGGTCCTTGCCTGGTTTGGGGATCAGGGTAATGCTGGCTTCATAGAAAGAGTCTGGAAGTTTTCCTTCTGCTTCAATTTTTTGAAACAGCTTCAGGAGAATAGGTGTTATTTCTTCTTGGAAGGTTTGGTAGAATTCCCCAGGGAATCCGTCAGGTCCTGGGCTCTTGTTTTTTGGGAGATTTTTGATCACTGCTTCAATCTCGTTATTAGATATCGGTCTATTCAGGTTGTCGATTTCTTCCTGGTTCAATTTTGGTAGTTTATATTTTCCAGGAATGCATCCATTTCATCTAGGTTGCTAAGCCTATTGGCATATAACTGTTCGTAATAACTTCTGATGATTGTTTCTACTTCCTTGGTGTTAGTTGTGATCTCTCCCTTTTTATTCATAATTTTATGAATTTGGGATTTCTCTCTTTTCTTTCGGATTAGTGTAGCCAGTGGCTTATCGATCTTATTGATTCTTTCAAAAAACCAGCTTCTAGTTTCATTGAAACGTTCTACTGTATCTCTGGTTTCTCCCTCATTGATCTCAGCTCTAATCTTGATGATTTCCCTTCTTATGTGTGGAGTTGGTTTGATTTGTTGTTGAAAGAAGGGCCATCTGTACCCCAATGTTTATAGCAGCAATGGCCACAGTCGCCAAACTATGGAAAGAACCAAGATGCTCTTCAATGGATGAATGGATAAGGAAGACGTGGTCCATATACACTATGGAGTATTATGCCTCCATCAGAAAGGACGAATATCCAACTTTTGTAGCAACATGGACGGGACTGGAAGAGATTATGCTGAGTGAAATCAGTCAAGCAGAGAGAGTCAATTATCATATGGTTTCACTCATTTGTGGAGCATAACCAATAGCATGGAGGACAAGGGGCGTTAGAGAGTAGTAGGGAATTTGGGTAAATTGGAAGGGGAGGTGAACCATGAGAGACTATGGACTCTGAAAAACAGTCTGAGGGGTTTGAAGTGGCAGGGGGGTGGGAGGTTGGGGTACCAGGTGGTGGGTATTATAGAGGGCACAGCTTGCATGGAGCACTGGGTGTGGTGAAAAAATAATGAGTACTTTTTTCTGAAAATAAATAAATTGGGAAAAAAAACTAATGATGTACTATACATTGGCAAATCGAATTTAAAATAAATAAATAAATAAATAAATAAACAAGCAAGCAAACAGACAAACAATTCTGTACTTTCTGCAATAGTTTCTTTTAAACATTTTAAAAATTTATGATCATTTAAAATGCTTAAATAAAAATATCAAAATATTGTGTTATACATCTGAAACTAATATAATGTTGTATGACAATTATGCCTCAGTTAAGAAAAAAATAGAATAAACTGCTTAAACACTAAAAAAAAAAAAAATCTCCAGTTGGGAGAATCCTTCAGGGCCCCAGTGACTTCGCCCCATTCCAAGGTCTCCTTGAACATAAACCCACATTAGGACCCATATGCAGGAGAGTCCATGTCAACTCAGTCCCCTTGGTTGCTCCCCTATAGCCAGCAGATCTTACCCGTCTTGTCAGTAGCAGACAATTGGAATGTGAGGCGGGCTGCCCAGGCATCAATCCTTAGAATCCTGCTCTGGAGTCGTTCTGTACGGGATGTCCTGGAGCCATCCAACAGATCCTGACTGTCCT
Source organism: Neogale vison (assembly GCF_020171115.1). Lineage (NCBI taxonomy): Eukaryota > Metazoa > Chordata > Mammalia > Carnivora > Mustelidae > Neogale > Neogale vison. The sequence continues at coordinate 78,456,532 of NC_058095.1, forward strand.
GCAGAAGGAATTTTTGTGGTTTGGAGCATCTCAGGACTCCCACCATGGGAAAACCTCCATGGCCTTGTGATGCCCGGCCCCTTCATGAAGGGGTCATCATGGACATGAACCCTACCTTGAGCCTACGTCTGAGCATCGCCCTGACTTCAGATGCACGGGATATCAATTCAGCTCTGCAGAGGGTGCTTTCTGTGCCCTCGCCCCGAAAACTTAGCCTAGCTTGTGCTCTCAGACTTCCATCCTCACACTCCTGTCCCACAAGTGCTCCAGTTTGGCAATACTGGAGTCACAATGCAGCAATCTAACTGTCCACCAGAAGAAAATGTTGCCCTTTGGGGCTACCCAGAAACCACAAATGGGGATCAACCTGCTCTCCACTTGACTGTACCACAATTATACAGTCTACCCTGGTCATTAATGCACTGTTTGACACAGTCTGAGCCTGGAACTCCCGACCGACACTCAGACAACTGGCCGCAGACTGAGCACATCGGACCCGCCATGGCCTTAGGTCGTCATCTCTTTCCAACCTCGTTTTTCAGGCTTCAGACGCCAGATCTTATCTCCAATCACTGCCAAGGGTTGAATGTGATGCAGAAATCAGAACTCATCCTTCCCCATGGCAAGAAATATTGTCCAACTTTCAGTGTAGGAGAAACCATGTGGTCTATGAGGCCCTGCCCATGCTTGAGGGCAGCGTTGGGCACAATCACAAATTGTGACCCTCAGCGTGAGCCCAATCTTCAAGTAAGACCTCTCAGTGGCTGGAGCAAGAGCCCGAATAAGGGGCTTGCGACGCCTCTAGGCCCCCAATCTTAAGCAAAGGTCAGGATGTCCAGTCATCTCTCCCCAGGGCTCTGCTCAAGAATCCCTATTTTGGTGGGAGACCTGGTTAGGAAACAGAAAGGACTCCTACCATCCCAATAATGACTCCAAACTCTTGGGATCGGGCCACATCACCACAGTTTGGAGACTCGTCTATGTCCCATGAGGCCACCCCATCATTCCACGGCCACTGGTGACAAAATCCAGAGACAAAAGCCTGAGCATGAGCCTCAAACTAGCTCTTTGATCATATCCTGAAGATGTCTCCTCATGATCTGTAGATTGGGTCTGCCATCACTACGTCCCCAAAACTAAGCCAAGTTTGTGTTTTCAGACTTCTGTCCCCACAGCACTGACCAAACACCTTCCAGGCTGGGGCCCCTGTGGCCACAACTCAGGACTATACCTGTCCTCTCCAAGGGAATTCTGCCCATTCCATTGGCCACAACCGTACAAATTGGGGGAAACCTGCAAAATCCCCAAGGCCATCCTGATAGTTTAGGCCGCCCAGGATAAACAGGGGTTATCTGACACCAGCTGAGCAACAGCCTCAACACAGAACCGTAGACAGATATCCACAGAGAAGAAGACTGAACCAGACAGGCCCCTAGGCTATAATTGAATACATTGCTTTGTTTTCCAGGCATCTCTCCTCAGAGGTCTGGTTTCCAATACCAGCATATGGGGGTTTCCTCAAGCACTATCAGAGAAAACCTTGTCTCCACATGGGAAAATTGCACATTGGAGCTGTGTCAAACCCTCTGGTTAGGAGAATCCTTCAGAGCCTCAGTGCCACTGCCCCATTCCAAAATCAGCATGGACACAAACCCACATTAAGACCCATTTGCAGGAGAGTCCATATCAACTCATAAACCTCGCTTTCTCTAAAAGAGCCAACCGATCAAACCTGTCTTGTCACTAGGAAACAATTGGAATATGAGGTGGGCTGCCCAGGCATACATCCTTAGAAACATGCTCTGGAGTCATTCCGTATGGGGCATCCTGGAGCCATCCAACAGATTTCAATTATCCCACAGAAGGAATCATGGCGGTTTGGAGCATCTCAAAACTCCCACTGAGGGAAAAACTCCATGGCCTCGTGTTGCCTCGTCCTCTTCATGAAAGGGCCATCATGGACAGAAACAACAAACTGAGCCAACGTCTGATCCTTGACCTGACTTCAGATGCACGGGATCTCGATTCATCTCTGCAGAGGGTGCCTGCCGTGCCCTCTCCCCGAAACCTAAGCCTCTCTTGTGTTCTCAGACTTCCATCCTCACACTCTTGGCCCAAAAGCCCTCCAGTCTGGGAATTCCAGAGCCACAGTGAAGCACTCTGCTTGCCCTCCAGAAAAACAAAAACAAAAACAAAAACAAAAACGTTGCCCTATGGGGCTACCCAGAAACCACAAATGAATATTAACCTGCATGCAACTTGACTGTACCCCATTTCTACAGCCTACTTTGGGCACTAGTGCCCTGTCTGACACAGCATGAGCCCGACACTCCCAACCGACACCAAGACAGATGGCGCACACTGAGCACATTGGACCCACAAGGCCTCAGGTCGTCCTCTCTTTCCAAACTAGCCTTCAGGCTTCAGAACCTAGACCTTAACTCCAATCAAGGCCCAGGGGTGAACGTGATGCAGAAATCAGAACTCATCCTTCCCATGGCAAGAAACCTTGTGGATGGCATGTTGTCCACTATTCAGAGTATGAGAAATCAGCGTGGCCCATGAGGACCCGCCCATGCTTGATTGCCGTGAGAGCACAAACATCCATGGGGACCCTCAGAGTGAGGTCTGCCCTCATTAAGTCTTTCAGTGGCTGGACCAATAGATGGCATATTGGACTTGCCATCCCCCTAGGCCCAATCTTTAACCAGAGGTCGGGTTGTCCAGTCACACCTCATCAGAGCTATGCTCTGGAATCCCTCTTTTGGTGGGACACCTGAGGTAACAAAACAGAAATGACTCATTCCATCCCATAGATTGACACAAAACTCTTGGGAACAGGCCAAATCCACAGATAGGGAGACTCGTCCACGGACCATGAGGCCTCCCCGACATTCCACGGCCATCGTTGACACAAAATCCAGAGAAAAACGCCTGAGCAAGTGCCTCACACTTGGCATTTGTTCAAATCCCGAAGAGTTCTCCTCACGGTCTGTAGATCAGGACTGCCATACCTATGTCCCCAAACCTAAGCCGAGTTTTTGTTTTCAGACTTCTGTCCCCACAGTCCTGGCCCACACACCCTCCAGGCTGGAGCCCCTGGATCCACACATCAGGACTGTGCCTGCCCACTCCACGGGAATTCTGCCCATTTCATTGTCCACAATCGTATGAATTAGGATTTGTACCTCCAAAGTCCCTGAGGACATCCCAATAATGTAGGCCGCCTGGACAAACAGGGGCGGTCTGAACCAGCTGAGCATCTACCTACACTAATACCGTAGATGGATGTCCCCAGAGAATAAGATTGAACCGGACAGGCCTCTAGGCCCTAATTGGATGCATTGCTGTGGTTTCCAGATATTTCTCCTCAGAGGCCTGGTTTCCAATACCAGTATATGGGGGTTTCCTGAAGCACCAATTAGAACAAATCTTGTCTCCACATGGGAAACTTGCTCATTGGAGCTGTCTCAAAATCTCCGGTTTGGAGAATCCTTCAGGGCCCCGGTGCCACCGCCCCATACCAAGGTCACCATGGACACAAACCCACATTAGGACCCACCCGCAGGAGATTCCATTTCAACTTAGTCCCTTTGGTTGCTCCCCCAGAGGCAGCAGATCGAACTTGTCTTGTCACTAGGAGACAAGTTGAATGCAAGCCGGGCTGCCCAGGCATCCATCCTTAGAACCCTGCTCTGGTGTCATTCCTTATGGGATGTCCTGGAGCCATCCCACAGGTCTCAAATGTTCTGCAGAAGGACTACTTGCATTTTGGAGCATCTCACAACTCTCAACGTGGGAAAACCTCGATGGATTTGTGATCCCCCCCTTTATGAAGGGGAAACCATGGACAGGAACTCCAAACAGAGTCAACGTCTGATTCTCGCCGTGACTTCAGATGCACAAGATATCGATTCAGCTCTGCAGAGTGTTTCCGCCTTGCCCTCGCCCTGAAACCTATGTCTAGCTTGTGTTCTCAGACTTCCGTCCTCACACTCCTGGCCCCCAAGCCCTCAAGTTTGGCAATTCCGGACCCACAATGCTGCCCTCTGCCTGCCCTCCAGAAGAAAAAACGTTGCCCTATGCAGCTTCCCACACACTCCAAATGAGGATAGACCTACAAGGCACTCTACTGTACCCAAAGTTTATAGTCTAACCTGGGCACTAATACACTGTCTGACACAGCCTGAGCCTGGACCTCATGAAAAACACCGAGACAGCTGACCACACACTGTGCACATCGGACCCTCCATGGCCTTAGCTCATCATCTCTACCCAACCTAGCTTTTCAGGATTCAGAACTTATACCTTATCTCCAAACCCTGCCAAGGGGTGAACGTGATGCAGAAATCAGAACTCCTCCTTACTCATGGCAAGAAACCTTGTGGTCGGCATGTTGTCAAACGTTCAGTGTAGGAGAAACCAGCATTCTGTGACACAATATCCAGAGACCAAAGCCTGAGAAAGCGCCTCACACTTCCCCTTTGTTCATATCCCGAAGAGTTCTCCTCACGGTCTGTAGATCAGCCCTGCCATACCTACGACACGAAACCTAAGCTGAGTTTGTGTTTTCAGACAATTGTCCCCACAGCCCTGGCCCACACACACTATAGGCTCAGGCCCCTGGAGCCAAACCTGAGGACTCTACCTGCCCTCTCCAAGGGAATTCTGCCCATTCCATTGGCCACAACCCTACAAATAAGATAAACCTCCAAAGTCCCTGAGGCCATCCCAATAGTGTTGACTGTCCAGTACAAACAGGGGCAATCTGAGCCCATCAGAGCACCTACCTGCACTCAGACCCGTAGACAGATGCCCCCGAGGTAAATTGGAATGAACAGGCCCCTAGGCCCTAATCAGATCCATGCTTTGGTTTCCAGGCATCTCTCCTCAGAGGCTTGGATTCCATTACCAGCATATGGCTTTTTCTTGAGGCACCCATCAGAACAAATCTCGTCTCCACATGGGAAACTTGTGCATTGGAGCTGTGTCAAAGCCTCTGGTTAGGAGAACCCTTCAGGGCCCCAGTGCCACCACCTCATTCCAAGGTCTCCATGAACACAAACCCACATTAGGACCCATCTGCAGGAGAATCCATTTCAACTCATCCCCCAGATCCAGCAGATCTAACCTGTCTTGTTGCTAGGAGACAACTGGAATGAGAGGCGGGCTGCCCAGCCATCCATCCTTAGAACCCTGGTCGGAATCATTACGTATGGGATGTCCTGGAGCCAAACAACAGGTCACAATTGTCCCGTAGAAGAATGTTTGCAGTTTGGAACATCTCACATCTCCCATCGTGGGAAAACCTCTATGGCCTCGTGATCCCCCCCCCACCCACCCTTCATGACGGGGCCTTCAGGGACAGAAACTCCAACCTGAGCAATTGTCTAATCCTGGCCCTGACTTCAGATGCACTTCGATTCAGCTCTGTAGAGTGTGCCTACCGTGCCCTCGCCCAGAAACCTAAGCCTCGCTTGTGTTCTCAGATTTCCATTCTCACACTTCTGGCCAACAAGCCCTCCAGTTTGGCAATTCCAGAACTACAATGCAGCACTCTGCCTATGCCTGCCCTCCAGAAGAAAAACATTGCCCCCTGGGGATACCCAGAAACCCCAAATGAGGATTAACCTGGACGACACTTGACTCTACCCCAATTATACAGGCTTCCCTGGGCATGAATGCCCTTTCTGACACAGACAGAGCCTGGACCTCCCGAACCAAACCCAGCCAGCTGGCCGCACACTAGGCACATCAGACCCACCATGGCCTTAGGTTGTCATCTCTTCCCAACCTCGGTTTTCAGGCTTCAGAACTTAGACCTTATCACCAATCTCTGCCCAGGGTTGAACATGATGCAGAAATCAGAGCTCCTTCCCCATGGCAAGAAACCCTGTGGTTGGCATGTGGTCCAACATTCAGTGTAATTGAAACCAGTGTGGCCCATGAGACCCCGCCCATGCTTGAGGGCCTCTTTGGTCACAAACACGCATTGTGACCCTCAGCGTGAGCCCAGTCCTGAAGTAAGGCTTCTCAGTGACTGGACCAAGAGTCGGGATATTGGGCTTGTCATGCCCTTAGGCCCCAATTTTTAACCATATTTCGGGTTGTCCATTCGCCTCATCCCAGGGTTCTGCTTTGGAATCCATCTTTTGGTGGGACACCTGAGGTAACAAAACTGAAAGGACTCCTCCCATCCCACAGATTGACCCAAAACAATTGGGATCGGGCCAAATCCCCAGAGAGGAAGACTCGTCCATGGCCCATGATGCTTCCACGACATTCCACGGCCATAGTTGATGCAAAATCCAGAGAGAAAAGCCTTGCTCGCTCTTCATATGCTGAAGAGTTCTCCTCACAGTCCATAGATCGGGCCTGCCATACCTACATTCCCAAACCTAAGCCGAGTTTGTGTTTTCAGACTTCTGTCCCCAAAGTCCTGGCCCACATACCCTCCAGGCTGGGAACCCTGGAACCACACATCAGGACTGTGCCTGCCCAAACCACAGGAATTCTGCCCATTCCATTGTCCAAAATCGTACAAATTAGGAGAAACCTCCAAATCTCTGAGGCCATCCCAATACTATAGTCCGCTTGGACAGACAGAGGCGGTCTGACACCAGCTGAGCATCTACCTCCACTCATACTGTAGATGGATGTCCCCAGAGAAGAAGATTGAACCATACAGGCACCTAGTCCCTAATCAGATCCATTGCTTTGGTTCCAGGTATCTCTCCTCAGAGGCCTGGTTTCCAATATCAGCATATGGGGGTTTCCTGAGGCACCAATCATAACAAATCTCATCTCCACATGGGAAACTTGTCCTTTAGAGATGTCTCAAAACCTCTGGTTTGGAGAATCCTTCAGGCCCCGTGTGCCACCGCCCCATTCCAAGGTCTCCATGGACACAAACCCACATTAGGACCCATCCGAAGGAGAGTCCATTTCAACTCAGCCCCCTCGGTTGCTCCCCTAGAGCCAGCATATCAAACCTGTCTATTCACTAGGAGACCATTGGAATGCGAGGCGGGCTGCCCAGGCATCCATCCTTAGATCCCTGCTCTGGCGTTGCTCCGTATGGGACATCCTGCAGGCATGCAACATGTCTCAATTGTTGATCAGAAGGAATCCTTGTGGTTTGGATCATCTCACAACTCTCATCGTGGGTAAACATCCATGGCCTCGAGATGATGCCCCCTTCATGAAGGGGCCATAATGGACAGAATCTCCAACCTGATCCTTGGTCTGAACCTCACCCTGACTTCAGATGCACGAAATCCCGATTCAGGTCTGCAGAGGGTGCCTGCCGTGCCATCGCCTGGAAACCTATGCCTAACTTGTGTTCTCAGACTTCCATCATCACACTCCTCACCAAAAGGCATCCAGTTTAGGAATTCCGGAGCCAATGCAGCACTCTGCCAGCCCTCCAAAAGAAAAAACGTTGCCCTTGGGGCTACCAGAAATGCCAAACGAGGATCAACCTGCATGGCACTCAACTGTACCCCAATTATACAATCTACCCTGGGCACTAATGCCCTGTCTGACACAGCCTGAGCCTGAACTTGCAGACCAACACCCAGGCAGCTGGCTGCACACTAGGCAATCAGACTCGCCATGGCCTTAGGTCGTCATCTCTTCCCAACCTCAGTTTTCAGACTTCACAACTTAGCCCTTATCTCCAATCACTGCCCAGAGGTGAATGAGATGCAGAAATCAGATCTCCTTATTCCCCATGACAAGAATATATGTGGCTGGCATGTTGCCCAACGTTCAGTTTAGCAGAAACCATCGGGCACCATGAGTTGCCACCCATGCTTGAGCGCCACAAAGGCATAAACACGCATTGACCCTCAGTGTGAGTTTGGTTCTCAAGGAAGGCCTCTCAGAGGCTGCATCATTAGAAGGCATATTGGGCTTGCCATGCCCCTAGACCCCAATTTTTTAAACAGATTTCTGGTTGTCTAGTCGCCCTTTCCCAGGGCTCTTCTCTGGAATCCCTCTTTTGGTGGGACACCTGAGGTAACAAAACTGAAAGGAATCCTCTCATCCCACAGATTGACCCAAAACAATTGGGATAGGACCAAATCCTGCCCACTCCATGGATATTCTGCCCCTTCCATTGTCCACAATAGTACAAATTAGGAGAAACCTCCCGAGTCCCTGAGGCCATCCCAAAAGTGTAGGCCGCCCGGACAAACAGGGGTGGTCTGACACCAGCTGAGCAACTACCTCCACTCATACCATAGACTGACGTTGCCAGAGAAGAAGATTGAACTGGACAGGCACCTAGGCCCTAATCAGATCCATTGCTGTGGTTTCCAGGTATCTCTCCTCAGAGGCCTGGTTTCTAATACCAGCATATGGGGGTTTCCTGAGGCACCAATTAGAACAAATCTTGTCTCCATGTGGGAAAATTGCTCTTTGGAGCTGTCTCAAAATCTCTGGTTAGGAGAATCCTTCAGGGTACCGGGCCACCACCACAATTCAAGGTCTCCATGGACACAAACCCACATTAGGACATATCCGCAGAGATTCCATATCAACTCAGCCCCCTTCGTTTGCTAGGGGACCATTGGAATGCGAGGTGCGCTGCCCAGGCATCCATCCTTAGATCCCTGCTCTGGCATCTTTCAGTATGGGACGTTTTGGAGTGATGTAACAGGTCTCAATTGTCGATCAGAAGGAATCCTTGCGGTTTGGACCATCTCACAACTCCCATCGTGGGTAAACCTCCATGGTCTTGAGGTGCTGCCCCCTTCATGAAGGGGCCATAATGGACAGGAACTCCAAACTGAGCCAACGTCTGATCCCCGCCCTGACTTCAGATGCACGAGATCTTGATTCAGATCTGCAGAGGGTGCCTACCGCTCCCTTGCTCTGAAACCTAAGTCTAGCTTGTGTTCTCAGGCTCCCTTCCTCCCACTCTTGTCCCCAAAGCCCTCAAGTTTGGCAATTCTGGACCCACAATGCAGCACTCTGCCTTCCCTCCAGAAGAAAAATGTTGCCTTAATGAGCTTCCCAGACACCTTAAATGAGGAAAAACCTACACAGCACTCGACTGTACCCAAATTATATAGTCTAGCCTGGGAACTAATGCACTCTCTGACACAGCCTGAGCCCAGACCTCCTGACCAACACCCAGACAGCTGACCGCACATTGAGAACATCCCACTCGCCATGGCCTTAGTTCAAGATCTCTTCCCAACCTCGGTTTTCAGGCTTCAGAACTTAGACCTTATCTCCAATCACTACCCATTGGTGAACGTGATGCAGAAATCAGAATTCCTCCTTCCCCATGGCGGGAAACCTTGGGGTTGGCATGTTGTTCAAAGTTCAGTGTAGGAGAAACCAGCGTGGCCCATGAGTCCCCTCCCATGCTTGAGGGCTGTGTTGGGCACAAACATGCATTGTGACTCTCAGTGTGAGCCCTGTCATCAAGTAAGACCTCTCAGTGGCTGGACCAAGGTCCCTCATATGGGGATTGCCATGCCCTAGGCCTCCAATCTTAACCAGAGCTCGGGTTGTCTAGTCGCTCCTCCCCAGGGCTCTGCTCTGGAATCCCTCTTTTAGTGGCACACCTGAGGTAAAAAATCAGAACGGACTCCTCCCATCCCACAGAATGACCACAAAATCTTGGGATCGGGCCAAATCCCCAGAGAGGGAGATTCGTCTATGGCCCATGAGGCCACCCCGACATTCTATGGCCTTCGGTGACTCAAAATCCAGAGACAAAAGCCTGAGAAGCACCTCACACTCACCCTTTGTTCATATCCTGAAGAGTTCTCCTTAAGGTCTGTAGATCGGGCTTCCCATACCTACGTCCCCAAACCTAAGCCAAGTTTCTGTTTTCAGACTTTTGTCTGACAGCTCTGACCCACATACCCTCCATGCTTGGGCCCCTGGAACCACACCTCAGGACTATGCCTTCCCTCCCCAAAGGAATTCTTCTCATTTCATTGGCCACAGACTTGCAAATTAGGAGAAACTTCCAAAGTCACAGAGGCCACCCCAATAGTGTAAACCACCCAGGACGAACAGGGGCGATCTGACACCAGCTGAGGAACTACCTCCACTCAGACCCATAGACAGACGACCTGAGAGAAGAAGATTAAACCGTCCAGGACCCTTGGCCCTAATCAGATCCATTGCTTTGGTTTCCAGGCATCTCTCCTCGGAGTTCTGGTTTCCAATACCAGCATATGGGGGTTGCTGAAGCAACAATGAGAACAAATCTTGTCTCCCCATGGGAATCTTGCTCGTTGGACCTGTGTCAAAACCTCCAGTTAGTAGAATCCTTCAGGACCCCAGTACCACAGCCCCGTTCCAACTTCTCCACGGACACAAACCCACATTATGACCCATCCTCAGGAGAATCCATTTCAACTCTGCCCCATCGGTTGCTACACCAGAGCCAGCAGATCAAACATGTCCTGTCACTAGGAGACAATTGGAATGTGAGGTGGGCTGCCCAGGTATCCATCCTTAGAACCGTGCACTGGAGTGGTTCCATATGGGATGTCCTCGAGCCATCCAACAGGTTTCAATTGCCCTGCAGAAAATCCTTGTGGTTTGGAGCATCTCACTAATCCCATCATGGGAAAAACCCCATGGCCTTGTGATGACCCCCCTTCATGAAGGTGCCATCATGGACAGAAATTCCAACCTGAGCAAACATCTGAACCTCGCCCTGACTTCAGATGCACGAAGTCTCTATTCAGCTCTGCAGAGTGTGCCTGCCGTGTCCTCTCCCCAGAAACCAAAGCCAAGCTTGTGTTCTCAGACTTACATCCTCACACTCCTGGCCCAAAAGCCCTCCAGTTTGGAAATTATGGAGCCAGAATGCAGCACTGTGCCTGACCTCTAGAAGAAAAACTTTGCCCTATGGGCCTACTGAGAAACCCCAAATGATTATCTTCTGCACGCCACTTGACTGTACCCCAATTATACAGCCTATCTGGGTACGAATGCCCTGTCTGGCACAGCCAGAGTGCAGACATCGTGAACTACACCTAGAAAGCTGGCCCCAAACTGAGCACATTGGACCCGCCATGGCCTTAGGTTGTCATTTCTTCCCAACTTCTGTTTTCAGGCTTCAGAACCTAGACCTTATCTCCAATCACTGCCCAATGGTGAACGTGATGCAGAAATCAGAACTCCTCCTTCCCCATGGCAAGAAACCTTGATTTTGTCATTCCCAAGTTTCAGTGTAGGAGAAACCTGCATGCTCAATGAGGCCCCGTCCATGATTGAGGGCTGCCTTGGGCACAAACACTCATTTTGACCCTCAGCGTGAGTCCACTATTCAAGTAATGCCTCTCAATGACTGGACAAAGATCCCTCATGTGGCTCTTGCCATTGCCATAGGACCCCAGGCCTAACCAGAGGGCAGTTATTCCAGTTGTCTGTACCCAGGGTTCTGCTCTAGAATCCCTCTGCTCGGGGAAGAAATGAGGAAGAAAACAGGACTCCTCCCTTCCCACAGAATGACCCCAATCACTTGGGTTCTGGGCAAATCACCAGAGAGGGAGACTCTTCCATGGCCCATGAGGCCACCCCTACATTAAATGACCATCATGAATACAACATCCAGAGACATAAACCTTAACAACCGCCTCTAACTCGCCCTCCTTTATAATCATGTAGAGCTCCCCTCATGGACTGTGGATCACTCCTGCCATAACCTCGGCCCAAAACCTCAGCTGAGTTTGTGTTTTTGGACGTTTGTCCCCACAGCCCTGGCCCACACTACCTCCAGGCTGGGGCCTCTGGAGCCACACCACAGGACTGTCCTGCTCTCTCCTAGGAGACTGTGCCCATTCCATTGCCCACAACCCCACAGAATAGGAGAAACCTCAAGGCCCCCGAGGACATCCCACTACTGTAAGCCACTCTAGAAAAACAGGGGCATCCTGACACAAGCTGAGCAACTACCTCCACACAGAGACATAGACACATGTCCGCAGAGACAGAAGATTGAACCAGACAGGCCCCTAGGCCCTAATCTGTACTCCTCCTTTGGTTTCCAGGTGTCACTCCTCAGAGGCCTGGTTTTGAAGACCATCATATGGGGCTTCCTGAGGCAACAAACAGAACACCTCTCATCTCCACATGGGAAGCTTCCTCATTGGAGCTGTGTCAAACACTTTGGGTTGGAGAATCCTGCAGATTCCTTGAGCCACCGCCACAATCCAAGGTCTCCATGGCCACCAACCCACATTATGACTCATCTTCAGGAGAGTCCATTTCAACTCAGCTCTCTGGGTAGCTCGAACAAGAGCTGGAAGATTGAGCCTGCGTTGCCCCGAGCAGCCAGTGGGAATGTGAAGTGGCGTTTCCAGTCATCCATGCTTAGACCCCTGCTCTCGACTCTTTCCGTATGGGGTTTCCTGGAACCATCCAATAGGATTCGACTGTCCGGCAGAAGGAAACCTTGAGGTTTGGAGAAGCTCACAACTCCCAGCAAAGGGAAACCACCCTGGGCTCAGGATGCCCCCACCCCATTCAGAAAGGGGCCATCATGGACACAAACTCCAGCTTGAGGCAACGTCTGATACTCCCCCCTGAACTCAGATGCAGGAGATCTCGGATCAGCCTCTACAGAGTGGGCCTGCCATGCCCTCGGCCCCAAACCTAACCCTAGCTTGTGTTTTCAGACTTCCTTCCTCACACACCTGGCAAACAAGCCCTCCAGACTGGGAATTCCGGAAAAACAACACAACCTTCTGCCTGTCCACCAGAAGAAAAACGTTGCCCTATAAGGCTCTCCAGAAACCCCAAATGAGGATCAACCTACTTGGGCCACGGCTGCACCCCAATTGGATAGGCTGCCCTGGGCACTGATGCTCTGTCTGACACAGCCTGAGGCCAGACGTCCCGACAGACCAGGAGACAGCTGGCCGCACACACTGCGCATCAGACACGCCATGGCCTTACGCCATCATCTCTTCCCAACCTGGGTTTTCAGACATATGAACCTAGACTTTATATCAAATCCTGGTACCTGAAGCATAAATCAGAACTCCTCCTTCCCCATGGGTGTAAAGCTTGATGTTGGCATGGAGTCACACCTTCAGAGTAGGAGAAACCTTCACGGCCCCTGAGGCCAAGCCCAAACTTGAGTGCCTCCTTGGGCACAAACTCGCATTGTGACCCTCAACGTGAGCCCCATGTCGAAGTAAGGCCTCTCAGGGCCTGGACCAAGATCCCGCATATGGGGCTTGCCAATCCCCTATGCTCCCAATCCTCACCAGAGTTTAAGTTTTCCAGTTGCTCATACCCAGGGCTGTGATCTGGAGTCCCTCTCCTCGAGGAACACCTGAGCCAGATAACAGGACTCCACCCTTCCCACAAAATGACCCCAAAATCTTTGGAGCTGGCCCAAGTCCTCAAAGAGGGAGACTCTTCCATCGCCCTTGAGGCCACCCCTACATTCCATGGCTATAGGGGACACAACATCCAGATATAAAAGCTTGTGCGACTGCCTCCCATTCGCCCTTCTTTCATAAGCCGAGGAACTCCCCTCTCGGTCTGTAGATCCGGCCTGCCATAGCATCGGTGCCACACCTAAGCCGAGTTTGTGTTTTCAGAATTCTGTGCCAACAGCCCGGACCCACACACCCTCCAGGCTAGGGCCTATGGGGACACATCGAAGGACTGTGCCTATCCTCTCCAAGAAAACTGTGCCCAATCCATTGGCCACAACCCTACAGATTAGGAGAAACCTCCAAGGCCTCCAAGGCCATGCCAACAGTGTAGGCTGCCCTGGACTAAGAGGGGCACTCTGACACCAGCTGAGCAACTATCTCCACTTAGACACTCAGACAGTGTCCCCAGAGACAAAAGATTGAGACGGACAGGCACCTAGGCCCTAATCTGAACCCTAGCTTTGGTTTCCAGATGTCTCTCCTCAGAGAACTTGTTTGAATACCAGCATCTGGGGCTTTTCTGAGGCACCGAGCAGAACCTCGCTCATCTCCACATGGGGAGAATTTTTATTGGAGTTGTATCAAACCCTTCGGTTAGGCTAATTCTTCAAGGTCCCTGAGCCACCAGCACATTCTAAGGTCTCCATGGATACAAACCCACATTACGACACATCCTCAGGAAAGTCCATTTCAACTCAGCCCCCTGTTTAGCTTGCCCCAGAGCAGGTAGTTCAAACATGTCTTGTCGCAAGGAGCCAATAGGAATGCGAGGTATGTTGTACAGGCCTCCATCCTTCGAACCCTGCTCTCCAGTCCTTCCGTATGGGCCGTCCTGGAGCCATGCAACAGGACTTGACTGTCCTGCAGATGGAAAACTTTTGGTTTGGAGCAACACACAAACTAGCATATGTGCTGGTGTCTAAGGTGCTGTGCAGGATTCTCCAACCCTGATGATTTGGCACAGGTCGAGGGGCATGGTTTCCTTCTGGGGACAGGAGATGTTCTGTTGTGTGGCTCAGGGAACATATGTTGTATCCTAAGTTGGTATTCCAGAACAGGACCCTGAGGACAAATGCCTGAAAACCTAATATAGGGTTCCAATGAGGTCCTAGGGGCATGTCAGGTTCAATCTTCTGATCCAGGAACATTGAGTTGGCTGTCTGCTTGGATGTAGGTGATCAGGGTGATTTAGACTGGCATTTGTGTCCAGTGCTGCCGAAAATATTGGGGCGGGCTCAGGGGCCTTGCATGTTTCTCCTAAACTGCAAGGTTTGGGCAGCTTTGACGGGCACAGTTTCCTTGGGGATTGCAGGCACAGTTCTGTGGTGTGGATCCAGAGACCCTATCCTGGAGCACATATGAGCCATGGATTTGGGAGAGAAGTCTGCAAACACAAATGTGGGTTCGGGTTAGTGGAAATGTGATCCCAGGCCCAATGTGTAGACCTGGAGTGCAGCTCGTCAAGAACTGTAATTAGGGTGTCTGGAAGGCGATAACACAGGCTTTTCTATCTGGATTGTAGTCCAGGATGGACGCTGAATGCAGGTGTGGTCTCTTGGGTCCATGGGATACATTACCTCACTAAGGATCCTGGTGGCTCTCTATAGTTTGGTGGATTTTTGGGGGAAGGGAAGAGTGCTGTTTTCCATCTTAGGGGTGTCCCAAAACAGGGATTCCTGAGACGAGTTCTGGATCTGGGTCCCTGGAAAATCCCACCAAGTTTTAGGATTTAGGCTTAAGGGCATACCAGGTCTGCAATGCTGAATCATGTTGGTGCACCTGAGAGGGCTTGTTTGAAAGCATGCTCAGGCTGAGGGTCACAATGCCTGTTTGTGCACAGGGCAGCCCTCAGGAGTGGCCGTGGTCTCATTGGCCATGTAACTGGCTCCCATTTTGGGGGTTGGATACCCATCCCAACAACCATGTCTACTGCCATGGGGAATGAGGAGTTCTCTATTGTGCGTAGGTTCCCCCATAGGCAGAGATTCCAGCAAAGGTCTGGAGACAGGTGCCTGAATACAAAGGATAGGTAGAGATGACGTACTGTGGCCATGGAAATCCCAAATGCTAGATGTGGGGTCCACTCACTGGTGACTGACACTAGGTCGGGGATCAGGCTCTCTCAGACACAGCACTAGTGGCCAGGGCAACCTATAAATTGGGGTTCCCTCGAGGGCCAAGAATATTGATCCTTATGTGGGGTTTCTGGCCAGAATCACCAGGCACTTCTTTCTATAGGGAAGGCAGAATGCTGTGTTGTGACTCCAGAATCCCCTATCAATAGGGCCTGGGGATCAGCCTCATGAGGATGGAATTGTAAACACAAGCTACATTCAATTCAGTGCCAAGGGGAAGGCAGGTCCAATGTGCAGCTTTTTATTCGAGACATCCCGCACCAGAATAAGGGTGGATGTCATATGTTTGCTGACACTAGAGTTTGTGTCTATGATGACCGACCAATGGAGGGGTTGCATCAAGGCGCCATGGAGGAGTTCACACGCTGAGGACTGTGAACTGCTCCAAACAGTAAGGGTTCCTTCTACTGGGCAGGTGAATTCTGGTTCGTTTGCTCTAGGTTCCCCCATGTGGAAAGTTAGTGAAGCGTAGCTCTCTGGCATGGATGCCTGGAAAGCACACCTCCATTGACCATTGTAGCTGAGGAACATGGCAGGTGCGTTTTGGTGGCTCTGGGGCGAAGTACCAAGGCCTTGAGTTGAAAAGGACCTCTTGCAGATGGGCCACAATGCTGGTTTGTTACCAGGAGATCTTAGAATGTGCTGGTTGCTAAGGTGCGCTGCAAGATTCTCCTACCCTGAGGGTTTGGCGCAGGTTCAAGGGCATGGTATTCTTCTGGGGACAGGAAATGTTCTGTCGTGTGGCTCAGGGACCACATGATGTGTTATAAATTGGTATTCCAGAGCAGGCCCCTAATGACAGATGCCTGAAAACCTAATGGGGTTCCATTGAGGGCCTAGAGTCATTTCAGGTTCAATCTTCTAACTCTCGATCATAGACTTGGCTGTCTCCCTGAATGTAGGTGATCAAGGTGTTTCAGACTGCGCATTTTTGTCCAGAGTGGCTGGCAATATTGGGGTGGGCTCAGGGGCCTTACAGGTTTCTCCTAATCTGGAAGGTTTGGGCATCTCTGATATGCACAGTGTCCTTGTGGATTGCAGCCAGAGTTCTCTGGTGTGGGTCCAGAGATCCCATTCTCGTGGACATGTGAGCCATGGTTTTGAGAGGGAAGTCTGGAAACACAAATTCGGGTTAGCGACTTTGTGCTGATGTGATCTCAGGCCCAATGGGTAAACCTGGAGAACAGCTCTTTTGGAACTTTATTTAGGGTGACAGGAATGCAATAACACAGGTTTACTCTGGATTGTTTGTCCAGGATGGCCTCGGAATGCAGGTGCAGTCTCTTGGGTCCATGGATGACTTTTCCTCTCTACGGATCCTGGCGGTTCTCCATAGTTTGTTGGCTTTTTCAGGGAAGGGAAGAGTGCTGTTTTCCATCATAGGGGTGTCCCTAAACAGGGTTTCCAGAGACAGGCTCTAGTTCTGGGCATCTGGGACATCCCACCAGTGGTTAGGATTTGGGCCTAGGGGCGCACCAGGCCTGCAATGTGGGATCATGGTGGTGCAACTGAGGGATTGTTTGAAAGCATGCTCAGGCTGAGGGTCACAATGCCTGTTGGTGCCCATGACAGCCCTCAGGAATGGGCGTGGTCTCATTGATGTTGTAACTGGCTCCCCCTTTGAGGATTGGACACCCAACCCAACAGCCAAGTTTCCTGCCATGAGGAAGGAGGAGTTCTCTATTGTGCTTCAGGTTCCCCCATTGGCAGGGAGTCCAGCAAAGGTCTGGGGACAGGTGCCTGAATACCAAGGATGGGTAGAGATGACATACTTGGGCCATAGCCATCCCAAATGCTAGTTGTGGGACCACTCTCTGGGTGACTGACACTAAGTCGGGGCTCAGGCTTGTCAGACACAGCACTAGTGGCCAAGGAAACCTATAAATCGTGGCTCCTTCGAGGGCCGAGCAGATTGATCGTCGTGTGAGGTTTCTGGCCAGACTCTCCAGGCACTTCTTTCTATAGGGAAGGGAGAATGCTGCGTTGTAGTTCCAGAATTCCCTGTCAAGAGGGCATGGGGACCAGTCGGGTGAGGATGGAATTGTAAACACAAGCTACAGTTCAATTCAGTGCCAAGCGGTAGGCAGTTCCTATGTGTAGTGGCTTATTTGAGATATCCAGCACCTGAGTAAGTGCGGATGTCAGATGTTTGCTCACACTGGAGTTTGTGTCTATGATGACTGACAAATGGAGGGGTGATGTCATGAGACCTTGGAGGGGTTTTCACGTTGAGGCTTATGAGCCGCTCCAAACAGCAAGGTTTCATCTACTGGAAAGGTGGAGACTGGTTTATATCCTCCAAGTTCCCCCATATGGAAAGTTTGGGTAGCAGAGCTCTACCACATGAATGCCTGGAAAGCTCAGCTCCATTGACCATTGCAGCTGAGGAACATGGCAGGTTCGTTCTGGTGTCTCTGGAGTGAAGTACCAAGTCCTTGATTTGACATGAAATCTCTTTCAGATGGGCCACAATGCTGGTTTGTTACCATGGAGATCTTAGAACGTGCTGGTGGCTAAGGTGCTTTGCAGGATTCTACTACCCTGGGCTTGTGATGGTGGCAAAGGTGCTGTGCAGGACTTTGCTAACCTGGGCTTTGGCACAGATGGAAGGGCACGGTTTCCTTCTGGGTATAGGAGATGTTCTGTTGTGTGGCCCAGGGACCACATGTTGTATCATAAGTTTTCATTCCAGAACAGGTCTCTGAGGACAGATGCATGAAAACTGAATCTAGGGTTCCAAGAATGTCCTTAGGGCACAGTAGGCTCACTATTCTGACTCAGGACCATTGAATTGGCTGTCTGCCTGGATGTAGGAGATCAGGGTGTTTCAGACTGCGCATTTCCATTCAGAGCTTCCGCCAATATTTGGGTAGGCTCAGGGGCCTTGCAGGTTTCTCCTAATCTAAAATTTTCAGGCTACTGTGATGGGCACAGTTTCCTCGGGGATGGCAGGGACAGTCATGTGGTGTGGATTCAGAGACCCTATCCTGGAGGGCATGTGTGCCATAGTTTTGGGAGAGAAGTCTGCAGATACAAATTCGCATTAGGGTGAGCAGCGAGGTGATCACAGGCCCTATGCATAGACCTGGAGGGCAGCTCATCTGGAATTGTAATTAGGGTGACTGGAAGGCGGTAGCACAGGCTTTTCTCTCTGGATTGGGTGTCCATGATGGCCTCGGGATGCAGGTGTGTTCTCAGGGGTCCATGGGGGAATTTTCCTCTCTATGGATTCTGGTGGCTCCCCATATTTTGGTGGCTTTTTTGAGGAAGGGAAGAGTGCTGTTTTCCATCTTAGGGGTGCCCCAAAACAGGGATTCCAGAGACGGGCTCTGGGTCTGGTCCCCTGGAAAATCCCACCAAGTTTTAGGATTTGTGCCTAGCATCATACCAGGCCTGCAATGCGGGATCATGGTGGTGCAACTAAGATGGGTTGTTTGAAAGTATGCTCAGGCTGAAGTTCACAATGCCTGTTTGCGCCCAGGGCAGCCCTCAGGAGTGGGCGTGGTCTCATTGATGTTGTAACAGGCTCCCCTTTGAGGGTTGGACACCCATCCCAACAGCCAGCTTTATTGCCATGGGGAAGGAGGAGTTCTCTGTTACACTTTAGGTTCGCCCATTGGCAGGGATTCCAGGAAAGGTCTGGGGACAGGGGCCCGAATATCAAGGATGGGTAGAGATGATGTACATGGCCCATGACCATCCCATATGCTGGATATGGCGCCCGCTCTCTGGTGGTTGAACCTCGGTCAGGGCTCAGGTTGTCAGACACAGCACTAGTGGCCATGGCAGCCTATAAATCAGGGTTGACTCGAGGGCTGAGCAGATTGATTCTCATGTGGGGTATCTGGCCAGACTCACTAGGCACTTCTTCATTTGATGGGGAAGGAAGAATGCTGTGTTGTGGCCCCAGAATTCCCTATCAAAAGGGCTTGGGGACCAGTAGTGTGAGTATGGAATTGTAAACTCAAGCTATGGTTCAATTCAGTGTCAAGCAAAAGGCAGTTCCAGTGTGCAGTGGCTTATTCCAGATATCCAGCACCGGAGAAAAGGTGGATGTCAGATGTTTGCTCATGCTGGAGTTTTTGTCTATGATGACCATCAAATGGAGGGGTGGCATCAAGAGGCCATGGAGGATTTCACACTCTGGAGCATGTGAGATGCTCCAAACAGCAAGGTTTCCTTCTACCAGACAGGCGGCATCTGATTTATTTGCTCCAGTTTTCCCCATGTGAAAAGTTTGGGTAGAAGAGCACTCTGGCATGAATGCCTGAAAAGCACACCTCCATTGAAAACTGCAGCTGAGGAACATGGCCGGTTCATTCTGGTGGCTCTGGGGTGAAGTACCAAGACCTGGAGTTGACACGGAGTCTCATGAAGATGGGTCACAATGCAGGTTTGCTACCAGGGAGATCTTACAATGTACTGGTGGCTAAGCGACCATGTAGGATCCATCTATCCTGAGGTTTTGACACTGGTCGTAGAATACGGTTTCCTTCTGGGACAAGAGATGTTCTGTTGTGGGGCTCATGGACCACATGCTGTATCATAAGTTGGTATTCCAGAACAGGCCTCTGAGGACAGATGCCTGAAAATTTAATCGAGGGTTCCAGTGAAATCCTAGGGGAATGTCAGGTTGAATCCTCTGACTCAGGACCATTGACTTCGATATCTGCCTAGATGTAGGCAATCAGGGTGTTCCAGACTGTGCATTTGTGTACAGAGTG
Source organism: Neogale vison (assembly GCF_020171115.1). Classification (NCBI taxonomy): domain Eukaryota; kingdom Metazoa; phylum Chordata; class Mammalia; order Carnivora; family Mustelidae; genus Neogale; species Neogale vison. Next base: position 78,476,815 of record NC_058095.1, read on the forward strand.
GCAACCAGTATTGCGTTGGGCTCAGGGGCCTTGCAGGTTTCTCCAAATCTGGAAGAATTGGGCAACTTTGATGGGCAGAGTCCTTAGCAATGGTGGGCACAGTCCTGTGGTGTGGCTCCAGAGACCCCATCCTGGAGGGCATGTGAGCCATGGTTTTGAGAGGGAAGTCTGCAAACACAAACACGGGTTAGATTTGGTGGCAAGGTGATCGTAGGCCCAATGCATAGACCTGTAAGGCAGCTTGTTGGGAACTGTAAATTGCATGCCCAGAAGGTGGTAGCACAGTCTTTTGTATCTGGATTGTGTATTCACGATGGACTGGGGATGCAGGTGTGGTCTCAGGTGTCCATGAGTGATTTTTCACTCAAGTATTCTGGCAGCTCCCTATAGTTTGGTGGCTTTCTCAGAAAGGGAAGAGTTCTGTTTTCCATATTAAGGATGTCCCATAACAGGGATTGAAGAGACGTGCTCTGGCTCTGGCCACATGGAAATACACACCAAGGTTATGATTTCAGCCTAGGGGCTTACCAGGCCTCCAGTGCAAGTCCTGGAGGCACAACTGAGCGTTTGTTTGAAAGCATGCTCAAGTTGAGGGTCACTATGCCAGCTTTTGCCTAGGGCGGCCCTCAGGAGTGGGTGTGGTCTCAATGGCCATGCAGTAGGCTACCACTCTGAGTGTTGGACACCCTTTCCTACTTCCAGGAATCCTGCCATGGGGAAGGAGGTTTTCTCTATGTGATTCAGTTTCCCCCATTGGTAGGGATTCCAGGAAAGGTCTGGGGACAGATTCCTGAATACGAAGGATGGGTAGAGATGATGGCCCTAGTCCTTGGCCTGTCTCACATGCTGGATATGGGCCGAACCTTCTGGGTAGCTGGCACGAGGTCAGGGCTTAGGTTCTGTCAGACACAGCACTAGGGACCAGGGCTGTCTATAATATGGGGTTCCCTCAAGGGCCGAGTATATTGATCCACATGTGGAGCTGGAGGGCTCTGGGTAAAGTTGTGGTGAAAGAAGTGGCCACAGACCACTTATACCAGAGATGGTATAAGGGTGAGTGTGCGCCTTGATATCCTAAGTAGGAGGCATTCCAGAAAGTTCTTGTCTGAGGGGAAGCCCAGCTTATGGCATCACACTGAGTGGAACCCTATCTGCATCACACTCATTAGAAAGACGTTACTGGCTCTCAGTACAGGGTATGCAGTCTCTAGGCATAAGGGTGAATTCTGAACTTCTAGGCTAAGGCTACAAACCCTTCTTGCTTTTAAAATTAGAAAGTATATGATCGTGGGAAGCTATTACCCACCCCTCTATAGGTGAGGCTGTCACCTGCTGGGACTCCAGAAATTGAGCACTGATGAACACATGTGTACATATATGAGAGAGTGTGCATGTATACACACACACACACACACACACACACACACACACACACGCACACACTCCAGTAGGAACTGTAGAGTGAGATTTGACCAATAGCAGACCTAGAGAAGATAAGAAGAGGAAGAAAATATGGCTAGAGCTATTTCTTGCATGTGACACCATTCCTCCATTATCACAGATATTATCCCACATATGCCTATGGACATCTGGAGGAAGTCCATGCTAGAATCATCTTTATTGTACAGACAAGATGCAGACCAACAGTGACAGGGATAGTGGCTTATCCAGGAACACAAACAGATAAGATTGGAGAGCTGTTCTGAAGATACATGTGTTTCCAAGCTCGGGCCCTAGCTGTTCCCAGACTTTCCTTAGGTGCCTTTGGAGAGGGGTGTGTTGGTATCAATGTGTACAGATGTCTCCTTGCATTCAGAATGGAGATGAGCAGATGGCAACCCTGAGCACTGTTTTTATAGGTGTCAATCCAGGAGGGGACTTGGGTAGGTGATCTCAGGCAGTGAAGTTACTTACTTGACTACAGACCCCAACAGAATTTGGAACCCCCGCACATAGCTTCCACATTATAGTGTAGTCCAGCACCACAGTTACTTGTCAAGAGACATCCAATATGTTCTCCTGCTCTTTGACTACTTCCCAGGACTCTGGTTCCCAGAAAACATAGGGGAATGGCTTTTTCACATGCTGCAGATATTGGCTCAAACGTCATGAGCAAAGCCTCAGGACATTTGGCAGGAGGTTCGATAAGGTAATACAGAAGAGCTAATGCCAGGACAAGCCATACCTCTGAGCCATCCCAGGGTAGCTTCGTCCTCTCCTCTGGAATTTCTGGCAAAGAGGGATATGTAGGGGTTCCTGCCACTCAGATGGAGGGGGTTGCAAGATAATGGATACCCTGATGATCCTTTTATGTTCACAACAATGTCATGGTGGGCAGGGTGTAATGGATTCCTGAGGTGCTTCTTACCTCTCTCAGAGGTCATACAGGGCCCTGAAGCTGTGTCACATTTCTCTCCTTGGTGGAGCTGTGTGCATACTGGGGTGTGGTGTGTCTGGAATGGAGTGCCCTGGGACTGAGGACCAGGAGAGGCAGCCAGATAGGGCTCTGAAGCCTCCTTTATGATTGCTGGGCACTGTCTTTAAAGAGCTTCACAAAGGAGATCTGACAGGAGCTGAATGTTGAGATCCTCTGCTCTCCTTCCTTGAAGGACACAAGGTGCCCCCAAATGCCAAAAGAGTCCATCGCTGGCTCAGGGTGAGTGTAGGTGCTGGGAGATCCATCCACCAGGGTCTCAGTGGAGCAGAAAGGGATCTCTGTCCCAGAGGCCAGCCTAGTACTGCCGTGGGCTCCCTCCTGCAGTCCTGAACCCACATGAATCTGCATCACAATCTCCTTTTCAAAATTGCCCTCATTGCCCTGCCCCTACCTTGGCCAGATGTAGAGTCATTATCCATATATTTGTAATAATATCAGAAAAGAGACTTTAAACTATGTCTCATGCCATTCATCTAGAATCCTTGTGCTCCTAGGTGTTCCCACTGACCTGACACTCCTCCCCAAGTTCTGCAAGCATTGCACATGATCATGATGAGTTGGGAGCCTTTTACCCAAAGGGACTTTTTGCCAATGACTTTTTGCCAATGTCTCTTGCTCTGCCTTTCAGACCCTCCAGGGTCAGGATAAGGGGCTTCACTCTGCTGCACATTTTGCCAATGACTTTTTGCCAATGTCACTTGCTCTGCCTTTCAGACCCTCCAGGGTCAGGATAAGGGGCTTCACTCTGCTGCACAACATAACATAAGGCCAGTCATTTGTCACAGCCACTGAGCCCTTCAATGATGCAGGACTTTGATGTGATTCTCTTTTGTTGCTAAATCATAGTGCTTCACTAAACATCCTACATGTCATAATATCCTGAGCTGTCTCACCTAAGAAAATGTCTCTGTGCTCTCATCTCTAAAATGGAATCTGTTGTCAGAAACCACAGGATTGATGCCGTTCATGCAGAGGGTTGCCATCAATACTCAGTTCACAATCTGACCTGAGATACTATCAATGTCAGACTTCATGGACTTCAATTCTTTGTATGTCTACCACGAAAGGTTTTTTTTTCTCTTTTTCCTTAAAGATTTGTTAATTTATTGGTTGATTGACTTAATTGGGAGAGGCAGGGGGAGAGTAGGGAGAAGTAGAGGGGGAGACAGTATCCTCAAGCCATCTCTGCCCTAAGTACATAGCCCTACAGGGAGTTCTATCTCAAGAAATCGTGATCATGACCTGATCCAAAACCATGATTCCTAGGCTTAAGCCAAGGAACTGCCTTGTCACCTGATTGTTTTTATGACTGTGGGACCTCTTTTCCCACCTCTTGACATAAGTCACTGTCATCTTGGGGTTTCGATCTGTGCTCCAATCTCTAACACCCCTTGTGGCTACAGAACTGACTCATATCTCCTCTGTTTCACATGAGGTGAAATATGGATCACTGATGAGAATGAGTGAGACCTGTGTGCTATGGACAAACTGGGCCAAGCTGCTAAAGAAGCAAATACAATATCTGGTGACTGATTTCCTAGGAAGAGACCTCAGCTATGCCTACATGTTCCTGGAAACATATCAAGCCATTGCCACCACCCAGGAGGTGCTGGACTTCCTGTTTGGAAGGTGAGCACCCTGTCTCTAACAGCCCGACTGGGTTTGGCCACCACTTGATGTGAGTCTTGGAAATGTCCCCAAACTTCCTGAGCCTCAGTTTGCTCCTCTGACTGGGCCAGAGTTACGTTAGGGACTTACAAAGTCTTGAAAGGAAAGTACACCTGGGTGCCTGGGCCTGTTCAAAGATCTGCTAGAGAGCCTGTGGTTGTACTAAGTTATTATTGTTCTGCTTGCCATGATGAAGCCTCTGCCTCATCCCTCACTATCAGTATGGTCTTGAGTTGGGCTGTTTTGCCATTTGAAAGAGAGATCCGAGACTCCATTTGGGGTCTGTGTCTGGGTGAAAGCTGTGATCCCCGGGGTTCAGAGGTGTTCCCAGGCCCACTCAGATACCTGTGATGGGCTGGGTGGGGCCCTTTCATTCGGCAAGTATTCAGGAAGCCCCACTAGGCACAGGTGTTACTCTAGGACTTGACTGTGATCCCCGTGCAGAGCATTCAGTAGCCCAAGTCTCCAGAGTAGTCAGGATTCAGATAGTGATACCTCACAATAAGAGGTAGTATCCACAGGATATTTCATGTGATGTCCCCTGACCTCCTCTAGATATGGGTGCATTTCCTCCAGCTGTGAAGTCGTCATAGCCCAGAAGGAATGAAACAGGAGTGATCTTCAGCTGATGCAAGAGGGCCTTCCCTCTCCACCAGAGCATGAAGGGGACTGTGAGTTGGAGGGATTCTTGGATCCTCATCACACGTCTGTGATTCCTCTTTAAGGGTGAAGGTCTGAGAGTTTCTTCTGGAGAAAGGAAGGGACTCAGGTGAGCTGTAGGTTTGGGTACCGTTGGAGAGCAGAGCAGGAGGGAGGACAGTCTTAAACCCTAATAGAGTCATTCCCCATCAACGTGACCTCCCACACATATCTTTATCCCAATCCTGGGACCTAGAAGAGAGTCTGTGGAAATGAGAACACTCAGCAGTATGTTGGAACCTGGTCACTGGGTGCTCAGAGGGTGCTCAGGAAACCCAGTGAGAGGATAGGGACCAGATATTCCAAACCCTGTGGGAAATTAGTGACAGTAGAAGGAGACCCACTCATGGCACCTAGTGAAAGAGGCAGCACATGGGCACAAGAGATAATGATTAAATTATTGGCAGGATCCAGGGAAGGCCTGGCTAGAAACAGAGTCCTTTTGCTCCCTCCTTTGTTGGATCTTCAGAGAGCAGTGCTGTGTGCATTGAGAATAATTAAGAGGCTAGACACCACCCCTCCTTGGACACATGCAGTTGAATTCAAATGGCAAATGCACAAGGAGATAGACTAAAGAGTGTGTCCAGATCCACCATGTAGGGCAGAAATGGTCTCACCATTCATCAAGATCTCCCACACATTGAGGCTTTTCCCAGCCTGTTGTCTGTAACCAGACCTGTCTCAGGCAGGATTGCCAGATCACAGGTGGACAAGGAGTAGGACTAGTCTCTGACAGGAGATTTATGCCCAGGTTCCCACAGATTTCCCTGGGATATTCATTTGGGAGGGTGCCCTGTCTTCTGATTCCTCTTCTTAACTGTCTATCCCTGAGGTCAGCTCCTCCATCTTGAACACATGGCTAGAAAAAACATTCTGAACATTTTTACAGACCCCAGAATTTCTCAGCCTGAATATGCTACTGCAATACATGGGGCTCAGAATGCCAGGCTCAGACATGGAACACCGTTCCCAGCTTCTGCTCACACAGTTGCAGCACCTTGAGCCCACGGAGTCAGAAGCTTTGGGTGAGAAGGACTGGTGTTGACTGATGTGGGCCTGAGGAGGAGACAGGTTGGGCCACACTGAGCAAGCCTCCATAGAGTACAGTCAGGCAGAGAACAGTAAATATACTCAGATCCCGGTCCCAGTGGTCTTCAGTCATGGAGACTTCACAGGGATTGGTTCTTGGATGCAGGCAACATTGAGTGGTGGGGAAAGTTCCCTTTATTTAGAAGGGACATGGGAATTCAGTCATGCTGATGATATTTTCCCTTCATGGAGCTTCAGCGCCAGGCCCAGAGAAATAGCCTGAACAACATCAGGAACTCGGTCCAGCTCCCACTGTGGCAACTGCTGTATCTTCGGAGACAATGGTGGCTCCAACTCTCCCTAGTGCTGGAGCTCACACGTTAACAAGAATGGTGACAATACCTGCCCTGTTTGGGACCAATGCAGGTGGTAGTCTGGGCTCTAATTCACTCTTCTGAGATGGAAGAGCCACCAGCTCTTTTGCCTGACACAGAGGTCCAGCAGGGCTTACCCTCTGTTATTGAGGTCAAGAAGGGCTTGAGCCAGCACCTGTCTCAGTGGAACAACCCCCTTCAGCCTCCAAGCAGCAGCTCTTTCTGGCTGGAACCCTAAGGATGGTATCCCCTCCTCTATCATTGCTCTCTTTGTAATTTTTGTGTTTTGTATACACTTGTATAATGGCTTAATGGATTTTGTTCATTAAATAAAGTAGGACTTGAGTTTACATAAAATTTTACTATGCTCCTTTTCTGTGGTATATGGAGGTAGCATTAAGCACTTTAAGAGCACTGCACAACCATTTACTTGATGAACATTTCCATCACAGAGAAATCTGGGCTATTTATCACTCACTGCTCATTCCCTCACCCCAGTCCTGGCAATTCACAGCTTTTCTCTCTGACTTTGGTACTTTACTTTATCTGGGACTTTCTTGTGCCTGGTATCCTAAATTATGGCCTACTCTGTCTGGCTATAAATATAGGAAAGATTAAAAAAAATCTTTTTTTACAATTATTTTTTTTTATAAAAAAAAAGGCATTTTATTACTCCAGATGTTTCTGAAACAGCAATGATCTTGGGAAGCCCCAAAATGAACTACACTCATTATCGGGAATTGTGTTTCCTTTCATAAGGATAACTTGAAAGGCAGAAACCGGGTGGATGTCTGGGTCCATGAGACACCTTTAAATTATTTTATTTTCCTGCATAGGCCATGTTTAAACTACTTTAGTGGACATATTATAAAAATATTAACATTACATCTTGAATCTTCCAATTTTTTACTAAAGAGTCAGGAAATAAAGTAAACAGTTCTTTAGGTTTAGGCAGACTATATTTATGTATTAAAATAATGATTTAAACATGAATAAATGAAGACACATTCCTTCCTCCATGAAATAATAACATAATGGATGGTGTCCAGCTTCCATGCATTTCCCTCTGGATTTAGTGTGTGCTTACTTGCACACATGTGTGTGTACAAATACAGGGTGTGTGGCGGGGAGAGTTTTAGTGCTGGGCTCTTGTTCTACCTGATGTCCCTACAGTGGATAGGCATGGTCACTTCTGTCCCCTTGGACATTCTCAGTGACAGCACTCAAAGCACCATCTGTTGAAAACTGAGCCACTTCCAATTATTTGACTCACATCATTAAAGTAATAAGTACATCTGTTTTATAAATCTCTGTTCTTTATGTCTGGTTCCTATAAACACCATTTCTGGAACACACTATAACCACATTTTTGGAGGACATGTTGCAGTCTCCTCTATCTATGCTCTCTTTATCCAGTGGCAGCTTTCCTTGGGAAAGGAGGAATCTGGAGTCTATAGATGAGATCTGAAACCATAAGGAGGAGATTCCAGCAGTGAGTCCATCGGTAGTGGGAGTGACCACAGAGGACGGAAGAGCTTTCCCACACCCCCTTCCTGTGTCATCCCCAACAAGCATCCCTGCCCCGTATCCTTGAACACACATCACCAAGGCCCTGTCTGGTGGTATACTCCAGCCACTCCAGCCCCTTGTGCTCTATAACTCAGATTCTAACCTGAGAAACCACGCCCTGCTCCAGGCCAGCAGAGGAATACAGACCAGGCCACTCCTATCAGGCTGCTCCCTGTATTTCCTGGCTGGACCACATCCTCTGAAGGAAGAACCTATAAGGACAGTTCAGGCCAGTGAGTTACAGACTTGTGTTCATCCAGATGTAGTTCTAGTGGCAACAGCAAAAGCCACTTGAACCTGTGTGAACAAGAGAGGCGCTTACAAAGCACATTGGCTGCTCATGGAAGCTGCAGGATGGAGAGAGGCTCTACCAAGGGTTTTGGCACTTGATATAGTTTGCTCACAGCCCTCAGGCTCCCCTAGACATGACCCCATACACCTGCCAGCCCCAACCTCATTATCCCTCAAATTCAGCTTGTGTGAGAGAGTAGGCTGTGAATCCAGCTTAAGAAATCGTGTGAGAAGAGGGGGAGATCCCTCTCTTCCCTCAATGTTGGGTAAGGAGCATCCACATAATCTGAAGCTGCTGGAGAAGCCATGGTAATAATCCCTGTGATCTCTGCCACAAGATGGAGCAAACCAGGCACAGAAGGTACATCTTCATAGAGAGGACGTCTGGGGCTCTCCCTTCAGGAAGACAGAGAAACACCAATGAATGGGGACTCAGTGAGAAAGGAGAGTTCTGACACTAGGGAAAGGGCTGCCATGGGCTGGAGCACTGCCCTATTGGTCAGGCGAGCAGGCTCTGTGTAGGTTTGTAGGGAGTGGTCAGGCTTCTTCCTACCAGCAGGTCCATAAAAAAACAAATTCACCTCCAGAAAATACTTTCAACTCTGACCATCAAAAGGTTCTGGTATCTTGGCAAGCAAGGAAGCCTAAGATGCTATATACCAATGATTATATGAGAGGATGAGTTAGGAGACAGTCGTGATGGAAATGAGGGCAGCTCATTTGCCTGCTTTGGAGGGAAAGAGCCCCATCACAAGGCACCCCAGCATTTGTTCCAAAAACATATGACAATTTAGGAAACTCCAGACTGACAGTCTCCACACCAAGTATTGTTCATGTCCAAGACACAAGCTGTGAGTTAGACCCTTACCCAGGGATGGCCTGGGTTTAATGGAAGAGGACCAGTGTTGTGGGATCCCAGCTGAGGGACAAGTCACCCATGCTGGAAGGGTTGAAGGTTTCTGGAAAGACAATTCAGTCAGGGGGAGTCAGGTTTGCCCGGCAAATGGGACAGAGTAAGGTAGAGGCCCAGAGCCCATGGCACCAGTGGGCTCACAGTAGGTAATGTAAGCAGATAAAGTTAGGGATGTCTGAGTGTCCTTTGATAACATGAATCATGTCAGTCAATCTCTATAACAATTCCATGAGGAAGGTAGAAATGCTGTTTCTGCTTGATGAATCAGGAATTCAAGGCTTTATGAAATTGCCCCTCTCCATACTCCACAGTGAAGCAGAGGCAGGATTTGAACCCAGGCCTTGCCTATCCATGTTGGCCTCACATGATAGGAAGGTTGCATTCCAGATGCTTCAGAAGGGACTTCTCAACTCTGAGTTTACATGAACCTTTGTGCCTGGTACCCAGGGAGAAACCTAATACTGCCCAGACAAAGGCTGGATGGAACTGGGAGAGTCCTCAATGCCAAGACCTGCCATTGTCAGACAACAGACCCAGGCCAAGTTCCAGAGTGGTACCACTGCCCCCTGAGTTCAGTGAGGTCTCCAGGCCTGGGTGTTTGTATGTGGAACTTTGCAATACTCTGAATTCCATGTTGGGACCATGTGAAAGGATCAGAGTCTAGTGGCAGATAGACAGCAGTTCTAGACCCTACTCAGCCTCTTTGAAGCTGGGTGACATCAGGCAGGGCTCTGAAACTACAGACCACACCCCTTAGTTAGAGATAGTAATGGGTACAGCTAAGTAAGATGTAGAAATAAATGACACCTACAGTTCCTACCTGGCTCCTGGGAGCACGTGGGGGGCCCAGAGGAAAGGCATTTGCATTGGTGACAAATTTACCCATGTATCAGTTCTTTTACTTGTTGATTCTGGCATTATCTTTAAGAAACAGATGCTGAATCTCAGGTCAGAAATATTTCTCCTCTGGCTTTCTTCTATGAGGTTTATAGTTTTAGCTCTTAAATTTAGGTCTGTGTCCCATTTGGGGCTCATTCTGTGTCTCATGTGAGGGGAGTGTCCACCTTCATTCAGTAATTTATAATTTTATGTATCTGCATGTGCAAGAAGGAACAAGGTTTAGTCACTGTAGAACCTTAGGTTGTCACTTCTAGGAAACTGTCAATAGATCCCAAAGAATATTTACAGTAAATAATCCTTAAAGCAGTTGTCTAAGATTGTGATGGAGGTCCTAAAGGAGGCAAACGTCTATCTTCTGCAGAGGTGAAGACCTGTCTTCCATAAGAGCACAAACCCCACTCTGGTGGCTACAGGAGACATTGCAGGAGTACCGCAGGGCTCCCTGACCTGTCTGCAAAACAAACCACATTCAACCTTGGACATCTTCAAGGATCCCAGAGAGATCAAAAACAATTTTGTAAAATTCAATGTTTTGGAGGATGTCTTCTAGGAAATCTATGAAAAAATAGGCTCCTTCCCAAGCGCATTATTTTGAGAAGTATTTTCTGAGCAACTTAGTCAGGCCCTGTGTCAAAGGATAGAAAGCAGAGAGAATGGTGCATGTCTTCCAAGTGGCAGAGCTTGTAGGGTGGGAAATTTTGGGGGAATAACTGGTCTAAGCCACAGCTCTGTATATCTTGTTGAAAGAAAAGAGTAAAGTAAACAAGCCACATTTATGGATTCCTTTACTTACATTAACCACAAAACATTTTAGACAATTTGTAAATGATCTCTCAGCATACCCGTATCTTTTTTTTTCCCAGTTAGATAACATCAAATTATATTCCCAGTTAAGTTCTACTTATTAGGAGAACATGATAAAACATATGGAACCCAAAATTATTCTACAAAAATCCTCATAGAAACAACAGACGGATTAAGTCAAGCTTAAGGACGTAGACTCAATATGCAAAAACGAGTTTTATCTATACTCATGAATATTAAGTTATCACTGAGAAAAAGTAAGAAAAGAATTTTTAAGAAAATAATTTTTATTTGATAATCACTTAAAAAATAAAATACTTACGAAGCATTTTCATCAATATGGGAAAGACCTGTATTTTGAAAACCATAAATCATTAATGCAAGAATTTTGAGAAGACAGAATGACGTCTTTAGACATCGCATACTAATGAATCCCAAGAATATATGTAATCCAAATGTACACAAAAATCAATCTAAACATTCAGTCCAAACCCCATCAACATTTAATAGCATTTCCAGAAAAAAGAACAGCAATCATACAAAGTGAATAATACCATGAAAGGCCTTGAATAGCCAAAGCCATCTGGAGAAAGAACAAAACTGGAAGTGTCATGCTTTCTGAATTCAACGTGTATTACAAAGTTGTAGAAATCAAAACAGTATAGTATTGATATACAGACAGACACACAGATGAATGGAACATAGTACAAAGCCCAGGAAGTAAGTGACAGATATTTAGTCAACTCATTTCCAACCAAAGCTCCAGGAATAAAAAATAGGGAAGCAACAGTCTCCACGTTAAGTGGTTCTGGAAACACTGGGCAACCTCAACTAAAGCAATGCAACTGAATGTCTATCCAACCCCATCCACAACAAAAGAGTCAACACATGACAAAGACTTCAACAAAACGGTTATATCTATAAAATACCTAGAAGAAAATTGGACAGAATGTTATTAACACCCCAACTTTTTTTTTTAACAATCTCCATGACAAAAATTTGAACTCAAGATTCTGAGATCAAGAGACAGATACTGTGGTGAGTGACCCAGTCAAGAACCATTTAAAACTACAGAGAACAAATTGCAATGAAGAAGTCAAACTCTCTCTTCACAGACAGCATGATACTTTATATGGAAAACCCAAAAGACCCAACCCCCAAACTACTAGAACTCATTCAGCAATTCTGTAATGTGGCAGGATACAAAAACCAATGTACAGAAACATCGTTTTTCTGTATACACTAACTTTCTTATACACTAACAATGAAAATACAGAAAGGAAAATTAGAGAATCAATTCCATTTACTATAGCACCAAAAATCATAAGATACCTGGGAATAAGCCTGACCAAAGAGGTAAAGGTTCTGTACTCGAGGAACTACAGAAAACTCCTGGAAGAAATTGAAGAAGACACAAAAAGATGGAAGACCACTCAATGCTCACTGATCTGAAAAATAAACATTGTTAAAATGTCTAGACTGCCTAGAACAATCTATACTTTTAATGCCATTCCTATCAAAATTCCACCAGTATTTTTCAAAGAGTTGGGACAAACCATCCTAAAATTTGTGTGGAATCAGAAGAAACCACGAATTGCTAAGGGAATGTTGAAAAACAAAACTGGGGACATCACGCTGCATGATTTCAAGCTTTACTACAAAGCTGTGATCAGCAAGACAGCATGGTACTGGCATAAAATCAGACACATAGACCCGTGGAACAGAGTAGAGAGCACATATAGGGACCTCCAACTCTACGGTCAAAAAATCTGGAAAAAATATCCAGTGGAAAAAATGTCTTTTTTCCCTTCAATAAATGGTTCTGGGAAAATTGGACAGCTATGTGTAGAAAAATGAAAGTCAACCATTCTCTTACATCATTCACAAAGGTAAACTCGAAATGGATAACAGACCTCAACATGAGGCAGGAATCCATCAGAATCTTGGAGGGGAACACAGGCAGTAAACTCTTTGACATTAGCCACAGCAACTTCTTTCAAGATATTCTCCAAAGGCAAAGGAAATAAAAGCAAAAATGAATTTTGGTGTCTTCATCAAGATCAAAACCTTCTTCACAGCAAAGGAAACAGTCAACAAAACTATGCGGCAGCCCACTGAATGGGAGAATATATTCGTAAATGCCAATACAAAGGGCTGACATCCAGGCTCTATAAAAAACTCCACAAAGTACACATACACAAAACAGATAATCATGTCAAAAAATGGGCAGAAGACAAGAACAGACACTTCTCCAATGAAGACATACAAATGGCTAACAGACATGAAAAAATGTTCATGAAAAAATAGCCATCAGGGAGATTTTAATGAAAACCACATTGAGATACCACCTTACACCTGTAAGAATGTCCAAAATTAGCAAGACAGGAAACAACATGTGTTGGAGAGTATGTGGAGAAAGGGGAACTCTCTTACACTATTGTTGGGAATGCAAGTTGTTGCAGACACTTTGAAAAACAGTGCAGAGATTCCTCAGGAAATTAAAAAATATAGATTCCCTACCATCCTGCAATTGCACTACTGGGTATTTACCCGAAAGGTACAGATGTAGTGAAAAGAAGGGCCATCTGTACCCTAGTGTTCATAGAAGCAATGTCCACAATCACCAAACTGTTCAAAGAAGCAAGATGCCCTTCAACGGATGAATGGATAAGGACAATGGGGTCCATATATACTATGGAGTATTATGCCTCCATCAGAAAAGATGAATACCCATCTTTTATATTAACATGGACGGGAATGGAAGAGATTTTCCTGAGTGAAATAAGTCAAGCAGAGACAGTCAGTTATCATATGGATTCGCTTCTTTGTGGAGCATAAGAAATAACACAGAGGGCAGGGGAGATGGAGAGGAGAACGGAGCTGAGGGAATTTGGGAGAGGAGATGTACCAAAGATGAAGGTTTTCCATCTTTGTCTAAGACCGGAAGTTACAGCTCATCTCCTATGTTCAGATGAAACTCTTGCTTTCCAAATGGTAACAGTTTGGTTTCTCCTTCCCATGTCCCTTCCGTGGTTCACGAGGCTCTGAGATTGAGAAGTATTTTGCAGTGGACTAGGATTTACGTTTTCAATAATTAGGAGTTACCCAGGGGTTTTGGGTTTTTTTTGTTGTTGTTGTTGTTTGTTTGTTTTTGTTTTTCTCCTAAGCATTGATTTAAAAGATGCACGTGAAAGATACCTATCTCACAGCAAAGCTCCCAGTTATGTTACCCAGATCATTCTCTGTTCTTTTTCATAAGCTAATACAACTCTGAAGGGTTTTTTTTTTTGGTGTGTTTTGTTTTTTGAGTGCATACATTTGCCCCACGGTGTGTGTTCCGCTTAATATAACTTCTTTTGTGCTTAAGCATTTGCTTGCATGACTATGAGTGCTTTGAGGTCAATTTTAAAAAATGCACAAGTTAGAAATACAGAAGAGAGAGCAACCCTACCGAACCTGACCTAACAAGAACCCCTTCAACCCCCAGTTTTCCTGCCAAGACTGTGTGTGAACGTCAGTTCTGCTTTTCCCATAAGGTGATCTAAACATCTGGAAGAAAAATTATTAAAACTGTTTGCATCTTTGTATGTATTTATTACTTGATGTAATAAAGCTTATTTTCATTAAAAAGAAAAAAAAAACCCTGTGAACTCTGAGAAAACAATCTGAGGGTTTTGGAGGGGAGAGGGTGTGAGTTTGGGTGAGGCTGGTGGTGGGTATTATGGAAGGCATGAATTACATGGATCACAGGGTGTGGTACATAAACAATGAATTATGGAACGCCAAAAAGAAAGTAAAAATATAAATAAAATTTTTAAAAAATTAAAAAAATTAAAAAAAAAACACATTATGGAGCACAGAGGTGTCAGAATAGATGTATCCGGGGCACCTGTGTAGCTCAGTGTGTTAAGCTAAAAACCCAGTAGTGCTTTGAGACACATGCAGAACTTTACTACCTTGCAATTTAGAAGCAGCAAACACAGTATTTCCCACTAATACCTAGAAGGTCTGTACTCTTCTTTGCAGTGGAATATTTGCTTCAGCCAGAAAAAGAAAAAAAAAAAAGAGAGGAGGAGCCTGCAGCTTCCTGATTCTAAATGGCTGCCCTTTCTAATCCCTGGACCTTTGAGTCTTCACCAGACTCTGCACATCTGTTGAGCACTGAGAGACCCCATCCTGGTTTGCTGAGATGCCCTCTGTCTATTTCTGATTTCATCTCTCATGGACCCTTCTCATTGATATCCCTTCTTGAGTATCTTTCCTGAGGCCCAGGGACCTTTGTCTAAATTTCTGTATGCAGGAAAATAAAGCCATTTAATTACAGAAAAAGCAAGCATATAAACAAACAACAACAACAACAACAACAAAACCCTGCAAGCTATAATCATATACCACAACCAAAATACCACATGGCTGGGCTAAAATATTTGAGTTTAGTCAATCATAGAATTTAAAATCACATAGGCACCTAATGCTACCTCTACAAATCACCACAGTCAGAGCACCAAGGCCCAAATTATTATCCTTAAACCACCAAGGCTTTCTATATGCATACTTTGGTCTCCCAAATTCCATTCTTTTGGTTTTATTTTCCGGTATTTATGGCTGGTACATTTCTTGTTGGGGTTTTAACAAAGCCATCACAAAATTATTATTGTCCCTCCCTTACCCTGGTGTAATCTGAAGAAGCTGGGGAAAAAATAGTCAAGGCCTCAAAATAGGGGATAAAATAATAACAGATACCTAGATAACAAGAATAGCTCTCAATAGGTGAGTCATGCTTCTGCTAATGCTGATCCTCAGACCTAAGCAGATTTATCCTCCCGATTATGGGAAATACAGAAGACTGGAGGAAAACTTGTGCCTTTTAAAGACAAGATTAGTAGCAAAAGAGAAAAGAGTGAAATGTGTTCAAGTATGTAGTTATTCTTCCCAAGTAATCAATTAGTTATGTAAACTTCACTTTTACTAGGGTGGAATGAATGAATAAGTAGAGGAATGCCAGAATATGCAAAGGGAAGATAACCTCCTCTTGGAAGCCTGTAATGGGAAATGGCATTCCCCTCCAGACAGAAAGGTCAATAAAATCCCAATGTTAAATAGCTCACATACAAAAACCACAGTTGTCTGGTTCTAAGATTCCTGCTGTTTTCACGGTGACATACTATCTTTGTAACTTCAAAACTCAGTCTGGTAGATTTACTAGAATTATTAGTTTTCATTACTGTGGTAATGAGATTACTTTTCAAGTATGAAATTCAATGTGTCTATTTATATGTCAAGAAAAGCCTTGATAAGATTACATCATTTCCTGTAATAGAGTGCTCTCAGGCCACTGGCACTCTTTTTATGTGAGAGGCAGAATTATCCATGTTATTATTTTATCATGCGTTTTTGCTCATATCATTGAGTGATAATTAAAATCACTTTACTGGGTTTTGGGCAACATACTCAAACTTTTTAAAATGATGGAAATGACCTGCAATTACAGCATTCATTATTCAAAAATATTTTTTAAGAAGTCAGCAATTCTAAAAAATTTGAAATATATTAAATTTAATTTTTTAAAAAAGTATGACTAATGTACTGATCTTATAATAACAACACCTAAAACTTTTAAAAAGTGTGTCCATACACATCAAGTTCACTTAAGCTTCTCATCATTCTACAACATAAGTATTATCATTCTCTTTCTCAAGGATAGAAACTAAAGTTTAAGGTGATGAGTGGCTCTCCAGGGTCATAGACTTAAGAGAGAGCATTAGGCTTGAACCTAGATTGTTATGGCTTCTAGGTTAGTATTTATTTCATGACCTGGGCTTCCTCTAGGTCAGAGGAAAAGAGGAACTCACATTATGGTTACTGCAGAAAACTATAATATCTACTCATTATCTCAAAGATCATTGAAAACAAGATGAAAGAATGATGCAGGCTTTCAATTCCTCATGTGAAAAGTAGTTCCAGATATGGAAACCTGTATTCCCTATAGCACTACACTAGTAGCAATAGATACAAAAAGATTGCATCCCTTCGTGAAAAAGGAAGGCCCTCTTGAAAAGGACTTATCATCCCTGATGATACTGATTCTGCTTCTCTTGCCATCTTTGAGGCTTGACCTCTAAAGACTTTTTAAAATTTATTTATGTAAATGGATAACGATGACATTTTTCTTGGGTTATGATTGGTAGTTTCTTCCTTCATCAAACTTATTTTCTGAAAGTCCTCTGCAGAAAGCATGAGGCTATGGAATTTTCTCGAACCCAGAAGAAAGGGTTTAGAGGAGGATTTATCTTTCTTTCCCTCCTTCTTTCCCCTGGATATATTCACTTTTGTCTATCAATAAGGTCTTATCTCACTTTTTTCATTGAATGAATAATGAACAAGCGAATGAATAAATGAGACTATAGAATGGAAGAGGGAGAAAGGAAGTGGGAAATAAATTTTTCCGAGAAATGGAGCTGGAACCCTAGGTATTAGGAAGAATGGAAATCTGTACACATAAAAGGTGTAAATCAGATAGATCAATGCAAAGTACTGAAAGTCCCCATGAGAAATAATAGCACCAGCACTCCTTATTCATATATATATGGGTATACACACACACACACACACACACACACACACACATATATATATGTATATATGTATCTATATAAAACATGAAGTGGTATGCTTGCCTACATTGTCATTTCTAGTTGTTTTTGTGGAGATATTCTAGTTGTTTTTGCAGAGTTTTTGCAGAGATATGTATATGGATCTATCTATTTATCTATAAGTAGATAAATAGATAAATCTATAAATAAATTAATGGATAGATAATTTATTTATAGATTTATCTATTTATCTACTTATAGATAAATAGATAGATAGATCCATATACATATCTCCGCAAAAACGACTAGAAATGACAATGTAGGCAGGCATATAATTTCATGTTTATATTGCCATGCCAATGACTTTAATTAACACCTTACTTAGGCTAAACACTTAGCCTTCACATCATTGTTAAACACAAAAAGTGAAGAGAAGGGTGATTATTTCCTCCATAGTGTTGGCTTTTCTCACTCAGTCTTATTCAGCATATTGTTTTCTTCTCAGGAGGCAGGCTATACAGGCTTCAGCACGTTATACACCTGACCTGCATTAGAAAAGTTAGCAAATGAAATGAGATTTCCCCTAAACCTCTATCAGTGTTATTTGGAGTATATTTGAAAGAATATCCTTTAGTATAGTAATATTCCATTCTCTATACTTTTATTACTTTGCACTTGAATTCAGTCTCCATAGTCGAGACAGAGGCACACATTGAAACAGTATATCACTATATATGTGGAAAAACTTGTTAGTGTATAGATATACACACATACTCATGTACATATTTTCTATACACTTCCAAGGCAGTCATTAGAAAAACATGGAGGGAATAATGAGATCCAGACCCAGATTCAGGTGGAATTACACCTCAGCTACATATGCACTACTATTTTTAGTGGAGCTCCACTTATAATACATTTATGCACCCATCGTTAACCACAGATTACCTTCCTATAGAACACCCTTCCGAAAATTTTTCACTTTCTAAATCCCATCTATCTTCATAATCTAACAATGGTTATTGATAATCCATGAGACAGGTCTAGACTAATCCAGAGACATGTCTTTCTTTTCTAAACTTATGGCACTTCTAGTTACTATAAAAATCAATCATTTGCAAATGATACCAGGCACCAGGCATATTCTTGTGATACTGTGGATCTTTCTTTCAAATATTGTTCTATTTCATATATTTCGTATAAATTTAAGCTTATTGATTTCTTCCTATGTATATTAGTCTCTGCATACGATCCATGGCTAAAAGCCAACTGTTGTGTCATGAGTAATAGTTCTAGAAAGGTGTTTTCTAAACGTTCATGTGGTATTGAACTTTACATTTTATACTAGGGCTGGAAAGGGAAAATGAAAGAAAAAACATTAATAATGCAGAAAAAGAGACTGAGGCAAGAGAATAAAGGTATGCGGTAGATAAGATTCAAATGTTATGTAAAGGCAGCACTCAGGAGAGTATGAGATTGAGCTAAAAATGTAAGATGGGGATGGAGGCAATAATGGGTCCCAGAGAGGCAAGAATTGAGCCTCAGCGAGAATATTCTTTTTTTTTTTTTCCCAATTTATTTATTTTCAGAAAAACAGTATTCATTATTTTTTCACCACACCCAGTGCTCCATGCAAGCTGTGCCCTCTATAATACCCACCACCTGGTACCCCAACCTCCCACCCCCCCGCCACTTCAAACCCCTCAGACTGTTTTTCAGAGTCCATAGCGAGAATATTCTTAACAGAGTAATAGGGACACAAGAGTGCCAACAGTTCTAGAAGGAAAGCTGGGTTGAATGAATCTCTGTCCCTCAGAAACTGTAAGTGATGAAAACATTTAGCTAAACATTCAATTTGCACATACCGTTCTGTGATTGATTTCTGATTTTTTTCCTACTCGCCTTTGATCTACTTTATGTTAAGACCATAGAAGGGATTATTTTCTACTCAATATAGCATATTTCCTAGACTCACTGAGTACTACAGGCTCAGACATATACAATAGGATTTTCCTCAAGGAACTCAAAGCTTATGGTTCCAGAGGTATGCCTTAATGATGTATAACTCTACAGTGAAGTTCTCGAGATAACTATTTTTACTCACCTGTTATGGACTGAATATTTGTGCCTCTCAAAAATTCATATGTTAAAATCCTAATTCCAGTAAGATAGTATTTGGAGTTGGGGCCTTTGGAGATAATTAGCTCTCAAGGGTAAACCCTCATGTATAGGATTGGTGTCCTTATAGTGAGAGGTCAGAGGGCTAGCTAGCTCTCTTTACACCCCATGAGGATACACTGAGCAGTTAGCAATATGCAGTGTGGAAGAGGGCTCTCACCAGAGCTGGACCGTGTTGGCACTCTGATATCTGACCTAAAACCTCTAGGATAATACTCATTTCTATTGTTGAGAAGCTGCTCAGTTTGTGGTATTTTGTTATAGCAGCGCAAGCTGACTAGACATTTTCCTTATATTCCCATAGAACCTATCATAATAATTTTCATATGGTAGATTTCCCATTAATGGATGATTAGCACATCCTTTATAATTCCACATGATTTTCATTTATCTGTGATGAATATTCAAAGATCTTTCTCTAAAAGATGCAACCCTGGCCAATTAATAAAAAAATCATTAAACATTCAATCACATCATTAATGTATCTTGAGTGCAATGAAAAGTCAGGTGAGTGGAACAGATAATATCAAAGGATTTGTTTTTTTCATTATTTCACAGTTTTTAGCTGTGATTGGAGTTGCCTTTGAAAACATTTGTATCTCTCATTTAGATGTGCTCTGTGTCATGCAGAAAAAGATAAAAAGCAATCTCTGTGTGAATCAGGTATAATGGTTTAGTTCTATATTTACCAGGCACTAATTCCTTTGAGTGATCATGTTTGTTCTCTGTTTACACATGTCCTGAACATAAGGCTAAATACCAAGCAGAAGACAGTTTGTTTACTGTGTACAGGAGCTCCTGCAGCCCAGACAAGGAGCATGAAGGGATGAACTAGGGACTCCCTGACTAATGGTTGGTTTCCTGGGAAAAGTTTAATGGTGTGACATAGGAAGTACCCTGGTGGCAATGTCCCTAAAACATGGGAAAGGTCTTTGCCAAGCAAGAAGATATTCTTTTTCAGAAGGAGTGTTAAAACTCTTGCTTACTTTTGATTGAATAAAATCATATATTCCCATCGAGTGGGCTGGTGATGACCTAGAGCAATCTGGTAAAAGAAAAAAAAATCACAGAATATACTACAAAAAGTAAAGTCTCCCTTAGGAATAAAAGATCAAGTAGTAAAGTCTTGCATTGAGGAAACACATAAAATTATATATTACATCATTTTATTCTATAAAGATGTAATGATTCATTTTTGTGTTTTATACTATTTCACATTTGTTAAGTGATTATTATATGCTGAGTACTGAACTGAATATTTCCCAATATTATTGTTTATAAATCTCATTGACAAGAAATACGGACAAATGTCAACTCCATTTTGAAAACAGGAATTTAGACTTTAGAGAAATGAAGTAAACAGTTAAATGATGTAGTTAACATTAAGTATGTTGAAAGCAAAGAAAGGTGTCTATGCACTGAGACCCAACACCTCATTTGTAATCTCTGGCCTGCACAAAGTGATAAGAAAGGAATAACAAGTCGCATTACACACCAGCTAAGACTGGATAACAGAAATATTTAGTGCATCCAGTCAGCTTGGTCACAATTAGCAGTATGGGATTGGAGGAAAGGAAGTAGATAGTTGTAATCAACCTGGAAGCTTTATTATGTGGGCCTGGAAGGAAGTCAAGAGATGGAAAGAAATATGCGTATGAAAAGAACATTCATGAACCTATTGTTGGCAAGCTCTGATAGCCTGGAGATGCACTCATTTCTCTTTCAAGGATATATTTATAGAAAGAATAAATAATAGATAAATTAACAGAGATACCAGAATGAGACAAATGAGGCCTCCAGAATACAAATTTAAGGAGCCAATCACTTGCAGGGTCATGAAGGTTCATGGGTGAGACTTGTGCAAACCTAGGCATGAATGTCTCCTGACATCCTGTGCTCTAGATGCATCAAGTGCCTCACCATAGTGATGGTTCTGGTGTTTACATTATGTCAAAACCAATTAATTATTATTTTCTCAGATGATATGGCTATTTTTCAGTTTCAGGAAGAATAAATCTTAGTGAAAAATAGTAATGAAAAAGTAGTAAAAAGAAAAAAAGAGGACACTAATGGCCCATTTTGTGATGACAAATTTGCAACAATTTGCTCCAATGAATCATTTTTTATTTCATATTTATAGAATTTCAGTTATATTTCCAAACTCTGATACAATTTCACTTTCTTGGCTTACATATTTATTCATTCCAAGGTATTTATTGAGTTCCTACCTAATGTGTCATCGTGCTAGGCAAATGATTATACATTGGTGAATAAAACAGAATAGGTGACTGCCCTTTTGGCATTGATAAGTGGGAAAGAAAAACACATGGCCTCCAGGTTGTGGTATCTGGAGCCACACCTAACGACTTTGCCTGCCTTCCTCAAAGAAACTGTGCCTGTCACTGTTGCCCAAAATCTCTAGATTAGGAGAAACCTGCAAGGCCCCTGAGCCCACCTCAATATTAGAGGCCACTCTGGACTCAAATTCACAGTCTCAAAAACCCTGATAACCTCTATCCAGGCAGACACCCAAATCAATGATCCTGAGTCTGAAGATTGAAACTGACTTGCCCCGAAAACTTCATTGGAACACAAGATTGGTTTTTCAGGTATCTGTCCTCAGAGGCCTGTTCTGGAATACCAAGTTATGATACAACGTGTTGTCCCTAAGCCACAGAATAGAACATCTCCTGAAGCCAGAAGGAAGCCATGCTTGTGGACCTGTGTCAAACCCTCAGGGTAGGTGAATCCTACATGGCCCCTTAGCAACGAGCACATTCTATGATCTCCCAGGTAACAAATCAGCATTGTGACCCATCTTCATGAGACTCCATGTCAACTCAAGGTCTTGATACTTCACCACAGAGCCACCAGAATATACCTGCCATGTTCCTCAGCTGCAATGGTCAATGTAGTGTGCTTTCTAGGCATCCATGTGGGAGTGATCTGCTACACAAACTTTCCACATGGAGAAACCTGAACAAACAAATCAGACTCCTCCTGTCCAGTAGAAAGAAACTTTGATGTTTGGAGCATCTCACAAGCCCCAGGGTGGGAAATCCTCCATGGCCTCTTGACGCCACCACTCCATTTGTCGGTCATCATAGACACAACCTCCAGCCTGAGCAAACATCTGACATCCGCCCATACTCAGGTGCTGATATTGGAATCAGCCGATGCACACTGGAATTGCCTTTCAATTCGCACTGAATATAACCCTAGCTTCGGATGACAAATCCATCCTCACCTTACTGGTCTGCAAGCCCTCTTGATAGGGAATTCTCGAGACACAATGCAGCATTCTGCATTCCCCATAGAAAGAAGAAGGACCTGGTGAGTCTGCCCAGAAATTGCATATGAGGATCAATCCTCTCGGCCCGTGAGGGAACCCTGATTTCTAGTTTGCCCTGGCCACTAGTGCTGTGGCTGACAGAGCCTGAGTCCCGACCTCGTGTCAGCTACCCAGAGGGCAGAGCCCATATCCAGCATGTGAGACCAGCGATGGCCCATGTCTGTCATCTCTACCCATCCATGGTATTCAGGCATCTGTCCCCTAGACCTTTGCTGGAATCCCTACCAATGGGGGAACCTGAAGCACAATAAAGAACTCCTCTTTCACCATGACAGGAATCCTGGCTTTGTAATGGGTGTCCAACCCTCAGAATGGGATCCGGCTGCATAGGCAATAACACCACACCCACTCCTGAGGTCTTCCTGGGCACAAGCAGGCATTGTGACCCTCAACTAGAGCATGCTTTCAAACAATTGTTCTCAGTTGCACCTCCAGGACCCGCATTACAGACCTGGTACATCCCTAGGCCCAAATCCTAACACTTAGTGGGATTTTCAATGCGCCCAGATCCAAAGTCTGTCTCTGGAATCCCTGTCCTGGGGCACCCCTAAAATGGAAAATAGCACTCTTCCTTTCCCTGAGAAAGCCACCAAACTATTGGGACCCGCCAGGATCTTTAAGAGGAAAAATCTACCATGGACCCATGAGATCACACCTACATTCCAAGGCCATCCTGGAAATTCAATCCAGATACAATAGCCTGTGCTACGCCTTCCAGTCACCTGATTTACAGTTCCTGACTTGCTGCCCTCCAGGTCTATCCATTGGGCCTGCAAACACCATGCCGCTAAGCCTAACCCGAGTTTGTGTTGGCAGAATTCACTCCCAAAACCATGGCTCACATGTCCTCCAGGATGGGGTCTCTGGAGACACACCAGGACTGTGTCTGCCATCCCCAAGGAAACTGTGCCCGTCAAAGTTGCCAAAACCCTCCAGATAAGGAGAAAACTGCAAGGACCATGAGCACACCACAATATTGGATGTTGCTCTGGATGCAAATGCACAGTCTGAAATACCCTGATCACCTCCATCCAGGCAGACACCAGAGTCAATGGTCCTGAGTCAGAAGATTGAACCTGAAATGCCCCTAGGACTTCATTGGAATGCTGTATTAGGTTTTCAGGCATCTGTCATCACAGGCCTGTTCTGGAATACCAACTTATGATACAACATATGGTCCCTGAGCCCCACAACAGAACATCTCCTGTCCACAGATGGAATCCGGGCTCTTGGACCTGTGTCAAATCCTCAGGGTAGATTAATCCTGCACATTAGCCCCTTAGCCACCAGCACATACTTAGTTCTCCCTGGTAACAAACCAGCATTATGACCTATCTTCGTGAGATTCCATGTCCAATCCAGTCATTGGCACGTCACCTCAGAGCCACCAGAATGAACCTGATATGTTCCTCAGCAGCAATGGTGAATGGAGGTGTGCTTTCCAGGCATCCATGCGGGAGAGCTATGCTACAAATTCTTTCCACATGAGGGACTCTGGAGCAAACAAACCAGACTGCCCCTGTCCGGTAGAAAGAAACCTTGCTGTTGGGAGCATCTCACAAGTCCCAGCCTAGGAAATACTCCATGGCTTCTTGACGCCGCCACTCCATTTGTCGGTCATCGTAGACACAAACTCCAGCATGAACAAATATCTGACATCCAACCTTACTCATGTGCTGAATATTCGATTCAACCACTGCACACTGGAAGTGCCTCACTTGATACAGAATATAACCATAGCTTGGGTTTACAATTCCATCCTCAGCCTCCTGGTCCACAAGCCCTCTTGGTAGGGAATTCTGGAACCACAATGCAGCATTCTGTCTTCCCCATAGAAACAAGAAGGGTCTAGTGATTCTGCCCAGAAACACTACATGAGGATCAATCTGCTCGGCACTCAAGGGAACCCCTATGTATAGGCTGCCCTGGACACTAGTATTGTGTCTGACAGATCCTGAGCCAAGACCTACTGTCAGCCACCCAGAGATCGGGGCCCATATCCACGATTTGAGACTGTCCATGGCCCATGTCCTTCATCTCTACCTATCCTTGGTATTCACGCAACTGTCCCAAGACATTTGCTAGAATCCCTGCTAATGGGGGAACCTGAAGAACAATGGAGAACTCCTCTTTCCCCATGGCAGGAATCCTGGATGTGGGGTGGGTGTCCAACCCTCAAAGTGGGAGCCAGCTGCATGGCTAAGGAGAACACGCCCACTCATGAGGCCCACCCTGGGCACAAGCAGGCATTGTGTCCCTCAGCCTGAGCATGATTTCAAACAAGCCCTCTCAGTTGCACCTCCAGGATCCCGCATGCAGGCTTGGTAAGCCACTAGGCCCAAATCCTAACCCTTGGTGGTATTTTCCAGGGGACCAACCCAGAGCCCGTCTCTGGAATCCATATTTTGGGACAACCTATCATGGAAAACAGTGCTCTTCCCTAACCTGAGAAAGCTACCAACTATTGGGAGCTGCCAGGATCCTTAGAGAGGAAAAATCTCCCATGGACCTATGAGGCCACACCTGCATTCCGATGCCATCCTGGACACACAATCCAGATACAAAAGCCTGTGCTACCACCTTTGATTCACCTGATTAACAGTTCCTGATGAGCTGCCCTCCATGTCTATGCATTGGGCCTGTGATCACCTTGCCACTAACCCTAATCCAAGTTTGTGTTTGCAGATTTCTCTCCCAAAACCATGGCTCACATGCCCTCCATGTTGTGATATTTGGAGCCACACCACGGTAGTGTAACTGTCTTCCCCAATGAAACTGTGCCTGTCAATATTGCACAAACCCTCTAGATTAGGAGAAACCTGAGAGGCCCCTGAGTCTACCCCAATATTGGAGGCAACTCTGGATGCAAATGCGCAGTCTGACACACCCTATCACCTACATCCAGGCTAATAGCCAAGTCAATGGTCCTGAGAAAGAGGACTGAACCTGACATGCCACTAGGATTCATTGGAACACTAGATTATGTTTTCAAGTATCTGTACTGAATATCAACTTATGATACAACATGGTCCCTGAGCCACACAAGAGAACATCTCCTGTCCCCAGAAGGAAACCGTGCTCTTGGACCTGTGTCAAACACTCTTGGTATATGAATCCTGAAAGACCTCCTGGCAACCAGCACATTCTATGATCTCCCTGAAAACAAAGCAGCATTGTGACCCATCTTCATGAGACACCATGACAACTCAAGACCTTGGTACTTCGCCCCAGAGCCACCAGAACGAAACTGCCATGATCCTCAGCTGCCATGGTCAATGTAGGAGTACTTTCTAGGCATCCAGTGGGAGTGCTCTGATACCAACTTTCCACAAAGGGAACCCTGGAGAAAACAAACCAGACTTCCCTGTACGATAAAAGGAGACCTTTCTGTATGGATTATCTCACAAGCCGGAGCATGGGTAATTCTCCATGGCCTCTTGAGGCCACCCATCCATTTGTTGGTCATCATAGACACAAACTCCATCATGAGCAATCAATTGGCATCCTCGCTTACTCCAGTGCTGTATATTTGAATCAGCTGCTACACACTGGAATTTTTTGCTTGGCACTCAATTTAAAAGTAGCTTGGGTTTACAATTCCATCCTCACCCTAGTGTTCAGTAAGCCCTCTTGATAGGGAATTCTGGAGCCACAACACAGCATTCTGCCTTCCACATAGTAAGAAAAAGGGCCTGGTGAGATTGTCCAGAAACCCTACATGAGGATAAATCTACTTGACCTTCGAGGGGACCCCATTTTATAGGTTGCCCTGGCCACTATTGCTTTGTCTGACAGAACCTCATCTCTGACCTCATGTCAGGACCCAGAGGGCGGGCACCATCTCCAGAATGTGAGACTGGCCATGGCCCAGGGCTCTCATCTCTACTGATTCTTGGTTCAGGCATCTGTCCCCAGACCTTTGCTGGAATCCCTGCCAATGGGGGAACTTGAAGCACAATAGAGAAATCCTCCTTCCCCATGGCAGAAATTCTGGCTATTGGGATGGGTGTCCAAACCTGAGAGTGGTAGCAAGTTGAATGGCCAAGGAGACCCCACCCACTCATGAGGGCGACCCTGGACAGAAGCAGGCATTGTGACCCCCTACCTGAGCATGCTTTCAAACAAACACTCTCAGTTGCATCTCCAGGATCACGCATTGCAGGCCTGGTATGCCCCTAAGCCCAAATCTTTACCCCTGGTGGGATTTTTCAGGTGCACAGAACCACAGCCTGTCTCTGGAATCCCTGTTTTGGGGCACCCATAAGATGGAAAATAGCCCTCTTCCCTTCCCTGAGGAAGCCTACATAGTATAGGGAGCCGCCAGGATCCTTGAGAGGAAAAATATCACATGGACCCATGAGACCACACCTGCATTCCGAGGCCATCATGGACACACAAGCCAGATACAAAAGCCTGCGCTACCACCTTCGAGGCCCCTGATTTATAGTTCCTGACGAGCTGCCCTCCAGGTCTATGCATTGGGCCTGCATGCACCTTGCCGCTAACTTTAACCCGAGTTTTTGTTTGCAGACTTCTCTCCCAAAACCGTGGCTCATATGTCCTCCAGTTTTGGGTCTCTGGAGCCACACCAAAGGACTATGCCTGCCATCCCCAAGGAAAATGTGTCCCTCACAGTTTCCCAAACCCTCGGGATAAGGAGAAACCTGCAAGGTCCCTGAGCCCACCCCAATATTGGAGGCCGCTTTGGATGCAAATGCACAGTCTGAAACACCCTGATCACCTGAATCCAGGCAGACACCCAAGTCAATGATCCTGAGACAGAAGATTGAACCTGACATGCCCCCTATGACCTCATTGTAACCTTTGATTAGGCTTTCAGGCATCTGTAATCAGAGACCTGTTCTGGAGTACCAACTTATGATACAACATATGGTTCCTGAGCCCCACAACAGAACTTCTCATTTTCCCAGATGGAAGCCATGCTCTTGGACCTGTGTCTAACCCTCAGGGTAGATGAATCCTACTCAGCCCGTAGCCACCAGCAGATTCTAAGTTCTCACTGCTAACAAGCAAGTGACCCATCTTCATGAGATTCCATGTCAACTCAAGGCCTTGGTACTTCACCCCAGAGCCTCCAGAACAAACCTGCCATGTACCTTAGCTGCAATGTTTAGTGGAGGTGTGCTTTCCAGGCATCCATGTGGGATTGCTCTGCTACGCAAATTTTCCACATGGGGGACTCTCGAGCAAACAAACCAGACTGCCCCTTTCTGGTATAGGAAACCTTGCAGTTTCGAGCATCTCACAAGCCCAAGTGTGGGAAACCCTCCATGGCCTCTTGTTGCCTCCCCTCCATTTGTCTGTCATCATAGACACAAACTCCAGCATGAACAAAGATCTGACATCTGCCCTTACTCCAGTGCTGGACACTCAAATCAGCCGCTGCGCACTGGAAATGCCATTCACTTGTCACTGAATTTATCCATAGCTTGCGTTTACAATTCCATCCTCACCCTAGTGGTTCGCAAGCCCTCATGATAGGGAATTCTGGAGCCACAACGAGCATTCTGCCTTCCCCATAGAAAGAAGGGCCTGGTGAGTCTGCCCAGAAACTCCACATGAGGATCAATCTACTCGGCCCTCGAGGGAACCCCAAATTATAG
This sequence comes from Neogale vison, assembly GCF_020171115.1. Lineage (NCBI taxonomy): Eukaryota > Metazoa > Chordata > Mammalia > Carnivora > Mustelidae > Neogale > Neogale vison. Next base: position 78,505,246 of record NC_058095.1, read on the forward strand.
GCAGCCCTGGCCCCTAGTGCTGTGTCTGACAGAGCCTGAGCCCCGACCTCGTATCAGCTACCCAGAGGGAGGGGCCCATATCCACCATGTGAGACAGACCAAGGACCAGGGCCGTCATCTCTATCCATCTTTGGTATTCAGGCATCTGTTCCCAGAACTCTCCTGGAACCCCTACCAATGGGGGAACCTGAATCACAATAGAGAAATCCTCCTGCCCCGTGGCAGGATTCCTGGACATTGGGCAGGTTGTTTGACACTCAAAGTGGTAGCCTATGGCATAGCCATTGTGACCATACCCACTCCTGAGGGTCACCCTGGGCAAAAGCTGGCATAGTGACCCTCAGCCTGAGCATGATTTCAAAGAAACACTCTCTGTTGAACCTCCAGGACTTGCATTGGAGGCCTGGTAAGCCCCTAGGCCCAAATCATAACACTTGGTGGGTATTTCCAGGTGCCCAAAGCTAGAGCACGTCTCTGCAATCCCTGTTATGGGACACCCTTAATATGGAAAAAAGAACTCTTCCCTCTCTGAGAAAGCCACCAAACTATAGGGAGCCGCCAGGGTACTTGAGAGGAAAAATCATCCATGGACCCCTGAGACAACACCTGCATTCCTAGTCCATCGTGGATACACAATCCAGATACCAAAGTCTGTGCTACCGCCTTCGAGGCACGCAATATACAGTTTCTGACACGCTGCCCTCCAGGTCTATGCATTGGGCCTATGATCACCTCACCACTAAACCTAATCCGTGTTTGTGTTAGCAGACTTCCCTCCCAAAACCATGGCTCACATGCCCTCCAGGATGGGGTCTCTGGAGCCACACCACAGGACTGTGCCTACCATTGCCAAGGAAACTGTGCCCGTCAAAGTTGCCCAATCCTTCCAGATTAGTAGAAACCTGCAAGGCCCCTGAGCCAACCCCAATACTGTTTGCCTCTCTGTACACAAATGCACAGTCTGGAAGACTCTGATCGCCTACATCTAGGCAGACATCGAAGTCAATGGTCTTGAGTCAGATGATTGAATCTGACATTCCCCTAGGATTTGATTGGAACCCTTTATTAAATTTATAGACAGCTGTCTTCAGAGGCCTGTTCTGGAATACCAACTTATGATACAACATGTGGTCCATGAGACCCACAACAGAACATCTCCAGTCCAAGAAGGAAACCATGCTCTTCTACCGGTGTCAAACCCTCAGCGTAGATGAATCCCACATGGTCCCTTAGCCACCAGCACATTGTAAGATCTCCCTGAAAACAAACCTGCATTGTGACCCATCTTTATGCGACTCCATGTCAACTCCACCCTTTGGTACTTCGCCCCAGAGCCACAAGAATGAACTGGCCATGTTCCTCCGCTGCAATTGTCAATGGTGGTGTGCTTTTCAGGCACCCATGCGGGAGTGCTCTGCTACCCAAACTTTCCACATGGGGGACCCTGGAGCAAATAAACCAGACTCCCTCTGTCCGGTAGAAGGAAACCTTGCTGTTTGGAGCATCTCACCTGCCCCAGCATGTGAAATCCTCCATGGCTTCTTGACTCCACCCCTCCATTTGACGGTCATCATTGACTAAAACTCCAGCATGAGAAAACATCTGACATCCACCTTTACTCTGGTGCTGGATATCTGGAATCAGCCACTGCACACTGGAACTGCCTTTCGCTTGGCACTGAATTGAACCATAGCTTGGGTTTACAATTTCACCCTCACCCTACTGGTCCCCAAGCCCTCTTGAAAGGGAATTCTAAAGCCACAACACAGCTTTCACCCTTCCCCTTAGAAAGAAGAAGGGCCTGGTGATTCTGCCCAGAAACTCTACATGAGGATCAATCTGCTCGGCCCTCGAGGGATCCCCGATTTATAGTCATCCATGACCACTAGTTCTGTGTCTGACAGAACCTGAGTCCTCAACACATGTCAGCCACTCAGAGATTCGGGCCCACATCCAGCAAGTGAGACTGGCCATGTCTCAGGTCCCTCATCTCTACCCATCCTTGGTATTCAGGCACCTTTCCCCAGACATTTGCTGGAATCCCTAACAATGGGGGAATCTGAAGCACAATAGAGAACTCCTCCTTCTCCATGTCAGGAATTTTGGTAGTTGGGATGGGTGTCCTACCTTAAAGTGGGAGCCAGCTTCATGGCCAAGGAGACAACGCCCACTCATGAGGGCCACCCTAGGCACATCAGGCATTGGGACCCTCATCTTGAGCATGCTTTCAAACAAACGCTCTCAGTTGCACATCCAGCTCGCACATAGCAGGCCTGGTACTCCCCTAGGCCCAAATCCTAACCCTGGTGGGATTTTCCAGGCACCCAGAACCACAGCCCATCTCTGGAATCCGTGTTTGGGGAACCTCTAAGACAGAAAACAGCACTCTTCCCTTCAACGAGAAAGCCACCATACTACTGGAAGCTGCCAGGATCCTTAGAGAGGAAAAGTCTCCCATGGGCACATTAGACCACACCTGCATTCAGAGGCCATCATGGACACACAAAATCCAGATACAAAAGCCAGTGCTACCACCTTTGAAGCACTTGATTTTCAGCTCCTGACGATCTGACCTCCAGGTCTATGCATTGGGCCTACCATCACCTTGCCACTAAACCTAACCCAAGTTTGTGTTTGCAGACTTCTCTCCCAAAACCATGTCTCACATGCTCTCCAGAATGGGATCTCTGGAGCCACACCACAGGACTGTGCCCACAATCCCCAAGGAAACTGTGCCCATCAAAGTTGCGTAAACCTTCCAGATTAGGAGAAACCTGCAAGGCCCCAGAGCTCACCCCAATATTGGAGGCCGCTCTGTACACAAATGCACAGTCAGAAACAAACTGATCGCCTACATCTAGGCAGACACCGAAGTCAATGGTCCTGAGTCAGTTGATTGAACCTGACATTCCCCTAGGACTTCATTGGAACCATAGATTAAGTTTTCAGGCATCTGTCCTCAGAGGCCTGTTCTGGAATACCAACTTATGATACAGCATTTGGTCCATGAGCCCCACAAAAGAACATCTCTGATCCCCAGAAAGAAACCGTGTTCTTCGACCGGTGTCAAACCCTCAGGATAGATGAATCCTGCAAGGCCCCTTAGCCACCAGCACATAGTAAGATCTCCTGGGTAACAAACCAGCATTGTGACCCATCTTCATGAGACTCCATGTCAACTCAAGGCCTTGGTACTTTACACTAGAGCCACCAGAATGAACCTGCCATGTTCCTCAGCTGCAATGGTCAATGGAGGTGTTCCTTCCAGACATCCACTTGGGAGTGCTATGCTATCCAAACTTTTCACATGGGGGAACCTGGCGAAAACAAACCAGACTCCTCCTCTCCAGTACAAGGAAACCTTGCTGTTTGGAGCATCTCACAAGTCCCAGCGTGTGAAATACTCCATGGCCTCTTGACTCCACTTCTCCATTTGTCGGTTATCATAGACACAAACTCTAGTGTAAGCAAATATCTGACATTCATCCTTATTCTGGTGCTGGATGTCTCAAATAAACCACTGCACATTGGAACTGTCTTCCACTTGGCACTAAATTGAACCTTGGTTTGTGTTTACAATTCCATCCTCACCCAACTGGCCCACAAGCCCTCTTGATAGGGAAATCTGGAGCCACAACGCCGCATTCTGCCTTTCCCATGGAATAAAGAAGTGCCTGGTGAGTGTGCCCAGAAACCCCACATGAGGATCAATCTGATCGGCCCTCGAGTCAAACCCAATTTATAGGCTGCCATGGCCACTAGTGCTGTGTCTGACAGAGCCTGAGCCCCGACAGAGTTTCATCCACCAGAGAGCGGGCCCCATATCCAGCATATAGGATGGTCATGGCTCTCATACGTCATCTCTATCCATCCTTGATATTCAGGCCCCTGAACGAGATCTTGGCTGGAATCCCTGCCAAAGAGGGAACCTGAGGCACAATAGAGAAGTCCTCCATCCCCATAGCAATAAACCTGGCTGTTGGGATGGGGTTCCAACCCTCAAAGGGGAGGCAGTTACAAGACCAATGAGACCACTCCCACTCCTGAGGGACGCCCTGGGCACAAACAGGCATTGTGACCATCACCCTGAGCATGTTTTCAAAAAACCCATCTCAGTTGCACCACCATGGTCCTGCATTGCAGGTCTCGTACACCTCAAGGCACAAATCCTAAAACTTGGTGGGATTTTCCAGATGCCCAGACCCAGAGCCCGTCTCTGGAATTCCTGTTTTGGGGCACCCCTAAGATGGAAAAAAGCACTCTTCCCTTCCCCGAAATAGCCACCAAACTATGGGGAGCCACCAGGATCCATAGAGAGGAAAAGTCCCCCATGGACCCATGAGAACACACCTGCATTCCGATGTCATCCTGGACAAAAAATCCAGAGGGAAAAGCCTATGCTACCGCCTTCCAGTCACCCTAATTACAGTTCCAGTGGAGATGACTTCCAGGTCTATGCATTGGGCCTGCCATCACTTTACAGCTCACCCTAATCTGAATTAGTTTTTGCAGACTTCTCTCCCAAAACCATGGCACACATGCCCTCGAGGATAGGGTCTCTGGATACAACCACAGGACTGTCCCTGCCATCCCCAAGGAAACTGTACCCATCAGAGTTGCCCAAACCTTCTAGATTAGGAGAAACCTGCACGGAACCTGAGCCTACCCCAATATTGGAGGCCGCTCTGAATGCAAACACGCAATCGGAAACACCGCGATCACCTACATCCAGGCAGACAGCCATATCAATGGTCCTGAGTCAGAATAGTGAAACTAACATGCCCCTAGGACAGCACTGGAACCCAAGATTCGGTTTTCAGACATCTGTCCTCAGAGGCCTGTTCTGGAATGCAAACTTATGATACAACATGTGGTCCCAGGGCCACACAAAAGAACATCTCCTATCCCCAGAAGGAAACCGTGACCTTCCATCTGTGCCAAACCCCAGGCTAGTAGAGTCCTGCACAGCAACTTTTCCACCAGCACATCTCCATGGTAGTAGAATCCTGCATGGCACCTTAGCAACCACCATATTCTAATATCTCCTTGCTAACAAACCACCATTGTAGCCCATCTGCAAGAGATTCCACATCAACTCAAGGACTTGGTACTTCACTCCAGAGACAACAGAATGAACCGGCATGTTCCTCAGCTACAATGGTCAATGGAGCTGAGCTTTCCAGTCATCCATGTGGTAGAGCTCTGCTACCCAAAATTTCCACATGGGGGACTCTGCAGCCAATAAACCAGACTTGACCTGTCCAGTAGAACGAAACCTTGTTGTTTGGAGCAGCGCATAAGCCTCAACATGAAAACCCCTCCATGGCCTCTTGACCCACCCCTCTATTTGTCAGTCATCATAGACATAAACTCAGGTGTGAGCAAATATCTGACATCGGCCCTTATTCAGGTGCTGGATATCTCGAATAAGCCCCTGCACATATGAACTACGCCTGGCACTGAATGGAACCGTAATTGTGTTTTCAATTCCATCCTCACCCTATGGTCCTCAAGCTCTCTTGATAGGAAATTCTGGAGCTACAACGCAGCATTTTTCCTTCCCCATCGAATGAAGAAGTGCCTGGTGAGACTGCCCAGAAAACCAACATGAGAATCAACCTCCTCAGCCATAGAGGGAGGCTCGATTTATAGGGTGCCCTGGCCACTAGTGCTGTGTCTGACAGAGCCTGAGCCCCGACCTAGTGTCAGTTACCAGAGAGTGGGCCCCATATCTAGAATTTGGGGTTTCCATGGCCCAAGTACGTTACCTCTACCCAACCTTGGTTTTCAGTCACCTGTCCCCAGACCTTTGCTGGAATCCCAGCCAATGGGGGAACCTGAAGCACAATAGAGAACTCCTCCTTCCTCATGGCATGAAACTTGGCTGTTGGGATGGGTGTCCAACTCTCAAAGGGGGAGCCAGTTACAAGACCAATGAGACCATGCCCACTCCTGAGTGGGTGCAAACAGGCATTGTGACTCAGCCTGAGCATGCTTTCAAACAATCCCTCTCAGTTGCACCTTCATGATCCCGCATTGCAGGTCTCCTAAGCCCCTAGGCGCAAATCCTAACCCTTGTTGGGATGTCTCAGTAGCCCAGAACCAAGCCCATCTCTGGAAACCCTGTTTTGGGGCACCCCTAAGATGGAAAACAGCACTCTTCCCTTCCCCAAAAAAGCCACCAAACTATGGAGAACTGCCAGGATTCATAGGAAAACACTCCCATGGACCCATGAGACCACACCTGCATTCTGAGGCCATCCTGGACATACAATTCAGAGACAAAAGCCTGTGCTACTGCCTTCCAGTCAACCTAATGAAAGTTTCTGACGAGCTTCCCTCCAGGTCTATGCATTGGGCCTGCGATCACATCGCCACAAATTCGCTACCCGAATTTGTGTTTCCAGACTTCTATCCAAAAACCATGGCTCACATGCCCAGCAGAATGAGATCTCTGGAGACACACCACAAAACTCTGGCTGCCATCCACAAGGACACTGTGCATATCAGAATTGCCCAATCCTTCCAGAATAGGAGAAACCTAGAAGGCCCCTGAGCCCACCTAAATATTGCTGGCCACTCTGGACTCAAATGCATAGTCTGAAACACCCTGGTCACCTGCATCCAGGGAGACAGCCAAGTCAATGATCGTGAATTAGAAGATTGAACCTGAAATGCCCCTAGGCCCTCAATGGAACCCCAATCAGTTTTCAGACATCTATCCTCAGGGGCCTGTTCTGGAATACCAATAAATGACACATCATGTGGTACCTGAGCCATATGACAGAACATCTCCTGTCCGCAGAAAAATACTGTGCTCTTAGACCTGTGCCAAACCCTAAGATTAGGAGAATCCTGCATGGCACCTTAGCAACCAGCACATTCTAAGAACTCCTTGGTAACAAACCAGCGTTGTGACCCATCTGAAAGAGATTACGTGTCAACTCAAGGCCTTGGTACTTCACCCCAGGGCCACCAGAACGAACCTTCCATGTTCTCAGCTGCAATGGTCAATGGAGGTATGCTTTCCAGGCATCCATGCTGGAGTAGCTCTGCTTCACAAACTCCCACATGGGGGAACCTAGAGCAAACAAACCAGACTTCACCTGCCCAGTAGAAGGAAACGGTATGTTTGGAGCAGCTCACAGGCCTCAGCGTGTGAACTTCTGCATGGCCTCTTGACGGCACCCTTCCATTGGTCAGTCATCATAGACACAAACTCCAGTGTGAGCAAACATCTGACATGCACCCTTATTCCGGTGCTGGATGTCTCGAATAAACCACTGCACATTGGAATTGCCTTCCGCTTGGCACTAAATTGAACCTTGGCTTGTGTTTACAATTCCATCCTCACCCGACTGGTCCCCAAACCCTCTTGATAGGGAAATCTGGAGCCACAACGCAGCATTCTGCCTTCCCCATTGAATGAAGAAGTGCCTGTTGAGTGTACTCAGAAACCCCACATGAGGATAAATCTGCTCGGCTCACGAGTCAACCCCGATTTATAGGCTGCCATGGCCACTAGTGATGTGTCTGACAGAGCCTGAGACCCAACCAAGTTTCAGCCACCAGAAAGCGGGCCCCGATCTAGCATTTGGGATGGTCATGGCCCAAGTACGTCATCTCTACACATCCTTGGTATTCAGGCACCTGTCCCCAGACCTTTGCTGGAATCTCTGCCAGTGGGGTAACCTGAAGTACAATGGAGAACCCCTCCTTCCTCATGGCAGGAAACTTGGCTGTTGGGATGGGTGTCCAACCCTCAATTGGGGGAGCCAGTTACAAGACCAATGAGACCATGCCCACTCCTGAGGGCAGACCTGGGCGCAAACAGGCATTGTGACCCTCAACCTGACCTTGCTTTCAAACAATACCTCTCATTTGCACCACCATAATCCCGCATAGCAGCCTGCTATGCCTCTAGGCACAAATCCTATAATTTGGTGGGATTTTTGAGGTGCCCAGACCTAGACCCGGTCTCTGGAATCCCTGTTTTGGGCTGTCCCTAAGATGGAAAACAGCTCTCTTCCCTTCCCCGAAAAAGCCACCAAACTATGGGGAGCCACCAGGATCCATAGAGAGGAAAACTCTCCCATGGACCCATGAGACCACACCTGCATTCCGAGGACATCCTGGACTCACAATCCAGAGAGAAAAGCCTGTGCTACTGCCTTCCAATCACCCTAATTAAAGTTCCTGACGAGCTTCCCTCCAGGTCTACGTTTTGGGCCTGTGATCACACTGGCACAAATTCGCTAACCCGAATTTATTTTTCCAGACTTCTTTCCCAAAACCATGGCTCACATGCCCACCAGAATGGGATCTCTGGAGCCATACCACAGACCTCTGGCTGCCATCACCAAGGACACTGTGCATATCAGAGTTGCCCAAACCTTCCAGATTAGGAGAAACCTGTAAGGCCCCTGAGCCCACAGCAATACTGCTGGCCACTCTGGACGGAAATGTGCCATCTGAAGCATCCTGGTCACCTGCATTCAGGGAGACAGCCATGTCAATGATCGTGAGTTAGAAGATTGAACCTTAAATACCCCTAGGCCCTCAATGGAACCCCATTAGGATTTCAGGCATCTGTCCTCAGGGGTTTGTTCTGGAATACCAATTTATGACACAACATGTGGCCCCTGAGCAACACGACAGAACATCTATCCCCAGAAGGATACTGTGCTCTTCGACCTGTGCCAAAAACCTCAGGGTAGAAGAACCCTGCTTGGCACCTTAGCAACCAGCACATTCTGAGATCTCCTTGGTAACAAACCAGTATTGTAGCCCATTTTCAAGAGTCCCAGTCAACTCAAGACCTTGGCCTATCACCCCAGAGCCACCAGAACGAACCTGCCATGTTCTCTGCTGCAATGTTCAACAGAGGTTTGCTTCCAGGCATCCATGCCGGAGAGCTCTGCTTCACTAACTTTCCACATAGGGGAACCTAGAGCAAACAAACCAGACTTCAACTGCCCAGTAGAAGGAAACCTTACTGTTTGGTGTAGCTCACAGGTCTCAGCGTGTGAACTTCTCCATGGCCTCTTGATGCCACCCTTCCTTTGGACGGCCATCATAGACAAAAACTCTAGTGTGAGCAAACATCTGACATCCACCCTTATTCCGGTGCTGGATGTCTCGAATAAACTGCTGCACATTGGAACTGCCTTCTGCTTGGCACTAATTTGAACCTTAGCTTGTGTATACAATTCCATCCTCATGTGACTGGTCCCCAGGCCCTCTTGATTGCAGATTCTGGAGTCACAACGTAGAATTCTGCCTTCCTTATAGAAAGAAGTGCCTGGTGAGTCTGGCTAGAAAGTCCACATGAGGATCAATCTGCTTGGCCCTCGAGGGTATCCCCATTTATAGGTTGCCCTGTCTACTAGTGCTGTGTCTGAGAGAGCCTGATCCCCGACCGAGTGTCAGTCACCATTGCATGGGCCCCACATCTAGCATTTGGGATTGCCATGGCCCAAGTACATTATCTCTACCTATCCTTTGTATTCAGGACCTGTCTCCAGACCTTTGCAGGAATCCCTGTCTATGGCGGAACCTGAAGCACAATAGAGAACTTCTCCTTCCCTATGGCTGGAGACCTGGTTGTTGGGTTGGGTGTCCAACCTCCAAATTGGGAGCCAGCTACAAAGCCAATGAGACCACGGCCACTCCTGAGTGCCACCCTGTGCATAAACAGGCATTGTGACCCTCAGCCTGAGCAGGCTTTCAAACAAGCCCTCTCAGTTGCACCAACATGATTCCACATTGCAGGCCTGGTATGCCCTTAAGCCCAAATCCTAAAACTTGATGGGATTTTCCAGGGACCCAGATCCAGATCCCGTCTCAGGAATCCCTGTTTTGGGACACCCTTAAGATGGAAAACAGTACTCTTCACTTCCCCGAAAAAGCCACCAAACTATAGAGAGCTACCAGGATCCTAAGTGAAGTAATGTCTCCCATGGACCCAAGAGACCACACTTGCATTCAGAGTCCATCGTGGACACACAATCCAGATGGAAAAGCCTGTGTTATCACCTTCCAGTCACCCTAATTACAGTTCCTGACGAGCTGCACTCCAGGTCTACACATTGGGCCCGTGATCTCCTTTCCACTAACCCTAACCCACATTTGTGTTTGCATACTTCTCTCCCAAAACCATAGCTCATATGCCCTTCAGCGTAGGGTCTCTGGATCCACACCACAGGACTGTGCCTGCCATCCCCAAGGAAACTGTGTCCGTCAAAGCTGCCCAAACCTTCCAGATTAGGAGAAACAAGCAAGGACCCTAAGCCCACCCGAATATTGTCAGCAGCGCTGGATGCAAATGCCAGTCTGAAACTCCCTGATTACCTACATCCAAGCAGACAGCCAAGTCAATGTTCCTGGGTCAGAAGATTGAACCTGACATTTCCCTAGGACCTCTTTGGAACCCTGGATTAGGTTTTAGGCATCTGTCCTCAGGGTCCTGTTCTGGAATACCAACTTAGGATACAACATGTGGTCCCTGAGCCACACAACAGAACATCTCCTGTCCCCAGAAGGAAACCGTGCCCTTTGACCTGTGCCAAAACCTCAGTGTCTCTGGGGACAATGTCTGAGTATCTAAGTGGAGATAGTTGCTCAACTGGTGTCAGAGTGTCCCTCTTAGTCCAGGGCAGCCTACACTATTGGCATGGCTTCGGAGACCTTGGAGGTTTCTCCTAATCTGTAGTGTTGTGGCCAATGCATTGGGCACAGTTTTCTTGGAGAGGACAAGCACTGTCCTTCAGTGTGTCTCCATAGGCTCTAGCCTGGAGGATGTGTTGGTCCGGACTGTGGGCCCAGAAGTCTGAAAACACAAACTCGGCTTAGGTGTGGTGCCAAGGGTATGGCAGACCAGTTCCACACACCATGATGGAGCTCCTCAGCTTATGAAAGAAGGGCAAATGGGAGGCTGTCGCACAAGCTTTTGCCTCTGGATGTTGTGTCCCCATAGCCATGGAATGTAGGGGTGGCCTCAGGGGCTATGGAAGAGTCTCCCTCTCTGAGGGGTTGGGCCACCTGCCATGATTTTGGGGTCATTTTGTGGGAAGGGTGGAGTCCTGTTGTCTGGCTCAGGTGTTCCTCGAGGAGAGGGACTCCAGATCACAGCCCTGGGTACGAGCGACTGGAAAACTCGAACTCTGGTGAGGATTGAGAGCATAGGGTCATGGCAAGCCCCATATATGGGCGCTTGGTCCAGGCCCTGAGAGGACTTACTTCGACATGGGGCTTACGCTGATGGTCACAATGCGAGTTTGTGCCCAAGGCGGCACTCAAGTTTGGGCTTGGCTTCAGGGGCCATGAAGATTTCTCCAACCCTGAAGGTGTTACTCCATGCCAACAACAAGCTTTACAGCCATGGGGAAGGAGGAGTTCTGATTTGTGCTTCAGGTACCCACGTGTGCTGGGATTTGATATAATGTCTAGGTTCAGATGTCTGAAAACCCAGGTTGGGAAGAGATGATGGCCTAAGGCCATGGCGTGTCCAATGTGCTGGGTGTGAGGCCAGCTGTCTCCTTGTCTGTTGGGATGTCTGGCCTTAGGCTGTGTCAGACAGAGCATTAGCACCCAAGACAGCCTATCCAATTGGGGTGCGGTTGAGGCCCGAGCAGGTTGATTCTCATTTGTGGCTTCGGGACAGCCCCATGGGGCAAGGTTTTTCTTCTGGTGAGCAGGCAGAGGGCTGTGTTGTGGTTCCAGAATTCCCAGTCTGGAGGACTTGTCTGTCAGGAGTGTGAGGAAGGAAGTCTGAAAACACAAGATAGCATTAGGTTTGTGGCTGAGGGGCACAGCAGGCCCACTCTGTAGAGGGTGAATCAAGATCTCCTGCATCTGAGGTCAGGGTGAGTTTCAGACGCTGCCTCAAGCTGGTGTTTGTGTCCATGATGGCCCCTTCCTGAATGGGGTGGGGCTCTAATGATGCCAGGGAGGTTTCCCTACTTAGGAGTTGTGAGCTGCTCCAAACCTCAAGGTTTCCTTCTGCAGGACAGTCGAGTCTTATTGAATGGTTCCAGGATGCCCCAAATGGAAAGACTCGAGATCAGGGGCCTAAGCATGGATGCCTGGAATCGCCACCTCACATTCCCACTGGCTACTCGGGGCAAGGCAGGCTCAATCTGCAGCCTCTTGGGTGAGATATCCAGAGGGCTGAGTTGAAATAGACTCTCCTGAGGATGAGTCATAATGTGGGTTGGTGGCCGTGGAGACCTTGGAATGTGGCAGTGGCTCAGGGACTCTGCAGGATTCTCCAACCCAAAGGGTTTGACACAGCTCCTACAAGGAAGCTTCCCATGTGGAGACGAGAGGTGTTCTGTTTGGTGCCTCAGGAAAACACCATATGCTGGTCTTTGAATGCAGGCCTCTGAGGAGTGACACCTGGAAACCAAAGCAAGAGTTCAGATTCGGGCCTAGGGGCCTGTCCGGTTCAATCTTTTGTCTCTGCAGACATCTGTCTTTGTGTCTGTGTGGAGGTAGTTGCCCAGATTGTGTTAGGATGCCCCTGTTTGTCCAGGGTGGCTTACAGTAGTGGGATGTTTTGGGGCCTTTAGGTTTCTCCTATTCTGTGGTGTTGTGGGAAATGGAATGGGCACAGTCTCCTAGGAGAGAGTAGGAAAGTCCTGTGGTGTGGCTCCAGATTCCCCAGCCTGGAGGCTGTGTTGCCTATGGCTGTGGGGACAGACGTCCAAAAACACAAACTCGGCTGAGCTTTGGGGCCGAGGTTATGGCAGGAGTGATCTACAGTCCGTGAGGGGAGCTCTTCACAATTAGAAAACAGGGCGAGTGAGAGGCGGTCATTCAGGTTTATGTCTCTGGATGTTGTATTCACGATGGTCATTTAATGTAGGGGTAGCCTCATGGGCCGTGGAAGAGTCTTCCTCTCTGGTGATTTGCCCAGCTCCCAAGTGGTTGGGGTCATTCTGTGGGAAAGGAGGAGTCCTATTTTTTGCCTCATGTGACCCCGCAATAGAGGGATTCTAGAGCAAAACACTAGAGAAAACTGGAATACCCGCCCTCTGGTTAGGCCTGGGGGCCTATGAGCATGTCAAGCCCCATATGCAGGCTCTTGGTCCAGCCACTGAGACGCTGAAGGTCACAATGCGTGTTTGTGCCCAAGGCGGCCCGCAATATTGGGCGGGGCCTCATTGAGCATGCAGGTTTCTCCTACACTGAACCTTGGACATGCCACCCTCAAGGTTTCTTGCCATGGGGAAGGAGGAGTTCTGATTTCTGCATCACGTTCACCATTGGGCAGTGATTGGAGATAAGGTCTAGGTTCTGAAGCTTGAAAACCAAGGTTGGGAAGAGATGACAACCTAAGGCCATGGCGGGTCCAATGTGTTCAGTTTGAGGCCAGCTTTCTAGGTGTCGTTCAGGAGGTCTTTGCTCAGGCTGTGCCAGACAGGGCATTAGTGCCCAGATATGCTGCATAATTGGAGTACAGTTGAGTGATGTGCAGAAGATAATCATTTGGGGTTTCTCAGTAGCCCCATAGGGCAAAATTTTTCTTCTGGAGGGCAGGCAAAGTGCTGCATTCTGGCACCGGAATTGCCAAACTGAAGGGCTTTTGGGCCAGAAGTCTGAGGACGTAAGTTTGAGTTTTGGGGCGAGGGCACAGCAGGCATACTCTGCAGAGCTGAATCAAGATCTCGTGCATCATAGCAGGGTGAGGTTCAGACGTTGGCTCAGGTTGAAGTTTCTGCCCATGATGGCCCCTTTCTGAAGGGGGGTCATCACGAGGCCATGGGGGTTTTCCCATGTTGGGAGTAGTGAGATGCTCCAAACCACAAAGATTTTCTGAAGGTCAAGTGAAACCTGTTGGATGTCTCCAGGACATCCCATATGGAACGACTCCAGAGCAGGGTTCTAAGGATGGATGCCTGGGCAGCCCGCCTGGAATTCCAATTTTCTCTTATTGAGAGAAAATGTTTGATCTGCTGGCTCTGGTGTAGCAACCGATGGGGCTGAGTTGAAATGTTTTTTTTTCCTGAGGATGGGTCATAATGTGGGTTTGTGTCCATGGAGACCTTGGAATAGGGTGGTGGCACTTGAAGGATTCTCTTAACCGGAGGTTTTGACACAGCTCCAACGAGCAAGTTTCCCATGGGGAGACAATGTTTGTTCTCATTGGTGCTTCAGTAACCGCCCATATTCTGGTATTAGAAACCAGAACTCTGAGGAGAGATGCCTGGAAACCAAAGCAATGGATCCGATTAGGGCCTAGGGTCCTGTCCGGTTTAATCTTCTTTTCTTTGTTCATATGTCTAAGGGTCTGAGTGGTGATAGTTCCTCAGCTGGTGTAAGGTTGCCCCTGTTCATCCTGGGCAGTCTACACTATTGGGATGGCCTCAGTGACTTTGGAGGTTTTTCCTAATTTGCAAGTTTGTGCCAATGAAAGGGGCAGAATTCCTTTGGGGAGGGAAGGCATAGTCCTGAGGTGTGGCTTCAGGGACCCAAGCGTGGAGGATGTGTGGGTCAGAGCTGTGGGGACAGGAGTCTGAAAACAGAAACTTGGCTTAGGTTTGGGGACGTAGGTATGGGAGGTCTGATCTACAGACCTTGAGGAGAACTTTTCAGGATATGAACAAAAGGTGAGTGTGAGGTGCTTGCTCAGGCTTTTGTCTCTGGATTTTGTGTCACTGATGGTCATGGAATGTTGGGGTGGCCTCATGGGCCATGGATGAGTCTCCCTCTCTGGGGATTCTGCCTGATCCCAAGATTTTGGGGTCATTCTGTGGAATGGGAGGAATCCTTTCTGATTTTTTACCTCAAGTGTGACTCTAAAAGAGGGATTTCAGAGATGAGCTGTAGGGAGGGGTGACTGGACATCCCGAACTCTGGTTAAGATTGGTTGCCTAGGGGCATAGCAAGCCCCATATTCGGGACCTTGGTCCAGCCACTGAGAGGTCTTACTTGGGGACAGGGCTCACACTGAGGGTCACAATGCATGCTTTTGCCCAACAGAGGCCTCAAGCAAGGGCAGTGACTCATGGGCCACGCTGGTTTCTCCTACACTGAACTTTGAACAACATGCCAACCACAAGGTTTCTTGCCATGTGGAAGGAGGAATTCTGATTTCTTCATCACGTTCACCTCTGGGCAGTGATCGGAGATTTTGAGACAGCTCCAAAGAGCAAGTTTCCCATGTGGAGACAAGATTTGTTGTAATTGGTGCCTCATGAAACCCCCTTATGCTGCTATTGGAAAGCAGGCCTCTAAGGAGAGATACCTGGAAACCACAGCAATGGATCCGATTAGGGCCTAGGGGTCTGTGCGATTCAATCTTCTTCTCTGGCAACATCTGTCTATGGTATGAGGGGAGGTAGTTGCTCAGCTGGTGTCAGACCTCCCCTGTTTGTCTGGGCGGCCTACACTATTGTGATGGACTCGGGGACTATGGAGGTTTCTCCTAATTTGTACGATTATGGAAAATGAAAGGGGCAGGATTCCCGTGGGGTGGGCTGGCACAGACCTGATGTGTAGATCCAAGTTCCCCATCCTGGAGGGTGTGTGGCCACTAATGTGGGGACAGATGTTTGAAAACACAAGCTCAGCTTAATTTTGGGAGGCCCGATCTACAGACCGTGAGGAGAACTCTTAGGGATATTAATTAAGAGAGAGTGTGAGGCGCTTGCTCAGGCTTTTGTCTCTGGATTTTGTGTCAGCGATGGCCGTGGAATGCCGGGGAGGCATAATAGGCTGTGGATGAGGCTTCCTCTATGCGGATTTGGCCCGATCCCAATAGTTTTGTGTCAATCTGTGGGATGGGAAGAGTCCTTTCAGTTTTGTTACCTCAGGTGTCCCACCAAAAGATTCCAGAGCATAGCCCTGGGGAGGGGCGTCTGGAAAACCAGAAATCTGGTTAAAAATTGGAGCCTAGGGACATGGAAAGCCCAATATGCCTTCTAATGGTCCAGCCACTGAGAGGCCTTCCTTGAGGACAGAACTCACACTGAGGGTCACAATGAGTGTTTGTGACCAACGTGGCCCTCAAACATGGGCAGGGCCTCATGGGCGACACTGGTTTCAACTACACTGGCACGTTGGACAACATGCCAACCACATGGTTTCTTGCCATGGTGAAGAAGTTCTGATTTCTGCATCATGTTCAACCCTGGGCAGTGATTGGAGATAAGGTCTAGGTTCTGAAGCCTGAAAACCGAGGTTGGGTAGAGATGACAAACTAAGGCCATGTCAGGTCCGATGTGCTCAGTTTGTGGCCAGTTAGCTGGGTGTTAGTAGGGAGGTCCAGGCTCAGGCTGTGTCAGAGAGGGCACTACTGCCCAAAGCATCCTGTATAATTGGTGTACAGTGAAGTGGCGTGCTGGTTGAACCTCATTTGGGGTTTCTGGGTAGCCCCATAGGGCAATGTTTTTCTTCTGGAGGGCATGAAGAGTGATGCATTGTAGTTCTGGAACTGCCAAACTAGAGGGCTTATGGGTCAGGAGTGTGAGGACGTAAGTCTGAGAACACAAGCTAGGCTTACGTTTCTTGGCAAGGGCATGGCAGGCACACTCTGCAGAGCTGAATCAAGATCTTGTGCATCTGGAGTCAGGGCGAGGATCAGACGATCGCTCAGTTTGGAGTTTCTGTCCCTCATGGCCCGTTCATGAAGGGCGGGTTGGATCACAAGTCCATGGAGGTGTTCCCACGATGGGAGTTGTGATATGCTCCAAACTTCAGAGATTATTCTTCAGGACCATTAAGACCTGTTGGTTGGCTACAGGATGTCCCATACGGAACAACTCCAGAGCACGGTTCTAATGATGGATGCCTGAGCAGCAGGCCTTGCATTCCAATTGTCTTCTAGAGACAAGACAAGACAGCTTCGATCTGCTGGCTCTGGGGGAGCAACCTAGGGGGCTGAATTGAAATGGAATCTCCTGTGGTTGGGTTCTAATGTGGGTTTGTGTCCATGGAGACTTTGGAATGGGGCGGTGGCACTGGGGCCCTGAAGGATTCTCCTAACCATAGATTTTGAGACAGCTCCAAAGAGCAAGTTTCCCACGTGGAGGCAATATTTGTTCTAATTGGTGGCTCAGGAAACCCCCATATGCTGGTATTGGAAAGCAGGCCTCTGAGGAGAGATACCTGGAATCCACAGCAATGCATCCGATTAGGGCCATGGGGCCTGTCCCGTTCAATCGTCTTTTTTGGTGACATCTGTCTATGGTGTGAGTGGAGGTAATTGCTCAGCTGTTGTCAGACTGCCCCAGTTTGTCAGGGCGGCCTACACTATTGGCATGGCCTTGGGGACTTTGGAGGTTTCTCGCAATTTGTACAATTATGGACAATGGAATGGGCAGAATTCCCATGGAGTTGGCAGGCACAGACCTAATGTGTGACTCCAGGGGTCCCATCCTAAAGGATGTATGGGCCAGGACTGTGGGGACAGATGTCTGAAAACATAAACTCAGCTTAGGTTTGGGGACCTAGGTATGGCAGGCCCGATCTACTGACAGTGAGAAGAACTCTTCTGGATATGAAGAAAGGGTGACTGTGAGGCGCTTGCTCAGGCTTTTGTCTCTGGATTTAGTGTCAACGATGGGCGTGGAATGTCGGGGAGGAATCATGGGCCAATGACGAGTCTTCCCCTGTGTGGATTTGGCCCGATCTCAATTATTTTGGGTCAATCTGTGGGATGGGAGGAGTCCTTTCAGTTTTGTTACCTCAGGTGTCCCAACAAAAGAGGGATTCCAAAGCAGAGCCCTGGGGAGGGGCGACTGGACCACCAGATATATGGTTAAAAATTGGGGCCTAGGGGCATGGCAAGCCCAATATGCCTTCTAATGGTCCAGCCACTGAGAGGCTTTCCTTGAGGACATAGCTCTCGCTGAGGGTCACAATGCGTGTTTATGCCCTTGTTTTGCTACAGCATGAGCGGGGACTCATTGTGCACGCTGGTTTCTCCTACACTGAATGTTGGACAACATGCCAAACACAAATATTCTTGCCTTGGGGAAGTAGTAGTTCTGATTTCTGCATCTCATTCACCCCTGGGCAGTGATTGGAGATAAGGTCTAGGTTGTGAAGCCTGTAAACCAAGGTTGGAAGAGATGACGACCTACGGCCATGTCGGGTCCGATGTGCTCAGTGTGAAGCAAGCTGTCTGGGTGTTGGTCAGGATGTTCAGGCTCGGGCTGTGTTAGACAGGGCATTAGTGCCCAGGATAGATTTTATAATTGGGGTACAGTCGCGTACCGTGCAGGTTGATCCTCATATGGCATTTCTGGGTAGCCCCAAGGGCAAAGTTTTTCTTCTGGAGGGCAGGCAGAGTGCTGCATAATGGCTCCAGAATTGCCAAACTGGAGGCCTTTTAGGCCCAGAGTGTGAAGACTGAAGTCTGAGAACACAAGCTAGGCATAGGTTCGGGGCGGGGGCACTGAAGGCACACTCTACAGAGCTGAAACGAGATCTTGTAAACCTGAAATCAGGGCGAGGATCAGACGTTGGCTCAGTTTGGAGTTTCTGTCCATGGTGGCCCCTTCAGGAAGGGGGGTGGGGCAACACGACGCCATGAAGTTTTTCCCTCGATGGGAGTTTTGAGATGCTCCAAACCGCTAGAATTCCTTCTGCAAGACAATTGAGACATGTTGGATGGCTTAAAGACGTCCCATACGTAACAACTCCAGAACAGTGCTCTAAAATTTGATACCTGGGCAGCCCTCTTCAAATTCCAATTGTCTCCTTGGTACAAGTTCAATCTGCTGGCTCTGGGGGAGCAAACGAGGGGGATGTGTTGAAATGGACTCTCCTGCGGATGGATCATAATATGGAGACCTTGGAATGGGGCGGTGGCACTGGGGCCTTGAAGCATTCTTCTAACCGGAAGTTTTGACCCAGCCCCAACTAGCAAGTTTCTAATGTGGAGACGAGATGTGTTCTGATCGGTGCCTCAGGAATCCCAGGTATGCTGGTATTGGAAACCATTCTGTGGAGATACCTAGAAACCAAAGCAATGGATCCCATTAGGACCTAGTGGCCTGTCTGGTTCAGTCTTCTTTATGGGGGCTATCTGTCTACGGTTCTGAGTGGAGGTAGTTGCTTAGCTGGTGTGAGATCAACCCTATTTGTCCTGGGGGGCCAACACTATTGGGATAGCCTCAGGCACTTTGGAGGTTTCTCATAATTTATACAGTTGTGGCCAGTGGAATGGGCAGAATACCCTTGGAGAAGGCATGCAAAGTCCTGAAGTGTCCCTCCAGGGACCTCAGCCTGGAGGGTGTGTGGGCCAGGGCTGTGGGGACAGAATTCTGATAACACAATCTTGGCTTAACTTTGGGGACGTAGGCATGGCAGGCCAAATGTACAGACAGTGAGGAGAACTCATTGGGATATGAACAAAGGGCGGGAGTGAGGCACTTGCTCAGGCTTTTGTCTCTGGATTTTGTGTCACCGATGGCCATGGAATGTCGAGGAGGCCTCATGGGCCATGGATGAGTCTCCAACTCTGGGGATTTGGTCCAATCCCAAGAGTTTGGGGTGATTCTGTGGGATGGGAGGAGTCCATTCTGTTTTTCTACCTCAGGTGTCCCACCAAAAGAGGGATTCCAGAGCATAGCCCTGGGGAGGGGTGAATGGAAAAACCGACCTCTGATTAAGAATGGGGGCCTAGGGGCATGGCAAGCCCCATATGTGGGCTCTTGGTCCAGCGACTGACAGGCCTTACTTGAGGACAGGACTCATGCTGAGGGTCACAATGCGTGTTTGTGTCCAATGCATCTCTCACACATGGGTGGGGCATCATTGGCCATGCTGGTTTCTCCTACACTGAACGTTGGAAAACATGCCAACCACTAGGACTCTTGCCACGGGGAAAGAGCAGTTCTGATTTCTGCATCACGTTCACCACTGGGCCTTGATTGGAGTTAAGGTCTAGGTTCTGAAGCCTGAAAAACGAGGTTGGGAAGAGATGATGACCTAAGGCCATGGCAGGTCCGATGTGCTCAGTGTGCGGTCAGCTGGCTGGGTGTCGGTCGGGAGGTCTGGGCTCAGGCTGTGTCAGACAGGGCATTAGTGCTCAGGGTAGACTGTATAATTGGGGTACAGTAGTGTTGCGTGCAGGTTGATCCTCATTTGGGGTTTCTGGGTAGCCCCATAGGGCAACGTTTATCTTCTGGAGCACAGGCAGAGTGCTGCATTGTGGCTCTGGAATTGCCGTCCTGAGGGCTTTTGGGCCAAGAGTGTGAGGACGGAAGTCTGAGAACACAAGCTAGGCATAGGATTTGGGGCGAGGGCATGGCAGGCACACTTTGCAGAGCTGAATCGAGATCTCATGCATCTGAAGTTAGGGCGAGGATCAGACAATCTCTCAGGTTGGAGATTCTGTCCGTGATGGCCCCTTCATGAAGGGGGCGGGACATCACAAGGCCATGGCGGTTTTCCCACATGGGAGTTGTGAGATTCTCCAAACCACAAGGATTCCTTATATGGGACCATTGAGACCTTTTGGGTGGCTCCAGGACATCCCATAGGGATGAATCCAGAGCAGGGTTCTAAGGATGGATCCCTGGACTGCCCAACTAGAATTCCGAATTTCTCCTTGCGATAGTATAGGTTCGATCTGCTGGTCTGGGGGAGCAACCGAGGACCCTGAGCTGAAATAGACTCCGATATTCCATGGCCATCGTTGACACAAAATCCAGACAAAAACCTGAGCAAACGCTTCACACTCACACTTTGTTCATATCCCGAAGAGTTCTCATGATCTGTAGATCGGGCCTGCCATACCTATGTCCCCAAACCTAAGCTGAGTTGCTGTTTTCAGATTTCTGTCCCCACAGCCCTGGGCCACACACCCTTCAGGCTGGGACCCCTCGAGCCACACCTCAGGACTGTGCCTGCCCTCTCAAAGGGAATTCTTCCCATTCCATTGGCCATAACCGAACAAATTAGGAGAAACCGCCAAAGTTCCCGGGGCCATCCCAATAGTGTAGGCCACCTGGGACAAACAGGGGCGATCTGACACCAGCTGAGCAGCTAGCTCCACACAGACCCAGAGACATATGTCCACAGAGAATAAGATTGAACAGGACAGGTCCCTAGGCCCTAATCAGATCCATTGCTTTGGTTTCCAGTCATCTCTCCCCAGAGGCCTGGTTTCCAATACCATCATATGGGGTTTCTTGAGACATGGATCAGAACAAATGTCATCTCCACATGTTAATTGTGCTTTTTGGAGCTGTGCCAAAACCTCCAGTTAGGAGAATCTTTTAGGGACCCAGTGCCACTGTCCCATTCCAAGGTCTCCATGGACACAAACCCACATTATGACCCATCTGCAGGAAGGTCCATTTTGACTCAGCCCCCTCAGTTGCTACCCCAGACCCAGGAGATCGAAAATATCTTTTTGCTAGGAGAAAATTGGAATGTGAGGCATTCTGCCCAGGCATCCATCCTTAGAACACTGTTCTGGAGTTGTTTCCCATGGGACGTAGTGGAGCCATCCAACAGGTCTCAATTGTACCACAGAAGGAATCCTTGCAGTTTGGAGCATCTCACCATCATGGGAAAACCTCAATGGCCTCCTGATGCCCCCCCCATGAAGGTGCCATCATGGACAAAAACTCCAATGTGAGCCAACATCTGATTCTCACCCTGACTTCAGATGCACGAGATCCCAATTTAGCTCTGCAGAGTGTGCCTGCCCTGCCTTTGCACCGAAACCTAAAACTAGCTTGTGCTCTCAGGGTTTTGTCCTCACACTCCTGGCCAAAAAGTCCTCCACTTTGGGAATTCTGGAGACAAAATGCAGCACTCTGCCTTCCCTCCAGAAGAAAAACGCTGTCCTATGGGGCTACTCAGAAACCTCAAATGAGGATCAACCTGCAGGCCACTCAACTGTACCCCAATTATACAGCTGACCCTGGGCAATAATGCCCTGTTGGACGCAGTCTGAGCCCGGAACTCCTGATCGACACCCAGACATCTGGCCACACACTGAGGACATGGCACCCGCCATGGTCTTAGGTCGTCATCTCTTCCCACCCTTGGTTTTCAGGCTTCAGAACTAGACCTTATCTCCGATCACTGCCCAGTAGTAAACATGATGCAGAAATCTGAAATCCTCCTTCCCCATGGCAAGAAACCTTGTGGTTGGCATGTTGTCTAACGTTCAGTGTAGGGGAAAACAGTGTGGACCATGAGGACCCACCCATGCTTGAGGGCCACGTTGGGCACAAACACGCATTGTGACCCTAAGAGTGAACCCTGTCCTCAAGTAAGGCCACTCAGTGGCAGGAAGAAGAGCCCGTATATGGGGCTTGCCATGCCCCAAGGCCCCCAATCTTAACCAAAGGTCGAGTTTTCCAGTCGCCTCTCCCCAAGGCTCTGCTCTGGAATCCCTCTTTTGGTGGGACACCTTAGGTTAAAAAAAAAAAAAAAAAGAAAGCATTCCCCTCCAACAGAATGAGCAAATTCTTGGTATTGGGCCAAATCTCCAAAGTGGGAGAGTCGTCCAGGCCCATGAGGCCACTCTGACATTCCACGGCTATTTTTGACACTAAATCCAGAGACAAAAGCCTGAGCAAATGCCTCACACTCGCCTTTTCTTCATATACTGAAGAGTTCTCCTCTTGGTCTTTATTTCAGGCTGTCCATACCTTCGTCCCCAACCCTAAGCCAAGTTTGTTTTTTGAGACTTCTGTCCCCACAGCCCAGGCCCACACACCGCCCATGCTTGTGTCCCTGGAGACACACATCAAGACTGTGTCTGCCCTATCCAAGGGAATTCTGCCCATTCAATTGACTACAACCCACAGGTTAGGAGCAACCTCTAAAGTCCCCGTGGCCATCCCAATAGTGTAGGTACCCCGGGACAAAAAGGGGCAGTCTGCCACCAGCTGAACAACTAACTACCTTCACTCAGAGCCGGAGACAGATGTCCCCAGAGAAGAACATTAACCAGACAGGACCCTAAGCCCTAATCGGATCCATTGCTTTGTTTCCAGGCATCTCTCCCCAGAGGTCTGGTTTCCAATACCACCATATGGGGGTTTCCTGAGGCACCAATCAGAACAAATCTCGTCCCTATATGGGAAACTTGCTCTTTGGAGCTGTTTCAAAACTTCCGATTAGAACAATCCTTCAGGGCCCCAGTGCCACCACCCCATTCCAAGGTCTCCATGGACACAAACCCACATTGTTACCTATCCGCAGGAGAGTCCATTTCAACTCAGGCCCCTCAGTTGCTCCCCCAGATCCAGCAGATGGTGCCTGCCTTGTCGCTAGGAGACAACTGGAATGCGAGTGGGCTGCACAGGCATCCATCCTTAGAACCCTGCTCCCCAGTCGTTTTATATGGGACGTCCCGGAGCCATCCAACAGGTCTTGACTGTCCCACAGAAGGAATCCTTGCTGTTTGGAGCATCTCACAAATCTCATAATGGGAAAAACCCCATGGACCCGTGATGCCCCCCACTTCATGAAGGGGCCATTATGGACAGAAACTCCTATGTGAGCCAACATCTGATCCTCCCGCTGACTTCAGATACACGGGATCTCAATTCAGCTATAATGAGTGTGCCTGCCATGCCCTTGCCCTGAAACCTAAGACTAGCATGTTATCTCAGACTTTCATTATCACACTCCTGTCCCTCAAGCCCTCCAGTTTGGGAAATTCGGACTCACAATGTACCACTCTGCCTTCCCTTCAGAAGAAAAATGTTGCCCTTTAGGGCTACCCAGAAACCCCAAATGAGGATCAACCTGCATGCCACTTGACTATAGCCCCATTATACAGCCTACCCTGAGCACTAATGCCCTCTCTGACACAGCCTGAGCCCAGACCTCCCAATCGACACCCATACAGCTGACCATATACTGAGCACATCAGACTCACCATGGCCTTAGGTCGTCATCTCTTCCCAACCTCGGTTTTTGGCTTCAGAACCTAGACTTTATGTCCATTCACTGCCAAGCGGTGAACATGATGCAGAAATAAGAACTCCTTCCCCAATGTGAGAAACCTTGTGATTGGCATGTTGTCCAACATTCAGTGTAGGAGAAACCAGCATTGCCCTTGAGGACCCGAACATGCTTGACGGCCGCGTTGGGCACAAACATGCATTGTGACACTCAGCGTGTGCCCTGTCTTCAAGTAAGGTCTCTCAGTGGCTGGAATAAGAGCCCATATATGGGACATTCATACCCTTAGGCCCCCATTCTTAACCAGAGTTCGGGTTGTCCAATCACCCCTCCCCAGGGCTCTACTCTAGAATCCCTCTTTTGGTGGGAAACCTGAGTTATCAAAACAGTAAGGACTCCTCCCATCCCACAGAATGACCCCAATTCTTGGTATTGAACCAAATCCCCAGAGAGGGAGACTCGTTCATGACCCATGAGGCCACCTCGACATTGCACGGCCATCGGTGACACAAAATTCAGAGACAAAAGCCTGAGCAAGCGCCTCACACTCGCCCTTTGTTCATATCCCAAAGAATTCTCCTCACGGTCTATAGATTGGACCTGCCTAACCTAGCTCCCCAAACCTAAGCCAAGTTTGTGTTTTCAGACTTCTGTCCACACAGCCCTGGCCCACACACCCTCCAGGTTGGAGCCACTGGAGCCACACCTCAGGACTGTGCCTGCCCTCTCCAAGGGAATTTTGCCCATTCCAGTGGCCACAACTGTACAAACTTGGAGAAATCTTCAAAATCCCTGGGGTCATCCCAATAGTGTAGGCCGCCTGGGACAAACGGGGGCGATCTGACACCAGGTGAGCAACTACCTCCACTCACACGGGAGACAGATGTCTTCAGAGAATAACATTAACTGGACAGGCACCATTCCAATATCTCCATGGACACAAGCCCACATTATTACTCATCCATAAGAGAGTCCATTTCAACTCAGCCCCCTCGGTGGCTCCCCCTAAGCCAGCAGATCAAATCTGTCTTTTTGCTAGGAGACAATTGGAAAGTGAGGCATTCTGCCCTGGCATCCAATCTTAGAACATGTTCTGTAGTCATTTCCTATGGAACGTCCTGGAGCCATCCACCAGGTCTCAACTGTACCATAGAAGGAATTCTTGAGGTTCGGAGAATCTCACAATTACCATCATGGGAAAACACCAATGGCCTCCTGATGCCCCTCCCTTCATAAAGGGGCCATCCTAAACTGAAACTACAACCTGAGCCAACGTCTGACCCTCGCCCTGACTTCAGATGCACGAGATCTCAATTCAGCTCTGGAGATTGTACCTGCCCTGCCCTTTCCCCAAATCCTAAGACTAGCTTGTGTTATCATATTTTTGTCCTGGCCAACAATCCCCCCAGCTTGGGAATTTTGGAGCCACAATGCAGCTTTCTGCCTGCTCTCCAGAAGAAAATGTTGCCCTATGGGGTTACCAATACCCCAAAAGATTATCAAACTGCATGCCACTCGACTGTAACCCAATTATACAGCCTACCCTCGTCACTAATGCCCTGTCTGACACAGGCTGAGCCCATACCTCCGGACCGACACCCAGACAGTTGGCTGCACACTGAGCACATGGCACCTGCCATGGCCATAGGATATCATCTCTTCCCAACCTCTGTTTTCAGGCTTCAGAACCTAGACCTTACCTCCAATCACTGTCCAGGGGTGAACGTCATGCAGAAATCAGAACTCCTCCTTTCCTATGACAAGAAACCTTGTGGTTGGCATGTTGTCCAATGTTCAGTGTAGGAGAAAACAGAGTGGACCAGGAGGACCCGTCCATGCTTGAGGGGTGCGTTGGACACAAACACGCATTGTGACCCTGAGAGTGAGCCCTGTCCTCAAGTAAGGCCTCTCACTGGCTGGAATAAGAGCCCGCATATGGAGCTTGCCATGCCCCAAGGCCCCCAATCTTAACCAGAGGTCGAGTTGTCCTGTTGTCCCTCCCCAGGGCTCTGCTCTGGATTCCTTCTTTTGTTGGGACACATTAGGTTAAAAAAAAAAAAAAAAAAGAAAGAATTCCTCCCATCCCACAATGAGCCCAATCACCTGGGATCAGGACAAATCCCCAGAGACAGAGACTAGTCCATGGTCCATGAGGCCACCCCTATATTCCACGGCTCTCTTTGACACTAAATCCAGAGACAAAAGCCTGAGCAAGTGCCTCACACTCGCTCTTCATATCCCGAAGAGTTCTTCTTACGGTCTGCATTTCGAGGTGGCCATAGCTTCATCCTCTACCCTAAGCTGAGGTTTGTTTTTAGATTTCTATCCCCAAAGCCGTGGCCCACAAAACCTCCATGCTTGGGCCCCTGGAGCCACACCTCAGGACTGTGCCTGCCCTATCCAAGGGGATTCTGCCCATTCAGTTGCCCACAACCCTACAGGTTAGGAGAATCCTCCAAAGTCTCCTTGGCCATCCCAATAGTGTAGGCACCCCGGGACAAAAAGGGGCAGTCTGCCACCAGCTGAGCAAATACCTCCACTCAGATCAGAGACAGATGTCCCCAGAGAAGAACATTAACTGTAAATTCCCCTAGGTCCTAATCGGATCCATTGCTTTGTTTTCCAGGCATCTCTCCCCAGAGGTCTGGTTTCCAATACACCATATGGGGGTTTCTTGAGGCACCAATCAGAACAAATCTCGTCCCTACATGGGAAACTTGCTCTTTGGAGCTGTATCAAAACTTCCAATTAGGACAATCCTTCAGGGCCCCAGTGCCACTGCCCCATTCTAAGGTCTCCATGGACACAAACCCACATTATTACCTGTCTTCAGGAGAGTCCGTTTCAACTCAGCTCCCTCAGTTGCTCCCCCAGATCCAGCAGATGGAGCCTGCCTTGTCGCTAGGAGACAATTGGAATGTGATGCTGGCTGATAGGCATCCATCCTTAGAACCTTGCTCTGGAGTCATTTTATATGGGATGTTCCAGCGCCATCCAACATGTGTCGACTGTCCCACAGAAAGAATCCTTGCTGTTTGGAGCATCTCACAACTCTCATAATGGGAAAACCCCTATGGCCCTGGGATGCCCGCCCCCCCTTCTTGAAGGGGCCATAAGGGACAGAAACTCCAATGTGAGCCAATATCTGATCCTCTTGCTGAATTCACATGCATGAGATCTCTATTCAGCTCTGCAGAGTGTGCCTGCTATGCCCTAGCCCCAAAACGTAAGCATAGCTTGTGTTCTCAGACTTCTGTCCTCAGACTTCTGGCCCACAAGCCCTCTAGTTTGGGAATTTAGGACATACAAAGCAGAACTCTGCCTGCCCTCCAGAAGAAAAACATTGTTTTATGGGGCTACCCAGAAACCCAAATTGAGGATCAACTTGAAGGTCATTTGACTGTACCCCCGTTATAGAGCCTACAGTGAGTACTAATGCCCTTTCTGACACAGCTTGAGCCTGGACCTCCCTTTCGACACACAGAGAGCTGGCCTCACACTGAGCACAATGGACCTGCCATGGCCTTAGGTCATCATATCTTCCCAACTTCGGTTTTCAGGTTTCAGACACTTGACCTTATCTCCATTCACTGCCCAGTGGTGAATGTGATGCAAAAATCAGAACTACTCCTTCCCCATGGCCAGAAACCTTGTGATTGGCATGTTGTCCAATGTTCAGTTTAGGAGAAACCAGCGCTGCCCATGAGGACCGCCCATGCTTGACGGCAGGTTTGGGCACAAACACGCATCGTGACCCTCAGTGTGTGCCCTGTCCTCAAGTAAGGTCTCTCAGTGATGGGAACAAGAGCCCGCATATGGGGCGTTCATGCCCATAGGCCCCCATTCTTAACCGGAGTTCGGGTTGTCCAATCGCCCCTCCCCCATGCTCTGCTCTGGAATCACTCTTTTTGTGGGACAACTGAGGTATAAAAACAGAAAGGACTCCTCCCATCCCACATAATGGGGCTTGGGATTGGGCCAAACTCTTGGGATTGGGCCAAATCCCCAGAGAGAAAGACTCGTTCATTGCCCATGAGGCCACCCCAAAATTCCACACCCACCGTTGGCACGAAATATAGAGACAAAAGCCTGAGCAAGTACCTCACACTAGCACTTTGTTAATAGCCTGAAAAATTCTCTTCACAGTCTGTAGAATGGTCCTGCCATACCTATGTCCCCAAACCTAAGCCAAGATTGTGTTTTCAGACTTCTGTCCCCATAGCTCTGGTCCACACACCCTCCATGCTTGGGCCCTTGGAGCCACAAATCAGGACTGTGCCTACCCTCTCTAGGGGAATTCTGCCCATTCCCTTGACCACAACCCTACAGTTTAGGAGAAACCTCAAATATCCCCGAGGCCATCCCAATAGTGTCACCACCCAGGACAAACAGGGGCTATCTGTCCCAAGCTGAGTAACTACTTCCACTCAGACCCATAGACAGATATCCTCAGAGAAGAAGATTAAAATGGACAGGCAACTAGGCCATAGTAGGATCCATTGCTCTTGTTTCCAGGCATCTCTCTTCAGAGGCCCGATTTCCATTACCAGCATATGGGGGTTTCCAGAGGTACCAATCAGAACAAATCTCATCTCCACATGGGAAACTTGCTCTTTGGAGCTGTGTCAAAACCTCCAGTTAAGAGAAACCTTCAGGTTCCCGGATCCCGTGCCCCATTCCAAGGTCTCCATGGACACAAACCCACACAATGACCCATCCTCAGGAGAGTCCACTTAAACTCAGCCCACTCAGTTGCTTCCCTAGAACCAGCAGATCAAACGAGCCTTGTTGCAGGAGACAATTGGAATGCCAGCCAGGCTCTCCAGGCATCCACCTTAGAACACTGCTCTGGCGTCGTTCCATATGGGACGTCCTGGAGCCTTCCGACAGGTCTTGACTGGTCCGCAGAAGTAATCCTTGCCGATTAGAGCATCTCACAACTCCCATCGTGGGAAAATTTCCATAGCCTCATGATGTCACCCCCCCTTCATGAAGGGGGATCATGGAAAGTAACAACAAACTGAGCCAACGTCTGATCCTCGACTTGACTTCAGATGCACGAGATCTCGATACAGCTCTGCAGATCATGCCTTCCATGACCGATCCCCAAAACACTGACCTAGCTTGTGTTCTGAGACTTCCTTCCTCACTGTCCTGGGCCACAAACCCTCCAGTTTGGGAATTCCGGAGCCACAATGCAGCACTCTGCCTGCCCTCCAGAAGAAAAACGTTGCCCTATGGGGCTACCCAGAAAACCCAAATAAGGATCAAAATGCATGCCACTCAACTGTACCCCAATTGTACAGTCTAGCCTGGGTAATAATGCCCTGTCTCACACAGCCCGAGTGCAGACCACCCGACCAACACCCAGACAGCTGGGGCCACACCTCAGGACTGTGCCTGCCCTCTCTGTGGGAATTCTGCCCCTTCCATTGGTCACAGCCCTGCAGACTAGGAGTAACCTCCAAAGACCCCTAGACTGTCCCAATGTTTTCGGCCGCCCGGGACAAACAGGGGCGATCTGACACAAGCTGAACAAAACCTCCACTCAGAACCATAGACAGATGTTCACAGAGAAGAAGATTGAACTGGTTAGACCCCTAGGCCCTAATTAGATCAATTTCTTTCGTTTCTAGGTATCTCTCCTCAGATGCCTGCTTTCCAATACCACCTTATTGTGGTTCCTGAGGCACCAATCAGAACAAATCACATATCCACATGGGAATCTTGCTCTTTGGAGCGGTCTCAAAATCTCTGGTTAGGAAAATCCTTCAGGGCCCCGGAGACACTGCCCCATTCCAAGGTCTCCATGGA
This sequence comes from Neogale vison, assembly GCF_020171115.1. Classification (NCBI taxonomy): domain Eukaryota; kingdom Metazoa; phylum Chordata; class Mammalia; order Carnivora; family Mustelidae; genus Neogale; species Neogale vison. The sequence goes on from NC_058095.1 coordinate 78,534,943, forward strand.
CACAAACCCACATTACAACCAATCCTCAGGAGAGTCCATTTCAACTCAGCCCCCTCGGTTGCTCCCCCAGAGCCAGAAGATCGAACCTGCCTTGTAGCTAGGAGACAATTGAAATGCGAGTTGGGCTGCCCAGGCATCCATCGTTAGAACTCTGCTCTGCATAAGGTCCTTATGGGACGTCCTGGATCCATCCAACAGGTCTCCACTGTCCTGCAGAAGGAATCCTTGCGGTTTGGAGCATCAGGCAATCCCAGCATGGGAAATCCTCCATGTCATCGTGATGCACCCCCACCTTCATGAAGGGGCCATCATGAATAGAAATTCCATCCTGAGCCAACGTCTGATCTTCGCTGTGACTTCAGATGCATGAAACCTCGATTCAGCTCTGCAGAGTGTGCCTGCCGTGCCCTCGTCCCAAAACCTAAGTGTAGCTTGTGTTCTCAGATCCATCCTCACATTCCTGACCCACAAGCCCTCCATTTGGGAATTCTGGAGACACAATGCAGCACTATGCCTTCATGCCAGAAAAAAAGTTGCCCTATGGGGCTACCAAGAAACCCCAAATGAGGATCAACCTGTATGCCACTTGGCTGTACCCCAGCCACTTCAGTCTGGGCACTGAAGACCTGTGTGGCACAGCCTGAGCCCAGACCTCCCTACCGACACCCAGACAGCTGGTCGTACACTGAGCACATTGGACCTGCCATGGCCTTAGGTCATCATCTCTTCCCAACCTCGGTTTTCAGGCTTCAGAACCTAGACCTTATCTCCAGTCACTGCCCAGGGTTGAAAATGATGCAGAAATCAGAACTCCTCCTTCTGCATGGCAGAAACCATGTGGTTGGCATGTTGTAGAACGTCCAGTGTAGGAGAAAACAGCTTGGCCCATGAGGCCCCACCCATGATTGAGGGCCAGATTGGGCACAAACTATCATTGTTATACTCAGTGTGAGCCCTGTACTCAAGTAAGACCTCTCAGTGACTGGACCAGGAGCCCGCATATGGGGCATGCCATGCCCCTAGGCCCCCATTCTGAACCAGAGGTCGGTTGTCCAGTCGTCCCTCCCCAGTGCTCTCCTCTGGAATCAGTCTTTTGGTGGGACACTTGAGGTAAAATAACAGAAAGGACACCTCCCATCCCAAAGAATGACCCCAAACTCTTGGAATCAGTCTAAATCCTCATCAGAGGGATACTCGTCCGTGCATGATGAAGCCACCTTGACATTCAATGGCTATCGGTGAAGCAAAATCCAGAGACAAAATCTTGAGGAAGCACCTCACATTCGCCCTTTGTTCATCTCATGAAGAGTTCTCCTCACCGTCTGTCGATCGTGCCTGCCGTACCTACACCCCAAATCTAAGCTGAGTTTGTGTTTTCAGACTTCTGTCCTCACAGCCCTATTCCACACACCCTCCAGAATGGTACCCCTGGAGCCACACTTCAGGACTGTTCCTGCCCTCTACATGGGAATTCTGCCCATTTCATTGGCCCCAACACTAGAGATTCAGAGAACCCTCCAAAGACTCCGAGGTTATTACAATACTGTGGGCCGCCTGGGACAAACATAGGTGATATGACACCAGCTGCGCAACTACCTCCACTCAGACCCGTAGACAGACGTCCCCAGAGAAGAATATTCAACTGGACATGCCCCTAGGCCCTAATCGGATCAATTGTTTTGTTTCCAGATATCTCTCCTCAGAGTCCTGCTTTCCAATACCAGGATATGGGGGTTTCCTGAGGCACAGATCATAACAAATCTCATCACCACGTGGGAAATTTGCTCAATGGAGATGTATCAAAACCTCTGGATAGGAGAATCCTTCAGTGCCCCTGTGCCAAAGCCCCATTCCAAGGTCTCCGTGAACAAAAACCCACATTATGACCGATCCTCAGAAGAGTCCATTTCAACTCAGCCCCTTGCTTGCTCCCCCAGAACCAGCAGATCGTACCTGTCTTGTCGAGAGGATACAATTGGAAAGCGAGGTGGGCTGCACAGGCATCCATCCTTAGAACCCTGCTCCGGAGTCATGCCAGATAGGAGGTCCTTGAGCCATCCAACAGGTCTCAATTGTCCCGCAGAAGGAATCCTTGTGGTTTGGAAATTCTCTCCCATCGAAGGAAAATATCCATGGTCATATGATGCGCCCCCCCCCTTCATGAAGGGGCCATCATGGACTGAAACTCCAACCTATACCAAAGTCTGATCCTCGCCCTGACTTCAGATACACGAGATCTCGATTTAGCTCTGCAGAGTGTGAATGCCATGCTCTTGCCCCAAAAACCTGGACTAGCTTGTGTTCTCAGACTTCTGTCCTCACACTCCTCGGCCACAAGCCCGCCAGTTTGGGAATTCCGGAGCCACAATGCAGCACTCTGCCTGCCCTCCAGTAGAAAAACGTTGCCCTATGGGGCTACCGAGGAACTCCAAATGAGGATCAACCTGAACGCCACTTGAGTGTACCCCAATTATATAGTCTAGCCTGGGCACTAATGCCCTGTCTGACACAGCCTGAACCCAAATCTCCCGACGGAAACCAAGACAGCTGGAGCCACACCTCAGGACTGTACCTGCCCTCTCCAAGAAAATTCTGTCCATTCCATTGGCCACAACCCTACAGATTAGGAGAAACCTCCAAAGACCCCGAGACCATCCCAATAGTGTCGGCCATCCGGGACAAACGGGGAGATCTGACACCAGTTGAGCAACGACTGCCACTCAGGACCATAGACAGATGTTTACAGAGAAGAAGATTGAAGTGGACAGGCCTAGGACCTAATCGGATCAATTGCTTTGGTTTCCAAACATCTCTCCTCAGATGCCTTGTTTCCAATAACATCTTATTGTGGTTCCTGAGGAACGAATCAGAACAAATCTCAACTCCACATGGGAAACTTGCTTTTGGAGCTGTCTCAAAAACTCCGGTTAGGAGGTTCTTTCAGGGCGCCGGTGGCACGGCCCCATTCCAAGTTCTCCATGGACACAAACCCACATTATGACAGATCCTCAGGAGAGTCCATTTCAACTCAGCCCCCTCGGTTGCTCCCCCAGAGCCAGCAGATCGAACCTGCCTTGTCACTAGGAGACAATTGGAATGCGAGTTGGGCTGCCCAGGCATCCATCGTTAGAACCCTGCTCTGGAAAATTTCCTTATGGGGCGTCCTGGATCCATCCAACAGGCCTTGACTGTCCTGCAGAAGGAATCCTTGCGGTTTGGACTATCACACAATTCCAACTTGGGAAAACCTCCATGACCTCGTGATGCACCCCCACCTTCATGTCAGGGAAATCATTGAAAGAAACTCCATCCTGAGCCAACGTCTGATCCTCGCCCTGACTTCAGATGCACAAGATCTCGATTCAGCTCTGCAGAGTATGCCTGCCATGCCCTCGACATGAAACCTAAGCCTAGCTTGTGTTCTCAGAAATCCGTCCTCACACCTCTGGCCCACAAGCCCTCCATTGGGAATTCTGGAAACACAATACCCTCCAGAAGAAAAATGTTGCCCTATGAGGCTACCGAGAAATGCCAAATGAGGATCAACCTGCATGCCACTTGACTGTATCCCAATTATACAGTGTAGCCTGGGCACTAAAGCCCTGTCTGACACAGCCTGAGCCCAGAACTCCCGACCGACACCCAGACAGCTGGCCGTACACTGAGCACATCAGACCCGCCATGGCCTTAGGTCGTCATCTCTTCCCAAAGTCGGTTTTCAGGTTTCAGAACCTAGAACTTATCTCCACTCACTACCCAGGGGTGAACGTGATGCAGAAATCAGAACTCCTCCTTCCCCAAGGCAAGAAACCTTGTGGTTGGCATGTTGTCCGTTGGCATGTTGTCCAAAATTCAGTATAGGAGAATCCAGCGTGGCCCATGAGGCCCCACCCATGCTTGAGGGCCACAATGGGTACAAACACACATTGTGACCCTCAGCGTGAGCCCTGTCCACAAGGAAAGCATCTCAGGGGCAAGAACAAGAGCATGCATATGGGGCTTTCCATGCCCCTAGTCCCCCAATCTTAACCAGAGTTTGAGATGTCTAGTCTCCACTACTCAGGGCTCTGCTCTGGAATCCTTATATGGTGGGACATCTGATGTAAAAAAAAAAAAAATACCGAAAGGACTCCTCCCATCCACTGAATTACCCCAAACACTTGGGATTGGGCCAAATCCACAGAGAGAAAGACTCGTCAATGACCCATGAGGCCATCCCGACATTCCATAGCCACTGTTGACACAAAATCCAGAGACAAAAACCTGGACAAGCGCCTCACACTTGTCCTTTGTTCATAGTCTGAAAAATTCTCCTCATGGTCTATAGATTGGGCCTGTCATACCTACGTCCACAAACCTAAGCCCAGTTTGGGTTTTCAGACTTCTGTCAACACAGTACTAGCCCACACACCCTTCAGGCTGGGGCCCCTTGAGCCACACCTCAGGACTGTGCCTGCCCTTTCCAGGGGAATTCTGCCCACTCCATTGGCCACAACTCTACAGATTAGGAGAAACCTCCAAAGTCCCCGAAGTCATCCCAGTAGTGTAGGCCGCCCAACACAAACAGGGGCGATCTATGCCAAGGTGAGTAATTACCTCAACTCAGACCTGTAAACAGATATCCCCAGAGAAGATTAAACCGGACAGGCTCCTAGGCCCAAATCGGATCCATTGATTTTGTTTTCAGGCAGCTCACCTCAGAGGCCTGGATTCCAATACCAGCATATGGGTTCTTCCAGAGGTAACAATCAGAACAAATCTCATCTACACATGGGAAACGTGCTTTTTGGAGCTGTGTCAAAACCTCCAGTTAGGGGAAAACTTCAGGTCCCTGGAGCCACCGCCCCATTGCAAGTTCTCCATGGACACAAACCCACATTATGACCCATTCTCAGGATAGTCTATTTCAACACAGCCCCATCGGTTGCTCCCCCAGAGGAAGCAGTTCAAACCTGCCTTTTCGCTAGGAGACAATAGGAATGTGAGACGGGCTCTTCAGGCATCCATCCTTAGAACCCTGCTCTGGCGTCCTTCCGTATGGGACGTCCTGGGGCCATCTGACCGGACTCGACTGTCCTGTAAAAGGAATCCTTGCCAATTGGAGCATCTTACAACTCCCATCGTGGGAAAGCCACCATGGACCCGTGATGCCCCCACCTTCATGAAGGGGCCATCCTGAACAGAAACGCCAACCTGAGCCTACGTCTTATCCTCGCCCTGACTTCAGATGCACGAGATCTCAGTTTAGCTTTGCAGAGTGTGCCTGCCGTGCCCTCGCCCTGAAACCAAAACCTAGCTTGTGTTCTCAGACTTCCTTCCTCACACTTCTGGCCCTCAAGCCCTCCAGTTTGGGAATAACAGAGCCACATTGAAGCACTCTTCCAGCCCTCCAGAAGGAAAAACGTTGCCCCTGGGGCTACCCAGAAACACCAAATGATGATTAATCTGCACGCCACTCAACTGTATTCCAATTATACAGTCTACCATGGGCACTAATGCCCTTTCTGACACAGCCTGAGCCCGGACCTCCCGACTGACACCCAGACAGCTGGGGCCACAACTCATTACTGTGCCAGCCCTCTCCAAGGGTATTCTCCCCATTTCATTTGCCACAACCCTACAGTTTAGGAGGAAACTCCAAAGTCCCCGAGATCAGCCCCATAGTGTTGGCCTCCCGGGACAAACAGGTGCGATCTGACACAAGCTGGGCAATGACCTCCATTCTGAATCGTAGACAGAGGCTCTCAGAGGAGAGTATTGAAGCAGAAAGGCCCCTAGGCCCTAAACGGATCCATTGCTTTGGATTCCAGGCATCTCTCCTCAGATGTTTGGTTTCCAATACCAGCTCATGGGGGTTCCTGAGGCACCGATCAGAACAAATCTCTTCTCCACATGGGAAACCTACTCTTTGGAGCTGTCTCAAAACCTCAGGTTAGGAGAATTCTTCAGGGCACCGGAGTCACTGCTCCATTCCAAGGACTCAATGGACACAAACCCACATTATGACCGATCCTCAGGAGAGTCCATTTCAATTCAGCCCCCTTGGTTGTTCCCCCAGCGCCAGCAGATGGCACCTTCCTTGTCACTAGGAGACAACTGGAATGTTAATTGGGCTGCCCAGGCATCCATCGTTAGAACACTGCTCTGGAGAAGTTTGTTATTTGACGTCCTTGATCCATCCAACAGGTCTGGACTGTCCCATAGAAGGTATCCTTGTGGTTTGGAGCATCACACACTCGCACAGTGGGAAAACATCCAAGGCTTCCTGATGCCCCACCCCACATTCATGTCAGGGAAATCATGGACAGAAACTCCAATTTAAGACAAAGTCTGATCTTCGGCCTGACTTGAGATGCACGAGATCTTGATTCAGCTTTGCAGAGTGTGCCTGCCGTGCCACCACTGGGAATCCTAAGCCTAACTCGTGTTCTCAGACTTCTGTCTTGAAACTACTGGACCACAAGCCCTCAAGTTGGGAATTCTGAAGCCACAGTGCAGCACTCTGCCTGGCCTCTAGAAGAGTAATATTGCCATATGTGGTTACCCTGAAACCCCAAATGAGGATTAACCTGCATGCCACTTGACTGTACCCCAATTATACAGTCTAACCTGGGCACTAATGCCCTGTCTGACACAGACTGAGCCCGGACCTTCTGACCGACACCCAGACAGTTGACCGCACACTGAGCACATTGGACCAGCCAGGGCCTTAGGTCGTCATCTCTTCCCAACCTCGTTTTTCAGGCTTCAGAACCTAGACCTTATCTCTACTTACTGCCAAGCAGTGTACGTGATGCAGAAATCAGAACTTTCCCTTACCCATGGCCAGAAACATTGTGGTTGGCATGTTGCCCAACGTTCAGTATAGGAGAAACCAGAGTGGGCCATGAGGCCCCACCCATGAATGAGGCCGCATTGGGCACAAAAACACATTGGGACCTTCAGCATGAGCCTTGTCCTCAAGTAAATCTTCTCAGGGGCTGGACGAAAAGCCCACATATGGGCTTGCCATGCCCCTAATCCCCCAATCTTAACCAGAGCTCGAGAAGTCTAGTCACCCCCACTCAGTGCTTTTCTCTGGAATCCCTCCTTTGTGCAATACATGAGGTAAAAAAAAAAGAAATAGAAAAAGGACTCCTACCATCCAAAGAATGATCCCAAACACTTGGAATCAGGCCAAATCCCCTGATAGAAAAACGCCCATGGCCGATAATGCCAGCCCGACATTCCCCAGCCACTGTTGATGCAAAATCCGGAGACAAAAGCCTGAAAAAGCTCCTCACACTCGCCCCTTGATCATAGCCTGAACAATTCTCATCAAGGTCTGTAGATAAGTCCTGCCATACCTACATACCCAAAACTAAGCAGAGTTTGTGTTTTCAGACTTCTGTCCCCACAATCCTGGCCCACACACCCTCCAGGCTGGGGCCCCTGGAACCACATCTCAGGACTGTGCCTGCACTCTCCAAGGGAATTCTGCTCCTTCCTTTGGACACAACCTGACAGATTAGGAAAAACCTCCAAAGTCCCCGAGGCCATCCCAATAGTGTCGACCGCCCAGGACAAACAGGTGTGATCTGTCCAAAGCTGTGCAACTATCTCAACTCAGACCCATAGACAGATATCCCCAGGGAAGAAGATTGAACCAGACAGGAACCTAGGCCCTAATCGGATCCATTGCTTTTGTTTCCAGGCATCTCTCCTCAGAGGCCTGCTTTCCAATACCATCATATGGGTTCTTCCAGAGGTACCAATCAGAATAAATCTCTTCTACACATGGGAAATGTGCTTTTTGGAGCTTTGTCAAAACCTCCAGTTAGGGGAAACCATTAGTTCCCTGGAGCCACTGCCCCATTCCAAGGTCTCCATGGAAACAAATCCACATTATGACCCATCCTCAGGAGAGCCCATTTCAAATCAGTCCCCTCTGTTGCTCCTCCAGAACCAGTGATCGAACCTGCCTTATCGCAAGTAAATAATTGGAATGCGAGGCGGGCTGCCTAGGATTCCATCCTTAGAACCCTGTTCTGGTGTTGTTCTGTAATGGACGTCCTGGTGATATCCGACAGGTCTCAACTTTCTTGGAATCCTTGGAGATTGGAGCATCTCACTACTCCCATCTTGGAAAAACCGCCATGGCCTCATGATGTGCCTGCCCCTTCATGAAGGGGAGAAATGGACAGAAACTCCAACCTGGGCCACTCTGATCCTCGCCCTGACTTCACATCCACGGGATCTCGATTCAGGTCAGCAGAGAGTGCCTGACGTGTCCTTGCTCCGAAACCTACGCCTAGCTTGTGTTCTCAGACTTCCCTCCTCACCCTCCGGGGCCACAAGCCCTCCAGTTTTGGAATTCTGGAGCCACAATGCAGCACTCTGCCTGCCGTCTAGAAGAGAAACGTTGCCGTATGGGGCTACCCAGAAACTCCAAATGAGGATCAACCTGCATGCCACTCGACTGTACCCCAATTGCATAATCTACCCTGGGCACTAATGCACTGTCTGATACAATCTGAGCCCAGACTTCCCAACCATCACCCAGACATCTGGGGCCACAACTCAGTACTGTGCCTGCCCTCTCCAAGGGAATTCTGCCCATTCCATTGGGTACAACCCTACAGATTAGGAGAAACCTCCAAAGACCCCGAGACCATAAAAATAGTGTAGCCCTGCCGGGAGAAACAGGGGTGATCTGACGCACGCTGAGTAAAGCCCACCAATCAGGACCATAGACAGATGTTCCCAGAGAAGATATTGAAGCAGACAGGCCCCTAGGCCCTAATTGGATCCATTGCTTTGGTTTCCAGGCATCTCTCCTCAGAGGTCTGGTTTCCAATGCCAGCTTATGGGGTTCCTGAGGCACCAATCAGAACAAATCTCATCTCCACATGGGAAACTTGCTCTTTGCAGCTGTGTCAATACCTCCTGTAAGGAGAAATCTTCAGGGCACCGACGCCACTGCCCCATTCCAAGGTCTCCATGGACACAAAACCACATTATGACCAATCCTCAGGAGAGTTCATTTCAACTCATCCCCCTCGGTTTCTCCCCCAGAGCCAGCAGACCGAACCTGCCTTTTCACTCGGATGCAATTGGAATGCGAGTTAGGCTGCCCACGCATCCATGGTTAGAACCCTGCTTATGAGAAGTTCCTTATGGGGTGTCCTAGATCCATCCAACATGTCTCGACTGTCCCACAGAAGGAATCCTTGCAGTTTGCAGCATCAGACAATCCCATCGTGGGAAAACCTCCATTGCCTCGTGATGCCCCCCCCCACTTTCATTGATGGGTCATTATGGACAGAAACTCCAACCTGAGCCAACGTCTGATCCTGCCCTGACTCCAGATGCACGTGATCTCGATTCAGTTCTGCCGAGTGTACCTGCCGTGCCCACGCCTCAAAACCTAAGCCTAGCTTGTGTTCTCAGACTTCTGTCCTCATAGTCCTTGGCATTCCAGAGACACAATGCAGCACTCTGTCTGCCCTCCAGAAGAAAAATGTTGCCCTATATGGCTACTCAGAAACGCCAAATGAAGATCAACCTGCAGGCCACTTGACTGTACCCCAATTGTAAAATCTAACCTGGGTACTCATGCGCTGTCTGACACAGACTGCAGCCAGACTTCTCGACTGACACCCAGACACCTGGCTGCACACGGAGCACATCGATCACGCCATGGCCTTATGTTGTCATCTCTTCCCAACCTCTGTTTTCAGGATTCAGAACTTAGACATTATCTCCACCCACTGCCAAGCGGTGTACGTGATGCAGAAATCAGAACTCCTCCTTCCCCATGACCAGAAACCTTGTGTTTGACATGTTGTCCAACGATCAGTGTAGGAGAAACAAACGTGGCCCATGATGCCCCGGCTATGCTTGAGGGCCCTGATAGGCACAAACACACCTTAGGACCCTCAGTGTGAGCCCTGTCCTAAAGAAAAGCCTCTCCCAGGCTGGACCAAGAGCCCGCATATGGGGCTTGCCATGCTCCTTGTCCCGCAATCTTAAGCAGAGCTTGTGCAATCTACTCACCCATATTCCGAGCCATTCTCTGGTATCCCCCTTTGGTGAAACGCATGAGGTAAAAGAAAAATGGAGAAATTACTCCTACCACCCAAAGAATGACTCAAACACTTGGAATCGGGCCAAATCCCCAGAGAGAAAAATTCGTCCATGGCCGATGAGGCCAGCCCGACATTCCACGGCCACGGTTGTCACAAAATCCGGAGACAAAAGCCTGAAAAATCGTCTCACACTCGCCCATTGATCATAGCCCGAAAAATTCTCCTCAAGGTCTGTATTGGGCCTCCCATACCTATGTCCCCAAACCTAAGCCGAGTTTGTGTTTTCAGACTTCTGTCCCCACAGTCCTGCCCACACACCCTCCAGGCTGGGCCCCCTGGAGCCACACCTCAGGACTGTGCCTGGCCTTTCCAAGGGAATTCTGCTTATTTTTTTGGACACAACCCGACAGATTAGGAGAAACCTCCAATGATCCCAAGGCCATCCCAATATTATCGGCCACCCGGGACAAAGAGGGGTGATCTGTCACAAGCTGTGCTCTACCCCCACTCAGACCCGTATACAGATATCCCCATAGAAGAAGACTGAACCAGACAGGCACCTAGGCAATAGTAGGATCCAATGCTTTTGTTTCCAGGCATCTCTCATCAGAAGACTGGTTTCCAATACAAGCATATGTGGGTTCCCCTAGGTATCAATCAGTACAAATCTCATCTCCACATGGGAAACTTGCTCTTTGGAGTTGAGTCAAAACCTCCAGTTAGGAGAAACCTTCAGGTGCACGGAGCCACTGCCCCATTCCAGGGTCTCAATGGATACAAAACCACATTATGAACCATCCTCAGGAGAGTCCATTTCAACTCAGCCCCCTCGGTTGCTCCCCCAGAGCCAGCAGATCGAACTTTCCTTGTAGCCAGGAAATAATTGGAATGTGAGGCAGGCACAACTGCATCCATCCTTAGAATCGTGCTCTGGAGTCATTCCTTATGGGACCTCTAGAAGCCATCCAACAGTTCTCGAGGTTCCTACACAATGAATCCTTGTGGTTTGGAGCATCTCACAATTCCCATCATGGGAATACCTACATGGCCTCTCTCCTTCGCCACACACCCTCCAGTTTGGGAATTCGGAGCCACAATACTGCACTCTGTCTCCCCTCCAGAAGAAAAACGTTACCTTATGGGGCTACCCAGAAACCAGATGGATATCAACCTGCATGCCAGGTGATGGTACCCCAATTGTACAGTTTACCCTGGGCACTAATGCGCTGTCTGACAAAGCCTGAGTCCAGAATTCCTGACCGACACCCGGACAGCTTGGGCCACACCTCAGGACTGTGCATGCCCTCCCCAAGGGAATTCTGCACATTCCATTGGCCACAACACTACAGATTAGAAGACTCTTCCAAAGACCCCGAGACCATCCCAATAGTGTAGGCCTCCTGGGAGAAACAGGGGTGATCTGGCGCAAGCTGAGCAATGACCTCCACTCAGAACCATAGACAGATGTTCCCAGAGTAGAAGATTGAAGCGGACAGTCCCCTAGGCCCTAATCAGATCCATTGCTTTGGATTCCAGGCAACTCTCCTCAGGTGCCTGGTTTCCAATACCAGTTTATGGGAGTTCCTGAGGCAACAATCAGAACAAATCTCAACTCCACATGGGAAACATGCTCTTTGGAGCTGTCTCAAAACCTCAGGTTAGGAAAATCCTTCAGGGCACCAGAGCCACTGACACATTCCAAGGTCTCCATGGACACAAAGCAACATTATGACCGATCCTCGGGAGACTCCATTTCAATTCAGCCCCCTCGGTTGTTCCCCCAGTGCCAGCAGATCGAACCTGCCTTGTCACTCAGAAACAATTGGAATGTGTGTTGGGCTTCCCAGGCATCCATCGTTAGAACCCTGCTCTTGAGAAGTTCCTTAAGGGACGTCCTGGATCCATCCAACAGGTCTCGACTGTGACACAGAAGGAATCATTGTGGTTTGGAGCATCAGACAATCCCACTGTAGGCAAACCTCCATGGCCTCCTGATGCCCCCAGCCTTCATGTAGGGGACATCATGGACAGAAACTCCAACCTAAGCCAATGTCTGATCCTCTCCCTGACTTCAGATGCACGAGACCTCAATTCAGCTCTGCAGAGTGTGCCCTCACTCCGAATCCTAGGCCTAACTTGTGTTCTCAGAATTCCGTCCTCAAACTCCTGACCCACGGCGCTCAAGGTGGGAATTCTGGAGACACAATGCAGCACTCTGCCTGCCCTCCAGAAGAAACACGCAGAAACGACAAATGAGGATCAACCAGCACGCCACTCGACTGTAACCCAATTATACAGTCTAGCCTGGGTACTAATGCCCTGTCTGACACAGCCTGAGCCCGGAACCCCCAACTGACAGCCAGACAGCTGGATGCACACTGAGGACATCGAACCCGCCATGGCCTTAGGTCATCATCTCTTCCCAACCTTGGTTTTCAGGCTTCAGAACCTAGACATTAACTCCACTAGCTGCCCAGGGGTGAACGTGATGCAGAAATCAGAACTTTTCCTTACCCATGGCCAGAAACTGTGGTTGGAATGTTGTCCAACATTCAGTATAGGAGAAAACAGCATGGCCCATGAGGCTCCGGTCATGCATGATGATCACGAAGGGCACAAACACACATTGTGACCCTCAGCGTGAGTCCTAGCCTTAAGTAAATCCTCTCAGTGACTGTACCAAAAGCTCGCATATGGGGCTTGCCAAGCCCCGAGTCCCCCAATCTTAACAAAAATTTGAGATATCTAGTTACCCCTACTCAGGGTTCTGCTCTGGAATCCCTCTTTGGTGGGACACCTGAGGTAAAAAAATACAGAAAGACTCCTCCCATCCACAGAATGACCCCAAACACTTGGGATCTGGCCAAATCCCCAGAGAGCAAGACTCGTCCATGGCCCATGAGGCCATCCTGATATTCCACGGCCACTGTTGACACAAAATCCATAGACAAAAGCCTGAGCAAGCACCTCACACTCGCCCTTAGTTCATACCCGAAAAATTCTCCTCACTGTCTGTAGATCGGGCCTGTCATACATACGTCCCCACCTAAGTCGAGTTTGTGTTTTCAGACTTCTGTCCCCACAGTACTGGTCCACACACCCTCCAGGCTGGGGCGCCTGGAGCTACACCTCAGGACTGTGCCTACCCTCTCCAGGGAAATTTTGCCCATTTCATTGGCCACAACCCTACAGATGAGGAGAAACCTAAAAAGTCCCCGAAGCCATTCCAATAGTGTATGATGCCCAGGACAAACAGGGACGATCTCTCACAAGCTGAGCAACGACCGCCACTCAGACCCATAGACAGATATCCCCAGAGAAGAAGATGCCGGACAGGCAACTAGGCCCTAATCAGATCCATTGCTTTTGCTTCCAGGCATCTCTCCTCAGAGGCCTGGTTTCCAAAACCAGCATATGGGATTTCCAGAGGCACTAATCACAACGAATCTCATCTCCACATGGGAAACATGCTCTTTGGAACTGTGTCAAAACCTCTAGTTAAGGGAAACCTTCAGGTCCCCGGAGCCACTCCCCCATTCCAAGGTCTCCAGGGACACAAACCCACATTATGACAGATCCTCAGGAGAGTCCATTTCAACTCAGCCCCCTCGGTTGCTCCCCCAGAGCCAGCAGATCGAACCTGCCTTGTCGCTAGGAGACAATTGGAATGCGAGTTGGCTGCCCAGGCATCCATCATTAGAACCCTGCTCTGGAGAATTCCTTATAGGGCATCCTTGAGCCATCCAACAGGTCTCGACTGTCCTGCAGAAGGAATCCTTGTGGTTTGCAGTATCACACACTCGCACCATGGGGAAACCTCCATGGCCTCGTGATGCCCCCACCTTCATGTAGGGGACATAATGGACAGAAATTCCAGCTTGAGACAATGTCTGATCCTCGCCCTGACTTCAGATGCACGAGATCTTGATTCAGCTCTGCAGAATGTGCCTGCCGTGCCCTTGCCCAGAAACCTAAGCCTAGCTTGTGTTCTCAGACTTTCGTCCTCACACTCCTGGCTCACAAGCCCTCCAGTTTCTGAATTCTGGAGACACAATGCAGCACTCTGCCTGACCTCCAGAAGAAAAACGTTGCCCTATGGGGCTACACAGAAAAGACAAATGAGGATCAACCTACACGCCACTCAACTGTACCCCAATTATACAGTCCAGCCTGCGCAGTAATGCCCAGTCTGACACAGCCTGTGCCTAGACCTCATAACCAACACCCAGACAGCTGATTGCACACTGAGCACATTGGCACACCATGGCCTTAGGTCGTTTAATGTTCCCTAGACCATCCCAATAGTGTGTATTAGTGTAGGACATCCAGGACAAACAGGGGCCATCTGACACAAGCTGAGCCACTACCTCCACTCAGACCCATTGACAGATATGCCCAGAGAAGATTGAACCGGACAAGCACCTAGGCCCTAATCGGATCCATTGCTTTTGTTTCCAGGCACCTCTCCTCAGAGACCTGGTTACTAATACCAGCATATTGGGGTTTATAGAGGTACCAATAAAAACAAATCTCGTCTCCACATGGAAACTTTGTTCTATGGAGCTGTGTCAAAACCTCACGTTAGGAGAAAAGTTCAGGTCACTGGAGCCACTGCCCCATTCCAATGTCTCCATGGACACAATCCCACATTATGACCTATCCTCAGGAGAGTCCATTTTAACTCAATTCCCTCAGTTGCTCCCCCAGAGCCAGCAGATCGAACTGTCTTTGTCTCTAGGGGACAATTGAATTGCGAGGCGGGCTCTTCAGGCCTCCATCCTTAGAACCGTGCTCTGACGGTGTTCCTAATGGGACATCCTGGAGCCATCCAACAGGTCTTGACTATCCCCCATAAGGAATCCTTGTGCATGGAGCATCTCACAACTCCCATCATGGGAAAACTTCCCAGGCCACATGATGTCCCCAATCTTCATGAAGGTGGATCATGGGCAGAAACCCCAACCAGAGCCAATGGATGATCCTCGCCTTGACTTTAGAAGCACAAGATCTCGATTCAGCTCTTAAGAGTGTGCCTGCCATGTCCTCGCAGAAACCTAATCCTAGCATGTGTTCTCAGTCTTCCATCCTCACACTCCTAGCCCACAAGCCCTCCAGTTTGGGAATTCCGGAGCCACAATGCAGCATTATGCCTGCCCTCTAGAAGAAAAACGTTACCCTATGGGGATACACAGAAATCCCAAATGAGGATCAAACTGCACATCACTCGACTGTTCCCCAATTCTACAGTCTACCTTGGGCACTAATGCCCTGTCTGACACAGCCTGAGCCCGAACGTCCCGACTGACACCCAGACAGCTGGCCGCACAATGAGCACATTGGACCCGTCAGGGACTTAAGTCATCATTTCTTCCCAACCTCGTTTTTCGGGCTTCAGAACCTAGACCTTATCTCCAATCACTGCCTAGCGGTGAACATGATACAGAAATCAAAATTCTTCCTTCCCCATGCCCAGAAACCTTTGGTTCGCATGTTGTCTAAAATTTAGTGTAGGAGAACCCAGCGTGGACCATGAGGCCCCAGGCATGTTGAGGGCCGCTTTGGACACAAACACGCTTTGTGGCCCTTAGCTATTTGATACAAGCTGAGCAACTACCTCCACTTAGACCATAGACAGATGTCCCAAGAGAAGCAGATTAAACGGGACAGGACCCTAGGCCTTAGGCTGTCATCTCTTCCCAACCTGGGATTTCAGACATCTGAACCTAGACATTATATCAAATCCCACACACATGGGTACCTGAAGCACAAATCAGAACTCCTCCTTCCCCATGGCTGGAAATCTTGCTGTTGACATGGAGTCACACCTTCAGGGTAGGAGAAACCTTCATAGCCCCTGAGGCCACGCCCAAACTTGAGTGCCGACTTGGGCACAAACTCGCATTGTGACCCTCAGCATGAGCCCCATGTCAAAGTAAGGCCTCTCAGAGCCTGGACCAAGAGCCCGCATATGGGGCTTGCCAAGTACCTTTGATCCCAATCCTCACCAGAGTTTGAGTTTTCCAGTCTCCCGTACCTCGGGCTCTGCTCTGGAATCCCTCTCTTGGAGAGACACCTGAGCCAGACAACAGGACTCCACCCTTCGTACAAAATGACCCCAAACTCTTGGGAGCTGGGCCAAATACCCAGAGAGGGTGACTTGTCCATAGCTCCTGAGTCCACACTACAATCCATGGCTATCCTGGACACAACATCCAGAGACAAAAGCCTGAGGGACTGCCTCCCACTCGCCCATCTTTCTTTCTTTCTTTCTTTCTTTCTTTCTTTCTTTCTTTCTTTCTTTCTTTCTTTTTAAGATTTTTTATTTATTTATTTGACAAAGAGAAATCACAAATAGATGGAGAGGCAGGCAGAGAGAGAGAGGGAAGCAGGCTCCCTGCCGAGCAGAGAGCCCGATGTGGGACTCGATCCCAGGACCCTGAGATCATGACCTGAGCTGAAGGCAGCGGCTTAACCCAGTGAGCCACCCAGGCACCCCATCGCCCATCTTTCAATAGCTGAGGAGCTCCCTTCACGGTCTGTAGATCCGGCCTGCCATACCCTCAGTGCCACACCTAAGCTGATTTATGTTTTCAGTCTTCTGTGCCCACAGCCCACAACAACACATCCTCCAGGCTAGGGCCTATGGATACACACCGAAGGACTGTGCCTGTCCTATCCAAGTTAACTGTGACCAATCCTGTGACCACAACCTTACAGATTAGGAGAAACTTCCAAGGCCCCCGAGGCCATCCCAATAGTGTAGGCCGCCCTGGACTAAGAGGTGCACTCTGACACCTGAGCAACTATTTCCACTCAGACACTCAGACAGTGTCCCCAAAGTCAGAAGATTGAGACAGTTAGGAACCTAGGCCCTAATCTGAACCTGATCTTTGGTTTCCATGTGTCTCTCCACAGAGGACTGGTTTGAAGACCAGCATCTGGGGCTTTTTTGAGGCACCAAACAGAAACTCTCTCGTCTCCACATGGGGCGCTTTCTTATTGGAGCGGTATCTAACCCTTCGGGTAGGCAAATTCTGCAGGGCCCCTGAGTCACCAGCACATTCCAAGGTCTCCATGGACACAAACACACATTATGACCCATCTTCAGGAGAGTCAATTTCAACCAACACCCCTGGGTAGCTAGCCCCAGAGCCGTAGTTCAAATAGGTCTTTTCACAAACAGCCAATGGGAATGCCAGTTATGCTGTACAGGCTTCCATCCATCGAAACCTGCTCTCCAATCTTTCCATATGGAACGTCCTGGAGCCATCCAATAGGACTCGACTGTCCCACAGAAGGAAACCTTGTGGTTTGGAGCAACTCACAAATTCAGCGTGGCAAAACCTCCTTAGCCTCATGAGGCCCCCGTTTCATGAAGGGGCCATCCTGGACGCAAACTCCAGACTCAGCCACCGTTTGATCCTCACCCTGACTTCAAATGCAGGAGATCCCGATTCAGCCTCTTCAGAGTGAGCCTGTCATGCCCTTGGCCCCAAAACTCACCCTAGCTTGTGTTTTCAGACTTCCATCCTCACACTCCTGGCACACAAACCTTCCTGATTGGGAATTCTGGGGCCACAAAAAAGCACTCTGCCTGCTCACCAAAAGAAAAACATTTTCTATGGCTTTGCCCAGAAACCCCAAATGAGGATCAACCTGCTCAGCACTTGACAACACCCCAATTGCATAGGCTATCTTAAGCACGAATGTTCTGTCTTACATAGCCTGAGCCCAGACCTTCCAACAGACACTGAGACAGCTGGCCACACACCCAGCACCTTGGACCCGCCATGGCCTTCGGGCATTTATCCCTTCCCATTGACTTGTGTGTCTTCCTGGAGGTATGTTCTGAGGCTGTGTCAGGTTGTGCATTTTTTCCAGAGTGGCCTATGGAATTGGGGTGGGCTTGGGGCCTTGCAGGTTTCTGCTAATCTGGAGGGCTTGGGGAACTGAGATGGGCAGATTTTCCTCGGAAGAGCATGCCCAATGATGTGATGTGGATCTGGAGGCCCCCTCCTGGAGGGCATGTTGATCAGGGATTTGGGACCAAAGTCTTCAAATACAGACTCTGGCAAGAGTTAGGGGCAAGGTGATGGCAGGCCCAATCTGCAGACCCTGAGGGCAGCTGCTCAGGGTTTGAAATTTGGATGGCTAGGAGGCAGGAACACAGCCTTTTCTGTCTGGATTGTGTGTCTAGGATGTCCATGGAAATGAGGGGTGGCCTCATGGGTCTATGGGAGATTTTACCTCTCTGGGGATTTTTCCCGGCACCCAAGAGTTTGGTGTCTTTCTAGGGGAAGGGGAGAGCACGGTTTTCCATCTCAGGGGTACTGTCCAAACAGGCTTTCCGGAGATTGGTTCGGGGTCTAGGCACTTGGATAACTCCACCAAGGCTTAGCTTTGGGCGTAGGGCCATGACAGGCCCGCTTTGTGGGCTCCTGGTCCAGCTCCCCAGGGGGATTGTTGGAAAGGCGTCTCAGGCTAAGGGTCACAATGCCTGTTTGTGCCCAGAAGCTCATACGGGGTGGGCGTGGTCTTATGGGCCATGTACCTGGCTCACACTCTGAGGGTTGGCCAGACATCTCCACATTCAATTTTCCTTCCATGGGGAAGGAGAAGTACTCTTTTGTGCTTCTGGGTCACCCATGGGCAGGAATTTGTTCTACGTTCTGGGAGAGGTACCTGAATACCCAGGTCAGTTCGAGATAACGGTCTCGGGCCAAGACAGGATCCACCTGCAAGATATGGGGACTGCTGTCTGGGTGCCTGACAGGAGGTCGGGGCTTGAGCTGTGTCAAACAGAGCATTTGTGCAGAGGGAGGCCTATGATAATGGGGTGCCGCTGAGAGCTGTGCACCTGGATCCTCATGTGGGGTTTCTGTGCAGACCCTTAGGGCACTTCTTCCTTTTGGTGGGCAGGCAGAATACTGCTTTGTGGCTCCAGAATTCCCAATGTGGAGGGCTTTCAGGTGAGAAGTGTGAGGACATATGTCTGATAACACAAGCTACGGTTAAGCTCAGTGCTGAACACATGGACGTTCCAATGTACAGTGGTTTTTTCGAGATCCCAGCACCTGAGTATGCAAAAGGGTCAGATGTCTGCTCATGCTGGAGTTTGTATCCATGATGGCCAACGAATGGTGGGGTTTTCTCAAGAAGCCTTGGAGGTTTTCCCAAGCTGGAGCTTGTGAGCTGCTCCAAACAGCAAAGCGTCCTACTATAGGACAGGTGTAGTCTGCTTAGATTCGATAGCACAGTTCTCTGAATGGAGGCCTGGGAAGACCACCTTGGGTTACCATTACAGCCGAGGAACAGAGCAGTCTTGATCTGCTGCCTATGGTTCCAAGTTCCAAGTGATCTGAGTTGACGGAAGTTCCCAGTCTAATGGTACTCAATGCTGCTTCATATCCAGGGAGACCTTAGAATATGGCAGAGGCCTTGGGGCCATGCAGGATTTTCCTTTCCTAAGGGTTAGACCCAGTTCCCAGGAGAAAGGTTTTCTTCTCGGGACAGGAGGTGATCTCTTGTATGGCTCACGGACCACAGGTTGGACCATATATTGGATTTCCAGAACAGGCCTCTAGGAACAGAGACCTGAAAACCTAAGCTAGGGTTCCGATGAGGTCCTAGGGCCATGGCAGATTCAATCTTCGGACTCAGCGCCATTGACCTACATGACTTCCTGGAGGTAGGTGCTGAGGCTGTGACAGACTGTACATTTCTTTCAATAGCAGCCTATGAAACTGGGGTGGGCTCAGGGTCTTTGCAATTTTCTCCTAATCTGGAAGGTTTGGGCAACTGAGACGGGAATAATTTCTTCTGGAGAGCAGGCCCAGTTATGTGCTGTGGTTCTGGAGGCCCCATCCTTGAGGGCATGTGGTTCATGCCTCTGGGACCAAAATCTTCAGAAACAAAATTGGGTAAAATTTAGGGGTGAGGTGATGGCAGGCCTGATCTGCAGACCCTGAGGGCAGCTCCTCGGAGTTGAAATTCAGGCTGCTGGGAAGCAGGAACACAGGCTTTTCTCTCTGGATTGTGTCTAGGATGGCTACGGAATGGAGGGGTGTCCTCATGTGTCCATGGGAGTTTCTTCCTATCTGGGGATTCTGCCTGGAACCCGAGTTTGGTGTCTTACTGGGGGAAGGGGAGACTGCATTTTACTGTGTCAGGGTTCCTGTCAATACATGGATTCCAGATATGGGTTTTGGGTCCTGGTGCCTGGATTACACCACCAAGGCTTAGGATGGGCTCACGGGCATGACAGGGGCGCTCTGTAGGCTCCTGTACAAGCAACTGAGGGGATTCGTTGGAAGGGGATCTCAGGCTGAGGGTCACAATGCCTGTTTGTGCCCAGCTGCCCATCGTGAGAGGGCGTTATCTCTTGTTCCGTGCACCTGGATCCCAATGAGGGTTGGACAACCATCTCAACATTTAGTTTTCCTGCCATGGGGAAGGAGGAGTACTCTTTTGTGCTTCAGGTTCCCCCATTGGCAGGGATTCCCGAAAAGGTCTGGGGACAGGTGTCTGAATAACAAGGATGGGTGAGATGACAGACTTGGGCCATGGCCGGTATCACATGCTAGATATGGGTCCCGCTCTCTGGGTGGCAGACACTAGGTTGGGGCTCAGTCTCTGTCAGACACAGCACTAGTGTCCAGGGCAGTCTATGTATCGGTATCCCTTCGAGGACCTAGCAGATTGATCCCCATGTGGGGTTTCTGTGCAGAACTACCAGGCACTTCTTCTTTCTAAGGGGAAGGCAGAATGCTGTGTTGTGGCTCCAGAATTCCTCATCAAGTGGGCTTGGGGACCAGTAGGGTGAGGATGGAATTCTAAACATAAGCTAGAGTTGAATTCAGTGCCAAGCTGAAGGCAGTTCCAATGTGCAGTGGCTGATTCTAGATATCTAGCAACTGAGTAAGGGTGGATGTCAGATGTTTGTTCACACTGGAGTTTGTGTCTATGATGACCAACAAAAGTAGGGGTGGCGTCAAGAATCCAAAGATGATACCCCACGCTGTGGCTTGTGAGATGCTCCAAACAGCAAGGTTTCCTTGTACTGGACAGGTGGAGCCTGGTTTATTAAGTCTAGTGTCCCCCTGTGGAAAATTTGGGTAGCAGAGCTCTCTCACATGGATGCCTGGAAAGCACACCTCTATTGACCTTGCAGCTGAGGAACAAGGCATGTTCGTTCTAGTGGTTCTGGGGTGAAGGACCAAGGTCTTGAGTTGACATGAACTCTCTTGCAGATGGGTAACAATTCTGGATTGTTACCAGGGAGATCTTAGAATGTGCTGGTGGCTAAGGTGCCCGGCAGGGTTCTCCTACCTTGAGGGTTTGCCACAGGTCGAAGAGCACGGTTTCCTTTTTGGGACAAGAGGTGTTCTGTTGTGTGGCTCAGGGACCACCTGTTGTATCATAAGTTGGTATTCCAGAACAGGCCCCTGAGGATAGATACCTGAAAATCTAATCTAGGGTTCCAGTGGGGTATTAGGGGCATGTCAGTTTCAATCTTCTGACTCAGGGCATTTACTTGGCTCTCTGACTGGATATAGGTGATCAGGGTGTTTCACACTGCACATTTTCATCCTGAGTGGATGCCAATATGAGGGTGGGCTCAAAGGCCTTGCAGGTTTCGCCTAATCTGGAAGGTTTGGACAAATATGATGGACACAGTTTCCTTGGAGATGGCAGGCAAAGTCCTTTGGGGTTGCTCCAGAGTCCCAATACTGGAGGGCATGTGAGCCATGGTTTTGATAGAAGTCTGCAAACACAAATTCGGGTAAGGGTTAGTGGCGAGGCGATTGCAGGACCAATGCCAAGACCTGGAGGGCAGCTCATAATGAATTGTAATTAGGGTGACTGGAAGGCAGTAGCACAGGCTTTTTTATCTGGATTGTGTGTCCCAGATGGCCTCGGAATGCAGCTGTGTTCTCATGGGTCCATGGGAGCTTTGTCCTCTCTAATGATCCAGGTGGCTCCCCATAGTTTGGTGGCTATTTCAGGGAAGGGAAGCGTGTGGTTTTCCAACTTAGGGGAGCCCCAAAACAGGGATTCTAGAGAGGGGTTCTGGGTCTGGGCACCTAAAAATCCCACCAAGATATAGGATTTGGGCCTAGGGGTGTATGAGGCCTGCAATGCAGGATCCTGGTGGTACAACTGAGCGGGCTTTTTTGAAAGCATGCTCAGGCTGAGGGTCACAATGCCTGTTTATGCCCAGGGCGGCCCTCAGGAGTGGGCGTGGTCTCATTGGCTCTGCAGTTTGCTCCCACTTTGAGGATTGGACAACCCTCCCAACTGCCAGGATTCCTGCCATGTTAAAGGAGGAGTTCTCTATTCTGCTTTAGATTCCCATGTTGGCAAGGATTTCAGCAAAGGTCTGTGGACAGATGCCTGAATAACAAGGATGGGTAGAGCTGATGGACTTGGGTCATGACTGGTCTCACATGCTGGATATGGGGCCCGCTGTCTTCGTGGCTGACACTAGGTTGGGGCTCAGGCTCTCCCAGACACAGCTCTAGTGCCCAGGGAAGCCTATAAATCGGGGAACTCTCAAGGGCCGAGCAGATTGATACTCTAGGAGGGTACCTGGGTAGACTCACCAGGCACTACATTTTACTATGGTGAAGGCAGAATGGTGGGTTGTGGGTCCAGAATTGCCTTTCACCAGGACTTGAGGACCAGCAGGGTGAGGATGGAATTGCAAACACAAGCTACGGTTAAATTCCGTGCCAAGCAGATGGTAGTTCCAATGTGCAGCAGATTATTCGAATTATTCAGCACCTGAGTTAGGGCTCATGTCAGATGTTTGCTCACACTGGAGTTTGTGTGTATGATGACCGTCCAATGGAGGGGTGGCATCAAGAGGCCATGGAGGATTTTCCACGCTGAGTCTTGTGAGATGCTCCAAACAGCAAGGTTTACTTCTACAGAACAGGTGGATCCTGGTTTGTTTGCTCCATGGTCCACCATGTGGAAAGTGTGGGTAGCAGAACTCTCTGGCATGGATGGCTGGAAAGCACACCTCCATTGACCATTGCAGCTGAGGAACATGGCAGGTTCCTTCTGGTAGCACCGGTGTTAAGGTCCAAGGCCTTGAGTTGACATGAAATCTATTGCAGATGGGTCACAATGCTGGTTTGTTACCAGGGAGAAATTAGATTGTGCTGGTGGCTAACGTTCTGTGCAGGCTTCTCCAAACCTTCAGGTTTGGCAAAGGTCGAAGCCCACAGTTTCCTTCTGGGGACAGGAGATGTTCTGTTGTGTGGCTCAGGAACCAAATGTTGTATCATAAGTTGGTATTCCAGAACAGGCCTCTGAGGACAGATGCCTGAAAACCTAATCTAGGTTTCAAATGTGGTCCTAGGGGCATGTATGGTTCAGTCTTCTGACTATGAACCATTGACTTGGGTTTCTGCCGGGATGAATGTGATCAGGTTGTTTCAGACTGCACATTTGCATACAGAACAGCCAACAGTATTGGGGTGGTCTCAGGGTCCTCAGGTTTCTCCTAATCTGGAAGGTTTGGGCAACTGTGATGGGCACCGAATCCTGGGGGATGGCAGTCACAGTCCTGTGGTGTGGCTCCAGAGACTGCATCCTGGAGGACATGTGAGCCATGGTATTGTTAGAGAAGTCTGCAAACAAAGGTTTGGGTTAGGGTTAGTGGCTAGGAGATCGCAGGCCCAATGCCTACAACTGGAGGGCAGCTCGCCAGGAACTGTAATTAGGGTGACTGGAAGGCTGTGGTACAGGCTTTTCTAACTGGATTGTTTGTCCAGGATGGCCTCAGAATGCAGGTGTGGTCTCCTGGGGCAATGGGAGATTTTTCCTCTCTAAGGATCCTGGCATCTCCCTAAGTATGGTGGCTTTTTTGGGGGGAAGGGAAGAGTACTGTATTCCATCTAAGAGGTGTCCCAAAATAGGGGTTCCAGAGACAGGCTCTGGGTCTGGGTGCCTCAGAAATCATACCAAGGGTTAGAATTTGAGCATAGGGGTGTAGCGGGCTTTCAGTGCTGGATCCTGATGGTGCAACTGAGAGGGGATGTTGGAAAGCATGTTCAGGCTGAGGGTCACAATGCTTGTTTGGGCCCAGGGCGGGTTCTCAGCCATAGGCATGGTCACAATGGACATTTTGGACAAGCTAGCTCTAACTTTGAAGGTTGGACACACATTCCCAACAGCCAGGTTTCCTGCCATTGGGAAGTAGGAGTTCTTTATTATGCTTCTGCTTCCCCCATTGGCAGGGATTACAGCAAAAGTCTATGGACAGGTGCCTGAATACCAAGGATGGGTAGAGATGACGGCCTTGGGCCATTGCCTGTCTCTCATGCTGATTATGGGGCCCGCTCTTTGGGTGGCTGACACTAGGTTGTGGCTCAGGCTGTGTTAGACACAGAACTAGTGGGCATCCTATAATCAGGGTTCCCTTGATGGCCAAAGATTGATTGTCATGTGGGGCACCTAGTGTAAGGGTGGATGTCAGATGTTTGTTCACGCTGGAGTTTGTGTCTATGATGACCCACTCATGGAGTGGTGGCGTCAAGAAGCCATGCAGGATTTCCCACACAAAGGCTTGTGAGATGCTCCAAACAGCAAGATTTCCTTCTTTTGGAGAGGTGAAGTGTGGTATGTTTGCTCCAGGTTCCCCATCTAGAAAGTGTGGGTCGCGGAGCTCACCCGCATGGATGCCTGGAAAGCACACCTCCATTAACCATTGCAGTTCAGGACCATGGCATAATCGTTCTTATGGCTCTGGGGCAAAGTACCAACACGTTGAGTTGACATGGAATCTCTTGCAGATGGGCCCAGTGCTGGTGTGTAACCAGAGAGATCTTAGAATGTGCTGTTGTCTGAGGTGTTGTGCAGGATGCTCTTACCCTGAGGGTTTGGCAAAGGTCGAAGAGCACAGTTTCCTTCTGGGGACAGGAGATGTTCTGTTGTGTGGCTTAGGGACAACATATTGTTTCATAAGTTGGTATTCCAGAACAGGACTCTAAGGTCAGATGTCTGAAAACCTAATCTAGGATTCCAATGAGGTCCTAGGGGAATGTCATGTTCAATATTCTGACTCAGACCATTGATTTGGCTGACTGCATGGCTGTAGGTGATCAGGGTGTTTCAGACTGGGCATTTGCGTCCACCACTGCAAAAATATTGGGGTGGATCAGGGGCCTTGCAAGTTTCTCCTATTCTGGAATGTTTGGGCAACTGTGACGGATAGTTTTCTTGGGAATGGCAGGCACAGTCCTGTGGTTTGGCTCCAGAGAACCTATCATGGGGGGCATTTGAGCCATGGTTTTGGGAGAGAAGTCTCTAAACACAAATTTAGATTAGGGTTAGTGGCCTGGTGATCAAGGCCCAATGCATAGACCTGGAGAGAAGCTCATCAGAAACTGTAATTAGGGTGACTAGAAGTCAGTAGCACAGGCTTTTCTATCTCGATTGTGTGTCCAGGATGACCACGGAAAGCAGGTGTGTTCTCATGTGTCCATGGGAGACATTTCCCCTCTATGGATTCTGGTGGCTCTCCATAGTTTGGTGGCTTTTTCGGTGAGGGAAGAGTGCTGTTTTCCTACTTAGGGGTGACCCAATACAGGGATTCCAGAGATGGGCTCTGGTCTGTGCGCCTGGAAAATCCCACCAGTGTTAGGATTTGGGCTTAGGGGCATACCAGGGCTGCAATGCGGGATCCTGGTGGTGCAACTGAGAGGGCTTTGAAAGCATGCTTAGGCTGAGAGTCACAATGCTTATTTGTGGCCAGAGCGGCCCTCAGGAATGGGCGTGGTCTCATTGGCAATTCAGCTGGCTCCACTTTGAGGGTTGGACATCCATCCCAACAGCCATGTTTCCTGCCGTGTGGAAGGCAGAGTTCTCTATTATGCTTCATGTTCCCCCAGTTGCAGGGTTCCAGCAAATGTCTGGGGACTGGTGCCCAGAATAAGAAGGATGGGTAGAGATTACAGTCTTGGGCCATGGCCCGTCCCACACGCTAGATATGGGGCCCGCTCTCTGGGTGTCTGAAACTAGGTTGGGTCTCAGAGTCTGTCACTAGTATCAGGGAAGCCTATAATTGGGGTTCCCTTGAGAGCCGAGCAGATTGATCCTCATGTCACGTTTCTGGGCAGACTTACCAGGCACTTCTTATTACTAAGGGGAAGGCAGAATGCTGTGTTGTGGTTCCAGAATTCCCTATCAAAAGGGCTTGGGAACCAGTTGGGTGAGGATGGAATTGTAAACACAATCTATGGTTCAGTTCAGTGCCAAGCAGAAGGCAGTTCCAATGTGCAGCAACTTATTCGAGATATCCAGCACCTGAGTAAGGCGGAATCAGATGTTTGCTCACAGTGGAGTTTGTGTCTATGATGACCAAAAAATGGAGGTGTGGCCTCAAGAGGCCATGGAGGATTTCACAAGGTGAGGCTTGTGAGATGCTCCAAACAGCAATGTTTCCTTCTACTTAACAGTTGGAGTCTGGTTTATTTGCCTCAGCGTCCCCCATGTGGAAAGTTTGTGTAGCAGAGCACTCCAGCATGGATGCCTAAAAAGCACACCTCTATTGACCATTGCAGATTAGGAAAACAGCAGGACCATTCTGATGGCTCTGGGGCGAAGTACCAAGGCCTTGAGTTGATATAGGAACTCTTGCAGATGGGCCACAATGCTGATTTGTTACCAGGGAGATCTTAGAATGTGTTGGTTGTTAAGGTGCTGAACAGGATTCTCCTACCCTGAGGGTTTGGCCAAGGTCGGAGAGCACAGTTTCCTTCTGGGGCAAAGAGATATTTTGTTGTGTGGCTCAGGGACATGTGTTGAATCATATGTTGGTATTCCAGAGCATGCCCTGGAGGACAAATGCCTGAAAACCTAAGCTAAGGTTCCATTGAGTTCCTAGGGGCATGTCAGGTTCAATCTTCTAACTCAGGACAATTGACTTAGCTGTCTGCCTGGATGGAGGTGATCAGGGTGTTTCAGACTGGGCATTTGCATCCAGAGCGGCCTACAATATTGGGGTGGGCGCAGGGGCTTTGCAGATTTCTTCTAAACTGGAAAGTTAGGGAAATTGTGACGGGCCCATTTTCCTTGAGGATAGCAGCACAGTCCTGTGGTGTGGATCCTGATACCCCATCCTGGAGGGAATCTGAGCTGTCGTTTTGGAGAGAAATCTGCAAACACAAATTCGTGGAGGTCACAGACCCAGTGCATAGACCTGGAGGGCAACTCGTCAGGAACTGTAATTAGAGTGATGGGAAGGTGGTAGCACTGGCATTTCTATCTGGATTTTTTATCCAGGATGGCTTTGGAATGGAGGTGCTGTCTCATGGGGCCATAATAGACATCTCCTCTCTATATCCTGGTGGCTCTCCATAGTTTGGTGGCTTATTCAGTGAGGGGAGAGTGCAGTTTTCCATCTTAGGGCTTCTCCGATACTGGGATTCCAGAGATGGGCTATGGGTCATGGTGCCTGGAAGAACCCACCAAGTGTTAGGATTTGGGTCTAGGTGCCTACCAGGCCTACAATGAGGGATCCTGGTGGTGCAACTGAGAGAGCTTATTTGAACTTATGCTCAGGCTGAGTGTCACAATGCCTGTTTGTGCTCAGGGAGGCCCTCAGTAGTTGGCGTGGTCTCGTTGGCCATGAAGCTGGCTCCCAGTTTGAGGGTTGGACACCCATCCCAACAGCCAGATTTCCCGCCACGGGGAAGGAGGAGTTCTCTATTGTGCTTCAGGTTCCCCCATGGGCAGGGTTTCCAGCAAATATCAGGGGAAAGGTGCCTGAAGACCAAGGATGGGTAGAGATGTACTACGATATGGGCACCGCTCACAGTGTGGTTGACATTGGTCTGGGCTCAGGGTCTGTCAGACACAGCACTAGTGGCCAGGGCAGCCTATAAATCGGGGTTCCCTCAAGAGCCGAGCAGATTGGTCGTCATGTGGATTTTCTGGGCAGACTCACCACGCAATTCTCCTTTCTATGGGGAAGGCAGAATGCTGCATTGTGTCTCCAGAATTCCCTATCAAAAGGGCTTGGGGACCAGTAGGGTAAGGATTGAATTGTAAACACAAGCAACAGTTCAATTCAGTGCCAAGTGGTAGGCAGTTCCAATGTGCAGTGCCTTATTCGAGATATCCAGCACCTGAGTAAGGTGGGATCAGATGTTTGCTCACACTGGTGTTTGTGTCTATGATGAGCGACAAATGGAGGGATGGTGTCAAGAGGCATGGAGGATTTCCCAAGCTGAGGATTGTGAGATGCTCCAAACAGCAAGGTTTCCATCTCTTGGACAGGTGGAGTCTGGTTTCTTTGCTCCAGGGTCCCCCATGTGGATAGTTTGGGTATCAGAGCTCTCCCACATGAATGCCTACCATGGATACCTCCATTGACCATTGCAGCTGAGGAACATGGAAAGATCTTTCTGGTGGTTCTGGTGTAAAGTACCAAGGCCTTGAGTTGACATGGAATCTCTTGCAGATGGGCCACAATGCTGGTTTGTTACCAGGGAGATCTTAGAAGGTGCTGGGGTCTAAGGTGCCATGCAGGATTCTTCTACTCTGAGGATTTGGCACATCTGAAATGCTTTCTGCTTCACATTGAATTGAACCGTAGCTTGTGTTTACAATTCCATCCTCATCCTACTGGTTCCCAAGCCCCCTTGATAGGGGATTCTGGAGCCACAGTGCAACATACCGCCTTCCCCTTAGAAATAAGATGTGTTTGGTGAGTCTGCCCAGAAACCCCATATGAGGATCAATCTGCTTGGCCCTTGAGGGAGCCCCGTTTTATAGGCTGTCTTGGCCACTAGTACTGTGTCTGACAGAGCCTGTGACTCGACCTAGTGTTAGCCACCCAGAGAGCAGGCCCCAAATCTATCATGTGGTATTGGTAATGGCCCAAGTCCCTGATCTCTACTCATCCTTGGTAATCAAGCACCTTTCCCCAGACCTTTACTGGAACCATTGCCAATGGGGGAACCTGGAGCATATTAGAGAACTCCTCCTTCCCCATGGCAGGAAACATGGCTGTTGGGATTGGTGTCCAAACCTCAAAGTGGGAGCCAGCTGCATGACCAATGAAACCATTACCACACCTGAGGGCCTCCCTGGGCACAAGAAGGCATTGCGACCCAAAGCCTGAGCATGCTTTCAAACGAGCCTCTCAGTTGTCCCACCATGATTCTGCATTGCAGGCCTGGTTCGCCCCTAAACCCAAATCCCAGCCCTTGGTGGGATTGTCCAGTCGCCCAGACCCAGAGCCCGTCTCTGGCATCCCTGTATTGTGGCACACCTAAGATGGAAAAGAGCACTCTTTCCACCCCCAAAAAAGCCACCAAACTATGGGGAGCTCCCACGATCCTTAGAGAGTAAAAGTATCCTATTGTCTCATGAAAACAGACCTGCATTCTGAGGCCATCCTGGACACACAATCCAGATAGAATAGCCTGTGCTACCGACTTCCAGTCACCCTAATTACAGTTCCTGAGGAGCTTCCCTCCAGGTCTATGCTTTGGCCCTGTTATCACCTTGCCATTAACCCTAACCTGAATTTGGGTTTGCAGACTTCTCTCACAAAACCATGGCTCACATACCCTCCAGGATGAGGTCTCTGGATCCACACCACAGGACTGTTCCAGCCATCCCCGTCACATTTGTCCAAACCTTCCATATTAGGAGAAACCTGCAAGGCCCCAGAGACCACCCTAGTATTGTTGGCCGCTCTGGACGCAAATAGCAGTCTGAAACACCCTGATCACCTACATCCAGGCAAACAGCCAAGTCAATGGTCTTGCATCAGAAGATTGAAACTGACATTGGAAATCCAGATTAGGTTTTCAGGAATCAGTCCTCAGGGGCCTGTTCTGGAATACCAACTTATGATACAACAGATGGTCCCTGAGCCACACAACAGAACATTAACTGTCCCCAGAGGAAACCATGCTCTTGGATCGGTGTGAACCCTCAGCGTAGACAAAACCTGCATGTCCCCTTAGCCAACAACACATTCTCAGTTCTCCCTGGTAACAAATGATCATTGTGACCCATCTCCATGAGACTCCATGTCAACTCAAGGCCCTGCTTCTTCGCCCCAGAACCACCAGAACGAGCCTGCCATGTTCCTCAGCTGCAATGGTCAATGGAGTTCTTCTTTCCAGGTATCCATGCGGGAGAGCTCTGCTACCCAAACTTTCCACATGGGAAACCCTTGAGCAAACAAACCAGACTCTCCCTGTCCAGTAGAAGGAAACCTTGCTGTTTAGAACATCTCACAAGCCCCAACGTGGAAAATTCTCCATGGCCTCTTGACACCACCCCTCCATTTTTCAGTCATCATAGAAACATACTCCAGCATGAGCAAACATCTGACATCTGCCCTTACTCAGAGGCTGGATTTTCAATTCAACAGCTCCAAACTCGAACTGCCTTTTGCTTGACACTGAATTTAACCATAGCTTGGGTTTACAATACCATCCTCACCCTCATGCTCTACAAGCCCTCTTGATAGGGAATTCTGGAGACACAACGCATCATTCTGCCATCCCCATAGAAATAAGAAGGGCCTGGTGAGGCTGCCCAGTACCCCACATGATGATCAATCTGATCGGCCCTCAATGGAACCCTAAATAATAGTACACCCTGGCCACTAGTGCTGTGTCTGACAGAGCCTGAGCCCCGGTCTCATGTCATCCACCCAGAGGGCAGGTCCCATATCCAGCATGTGAGTCCGTCCATGGACCAGGGCCAACAACTCTACCCATCCTTGGTATTCAGGCATCTGTCCCCAAACATTTCCTGGAATCCCTACCAATGGGGGAACTTGAAGCACAATAGAGAACTCCTCCTTCCCCATGTCAGAAATCCTGGCTGTTGGGATGGGTGTTCAACCCTCAGCATGGGAGCCATCTGCATTGCCAAAGAGACTACACCTACTCCTGAGGGCCGACCTGGGCACAAGTAGGCATGATGACCCTCAGCCTGAGCCTGCTTTCAAACAAACGCTATCAGTTTCCTCTCCAGGATCCCTCATTACAGGCTTGGTATGCCCCTAGGCCCAAATCCTAAACCTTGGTGGGATATTACAGGGGCCCAGACCCAGAGCCTGTCTCTTGAATCCTTGTTTTGGGGCACCCCTAAGATGGAAAACAGCACTCTTCCCTTCCCGGAGAAAGGCACCAAATTATTAGGAGTTTCCAGGATCCTTAGAGAGGAAAAATCTCCCATGGACACATGAGACCACACCTGCATTCCGAGGCCATCTTGGAAACAATCCAGATACAAAAGCCTATGCTACTGCCTTTGAGTCACCATGTTTACAGTTCCTGATGAGCTGCCCTCCATGTCTATGCATTGGGCCTGGGATCACCTCGCCACTAACGATAATCCCAGTTTGTGTTTGTAGACATCGCTCCCAAAACCATGGCTCATATGCCCACCAGGATGTGGTCTCTGGAGCCTCACAGGAAAGTGCCTGCCATCCCCAAGAAAACTGTGCCCGTCACAGTTGCCCAAACCTTCCAGATTAGAAAAAGCCGGCCAGGCCCCTGAGCCCACCCCAATATTGGAGGCCATTCTGGACCCAAACGTACAGTCCGAAACACCCTGATCACCTCCATCCAGGCAGACAGCCAAGTCAATGGCCCTGAGTCAGATGATTGAACCTGTCATGACCTAGGACTTCACTGGAACCCTAGATTGGATTTTCAGACATTTGTCCTCAGAGTCCTGTTCTGTCATACCAAGATATAATACAACATGTGGTTCCTGATCCCCACAACAGAACATCTCCTGTCCCCAGAAGGAAACGGTGCTCTTGGACCTGTGTCAAACATTCAGGGTAGACAAATCCTGCATGGCCCATTAGCCACCAGCACATTCTATGACCTCCCTGGTAACAAACCAGCATTGTGACCCATCATAATGAGACTCCATGTCAACACAAGGCCTTGGTAATTTGCCCCAGAGCCACCATAATGAACCTGCCATGTTCCTACGCTGCAATGGTCAGTGGAGGTGTGCTTTCCAGGCATCCATGTGGGAGTGCTCTGGTACCCAGTCTTTCCACATGGAGGACCCTGGAGCAAACAAATCAGACTGCCCCTGTCCGGTAGAAGGGACAGTCATCAGAGATCTGAGCCTATATCCAGCATGTGAGACCGGCCATGGCCCAATTCCGTCACCTCTATCCACCCTTGGTATTCAGGCATCTGTCCCCAGACCTTTGCAGGAATCCCTGCCAATGGGGGAACCTGAAGCACAATAGAGAACTCCTCCTTCCCCATGGCAGGAATCCTGGCTGTTGAGATGGGTGTCCAAACCTCAAAGTGGGAGCCAGCTGCATGGCCAAAGAGATCATGTCCACTCATGAGGTCTGCCCTGGGCAGAAGCAGGCATTGTGACCCTCAGCTTGAGCATGCTTTCAAAGAAACGCTCTCAGTTGCACCTCCAGGATCCCACATTGCACGCCTGGTATGCCCCTAGGCCCAAATCCTAACCCTTGGTTGTGTTTCCATGTGCCTATACCCAGATCCTGTCACTGGAATCCCTGTTTTGTGCTACCCCTATGATGGAAAACAGCACTCTTCTCTTCCCTGAGAAAGCTACCAAACTATTGGGAGCCCCCAGGATCCTTGAGAGGAAAAATCTCCCATGGACCCATGAGTCCACACCTGCATTCAGAGTCCATTGTGGATACACAATCCAGATATAAGAGCCTGTGCTACTGCCTTCAAGTCACCTGATTTACAGTTCCTGCGGTGCTGCCCTCCAGATCTATCCACTGGGCCTGCGAACACCTCGCCACGAACCCTAACCCGAGTTTGTGTTTGCAGATTTCTCTCCTAAAACCATGGCTCACATGCCCTCCAGGATGGGGCCCCTGGCGTCACACCACAAGACTGTGCCTGCCATCTCCAAGGAAACTGGGCCCATCACAGTTGTCCAAACCCTCCTGATTAGGAGAAACATGCAAGGCTCCTGAGTCCACCCCAATTATGGAGGCCGCTTTGGACTCAAAAGCACAGTCTGAGACACCCTGTTCACCTCCATCCAGGCAGACACCCAAGTCAACGGTCCTGAGTCAGATGATTGAAACTGACATGGCCCTAGGACCTCACTGGAAGCCTAGATTTGGTTTTCATGCATCTGTCCTCAGGGGCCAGTTCTGGAATACCAACTTATGATATGACATGTGATCCCTGAGCCACAGAACAGAACATCTCCTTTCCCCAGGAGGAAGCCGTGCTCTTGGACCTGTGTCAAAACCTCAGGGTAGATGAATCCTGCAGAGCCCCTTAGCAACCAAAATATTCTATGATATCCCTGGTAACAAACCAGCATTGTGGCACATCTTCATGAGACTCCATGTCAACTCAAGGCCTTGGTACTTCGCCCCAGAGACACCAGAACGAAACTGTCATGTTCCTCAGCTGCAATGGTCAATGGAGTTGTGCTTTCAAGGCCTCCATACTGGAGTGTTCTGCTACACAAATTTTCCACATGAGAAACTGGAGCAAACAAACCAGACTCCCCCTGTCCAGTAGAAAGAAACTTTGATGTTTAGAGCATCTCACAAGCTGCAGCGTGGGAAATCCTCCATGGCCTCTTGACACCACCCCTCTATTTGTTGGTCATCATAGACACAAATTACAGCATGAGCAAACATCTGACATCCGCCCTTACTCAGGTGCTGGATATTCGAATCAGCCACTGCACACTAAAAATGCCATGAGCTTGTCACTGAATTTATCCATAGCTTGTGTTTACAATTCCATCCTCACCCTACTGGTCCTCAATCCCTTGTGATAGGGAATTCTGGAGCCACAACGCAGTATTCTGCCTTCCCCTTAGAAAGAAGAAGGGCCTGGTGAGTCTGCACAGAAACTCCACATGAGGATCAATCTACTCGGCCCTCAAGGGAACCCCGAATTATAGGCAGCCCTGGCCCCTAGTGCTGTGTCTGACAGAGCCTGAGCCCCGACCTCTTGTCAACCATCCAGAGGGTGGGGTACATATCCAGCATGTGAGACAGGCCAAGGACAAGGGCCGTCATCTCTACCCATCCTTGATATTCAGGCTTCTGTCCGCAGACCTTTCCTGGAATCCCTGCCGATGGGGGAACCTGAAGCACAATAGAGAACTGCTCCTTCCCCATTGCAGTAAACGTGGCTGTTGGGATGGTTGTCCAACCCTCAGAGTGGAGACAGCTGCATCGCCAATGTGACCAGACCCACTCCTGAGGGCCGCCCTGGGCACAAGAGGCATTGTGACTCTCAGCCTGAGCATGCTTTCAAACAATCCATCTCAACTGAATTGCAGTTCCACGAGGATCCTGAATTGCAGGCCTGGGATGGCCCTAGGCCCAATCGTAACCCTTGTTGGGATTTTCCAACTGCTCAGACCCAGAGCCCGTCTCTGGAATCCCTGTTTTGGGCACTCCTAAGATGGAAAACATCACTCTTACCTTCCCCCCCAAACCACCCAACTATTGGTAGCTGCCAATATCCTTAGAGAGGACAAATCTCCCATGGTCCCATGAAACCACATCTGCATTCCAAGGACATCCTGGAAACACAATCCAGATAAAAATGCCTGTGCTTCCGCCTTTGAGTCTTCAAACTAATTACAGTTCCTTTGGAGCTGCCCTCCAGGTCTATGCATTGGGCCTGTATCACATAACCTTACCCTAACGCGAGTTTGTGTTTGCAAACTTTTCTCCCAAAACCGTGGCTCACATGCCTTCAAGGATGAGGTATCTGGTGCCACACCACAGGACTGTGACTGCAATCCCCAAGGAAACTGTGCCCATCACAGTTGCCCAAAGCTACCAGATTTGGAGATACTGGCAAGGCCCCTGACCCCACTCCACTAATGGAGGCCTCTCTGGACACAAATGCACAGTCTGAAATACCCTGATCACTTACATCCAGGCAGAGAGCCAAGTCAATGATCTTGAGTCAGAAGGTTGAACTTGACATGCCCCTAGGACCTCACTGGAAATATAAATTAGATTTTCAGGTGTCAGTCCTCAGAGGGCTGTTTTGCAATACAAACATATGATACCAAATGTGGTCCTTGAGCCACACAACAGAACAACTACTGTCTCCAGAAGGAAACCTTTTTCTTGGACCTGTGTCAAACCCTCAGGGTTGGAGAATCCTGCATGGCACCTTAGTTACAAGCACATTCTAATATCTCCCTGGTAACACCAGCACTGTGACCCATGTGAAGGAGATTCCAAGTCAGCTCAAGGCCTTGTTACTTTGCCCAAGAGCCACCAGAAGGAACCTGCCATGTTCTTCAGCTGCAATGGTCAATGGAACTATGGTTTCCCGGTCCAAATGGTAGGGCTTTGCTACTCAAACTTTCCACATGGGGGACCTGGGAGCAAGAAAATCACACTCCACCTGTCCAGAGGAAGGAAACCTTGCTATTTGGAGCATCTCACATGCCTCAGCGTGGAATATCCTCCATGGCCTCTTGATGTTACCTCTCCATTAGTCAGTCATCATAGACACAAACTTCAGTGTGAGTAAACTTCTGACATCTGCTCTTACTCAGGAGTTGGATGTCTCGAATAAGCCACTGCACATTGGAATGTCTTCCGCTTGGCACTGAATTAAACCATAGCTTGTAATTACAATTCCATCCTCACCTGACTGTTCCCCATGCCATCTTGATAGTGAACTCTGGAACCACAATGCTGCAATCTGCCTTCCCCATAGAAAGAAGAAGGGCCTGATGAGTCTGCCCAAAAACCCCACATGAGGATCCTTCTGCTCGGTCCTCGAGGTTACCCCGATTTATAAGCTGCCCTGGCCACTAGTCCTCTGTCTGACAGAGAATGAGCACTGACCTAGTGTCAGCCACCCAGAGTTTGGGGCCCATATCCAGCATGTTAGTGCGGCCATGGCGCAAGTCCGTCCTTTCTACCCATCCTTGGTACTCAGGCATCTGTCCAGACCTTTGCTGTAATCCCTGCCAATGGGGGAACCTCAATCACAATAGAGAACTCCTCCTTCTCCATAGGAGGAAACCTGGCTGTGGGGATGGATGTCCAAACCTCAGCGTGGGAGTCAGCTACATGACCAATGAGACCACATCCAATCATGAGGGCTGCTCTGGGCACAAGCAGGCATTGTGACCCTCACCCTGAGAATGCTTCCAAACAAGCCCTCTCAGTTGCACCACCAGGATCCTGCATTGCAGCCCTGGTACACCCCTCGGCCTGAATCCTAACCCTTAGTAGAATTTCTTGGTGTCCAGTCACAGAGGCTGTCTCTGAAATCCCTGTGTGGGTCACCCCTAAGATAGAAAACAGCACTCTTCCATTCACCGAATGGGCACCAAACTAAGCCGATAGTATCCTTAGAGAGGAAAAATCTCCCATGGACCTTTGAGACCATACCTGAATTGCGACGCCATCCTGGACACACAATCCAGATACAAAAGCCTGTGGTACCACTGTCAGGTCCCTCTAATTACAGTTCCTGATGAGCTGCCCTCCAGGTCTATGCACTGCGCCTGCGATCACCTTGCCACTAACTCTACACTGAGTTTGTGTTTGCAGACTACTCACCCAAAACCATGGCTCACATGCCCTCCAGGATGGGGTCTTTGGAACCACACCACAGGCCTGGATATGCTATCCCCAAGAAAACTGCCAGTCACAGTTACCCAAACCCTTCAGATTAAGAGAAATCTGCAAGACCCCTGAGCCCACCCTAATACAGGAGGCCGCTCTGGAAACAAATGTGCAGTCTGAAAGACCCTGATCACCTGAATCCAGGCATTAACCCAAGTCAATGGTCCTGATCAGAAGATTGAACCTGACATACCCCCTGGACCTCATTCGAACCCTAGATTAGGTTTCAGGCATCTGTCCTCAGAGGCCTGTTCTGGAATACCAACTTGTGATACAACATGTGCTCCCTGAGCAACACAATAGAACATCTCCTGTCCCCAGAAGAAAACAGGGCTCTTCGACCTGTGCCAAACCCTCAGGGTTGGAGAATCCTGCATGGCCACTTAGCCACCATCACAATTCTAGATCTCCTGGTAACAAACCAACACTGTGACCCATGGGCAAGTGATTCCAACTCAACTCAAGGCCTTGGTACTTCGCCCAAGAGCCACCAGAAAGAACCTGCCGTGTTCTTCAGCTGCAATGGTCAATGGAGGTGTGCTTTCCAGGCATCCATGAGGGAGAGCTCTTCTACCCAAACTTTCCACATGAGG
The DNA here is from genome assembly GCF_020171115.1 of Neogale vison. Taxonomy (NCBI): domain Eukaryota; kingdom Metazoa; phylum Chordata; class Mammalia; order Carnivora; family Mustelidae; genus Neogale; species Neogale vison. The sequence continues at coordinate 78,572,238 of NC_058095.1, forward strand.
GATCCTGGAGCAAACCAACCAGACTCCACCAGTCCAGTAGAAGGAAACCTTGCTGTTTGGAGCATCTCACAATCCTCAGAGTGGGAAATCCTCCATGGTCTCTTTTTTTTTTTTTTTTTTTTTTTTTTTCCCAATTTATTTATTTTCAGAAAAACAGTATTCATTATTTTTTCACCACACCCAGTGCTCCATGCAAGCTGTGCCCTCTATAATACCCACCACCTGGTACCCCAACCTCCCACCCCCCCGCCACTTCAAACCCCTCAGACTGTTTTTCAGAGTCCATAGTCTCTCATGGTTCACCTCCCCTTCCAATTTACCCAAATTCCCTACTACTCTCTAACGCCCCTTGTCCTCCATGCTATTGGTTATGCTCCACAAATGAGTGAAACCATATGATAATTGACTCTCTCTGCTTGACTGATTTCACTCAGCATAATCTCTTCCAGTCCCGTCCATGTTGCTACAAAAGTTGGATATTCGTCCTTTCTGATGGAGGCATAATACTCCATAGTGTATATGGACCACATCTTCCTTATCCATTCATCCGTTGAAGGGCATCTTGGTTCTTTCCATAGTTTGGCGACTGTGGCCATTGCTGCTATAAACATTGGGGTACAGATGGCCCTTCTTTTCACGACATCTGTATCTTTGGGGTAAATACCCAGGAGTGCAATTGCAGGGTCGTAGGGAAGCTCTATTTTTAATTTCTTGAGGAATCTCCACACTGTTCTCCAAAGAGGCTGCACCAACTTGCATTCCCACCAACAGTGTAAGAGGGTTCCCCTTTCTCCACATCCTCTCCAACACATGTTGTTTCCTGTTTTGTTAATTTTGGCCATTCTAACTGGTGTAAGGTGATATCTCAATGTGGTTTTAATTTGAATCTCCCTGAGGGCTAATGATGATGAGCATTTTTTCATGTGTCTGATAGCCATTTGTATTTTTTGATTGGAGAAGTGTCTGTTCATATCTTCTGCCCATTTTTTGATGTGTTTGTCTGTTTCGTGTGGGTTGAGTTTGAGGAGTTCATTATAGATCCTGGATATCAACCTTTTGTCTGTACTGTCATTTGCAAATATCTTCTCCCATTCCGTGGGTTGCCTCTTTGTTTTTTTGACTGTTTCCTTTGCTGTGCAGAAGCTTTTGATTTTGATGAAGTCCCAGAAGTCTATTTTCGCTTTTGTTTCCTTTGCCTTTGGAGACGTATCTTGAAAGAAGTTGCTGTGGCTGATATCGAAGAGATTACTGCCTATGTTCTCCTCTAAGATTCTGATAGATTCCTGTCTCACGTGGAGGTCTTTTATCCATTTTGAGTTGATCTTTGTGTACGGTGTAAGAGAATGGTCGAGTTTCATTCTTCTACATATAGCTGTCCAGTTTTCCCAGCACCATTTATTGAAGAGACTGTCTTTTTTCCACTGTATATTTTTTCCTGTTTTGTCGAAGATTAATTGACCATAGAGTTGAGGGTCCATATTAGGGCTCTCTACTCTGTTCCACTGGTCTATGTGTCTGTTTTTATGCCAGTACCATGCTGTCTTGGTGATCACAGCTTTGTAATAAAGCTTGAAATCAGGTAAGGTGATGCCGCCAGCTTTATTTTTGTTTTTCAACGTTTCCTTAGCGATTCGGGGTCTCTTCTGATTCCATACAAATTTTTGGATTATTTGCTCCAGCTCTTTGAAGAATGCCGGTGGAATTTTGATCGGAATGGCATTAAAAGTATAGATTGCTCTAGGCAGTATAGACATTTTAACGATGTTTATTCTTCCGATCCAAGAGCATGGAATGGTCTTCCATCTTTTTGTGTCTTCTTCAATTTCTTTCATGAGTGTTCTATAGTTCCTCAAGTATAGATCCTTTACCTCTTTAGTTAGGTTTATTCCCAGGTATCTTATGGTTCTTGGTGCTATAGTAAATGGAATCGATTCTCTAATTTCCCTTTCTGTATTTTCCTTGTTAGTGTATAAGAAAGCCACTGATTTCTGCACATTGACTTTGTATCCTGCCACGCTGCTGAATTGCTGTATGAGTTCTAGTAGTTTGGGGGTGGAGTCTTTTGGGTTTTCCATATAAAGAATCATGTCATCTGCGAAGAGAGAGAGTTTGACTTCTTCATTACCAATTTGGATACCTTTTATTTCTCTCTGTTGTCTGATTGCTGTTGCTAGGACTTCTAATACTATGTTGAACAAGAGTGGTGAAAGTGGGCATCCTTGTCTTGTTCCTGATCTCAACGGGAAGGCTGCAAGCTTTTTCCCATTGAGGATGATATTTGCTGTGGGTCTTTCATAGATAGATTTAATGAGGTTCAGGAATGTTCCCTCTATCCCTATACTTTGAAGCGTTTTAATCAGGAACGGATGTTGGATTTTGTCAAATGCTTTTTCTGCATCAATTGAGAGGACCATGTGGTTCTTCTCTCTTCTCCTATTAATTTGTTGTATCACATTGATTGATTTACGAATGTTGAACCATCCTTGTAGCCCAGGGATGAATCCCACCTGATCATGGTGGATAATCTTTTTAATGTGTTGTTGGATCCTGTTGGCTAGGATCTTGTTGAGAATCTTAGCATCCATATTCATCAGTGATATTGGTCTGAAATTCTCCTTTTTGGTATGGTCCTTGCCTGGTTTGGGGATCAGGGTAATGCTGGCTTCATAGAAAGAGTCTGGAAGTTTTCCTCCATGGTCTCTTGACGCCACCTCTCCATTTGTAGGTCATCATACACAAACTCCAGTGTGAGCAAATATCTGACATCCGCCCTTACTCAGGTGCTGGATGTCTCGAATCAGCCGCTGCACATTGGAATTGCCTTCCACTTGGCAATGAATTTAACCAAGCCGGTGTATACAATTCCATCCTCACCCGACTGGTCTTCAAGCTCTCTTGATAGGGGATTCTGGAACCACGATGCAGCATTCAGCCTTCCCCATAGAAAGAAGTGCCTTGTGATTCTTCCCAAAAACCCCACATGAGCATCAATCTGCTTGGCGTTAGAGGGAACCCCAATTTATAGGCTGCCCTGGCCACTAGTGCCGTGTCTGACAGAGTCTGAGCCCCGGCCTTCTGTCAGCCACCCAGAGAGGGGGTCCCATATCCAGCATGCGAGACTGACCATGGCCCAAGTCCATCATATCTACACATCCTTGGTATTCAGGAACAAGTTCCAGACCTAACCCTATCCCGAATTTGTGTTTCCAGACTTCTCTCCCAAAACAATGTCAGAGGGCCCTTCAGGATGATGTCTCTCGAGCCACACCACAGGACTGTGCCTGCCATCACCATGGAAACTTTGCTTGTCATAGTTGCCCGTACTTTCCAGATTAGGAGAACCCTGCAGGGACCCTGAGCCCACCACAATACTGGCAGTCGCTCTGGATGCAAATGTGTAGGTGAAACACCCTGGTCACCTACATTCAGGCATAACCAAATCTAGTTCCTGAGTCAGAAGACTGAACCTGTCATGCCCCTAGGAACTTATTGGAACCTTAGATTATTTTCTCAGGCATATGTCCTCAGAGGCCTGTTCTGGAATACCAACTTATAATACAACATGTGTGCCCTGAGCCACACAACAGAACATCTCCTGTCCCCAGAAGGAAAACGTGCACATCAACCGGCACCTAACCTCAGGGGAGAAGAATCCTGCACGGCACATTAGCCACCAGAACATTCTAAGATCTCCCTGGTAACAAACCAGCATTATGGCCCATCTTCAAGAGATTCCATGTCAAATCAAGGCCTTGGTACTTCGCCCCAGAGCCACCAAAACGAACCAGCCATGTTCCTCAGCTGCAATGGTCAGTGGAGGTGTGCTTTCCAGGCATCCATGTGGGAGAGCTCTGCTACCCAATCCTTCCAAATGGGGGGCCCTGGAGCAAACAAACCAGAATCCACCTGTCCAGTAGAGGGAAACCTTGCTGTTTGGAGCATCTCCACAGCCGCAAAATGGGAAATCCTTCATGGCCTCTTGACGCCACCCCTCAATCTGTCAGTCTTCATAGACATAAACTCCATTGTGAGCAAATATCTGACTTCTGTCCTTACTCAGGTGCTGGATATCTTGAAAAAGCCGCTGCACATTGGAACTGCCTTCCACATGGGACTCAATTGAACCGTAGCTTGTGTTTACAATTCCATCCTCACCCTACTGGTCTCCAAGCCCGCTTGATAGGGAATTCGGGAGACACAAGGCCACATTCTGCCTTCCCCATAGAAAGAAAAAGTGCCTGGTGAGACTGCCCAGAAACCCCATATGAGGATCAATCTGCTTGGCCCTTGAGGGAACCCCGATTTATAGGCTGCCCTGGCCACTAGTGCTGTGTCTTACAGAGCCTGTGATCCGACCTAGTGTCTGCCACCCGGAAAGTGGGTCCCATACCTAGCATGTGGGATGGGCCATGTCCCCAGTCCGTCAACTCTACCCATCCTTTGTATTCAGGCACCTCTTTCCTGACCTTTGGTAGAATCCTTGCCAATGGGGGAACCTGAAGCACAATAGAGAACTCCTCATTCCCCATGGCAGGAGACCTGGCTGTTGGGATTGGTGTCCAACCCCCAAAGTGGGAGACAGCTACATGGCTAATGAGACCATGGCCACTCCTGAGGGCCGCCCTGTGCACAAACAGGCATTGTGACCCTCATTATGAGCATGCTTTCAAACAAGCCCTCTCAGTTGCACCAGGAGTATCCTGCATTGCAGGCCTGGTACTTCCTTAGGCCCAAATCCTAAAACTTGGTGAGAATTTCCAGGCACCCAGAACCAGAGCTCGTCTCAGGAATCCCTGTTTTGGGGCATCCCTATGATGGAAAACAGTACTCTTCCCTTCCCCGAAAAAGCCACCAAACTATGGAGAGCCCACACGATCCTAAGAGAGGTAACGTCTCCCATGGACCCAAGAGAACACAACTGCTTTCAGACTATCCTGGACACACGATCCATATAGAAAAGCCTGTGTTGCCGCCTTCCAATCACCCTAATTACACTTCCTGATGAGCTGCACTACAGGTCTATGCATTGGGCCTGTGATTACCTCACCACTAACGCTAACCCGCATTTTTGTTTTCAGACTTCTCTCACAAAACCATGGCTCACATGACTTCCAGGATAGGGTCTCTGGATCCACACCACAGGACTGTGCCTGACATCCCCAAGGACAGTGTGCCCGTCAAAGTTGTCCAAAGCTTCCAGATTAAGAGAAACAAGCAAGGACCCTGAGCTCACCCCAATACTGTCAGCAGCGCTGAACACAAATGTGCCATGTGAAACATCCTGATCACCTACGTCCAAGCAGACAGCCAAGTCAATGTCCCTGAGTTAGAAGATTGAACCTCATATGCCGCTAGGACCTCATTGGAACCCTAGATTAGGTTTTCAGTCTTCTGTCTTCAGGGTCCTGTTCTGGAATACCAACATAGGATACAACATGTGGTCCCTGAGCCACACAACAGAACATCTCCTGTCCCCAGAAGGAAGCCGTGCCCTTCGACCTGTGCCAAACCCTCAGGGTTGGAGAATCCTGCACAGCACCTTAGACACCAGCACATATGCTGATTATGTGCATTTCCCCAAACCACAAGGTTTCCTTCTGCGGGAGAGTTGAGTCCCGTCGGATGGCTCCAGGACGTCCCATATGGAAGGAATGGAGAGCAGGGTTCGAAGGATGGATGTCTGTACAGCATACCTCGCATTCTCATTGGCTATTAGCAACAAAACATGTTTGAACTTCTGGCTCTGGGGCAGGTTACCCTGGGAGCTGAGTTGAAATGGACTCTCCAGAGGATGGGTTGTAATGTGGGTTTGTGTCCGTGAAGACCTTGGAATGTGCTGGTGGCTCAGGGGCCTTGCAGATTTCACCTAACCAAAGGGTTTGGTACAGCTCCAATAAGAAAGCTCCCCATGTGGAGATGAGAGAGGTTCTATTTGGTGCCTCAGAAAAGCCCCAGATGCTGGTCTTTGAAACCAGTCCTCTGAGGAGAGACACCTGGAAACGAAATCTAGGGTTCAGATTAGGGCCTTGAGGCCTGTCTGTTTCAATCTTCTGTCTTTGGGGACACTGTCTGAGTGTCTACGTGGAGATAATTGCTCAGCTGGTGTCAGAGTGCCCCTCTTAGTCCAGGGCGGCCTACACTATTGGCATGGCCTCGGGAGCCTAGGAGGTTTCTCCTAATCTGTAGGGTTGTGGCCACTGGATTGGGCACAGTTTTCTTGGAGAGGAAAGGCACAGTCCTTTGGTGCGGCTCCAGAGACCCTAGCCTAGAGGGTGTTTGGCTCCAGGCTGTGAGCACTGAAGTCTGAAAACACAAACTTGGCTTAGTTGTGGCACCGAGGGTATGGCAGGCTGGATCCAGAAACTGAGAGAGGAGCTCCTCGGGTTATGAAAGTGGGGGAGTGGGAGGCAGTTACTCAAGCTTTTGTCTCTGGATGTTGTGTCTCACATAGCTATGGAATATAGGGCGGCCTCAGGGGCTATGGAAGAGTCTCCCTCTCTGGCAATTTGACCCAGCTCCAAAGATTTTGGTGTCATTTTGTGGGAAGGGTAGAGTCCTGTTGTCTGGCTCAGGTGTTTCCTCAAGAGAGGGAATTCAGATCACAGTCCTGGGTGCAGCCAACTGGAAAACTTGAACTCTGGTGAGGATTGGGAGCATAGGTGTTTGGCAAGCCCAATATGGGGGCTCTTGGACCAGGCCCTGAGAGGCCTTACTTCGACATGGAGCTCATGCTGAGAGTCACAATTCGAGTTTGTGCACAAGGCGGCACTCTTGTTTGGGCTTGGCCTCAGGGGCCATGAAGGTTTCTCCTACCCTGAAGGTATGACTCGATGCCAACAGCAAGCTTTACAGCCATGGGGAAGGAGGAGTTCTGATTTGTGCTTCAGGTGCCCACCTGTGTGGGGATTTGATATAATATCTAGGTTCAGATGTCTGAAAACCCAGGTTGAAAAGAGATGACGGTCTAAGGCCATGGCGTGTCCGATGTGCTGGGTGTGTGTCCAGCTGTCCTCTTGTCTGTCGGGACGTCTGGCCTCAGGTTGTGTCAGAGCATTAGTGCCCCAGGCAGCCTATCGCATTAGGGTGCGGTCGAGGCCTGAGCAGGTTGATCTCATTTGGGGTTTTTGGAGAGCCCCATAGGGCAACATTTTTCTTCTGGTGGGCAGGCAGAGGGCTGCGTTGTAGTTCTGGAATTCCCAGTCTGCAGGGCTTGTTTTCCAGGAGTGTGAGGAAGGAAGTCTGAAAACACAAGCTAGCATTAGTTATGGGGCTGAGGGCATGGCAGACCCTCACTGCAGAGGCTGAATCTAGATCTCCTGCATCTGAGGTCAGGGCTAGTATTAGATGTTGCCTCAGCTAGAGTTTGTGTCCATGATGGCCCCTTATGGAAGGGGGTGGGGGCGTCATGAAGTCAGAGAGGGTTCCCTGGGATGGGAGTTGTGAGCTACTCCAAACCTCATGTTTTCCTTCTGCAGGACAATTGAGTCCTATTGGATGGTTAGAGGAGAGGATGCCCCATACAGAAAGACTCAAGAGCAGGGGTCTAAGCATGGATACCTGGAAACACCACTTCACATTCCCACTGTTTGGTCAGGACAAGGCAGGCTCAATCTACGGGCTCTTGGGCGAGCTACCCAAAGGGCTGCGTTGAAATGGACTCTCCTGAGGATGAGTCATAATGTGTGTTGATGGCCATGGAGCCCTTGGAATGTGGCGGTGACTCTGGGACTCTGCAGGATTCTCCAACCCGAAGGATTTGACATAGCTCCAACAAGGAAGCTTCCCATGTGGAGACGAGAGGTGTTCTGTTTGCTGCCTCAGGAAAGCCCCGTATGCTGGTCTTCGAACCCAGGCCTCTTAGGAGTGACACCTGGAAACCAAAGCAAGAGTTCAGATTAGGGGCCTGTCCAGTTCAATCTTCTGTCCTGTGGACATCTGTCTGCATGCCTGCATAGAGTTAGTTGCTCAGCTTGTGTCAGAATGCCCCTGTTTGTCCAGGGTGGCATACAGTAGTGGGATTTCCTCGGTGGCATTGAATTATCTCCTATTCTGTAGTGTTGTGGCCAATGGAATGGGCACAGTTTCCTTGGAGAGAGCAGACACAGTCCTGTGGTATGGCTCCAGAGGATCCAGCCTGGAGGCTGGGTTTGCCAGGGCTGTGGGGACAGATGTCCGAAAACAGAAACTTGGCTCAGGTTTGGGGCCAAGGTTATGGCAGGCCTGATCTCCAGTCCAGGAGGGGAGCTCCTCTGGATATGAAAGGAGGGCAAGTGGGAGGCAGTCGCTCAGGCTATTGTCTCTGGGTGTTGTGGCCTCAATGGCCGTTGAATGTAAGGGTTGCCTCATGGGCTGTGGAAGAGTCTCCCTCTCTGAGGATTGGCCAAGCTCCCAAGTGTTTGGGGTCATTCTGTGGGAAGGGAAGAGTACTATTTTCTGCCACAGGTGTCCCCCCAGTAGAGGGATTCTAGAGCAGAGCAGTGGGGACTGACAACAGGAATATCCACCATCTGGTTAGTCCTGGGTCCCTATGTGCATGGCAAGCCCCATATGCGGGCTCTTGGTCCAGTCACTGAGATGCATTACTTGAATAACTCACGCTGAGGGTCACAATGCGTGTTTGTGCCCAAGGCGGCCCTCAAGCATGGGCGTGGCCTCATGGGCCATGCAGGTTTCTCCTACACTGAATGTTTGACTCACTGCCAACAACAAGTTTTCTTGACATGGGGAAGGAGGATTCCTGTCTTGTGCGTCAGGTTCCCCCCTGTGCAGGGATTGGAGATAAGGTCTAGGTTCCAATGCCTGAAAACCCAGGTTGGGAAGGGATGATGGCTTAAGGCCGTGGTGGGTCCAATGTGCTGGGTGTGCGGCCAGCTGTCTCGATGTCTGTCGGAAAGTCTGGGCTCAGGCTATGTAAGACAGAGCATTAGTGCTGAAGGTAGCTATGCAACTGGGGTGTTGCCGAGGGCCAAGCAGTTTGATCCTAATTTGGGGTTTCTGGGCAACAGTATAGACAATGTTTTTCTTCTGGGGGGCAGGTAGAGTCCTTCGTTGTGGCCCCAGAATTCCCAGTCGGGAGGGCTTGTAGGCCAGAAGTGTGAGGATGGAAGTCTGAAAACACAAGCTAGGGTGAGATTTGGAGCCAAGGGCATGGCAGGCCCACTCTGCAGAGGCTGCATCGGGATCTCCTGCATCTGGATTCAGGATGATGATCAGACGTCATATGATGCTGGACTTTGTGTCCGTGATGGCCCCTTCATGAAGCAGGAATTTCATGAGGCCAAGGTGGTTTTCCCACACTGAGTTTGTGAGATGCTCCAAACCATAAGGTGTCCTTCTGCAGGACAGTCGAGTCCTTTTAGATGGCTAAAATGACATCCCATACGGAAGGACTGGAGAGAAGTGTTCGAAGGATGGATGCCTGTACAGCATACCTCACATTCCCATTGGCTATTTGGAACAAGACATGTTTGATCTGCTGGATCTGGGGAAAGCTACCCAGGGTGCTGAGTTGAAATGGACTCTCCTGAGGATGGATTGTAATGTGGGTTTGTGTGCATAAAGACCTTAGAATGTGCTGGTGTTTCAGGGGCCCTACAGAATTCGCCTAACTGAAGGGTTTGATACAGCTCCAGTAAGAAAGCTCCCCATGTGGAGATGAGAGAGGTTCTGTTTGGTGTCTCAGGAAAGCCCCATATGCTGTTCTTCAAACCCAGACCTCTGAGGAGTGACACTTGGAAACCAAAGCAAGAGTTCAGATTAAGCTTAGGGGCCTGTCCGGTTCAATCTTCTGTCTCTGTGGACATCTGTCTGCATGTCTGCATGAATGTAGTTGCTCAGCTTGTGTCAGAATGTCCCTGTTTGTCTAGGGCGGCTTACAGTAGTGGTATGTCCCTAGGGGCCTATGCAGTTCAATCGTTTTCTATGTGGATATCTGTCTACGGGTCTGAGTGGAGGTAGTTGCTCAGCTGTTGTCAGATCGCTCCTGTTTCTCCTGGGCTGCCTACACGATTGGGATCGCCATAGTGACTTTGGAGGTTTCTCTTAATTTGCAAGGTTGTGGCCAATGAAATGGGCAGAATTCCTTTGGAAAGGGAAGGCACAGTATTGAGGTGTGGCTCCAAGGGCCCAAGTGTGGACGGTGTGTGGGTAAGGGCTTTGGGGACAGAAGTCTGAAAACACAAACTCGGCTTAGGTTCGGAGACATAGGTATGGCAGGCCCGATCTACAGACCCGTGAGGAGAACTCTTCGGGATATGAATAAAGGGCGAATGTGAGGCGCTTATTCAGGCTTTTGTCTCTGGATTTTGTGTCAATGATGGCCGTGGAATGTTGGGGAGGCCTCATGGGCCATGGATAAGTCTTCCTCTCTGTGGATTTGGCCCGATCCCAATTGTTTTGGGTCAATCTGTGAGATGGGAGGAGTCTTTTCGGTTTTGTTACCTCAGGTGTCCCACCAAAAGAGGGATTCGAAGGCAGAGCCCTGGGGAGGGGCGAATGGACAACCCAAACTATGAATAAAAATTGGGGCCTAGCGGCATGGCAAGCCCCATAGGCTGTCTCTCCATCAAGCCACTGAGAGTCCTTAGTTGAGGTCTGGGCTCACGTTGAGGATCACAATGAGTGTTTGTGACCACCGAGGCCCTTAAGCATGGGTGGGGCCTCATGGGCCTCACAGGATTCAACTATACTGAACGTTGGACAACATGCCAACAACAAGGTTTCTTGCCATGGGGATGGAGTTTTGATTTCTGCATCATGTTCATCCCTGGGCAGAGATTGAAGATAAGGTCTAGGTTCTGAAGCCTGAAAACACAGGTTAGGAAGAGATGACGACCTAAGGCCATGGTGGGTCCTTTGTGCTCAGTGTGCCGCAAGCTGGCTGGGTGTGGGTCGGGAGGTCCAGGCTCTGGCTGTGTCAGAAAGGGCATTATTGGCCATGGCACCCTGTATAATTGGGATATAGCCAAGTGGCTTGCAGGATGATCCTCATTTGGGGTTTCTGGGTTGCCCCAGAGGGCAATGTTTTTCTTCAGAGGGAAGGCAGTGTGCTGCTTTTTAGTTCTGGAATTGCCAAACTGGAGAGCTTGTCAGCCAGGAGTGTGAGGATGGAAGTCTGAGAACACAAGCTAGGCTTAGTTTCTGGGCGAGGGCACTGCAGGCTCACTCTGTAGAGCTGGATCTAGATCTCGTGCATTTGAAGTCAGGGGAGAGGAACAGACAATCGCTCAGCTTGGAGTTTCTGTCCCTGATGGCCCCTTCATGAAGTGTGGGGGGGTATCATGAAGCCATGAAGGTTTTCCCACGATGGGAGTTGTGAGATGCTCCAAACCGCAAAGATTCTTCTGCAAACCATTGAGACCTGATGGTTGGCTCCAGGATTTTCCATACAAAATGATTCTGAGCTGGGTTCTAAGGATGGATAGGTGGGCAGCTCGCCTTCCATTCCAATTGTCTCCTAGCAACAAGACAGGTCAGATCTGATGGATCTGGGTGAGAAAAAGAGGGGGCTGTGTTGAAATGGACTCTCCTATGGATGGGTCCTAATGTGGGTTTGTGTCCATGGAGACTTGGAATGAGGCAGTAGCACCGGGGCCCTGAAGGTTTCTCCTAACCAGAGGCTTTGGCACAGCTGCAACACACAAGTTTCCCATGTGGAGACGAGATTTGTTCTGATGGGTGCCTCAAGAAACAGCCATATGCTGGTATTGGAATCCAAGCCTCTGAGGACAGATGCCTGGAAACCAAAGAAATGGATCTGATTAGGGCCTAGGGGCCTGTTCATCGCAATTTACCTCTGGGGACATCTGCCTATGGGTCTGAGTGCAGGTAGGTGCTCAGATGGACTCAGATTGCCCCTGTTTGTCTTGTGCAGCCAACACTATTGTGATGGCCTTGGGGAATTTGGAGGTTTATCCTATTTATAGGGTTGTGGCCACTGGAATGGGCAGAATTCCCCTGGAGAGGGCAGGTACAACCCTGAGGTTTGGATCCAGGGCCCTGAGCCTGTAGGGTGTGTGGGCCAGGGATGTGGGGACAGTTTTCTGAAAACACAACCTTGTCTTAGGTTTTGGGTCGTGGGCATGGCACGACTGAACCAGAGACCGAGAGGAGAACTCTTCAAAATATGAATAAAGGTCGAGTGTGAGTCACTTGCTCAGGATTTTTCTCTGGATATTGTGTCACCGATGGACGTGGAAATCCAGGTGACCTCATGGGCAATGGAGGAGTCTTCCTCTCTGGGAATTTGGTCCGATCCAAAGAGTTTGGGGTCATTCTGTGGGATCGAGGACTCCATTTTTTTTTTTTTTTTTTTTTTTTTACTTTAGGTGTCCCACCAAAAGAGGGATTCCAGAGCAGAGCCCTGGGGAGGGGCGACGGGACAATCAGAAATATGGTTAAAAATTGGGGCCTAGGGGCATGGCAAGCCCATTATGATGTCTAATAGTCCAGCCCCTGAGAGGACTTGCTAGAGGACAGGACTCACGCTGAGGGTCACAATGAGTGTTTATGCCCTCGCTGCACTCAAGCATGGGTGGGCCCTCATGGTTAACTCTGGTTTCTCCTACAAAGAACGTTGGACAACATCCCAACCACAAGGTTTCTTGCCATGGGGAAGGAGGAGTTCTGATTTCTGCATCACGTTCACCCCTTAGCAAGGTTTGGAGTTAAGGTCTAAGTTCTGAAGCCTGAAAAGCTAGGTTGGGAAGAGATGACAAGCTAAGGCCATGGCGGGCCCGATGTGTTCAGTGTGTGGTCAGCTGTCTGGGTGTTGGTCAGGAGGTCCGGGCTCAGGCTGTGTCAGAAAGTGTATTAATGCCCAGGTTAGATTATGTAATTTGGGTACAGTAGAGTGCCATGTAGGTCTCTCCTCATCTGGGGTGTCTGGGAAGCTCCATAGAGCAACATTTTTCTTCTGGAGGGCAGGTAGAGTGCTGAATTGTGGGTCCAGAATTGCCAAACTTGAGGGCTTGCGGGCCAGGTGTGTGAGGACGGAAGTCTGAAAACACAAACAAACTTAGGTTTCAGGGCGAAGGCAAGGCAGGCACACTCTGCAGAGCAGAATCGAGATCTTGTGCATCTGAAGTCAGGGCAAGGATCAGACGTTGTCTCAGGTTGGAGATCCTGTCCATGAATTCCCCTTCATAAGGCAGTGGGGTGCATCACAAAGCCATGGATGTTTTTTCACACTGGGCGTTGTGAGATGCTCCAAAACGCAATGATTCCTTCTGCAAGACATTTGAGGCATATTGGATGGCTCCAGGACATCCCATATGGAATGACTCCAGAGCAGATTTCTAAGGATGGATGCCTGGGCAGACCGCCTCCAAATCCAATTGTCTCCTAGCGACAAGACAGGAGATCTGCTGGCTCTGTAGGAGCAACCAAGGGGGCTGAGTTGAAATGGAATGTCCTGAGGATGGGTCCTAATGTGGGTTTGTGTCCATGGAGACCTTGGAATTGGGCAATGGCACCAGGGCCCTGAAGGATTCTCCTAACCAGAGATTTTGAGGCAGCTCCAAAGAGCAAGTTTCTCATGGGGAGGCAAGATTTATTCTAATTGATGCCTCAGGAAACTCCCATATGCTGGTATTGGAAACCAGGCCTCTGAGGAGAGATACCTAGAAAACACAGCAATGGATCCAATTAGGGCCTAGGGGCCTGTCTGGTTCAATCTTCTTCTCTGGCGACATCTGTCTATGGTATGAGTGGAGGTAGTTGCTCAGTTGGTGTCAGACTGCCCCTGTTTGTCTGGGCAGCCTACACTATTGGAATGGTCTCGGGGACTTTGGAGGTTTCTCCTAATTTGTATGATTATGGAGAGTGGAAGGGGAAGAATTCCCATGGAGTCTGCAGGCACAGACCTGATATGTGGCTCCAGGGGCCCCAACCTGGAGGGTGTGTGGGCCAAGACTGTGGGGACAGATGTCTCAAACACAAACTCATCTTAGGTTTGGGGACATAGGTATGGCAGACCCAATCTATATACCGTGAAAAGTATTGGGGATATGAAGAAAGGGCGAGGTGAAGCACTTGCTCAGGCTTTTTTCTCTGGATTTTGTGTCAACGGTGGCCGTGGAATGTCAGCTAGGCCTCATGGGCCATGGACGAGTCTCCCTATCTATGGATTTGTCACAATCCCAATTGTTTTGGGTCAATCTGTGGGATGGGAGGAGTATTTTCAGTTTGTTACCTCAGGTGTTCCACCAAAAGAGGGATTCCAGAGCAGAGCCCTGGAGATGGGGGACTGGACAACCAGAAATATGGTTAAAAATTGGGGTCTAGGTGCATGGCAAGCTCAATATGCCTTCTAATTGTACAGCCATTGAGAGGCCTTCCTTGAGGACACGCAGAGCATCACAATGCCTGTTTATGCCCTTGTGGCGCTCAAGCATAGGCGGGGAATCATGGTGCACGCTGGTTCCTCCTATACTGAATGTGGGACAACATGTCAACCACATGTATTCTAGCCATGGGGAAGTAGTAGTTCTGATTTCTGCATCTCATTCACCTCTGGGCAGATATTGGAGTTAAGGTCTAGGTTGTGAAGTCTAAAAACCGAGTTTGGGAAGGGATCAAGTCCTAAGGCCATGTTGGGTTCGATGAGTTCAGTGTGGAGACAGCTCTGGGTGTTGGTCGGGAGGTTCAGGCTCAGGCTTTGTCAGACAGAGCATTAGTGTCCAGGGTAGATTATATAAGTGGGGTACAGTTGAATACCATGCCCGTTGAACCTCATTTGGGGTTTCTGGGTAGCCCCAGAGGCTAATGTTTTCATCAGAGGACAGGCAGAGTGTTGCATTGTAGTTCTGTAATTGCCAAACTTGAGGGCTTGTGAGCCAGGAGTGTGAGCACAGAAGTCTGAGAACACAAGACAGGCTTAAGTTTCTAGGCGAGGGCATGGCAGGCACACTCTAGAGATCTGAATCGAGATCTCGTGCATCTGAAGTCAGGGCGAGGATCAGACGATCACTCAGGTTGGAGTGTCTGTCCCTGATGGCCCTTTCATGAAGTTCGGGGGGAATCACGAGGCCATGGAGGTTTTCCCACAATGGGAGTTGTGATATGCTCCAAACTGCAAAGATTTTTCTGCGGACCATTGAGACCTGTTGGTTGGCTCCAGGAATTCCCATATGGAACTCTTCTGACCAGGGTTCTAAGGATGGATGGATGGGCAGCCCGCCTCTCATTCCAATTGTCTCCTAGTGACAAGACAGGTTAGATCTGCTGGAACTGGGAGAGTAACCGAGGGGGCTGAGTTGAAATGGACTCTCCTGCAGATGGGTCCTAATGTGGGTGTGTGTCCATTGAGACCTTGGAATGGGGCGCTGGCACACGGGCCCTGAAGTATTCTCCTACCCGGAGGTTTTGAGACATCTCCAAAGGACCAGTTTCCCATGTGGAGACGAGCTTTGCTCTAATTGGTGCCACAGGAAACCCCCATATGCTGATATTGGAAAACAGTCCTCTGTGGAGAGATACCTGGAAACCAAAGCAATGGATCTGATTAATGCCAAGAGGCAAGTCCGGTTCAATCTTCTTCTCTGGGGACATCCATCTATGTTATGAGTGGAGGTAGATGCTCAGCTGGTGTCAGACTGCCTCTGTTTGTCCCGGCGGCCTACACTATTGGGATGGACTCGAGGCTTTGGGGGTTTCTCCTAATTTGTACGATTGTGGACAATGGAAGGGGCAGAGTTCCCGTGGAGTGGGCAGGCACAGACATGATGTGTGGCTCCAGGGGCCCCAGCCTGGAGGGTGTTTGGGCCAGGACTGTGGCGACAGATGTCTGAAAACACAAACTCAGCTTAGGTTTGGGATGTAGGTATGACAGGCCCGATCTACGGACTGTGAGGAGAACTCTTTGGGATATGAAGAAAGGGCGACTGTGAGGCACTTGCTCAGGATTTGTTTCTGGATTTTGTGTCATCAATGGCCGTAGAATGTCAGTGAGGCTTCATGGGACATGGACGAGTCTGTTCCTCTGTGGATTTGGCACAATCCAAATTCTTTTGGTTCAATCTGTGGGATGGGAGGAGTCCTTTCAGTTTTTTGACCTCAGGTGTCCCACCAAAAGAGGGATTCAGCAGCAGAGCCCTGGGGAGGGGTGACTGGACAACCAGAAATCTGGTTAAAAATTGGGGCCTAGGGGCATGGCAAGCCCAATATGCCTTCTAATGGTCCAGCCACTGAGAGGCCTTCCTTGAGGACACAACTCACACTGAGGGTCACAATGCGTGTTTGTGCCCTCATGACGCTAAAGCATGGTCGGGGACTCATGGTGCACACAGGATTCTCCTACACTAAATGTTGATCAACATGCCAACCACATGTATTCTTGCCATGGGGAAGTAATAGTTCTGATTTCTGCATCTCATTCACCCCTGGGCAGTGATTGGAGTTAAGGTCTAGATTGTGAAGTGAGAAAACCGAGATTGGGAAGAGATGATGACCTAAGGCCATGTCAGGTCTGATGTGCTCAATTTGGAGACAGCTATCTTGATGTTGGTCGGGAGTTTCAGGTTCAGGCTTTGTCAGACAGGGCATTAGTGCCCAGGATAGATTGTATAATTGGGGTACAGTCGAGTACCATGCACAGTGATCCTCATTTGGCGTTTCTGAGTAGCCCCAAGGGCAAAGTTTTTCTTCTGGAGGGCAGGCAGAGTGCTGCATTGTGGCTCCATAATTCCCAAACTGGAAGCCTAGTGGGCGAGGAGTGTGAGGACGGAAGTCAGAGAACACATGTTTGGCATAGATTTCAGGGCGACGGCATGGAAGGTAACCTCTACAGATCTAAATCGGGATTTCATGCTTCTGAAGTCAGGGCGAGGTTCAGACCTAGGCTCAGGTTGGAGTTTCTGTCCATTATGGCCCCCTCATGAAGGGGGCAGTATCTCGAGGCCATGGAGGTTTACCCATGATGGGAATTGTGAGATTCTCCAAACTGCATGGATTCCTTCTGATCAACAATTGAGACCTGTTGCATCACTCCAGGACGTTCCATAAGAACGACGCCAGATCAGGGATCTAAGGATGGATACCTGGGCAGCCCACCTTGCATTCCAATTGTCTCCTAGAGACAGGACAGGCTTGATATGCTGGCTCTGGTGGAGCAACCGATGGGGCTGAGTTGAAATGGACTCTCCTGGGGATGAGTCCTAATGTGGGTTTGAGTCCATGGAAAACATGAGATGGGGTGGTGGCACACGGGCCCTGAAGGCTTCTCCTAACTGGAGGTTTTGAGACATATCCAAAGGACAAGTTTCTCATGTGAAGATGAGATTTGTTCTGATTGGTGCCTCAGGAAACCCCCATATGCTGATATTGGAAACCAGGCTTCTGAGGAGAGATACCTGGAAACCAAAGCAATGGATACGATTAGATTCAATCTTGTTCTCTGGGGACATCCATCTACGGTATGAGTGGAGGTAGATGCTCAGGTGGTGTCAGTCCACCCCTGTCTGTCCCGAGTGGCCTGTACTATTGGGATGGCCTCGGGGAATTGGAGGTTTCTCCTAATCTGTATGATTGTGGACAATGGAATGGGCAGAATTCCTGTGGAGTGGGCAGGCACAGTCTTGATATGTGGCTCCATGGGCCCCAGCCTGGAGGGTATGTGGGCAGGACTGTGGGGACAGAAGTCTGAAAACACAAACCCGGCTTATGTTTGGGGAAATAAGTATGGCAGGCCTGATCTACAGACTGTGAGGAGAACTCTTCGGGATATGAAGAAAGAGTGAGTGTGAGGCGCTT
Organism: Neogale vison; assembly: GCF_020171115.1. Classification (NCBI taxonomy): domain Eukaryota; kingdom Metazoa; phylum Chordata; class Mammalia; order Carnivora; family Mustelidae; genus Neogale; species Neogale vison. Next base: position 78,589,986 of record NC_058095.1, read on the forward strand.
TTTCAGGTTTTTGTCTCTGGATTATGTGTAAACTATGGCCTTGGAATGTTGGGGAGGCCTCATGGGTCATGGACGAGTCTTCCTCTCTGTGGATTTGGCCTGATCCCAATTGTTTTGGGTCAGTCTGTGGGATGGTAGGTGTCTTTTCAGTTTTGTTACCTCAGGTGTCCCACCAAAAGAGGGATTCCAGAGCAGAGCCCTGGGAAGAGGCGAATGGAACCCGAACTCTGGTTAAGATTGGGGTCCTAAGGGCATCACAAGCCCCATATGCCGGCTCTTGATCCAGCCACTGAGAGGCCTTACTTGAGGAAAGGGCTCACGCTGAGGGTCACGGTGCCTGTTTGTTCCCAACAGAGCCCTCAAGCATGGACGGGACTACATGGGCCACACTGGTTTCTTCTACACTGAACATTGGACAACATGCCAACCACAAAGTGTCTTGCCATGGGGAAGCAGTAGTTCTTATTTCTGCCTCACGTTCACCCCTGGGTAGTGATTGGAGATAAGATCTAGGTTCTGAAGCCAGAAAACCGAGATTGGGAAGAGATAAGGACCTAGGGCATGGCACGTCCAAATGTGCTCAGTGTGTGGCCAGCTGTCTGGTTGTGGGTCGGGAGGTCCATACTAAGGCTGTGTCAGACAGGGCATTAGTGCCCAGGGTAGACTGTATTATTGGGGTACATTTGAGTGGTGTGCAGGTTGATCCTCATTTGTGGTTTCTGGGTAGCCCCAGAGGGAAAATTCTTTTCCACTTGATTGCAGGCAGAGTGCTGCATTGTGGCTCCGGAATTCCAAAACTGGAGGGCCTGTGGCCAAGAGTGTGAGGATAACAATCTGAGAACACAAGCTAGGCGTAGGTTCCGGAGCGACAGCATGGCAGGCACACTCTGCAGAGCTGAATCAAGATCTCGTGCATCTGAAGTCAGGGAGAGGATCAGACGTTGGCTCAGGTTTGAGTTTCTGGCCATGATGGCCACTTCATGAAGGAAGGGGGGTCATTACGTGGCCATGGAGTTTTTCCCACAATGGGAGTTGTGAGATGCTCCAAACCACAAGAATTCTTTCTGCGGGAAAATTGAGACATGTTGGAATGCTCCAGGACGTCCCATATGGAATGACTCCAGAGCATGGTTTTGAAGATGGATGCCTGGGCTTCCAGCGTCGCATTCCAATTGTCTCCTAATGACACAACAGGTTCGATCTGCTGGCTCAGGGGGAGCAACAGAGAGGGCTGAGTTAAAATGGACTCTCCTGCATATGGGGTCTAATGTAGGTTTATGTCCATGGAGACATTGGAATGGGGGGAATTTCCTTCTAGGGACAGGAGATGTTCTGTTGAGTGATCAGGGAACAGATGTTGTATCATAAGTTGGTTTTAGAGAACAGCCATCTGAGGACAGATGCCTGAAAACCTATTCTTGGGTTCCAATTATGTCCTAGGGGCATGTCGGGTTCAATTATCTGACTCAGGATCAATGACTTTTGTGTCTGCCTGGATGAAGGTAATCGGGGTGTTTCAGACTGCGCATTTGCTTCCACAATGGCTTCCAATATTGGGGTAGGATCAGGGGCCTTGGAGTTTTGTCCTAATCAGATGGGTTTGAGGAAATGTGATGGGTCAAATTTCCTTGGAGATTTCAGGCACATTCCTGGGATGTGGCTCCAGAGACCCCATCCTGGAGGGCATGTGAGTCATGTTTTTGGGAGAGAGGTCTGCAAAAAAAAAATTCGGGTTAGTGTTAGCTGCAAGGTGGTCGTAGGCCCAATCCGTAGATGTTGAGGGCAGCTCGTCAGGAACTGTAATTAGGGTGATTGCAAGTCGGTAGCACAGGCTTTTCTATCTGGATTTTGTGTCCAGGATGGGCTCAGAATGTAGTTGTGGTCTCAAGGGCCATGGGAGACTTTTCCTCTCTAAGGATCCTGGCGACTCCCCATAGTTTGGCGACTTTTTCGGGGAACTGAAGAGTGCTGCTTTCCATCTTAAGGGTGCCCAAAACAGGAATTTCCGAGACAAGCTCTGAGTCTGGGTGCCTGGAAAATCCCACCGAAGGTTAGGATTTGGGCCTAGGGGCATACCAGGCCTGCAATGTGGGATCCTGGTGGTGCCACTGTGATGGCTTGTTTGAAAGCATGCTCAGGCTGAGGGTCACAATGACTATTTGTGCCCAGGGTGGCCCCTAGGAGAGGGAGTTGGATCATTGGCCATGCACCTGGCTCACACTTTTAGGGTTGGACACTCATCCCAACAGCCCGGTTTCCTGCCTTGCATAAGGAGCAATTCTCTATTGTGCTTCAGGTTCCCCCATTGGAAGGATTCCAGCAAAGTCTGGGGAAAGAAGCCAGAGTACCAAGGATGGGTAGAGATGATGGACTTGGGTCATGTCTAGTCCCACATGCTAGATATGGGGCCCCGCTCCCTGGGTGGCTGACAGTATGTCTGGGCTCAGCCTCTGTCAGAAACAGCACTAGTGGCCAGTGCAGCCTACAAATCGGGTTCCCTCGAGAGCCAAGCCGATTGATCCTCTTGTGGGGATTCAGGGCAGACTCAGCAGACACTTCTTCTTTCTATGGGGAAAGTAGAATGCTGCTTTTTGGTTCCAGAATTCAATATCAAGAGGCCTTGGGGACCAGTATGGTGAGGATAGAATTGTAAACACAAGCTACTGTACAATTTAGTGCCAATCAGAAGGCAGTTCAAATCTGAAGCACCTTTTTCGAGATATCCAGCACCTGAGTAAGTTGGATGTCAGATGTTTGCTCACACTAGAGTTTGTGTCTTTATGACTGACAAATGGAGGGGTGGCATCAAGAGGTCATTTGGGATTTCACACATTGAGCCTTGTGAGATGCTCCAAATAGCAATGTTTCCTTCTACTGGAATGATGGAGTCTGGATTCTTTGCTCCAGAGTCCTCCATGAGGAAAGTTTGCACAGTAGAGATCTCCCATATGGATGCCTGGACAGCACAGCTCCACTGAGCATTGCAGCTGAGGAACAAGGCCTGTTCGTTCTGGTGCCTCTGTGGCAAAGGACCAAGGCCTTGAGTTGACATGGAATCTCTTGCAGATGGGCCACAATGCTGGTTTGTTATGAGGCAGATCTTAGAATGTGCTGGTGGCTAAGGTGACATGCAGAATTCTCAAACCCTGAGGATTTGGCACACACCAAAGAGCACGGTTTCTTTCTCAAGATAGGAGATGTTCTGTTGAGAGTCATAGGGACCACATGTCATATGTTGGTATTCCAGAACAGGCCCCTGATAACAGATGCCTGAAAACTTAATCTAAGGTCCAATGAGGTCGTATGGGAATGACAGGTCCAATCTTCTGACTCAAGACCTTTGACATGGCTGTCTTATTGGATGTAGGTGATCAGGGTGTTTCAGACTGTGAATTTGCATTAGAGTGACCACCAATATTGAGGTGGGCTCATGGTATTTGCAGGTTTCTCTTAATCTTGAAGGTTTGGGCAACTGTGACAGGCACAGTTTCCTTGGGGATGACAGACAAAGTCCTTTGTTGTGGTTCCTAAGGCCCCATCCTTGGTGGCATGAGAGCCATGGTTTTGGGAGAGAATTCTGAAAACTGAAATTCAGGTTAGGGCTAGTTGGGAGGTGAATAGTACCAATGCATAGACCTAGAGGGCAGCATATCAGGAACTGTAAATAGGGTGAATAGAAGGCAGGAGCACAGGCATTTCTCTCTGGATTGTGTGCAAGATGGCCTCGGAATGCAGGTGTGGTCTGATGGGTGCATGGGAGAATTTTCCTCTCTAAGAATCCTGGTGGCTCTCCATATTTTGGTGCCTTTTTCGGGGAAATAAGGAGTGCTGTTTTACATCTTAGGGGTGCCCCAATATAGGGATTCCAGAGATGGGCTCTGTGTATTGGCGCCTAGAAAATCCCACCAAAGGTTAGGATTTGGACCTAGGGGCGTACTTGGCCTGCATGCGGAAACCTGGTAGTACCACTGTGAGGGCTTGTTTGAAAGCATGCTCAGGCTGAGGGTCACAATGCCTGTTTGTGCACAGGGTGGATCTAAGGAGTGGGCGTGGTCTCATTGGTCATACACCTGGCTCCCTCTTTGAGGGCTAGACACCCATCCCAACAGCCAGGTTTCCTGCCATGGGGAAGGAGGAGTTCTCTATTGTCATTCATGTTCCCCCATTGTCATGGATTCCAGCAATTGTCTGGGGACAGGTGCCTGAATACCAAGGATGGGTAGAGATGAGATATTTGGGCCATGGCCGGTCTCAAATGCTAGATATGGCGCCCAATTTCTGGGGGGTTGAAACTATGTTTGGTCTCAGGCTCCGTCAGACACAGCAATAGTAGCCAGGGCAGCCTATACATCAGGGTTTCCTCGAGGGCCGAGCAGATTGATCCTCATGTGAGGTTGCTAGGCAGACTCACCAGGCCCTTATCTTTTCTATGGGGTAGGCAGAATGCTGTGTTGTGGTTCCAGAATTCCCTATCAAGAGGCTATGGGAGCCAGTAGGGTGAGAATGAAATTGTAAACACAAGCTATGGTTCAATTCAGTGCCAAGCAAAAGGCAGATCCAATGTGCAGTGTCAGATTCAAGATATCCAGCACCTGAGTAAGGGCAGACTTCAGACGTTTGCTCATACTGGAATTTGTGTCTGTAATGACCGACAAATGGAGCAGTTGTGTCAAGAATCCTTGGAGGATTTCCCATGCTGAGGCTTGAGATACTCCAAACAGCAAGGTTTTCTTCTTCCGGACAGGGGGAGTCTGGTTTGTTTGCTACAGTGTCCCCCATGTGGAAAGTTTGGGTAGCAAAGCTCTCCCACATGGATGTCTGGAAAGCACACCTCCATTGACAATTGCAGCTGAGGAATATGGCAGGTTCATTCTGGTGGTTCTGGGCGAAGTACCAAGGCCTTCAGTTGACAGGGAATCTATTACAGATGGGCCACAATGCTGGTTTGTTACCACGGAGATCTTAAAATGTGCTGGTGGCTATGGTGCCGTGCAGGATTCTCCTACCCTGAGGGTTTGGTACAGGTCTAAGATCGCTGTATCCTTCTGGGGACATGGTTTGTTTTATTGTGTTCAGAGACCACATGTTGCATCCTAAGTTGGTATTCCAGAACAGGACCCTGAAGACAGATGCCTTAAAACCTAATGTTGCATTCCATTGAGGTCCTAGGAGCATGTCAGGTTCAATCATCTGATTCAGGACCATTGACTTGGCCTTTTGCCTTAATGTAGGTGATCAGGGTGTTTCAGACTGTGCATAGCATCCAGATCGGCGGCCAATATTGGGATGGGCTTAGGGTCATTAAGGTTTCTCATATTCTGGAAGGTTTGGAAATCTGTGCTGGGCACAGTTGCCTTGAGGATGGCAACCACAGTCCTGTGGTATGGCTGAAGAGACCCCATGCTGGAGGGCATGTAAGCCATGTTTTTGGAAGGGGAGGTGCTAATTCAAATAAAGGTGTGGGTTAGTGGTGTTGTGATCGCAGGCCCAGTGCATAGACCAAGAGGACAGGATGTCAGGAACTGTAATTAACATGAATAGAAGGTGGTAGGAAAGGCTTTTCTATCTGTATTGTGTGTCCAGGATGGACTCCAAATGGAGGTGTGGTGTCATGGGTCCATGCAGACTTTTCCTCTCTAAGGTTCCTGGTGGTTCGCCGTAGGTTGGTGGGTTTTTTGGGGGAAGGTAAGAGTGCTGTTTTCCATCTTAGTCATGCCCCAAAACAGGGATTACCGAGACGGGCTCTGTGTCTGCATGCCTGGAAGATCCCACGTAGGGTTAGGATTCAGACCAAGAGGCATCCCAGACCTGCAATGCGGAAAACAGGTGGTGCAACTGAGAGGGCTTCTTTGAAAGCATACTCTGGCTGAGGGTCACAATGCCTGTTTGTTCCCAGGGCGACCCTTAGGAATGGGCGTCATCTGAATTTCAATGTAGCTGGCTCTCAATTTGAGGGTTGGACACCCATCCCAACAGCCAAGTTTCCTGCAATAGGGAAGGACGAGTTCTCTATTGTGCTTCAGGTTCCCCATTGGCAGCGACTCCAGCAAAGGCCTGGGGACAGGTGCCTGAATACCAAGGATGGGTAGAGTTGATGAACTTGAGCCATAGCTGGTCTCAAATGCTGGATATGGTGCCCTCTTTCTGGGTGGCTGACACGAGTTCGGGGCTCAGGCTCTGTCAGACACACCACTAGTGGCCAGGGTATCCTGTAAATCGAGGCAGCCTATAAATCCCTCGATGGCCAAGCAGATTGATCCACATTTGGCATTTCTGCGAAGACTCACCAGGCACTTCTTCTTTCTATGGGGAAGACAGAATGCTGCAATGTGGCTTGAGAATTCCCTACCAAGAGGGATTTGGGTCAATGGGGGTATTGAAAGAATTGTAAAACTAAGCTACAGATAAATTCAGAGCCACGCAGAAGGCAGTTCTAGTTTGCAGTGGCTTATTCGAGATATCTATCACCTGAGTAAGGACTATGTCAGTGTTTTGCTCACACTGGAGTTTGTGTCTATGATGACCATCAAATGGAGGGGTGGCATCAAGAGGCCATAGAGGATTTCTCACGCTGGGGATTGGGAGATGCTCCAAACAGTAAGATTTCATTCTACTGGACAGCTGGAGTCTGGTTTGTTTTCTCCAGTGTCCTCCATGTGGAAAGTTTGGGTAGCAGAGCACTTCGCAAGGATGTGTGGAAAGCACACCTCCAATGACCATTGCAGCTGAGGAACATGGCATGTTCGTTCTGGTGGCTATGGCGTGAAGTATCAAGGCCTTGAGTTGACATGGAATCCCTTGCAGATTGGAGTCGATGCTAATTTGTTACCAGGGAGATCTTAGAATGTGCTGGTCACTAAGGGGCCATGCAGGATTCTATCATTCTGAGTGTTTGACACAGGTCCAAGAGCATGGTTTCCTTCTAGGGACAGGAGATGTTCTGTTGTTTGGCTCAGGGAACACATGTTGTACTATAAGTTGGTTTTTCAGAACAAGCCTCAGAGGACAGATGCCTGAAAACCTAATCTAGGGTTCCAATGAGGTCCTAGGGTCATGTCAGTTTCAATCTTCTGACTCAGGATGATTGATTTTTGGGTCTGCCTGGATGGAGGTGATCAGGGTGCTTCAGACTGGGCTTTTGCATCCAGAGCTGCCTCCCATATTGGGGTGAGCTCAGGGGCCCTTCAGGTTTATCCTAATCTAGAGAGTTTGGGCAACTGTAACGGGAACAGTTTCCTTGGGGATGGCAGGCACAGTCCTGTGCGGTGGCTCCAGAGACCCCATTCTGGAGGACATGTGAGCCATGGTTTTGGGAGAGAAGTCTGCAAACCCAAATTGGGTTATGGATATTGGTGAGGTGATCGCAGGCCCAGTGCATAAACCTGAAGGGCAGCTCATCAGGAAATGTAATTATGGTGACTGGAAGGCGGTAGCACAGGCTTTTCTATTGGGATTGTGTGTCCAGGATGGCCTCGGAATGCATGTGTGTTCTCATGGGTCCATGGGAGGTTTTTTCCTCTCTAAGGATCCTGGCGGCTCCCCATAGTTTGGTGGCTTTTTCAGGGAAGGTAAGAGTGCTGTTTCCATCTTAGGTGTGCCCCAAAACTTCCTTTCCAGAGCCAGACTCTGGGTCTGCGTGCCTGGAAAATCCCACAAAGTATTAGGTTTTGGGCCTAGGGGCATACCAGGCCTTCAATGTGGGATCCTAGTGGTGCAGCTGAGAGGGCTTGTTTGAAAGCATGCTCAGTTTGAGTATCACAATATATGTTTGTGCCCAGGGCTGCCCTCAGGATTGGGTGTGGTCTCATTGGCCATGCCGCTGGCTCCTACTCTGAGTGTTGGACACCAATATCAACAGACAGGTTCCTGCCATCTGGAAGAAGGAGTTCTCTATGGTGCTTAAGGCTCCCCTGTAAGGGTCTGGTTGGCCAGAGAAAGTCATTTTGTGTTTATGTAGTGAACTTAGATTGACCCTATGCAGTAAACTTAGATTGACCCCAATCTTCCCAGATGAACTTACTTGCAAAGCCTAGATACGAGGGCGGTTCAGGCCAGGTGAAAACATCCAATCAGTGGAGCACACATATGTCTACTAGGGTAAATTGAAATATAATTGGACACCCGTGTGTTACCTAGCATTTTTTTTCCTGTGTGTGGTGATTTAGCATGACTGTGCAGTGTTCTCTGTGTATTGCAATCTCATTGGCCACGTGTGTATAGCCCAGCCAAATACCTGTATAAAAGTTAGTCTGTGAGGCTGGGAGGTGTTGCCTCTTTGCAAGAGATGGCCCTGACCAGTCAGTTTGATTCTCAATGCTGGCATGAAATAAAGCTTTGCTTGACCTTCATTTTGTATCAGAATCGCTCCTTTGATTACCGACACTAACACTGGAGGGGGCACCAGGATTCAAATGATGAGAACTGAGCCAGCATCGAAATTTTTGGGAAAAGCCTCCAGAAGTAAGATCACTGGATCCTATCTGTCTGTCTGGTTAGAGCTCCAGGTTATGGACCACCAGAGAGAAGATGGATGCAGCCGTGCCCCCCAGGGCTGGAATGGATGTGGGGACGCCCCATCCCTTAGCTGGTAGATCAATGGGGGGGTTCGAGTCCCCCAGGCAGTCGGGGGTTTCGAGTCCCCCTAGGCGGTTGGGGGGTTCGAGTCCCCCTAGAAGGCCAGGGGGTTCGAGTCTCCCTAGATGGTCAGGGGTTTCAAGTACCCCTTGGTGGTTGGGGGTTTGAGTCCCCCTAGATGGCCAGGGGTTTCACATGTCCCTAGACAACCAAGGGGTTTGTGTCCCCATGGGCGGTTGGGGGGCTTAGTCCCCCTAGACAGTTTGGGTTTCGAGTCCCCCTGGACATTTGGGGGTTCTAGTCCCCCTGGATGGTTGGGGTGTTTGAGTCCCCCTGGGTTGTTGAGGGGTTCGAGTCCCCCTAGGTGGTCAGGGGATAAAGCCCCCACCAGTAGCATGTTATGGGTAAGAGTCCTTGGGCCTGCGGTTGTCTTTGCCTGGTCCTTTTGTTGTCTGTTGTGTTGTTTCTTATGCTTGAAGGAATGGGGCAAGCAGAGAGTAAGGGAATTTAGACTTTCATCTCCCCATTCTTCATAATAGATGTGAGGCTTCTAGCTCACTCATTTTGTTTGTTAAGGGCCAAAATTGGAGTCAACTGGGGTTAATCGAATGCCGGGCTAAGGTGCCCAATGCTGGCTCATTGGAGCCGGGCATGGAATATAGTGCCTAGTGGGCCACTTTTGGTAAGCAGTACTGGCACTCTGGGAAGAACCGACCTCGAGACAGGGACTTTAAGGAATATTCCCAAGAAGCTGCAGAAACTCCCTTTGTTTTGGGGAATTCCTTGCCTTTTCTGGCCCAACGTGGACTGCATAGCCCCTCCCCCTTGCTGGCGGGAGAGCATGGCATCTGATGTGGAGATGGTTATTTGTCTGTCTCAAGGTTTTAATGGGTAATTTTTAAAGTGGCTTCCGAAGTCTTTCGTAACCTGAATCTCTGAAAGGTTGCTTGAATGACAAATGGAATTACATTTGTTGGACATGTAGGTCTTAACCAAATGAGATAAAATGCTAGAGCGTTGGCTGCTGGAACTGGGTTTGTGCTTTTGAAATCTGCTGGTGAACATGTTCTGTGCTTAACTTATTGATAAGTTTGCCATCTAAAGAATTCTGTTGTACTAACTCACAATTGGTTTATATTTAGTCTGCAGTACAGGTTCAGGTATTTCTTTTATTTTTATTCTCCAATTTATTTATTTTCAGGAATACAGTATTCATTATTTTTTCACCACACCCAGTGCTCCATGCAAGCTGTGCCCTCTATAATACCCACCACCTGGTACCCCAACCTCCCACCCCCCCGCCACTTCAAACCCCTCAGATTGTTTTTCAGAGTCCATAGTCTCTCATGGTACACCACCCCTTCCAATTTACCCAAAAGCACATACCCTCCCCAATGTCCATAACCCTACCCCCCTTCTCCCAACCCCCCTCCCCCCAGCAAACAACAGTTTGTTTTGTGAGATTAAGAGTCACTTATGGTTTGTCTCCCTCCCTATCCCATCTTGTTTCATGGATTCTTCTCCTACCCACTTAAGCCCCCATGTTGCATCACTACTTCCTCATATCAGGGAGATCATATGATAGTTGTCTTTCTCCGCTTGACTTATTTTGCTAAGCATGATACGCTCTAGTTCCATCCATGTTGTCGCAAATGGCAAGATTTCATTTCTTTTGATGGCTGCATAGTATTCCATTGTGTATATATACCACTTCTTCTTGATCCATTCATCTGTTGATGGACATCTAGGTTCTTTCCATAGTTTGGCTGTTGTGGACAATGCTGCTATAAACATTCGGGTGCACGTGCCCCTTTGGATCACTATGTTTGTATCTTAAGGGTAAATACCCAGTAGTGCAATTGCTGGGTCATAGGGCAGTTCCATTTTCAACATTTTGAGGAACTTCCATGCTCTTTTCCAGAGTGGTTGCACCAGCTTGCATTCCCACCAACAGTGTAGGAGGGTTCCCCTTTCTCCGCATCCTCGCCAGCATCTGTCATTTCCTGACTTGTTGATTTTAGCCATTCTGACTGGTGTGAGGTGATATCTCATTGTGGTTTTGATTTGTATTTCCCTGATGCCGAGTGATATGGAGCACTTTTTCATGTGTCTGTTGGCCATCTGGATGTCTTCTTTGCAGAAACGTCTGTTCATGTCCTCTGCCAATTTCTTGATTGGATTATTTGTTCTTTGGCTGTTGAGTTTGTTAAGTTCTTTATAGATTTTGGACACTAGTCCTTTATATGATATGTCGTTTGCAAATATATTCTCCCATTCTGTCAGTTGTCTTTTGATTTTGTTAACTGTTTCCTTTGCTGTGCAAAAGCTTTTGATCTTGATGAAATCCCAACAGTTCATTTTTGCCTTTGCTTCCCTTGCTTTTGGCGATGTTCCTAGGAAGATGTTGCTGCGGCTGAGGTCGAAGAGGTTGCTGCTTGTGTTCTCCTCAAGGATTTTGATGGATTCCTTTCTCACATTGAGGTCCTTAATCCATTTTGAGTTTATTTTTGTGTGTGGTGTAAGGAAATTGTCCAATTTCATTTTTCTGCACATGGCTGTCCAATTTTTCCAACACCATTTATTAAAGAGGCTGTCTTTATTCCATTGGACATTCTTTCCTGCTTTATCAAAGATTAGTTGACCATAGAGTTGAGGGTCTATTTCTGGGCTCTCTATTCTGTTCCATTGGTCTATGTGTCTGTTTTGTGCCAGTGCCATGCTGTCTTGATGATGACAGCTTTGTAATAGAGCTTAAATTCCGGAATTGTGATGCCACCAACTTTGGCTTTCTTTTTCAATATCCCTTTGGCTATTCAAGGTCTTTTCTGGTTCCGTATAAATTTTAAAATTATTTGTTCCATTTCTTTGAAAAAGATGGATGGTACTTTGATAGGAATTGCATTAAATGTGTAGATTGCTTTAGGTAGCATAGACATTTTCACAATATTTATTCTTCCAATCCAGGAGCATGGAACATTTTTCCATTTCTTTGTGCCTTTCTCAATTTCTTTCATAAGTACTTTATAGTTTTCTGAGTATAGATTCTTAGCCTCTTTGGTTAGTTTTATTCCTAAGTATCTTGGGGTTTGGGGTGCAATTGTAAATGGGATTGACTCCTTAATTTCTCTTTCTTCTGTCTTGTTGTTGGTGTAGAGAAATGCAACTGATTTCTGTGCATTGATCTTATATCCTGACACTTTACTGAATTCCTGTACAAGTTCTAGCAGTTTGGGAGTGGAGTCTTTTGGGTTTTCCACATAGAGTATCATATCATCTGTGAAGAGTGATAATTTGACTTCTTCTTTGCCGATTTGGATGCCTTTAATTTCCTTTTGTAGTCTGATTGCTGAGGCTAAGACTTCTAGTACTGTGTTGAATAGCAGTGGTGATAATGGACATCCCTGCCGTGTTCCTGACCTTAGTGGAAAAGCTTTCAGTTTTTCTCCATTGAGACTGATATTCGCGGTGGGTTTTTCATAGATGGCTTTGATGATATTGAGGTATGTGCCCTCTATCCCTACACTTTGAAGGGTTTTGATCAGGAAGGGATGCTGTACTTTGTCAAATGCTTTTTCAGCATCTATTGAGAGTATCATATGGTTCTTGTTCTTTCTTTTATTGATGTGTTGTATCACATTGATTGATTTGCGGATGTTGAACCAACCTTGCAGCACTGGGATAAATCCCACTTGGTCATGGAGAATAATCCTTTTAATGTACTGTTGAATCCTATTGGCTAGTATTTTGGTGAGAATTTTCGCATCTGTGTTCATCAAGGATATTGGTCTATAGCTCTCTTTTTTGATGGGATCCTTGTCTGGTTTTGGGATCAAGTGATGTTGGCCTCATAAAATGAGTTTGGAAGTTTTCCTTCCATTTCTATTTTTTGGAACATTTTCAGGAGAATAGGAATTAGTTCTTCTTTAAATATTTGGTAGAATTCCCCGGGGAAGCCGTCTGGCCCTGGGCTTTTGTTTGTTTGGAGATTTTTAATGACTGTTTCAATCTCCTTACTGGTTACGGGTCTGTTCAGGATTTCTATTTCTTCCTGGTTCAATTTTGGTAGTTTATATGTTTCTAGGAATGCATCCATTTCTTCCAGATTGTCAAATTTGTTGGTGTAGAGTTGCTCATAGTATGTTGTTACAATAGTTTGTATTTCTTTGGTGTTAGTTGTGATCTCTCCTCTTTCATTCATGGTTTTATTTATTTGGGTCCTTTCTCTTTTCTTTTTGATAAGTCTGGCCAGGGGTTTATCAATTTTATTAATTCTTTAAAAGAACCAGCTCCTAGTTTCGTTGATTGTTCTATTGTTTTTTTGGTTTCTATTTCATTGATTTCTGCTCTGATCTTTATGATTTCTCTTCTCCTGCTGGGCTTAGGGTTTCTTTCTTGTCCTTTCTCCAGCTCCTTTAGGTGTAGGGTTAGGTTGTGTACCTGAGACCTTTCTTGTTTCTTGAGAAAAGCTTTTACCGCTATATATTTTCCTCTCAGGACTGCCTTTGTTGTGTCCCACAGATTTTGAACCGTTGTATTTTCATTATCATTTGTTTCCATGATATTTTCAATTCTTCTTTAATTTCCCGGTTGACCCATTCATTCTTTAGAAGGATGCTGTTTAGTCTCCATGTATTTGTGTTCTTTCCAAACTTCCTCTTGTGGTTGAGTTCTAGCTTCAGAGCATTGTGGTCTGAAAATATGCAGGGAATGAACCCAATCTTTTGATACCGGTTGAGTCCTGATTTAGGACCGAGGATGTGATCTATTCTGGAGAATGTTCCATGTGCACTAGAGAAGAATGTGTTTTCTGTTGCTTTGGGATGAAATGTTCTGAATTTATCTGTGATGTCCATCTCATCCAGTGTATCATTTAAGGCCTTTATTTCCCTGTTGATCTTTTGCTTGGATGATCTATCCATTTCAGTGAGGGGAGTGTTAAAGTCCCCTACTATTATTGTATTATTGTTGATGTGTTTCTTTGATTTTGTTATTAATTGGTTTATATAGTTGGCTGCTCCCACATTGGGGGCATAGATATTTAAAATTTTTAGATCTTCATGTTGGACAGACCCTTTGAGTATGATATAGTGTCCTTCCTCATCTCTTATTATAATCTTTGGCTTAAAATCTAATTCATCTGATATAAGAATTGCCACTCCCCTTTTTTCTGATGTCCATTAGCATGGTAAATTCTTTTCCACCCCCTCACTTTAAATCTGGAGGTGTCTTCGCGCTTAAAATGAGTTTCTTGGAGGCAACATATAGATGGGTTTTGTTTTTTTATCCATTCTGATACCCTGTGTCTTTTGATTGGGGCATTTAGCCCATTAACATTCAGGGTAACTATTGAGAGATATAATTTTAGTGCCATTGTATTGTCTGTAAGGTGACTGTTACTGTATATTGTCTCTGTTCCTTTCTGATCTACCACTTGTAGGCTCTCTCTTTGCTTAGAGGACCCCTTTCAGTATTTCCTGTAGAGCTGGTTTGGTGTTTGCAAATCCTTTCAGTTTTTGTTTGTCCTGGATGCTTTTTATCTCTCCTTCTATTTTCAATGATAGCCTAGCTGGATATAGTATTCTTGGCTCTATGTTTTTCTCGTTTAGTGCTCTGAAAATATCATGACAGCTCTTTCTGGCCTGCCAGGTCTCTGTGGAGAAGCCAGCTGCCAATCTAATACTTTTACCATTGTATGTTACAGACTTCTTTTCCCGGGCTGCTTTCAGGATTTGCTGTTTGTCACTAAGGCTTGTAAATTTTACTATTAGGTGACGGGGTGTGGGCCTATTCTTATTGATTTTGAGGGGCGTTCTCTGAACCTCCTGAATTTTGATGCTCTTTCCCTTTGCCATATTGGGGAGATTCTCCCCAATAATTCTCTCCAGTATACCTTCTGCTCCCCTCTCTCTTTCTTCTTCTTCTGGAATCCCAATTATTCTAATGTTGTTTCGTTTTATGGTGTCACTTAACTCTCGAATTCTCCCCTCATGGTCCAGTAGCTGTTTGTCAGTCTTTTGCTCAGCTTCTTTATTCTCTGTCATTTGGTCTTCTATATCACTAATTCTTTCTTCTGCCTCATTTATCCTAGCAGTGAGAGCCTCCATTTTTGATTGCACCTCATTAATAGCTTTTTTTATTTCAACTTGGTTAGATTTTAGTTCTTTTATTTCTCCAGAAAGGGCTTTTATATCTCTGGAGAGGGTTTCTCTAATATCTTCCATGCTTTTTTCAGGCCCGGCTAGACCCTTGAGAACTGTCATTTTGAACTCTAGATCTTACATATTACCAATGTCTGCATTGATTAGGTCCCTAGCCTTCTGTACTGCCTCTTGTTCTTTTTTTGTTGTGAATTTTTCCGCCTTGTCTTTTTGTCCAGCTAAGAGTATATGAAGGAGCAAGTAAAATACTAAAAGGGTGGCAACAATCCCAGGAAAATATGCTTTAACCCAATCAGAAGAGATCCCAAATCGTGAGGGGGGAGAAATCACCCCTCACGATTGGGTGAGGGATCTCCTCTGATTGGGATCTCTTCTGATTGGGATCTCCCAATCTCTTCCGATTGGGGTCTCTTCTGATTTGAGAATAAAAAGAGGTTCAAAAAGAAAGAAAGAAAAAAAGAAAAAAAAAGAATTATAAAAAGAGATTGAATTAAAAATTCAATCAAGAATTAAAAAAAAAGAAAAAAAGAGATTGCAGAGATTGGGATCTCTTCTGATTTGGGGATAAAAAGAGGTTCAAAAATAAAGAAAGAAAAAAAGAAAAAAAAAGAATTTAAAAAAAAAAACGAATAAAAAAAGTAAAAAAAATATATGTATATATATATTATATAAACTAGGTAAAAAACGTTAAAAAAGAGGGGAGGAGTCAAGATGGCGGAGAAGTGGCAGGCTGAGACTGCCTCGGCTGGCAGGGTATCAGCTGGAGGGCTTGTCTGGGGATTGCAGACACCTGCAAATCCATCGGCAGATCGAGGAGAAGAGCAGCAATTCTAGAAGCAGAAAAACGGCCACTTTCTGAAGGGTAGGCCTGGCGGAGAAGTGAATCCGGGGCGACGGGGGGATGGACCCCGGGGGGAGGGGCTGGCTCCCGGGGGGCGGCGGAGCAGCGGAGCACAGAATCAGGACTTTTGGGAGTCTCTTCCGCTGAGGGACATCGCTCCGGAGGCTGAACCGGGGCGAAGCCCATGCGGGGTCGGCGTGGCCTCGGGTCCCGCGGGGTCACAGAAGGATCGGGGGTGTCTGAGTGTCGCAGAGCTTGCGGATATTGGAACGGGAGGGCTGGCTGCAGAGACAGAGCCGGCGGTGAGCTCGCAGCTCGGAGTTGCCTTGAACCGGTCACAGGATCGGTGAGCTCGGAGCGCGGCTGGAGGTTAGGCAGACGCGAGTTACTAGGAGCTGTTCGCTGAGGGCGCACAGGGGAGCGGGCCCTGGGCTCTCGGCTCCTCCGGGCCAGAGACCAGGAGGCCGCCATTTGTGTTTCCGCCCTCCAGAACTCTGCGGGTGGCGCTCGGGGAGCAAAAGCTCCTGAAAGCAAGGCCGAGCAGATCACTCAGCCCGGCCCCTGGTAGGGGCGGTGTAGTTCCGCCTGGGGCAGGGACACTTGGGAGTCACTACACCGGGCCCCTCCCCCAGAGGATCGGCAGGAGGTCCGGGCGGGACCAGGTTCACCTACCGAGGAGTTCGGTTTCAATGCCAGGGAGAGAGCGGCGGAGTTCCAGAGGAGGAGAGGGCAGGCCACGGAACTCGTGGCTTTCTGCCTGTGATTTTTTAGTCTTGCAGTTAATTTATTTTTTTTCTTTTTCATTTTTTTTCTCTTCTTCTAAAAGTTTTTATAATTTTACCCTTTTCTTTTTTGACGATTTTTGGCTAGATTATCTAATATATATATATTTTGCTTTTTTATACTTTTCTTTGTTCATTTTCTTTTTTTTTAATTCTTTTTTTTTCTTTCTTTCTTTTTGAACCTCTTTTTATCCCCAAATCGGAAGAGATCCTAATCTCTTCAATCTTTTTTTTTTCTTGGTTCTTTTTTAAATTCTTGATTGAATTTTTAATTCAATCTCTTTTTTTTAATTCTTTTTTTCTTTTTTTTCTTTCTTTCTTTTTGAACCTCTTTTTATCCCCAAATCAGAAGAGATCCCAATCAGAAGAGATTGGGAGATCCCAATCAGAAGAGATTGGGAGATCCCAATCAAAGGAGATCCCAATCAGAGGAGATCCCTCACCCAATCGTGAGGGGGGAGAAATCCCCCCGCATGATTTGGGATCTCTTCTGATTTGGTTAAAGCATATTTTCCTAGGATTGTTGCCACCCTTTTAGTATTTTACTTGCTCCTTCATATACTCTTAGCTGGACAAAATGACAAGGCGGAAAAATTCACAACAAAAAAAAAGAACAAGAGGCAGTACCGAAGGCTAGGGACCTACTCAATACAGACATTGGTAATATGTCAGATCTAGAGTTCAAAATGACAGTTCTCAAGGTTATAGCCGGGCTTGAAAAAGGCATGGAAGATATTAGAGAAACCCTCTCCAGAGATATAAAAGCCCTTTCTGGAGAAATAAAAGAACTAAAATCTAACCAAATTGAAATCAAAAAAGCTATTAATGAAGTTCAATCGAAAATGGAGGCTCTCACTGCTAGGATAAATGAGGCAGAAGAAAGCATTAGCGATATAGAAGACCAAATGACAGAGAATAAAGAAGCTGAGCAAAAGAGGGACAAACAGCTACTGGACCATGAGGGGAGAATTCGAGAGATAAGTGACAGCATAAGACGAAACAACATTAGAATAATTGGGATTCCAGAAGAAGAAGAAAGAGAGAGGGGAGCAGAAGGTATACTGGAGAGAATTATTGGGGAGAATTTCCCCAATATGGCAAAGGGAATGAGCATCAAAATTCAGGAGGTTCAGAGAACGCCCCTCAAAATCAGTAAGAATAGGCCCACACCCCGTCACCTAATAGTAAAATTTACAAGCCTTAGTGACAAAGAGAAAATCCTGAAAGCAGCCCGGGAAAAGAAGTCTGTAACATACAATGGTAAAAGTATTAGATTGGCAGCTGACTTATCCACAGAGACCTGTCAGGCCAGAAAGAGCTGGCATGACATTTTCAGAGCACTGAACGAGAAAAACATGCAGCCAGGAATACTATATCCAGCTGGGCTATCATTGAGGATAGAGGGAGAGATTGAAAGCTTCCAGGACGGACGGAGACTGAGAGAATTTGCGGACACCAGACCAGCTCTGCAGGAAGTACTGAAAGGGGTCCTCTAAGGAAAGAGAGAGCCTACAAGTTGTGGATCGGAAAGGAACAGAGACAATATACAGTAACAGTCACCTTGCAGGCAATGGAATGGCACTGGAATCATATCTCTCAATGGTTACCCTGAATGTTAATGGGCTAAATGCCCCAATCAGAGGACACAGGGTATCAGAATGGATAAGAAAACAGAACCCATCTATATGTTGCCTCCAAGAAACTCATTTTAAACCCGAAGACACCTCCAGACTTAAAGTGAGGGGGTGGAGGGGAATTTGCCATGCTAATGGACGTCGGAAAAGGGCGGGAGTGGCAATCCTTATATCAGATGGGTTGGATTTTGAGCCGGGGACTGTAGTAAGAGATGAGGAAGGACACTATATCATACTCAAAGGGTCTGTCCAACATGAAGATCTAACAATTTTAAATATCTATGCCCCCAACGTAGGCGCAGCCAACTATATAAACCAATTAGTAACAAAATCAAAGAAATACATCAACAATAGTACAATAATAGTAGGGGACTTTAACACTCCCCTCACTGAAATGGACAGATCATCCAAGCAAAAGATCAACAGGGAAATAAAGGCCTTGGATGATACACTGGATGAGATGGACATCACGGATATATTCAGAACATTTCATCCCAAAGCAACAGAATACACATTCTTCTCTGGTGCACATGGAACATTCTCCAGAATAGATCACATCCTGGGTCCTAAATCAGAACTCAACCGGTATCAAAAGATTGGGATCATTCCCTGCATATTTTCAGACCACAATGCTCTGAAGCTAGAACTCAACCACAAGAGGAAGTTTGGAAAGAACCCAAATACATGGAGACTAAACAGCATCCTTCTAAAGAATGAATGGGTCAACCGGGAAATTAAAGAAGAATTGAAGATAATCGTGGAGGCAAATGATAATGAAGATACAGCGGTTCAGGATCTGTGGGGCACAACAAGGGCAGTCCTGAGAGGAGAATATATGGCGGTACAGGCTTTTCTCAGGAGACGGGAAGGGTCTCAGGTGCACAGCCTAGCCCTGCACCTGGGGGAGCTGGAGGGAGAGCAGGAGGGAGGCCCTAGGCCCAGCGGGAGAAGAGAAATCATGGGGATCAGAGCGGAGATCAATGAAATGGAGACCAGAGGAGCAATAGAGCAGGTCAACCAAACTGGGAGCTGGTTCTTTGAAAGAGTTGATAAAGTTGATGGACCCTTGGCCAGACTTGTCGGGGGGAAAAGAGAAAGGACCCAAGTGAATAGGATCATGAATGAAGGAGGAGAGATCACGGCTAGCACCAAAGAAATACAGACTCTTATGGGAGCATGCTATGGGCAACTGTACGCCAACAAATTTGGCAGTCTGGAGGAGATGGATGCATTCCTAGGGGCATATGGACTGCCGAGGATGAACCAGGAAGAGATGGAAGGCCTGGGCAGACCCATAACCAGTAAGGAGATTGAAACAGTCATTAAAAATCTCCAAACAAACAAAAGCCCAGGACCAGATGGCATCCCGGGGGAATTCTACCAAACATTTAAAGAAGAACTAATTCCTATTCTCCTGAAACTGTTCCAAAAAATAGAAATGGAAGGAAAACTTCCAAACTCATTTTATGAGGCCAGCATCACCTTGATCCCAAAACCAGACAAGGATCCCATCAAAAAAGAGAGCTATAGACCAATATCCTTGATGAACACAGATGCAAAAATTCTCACCAAAATACTAGCCAATAGGATTCAACAGTATATTAAAAGGATTATTCACCACGACCAAGTGGGATTTATCCCAGGGCTGCAAGGTTGGTTCAACATCCGCAAATCAGTCAATGTGATACAACACATCAATAAAAGAAAGAACAAGAACCATATGATACTCTCAATAGACGCTAAAAAAGCATTTGACAAAGTACAGCATCCCTTCCTGATCAAAACCCTTCAAAGTGTAGGGATAGAGGGCACATACCTCAATATCATCAAAGCCATCTATGAAAAACCCACTGCAAATATCATTCTCAATGGAGAAAAACTGAAAGCTTTTCCACTAAGGTCAGGAACACGGAAGGGATGTCCATTATCACCACTGCTATTCAACATAGTACTAGAAGTCCTGGCCTCAGCAATCAGACAACAAAAGGAAATTAAAGGCATCCAAATCGGCAAAGAAGAAGTCAAATTATCACTCTTCGCAGATGATATAATACTCTATGTGGAAAACCCAAAAGACTCCACTCCCAAACTGCTAGAACTTATAGAGGAATTCAGTAAAGTGTCAGGATATAAGATCAATGCACAGAAATCAGTTGCATTTCTCTACACCAACAACAAGACAGAAGAAAGAGAAATTAAGGAGTCAATCCCATTTACAATTGCACCCCAAACCATAAGATACCTAGGAATAAACCTAACCAAAGAGGCTAAGAATCTATACTCAGGAAACTATAAAGTACTCATGAAAGAAATTGAGGAAGGCACAAAGAAATGGAAAAATGTGCCATGCTCCTGGATTGGAAGAATAAATATTGTGAAAATGTCTATGCTACCTAAAGCAATCTACACATTTAATGCAATTCCTATCAAAGTACCATCCATCTTTTTCAAAGAAATGGAACAAATAATTTTAAAATTTATATGGAACCAGAAAAGACCTCGAATAGCCAAAGGGATATTGAAAAAGAAAGCCAAAGTTGGTGTCATCACAATTCCGGACTTCAAGCTTTATTACAAAGCTGTCATCATCAAGACAGCATGGTACTGGCACAAAAACAGACACATAGACCAATGGAACAGAATAGAGAGCCCAGAAATAGACCCTCAACTCTATGGTCAACTAATCTTCGACAAAGCAGGAAAGAATGTCCAATGGAAAAAAGACAGCCTCTTCAATAAATGGTGTTGGGAAAATTGGACAGCCACGTGCAGAAAAATGAAATTGGACCATTTCCTTACACCACGTACAAAAATAAACTCAAAATGGATTAAGGACCTCAATGTGAGAAAGGAATCCATCAAAATCCTTGAGGAGAACACAGGCAGCAACCTCTTCGACCTCAGCCGCAGCAACATCTTCCTAGGAACATCGCCAAAGGCAAGGGAAGCAAGGGCAAAAATGAACTTTTGGGATTTCATCAAAATCAAAAGCTTTTGCACAGCAAAGGAAACAGTTAACAAAACCAAAAGACAACTGACAGAATGGGAGAAGATATTTGCAAACGACATATCAGATAAAGGACTAGTGTCCAAAATCTATAAAGAACTTAACAAACTCAACACCCAAAGAACAAATAATCCAATCAAGAAATGGGCAGAGGACATGAACAGACGTTTCTGCAAAGAAGACATCCAGATGGCCAACAGACACATGAAAAAGTGCTCCATATCACTCGGCATCTGGGAAATACAAATCAAAACCACAATGAGATATCACCTCACACCAGTCAGAATGGCTAAAATCAACAAGTCAGGAAATGACAGATGCTGGCGAGGATGCGGAGAAAGGGGAACCCTCCTACACTGTTGGTGGGAATGCAAGCTGGTGCAACCACCCTGGAAAACAGCATGGAGGTTCCTCAGAATGTTGAAAATAGAACTGCCCTATGACCCAGCAATTGCACTACTGGGAATTTACCCTAAAGATACAAACGTAGTGATCCAAAGGGGCACGTGCACCCGAATGTTTATAGCAGCAATGTCCACAATAGCCAAACTATGGAAAGAACCTAGATGTCCATCAACAGATGAATGGATCAAGAAGATGTGGTATATATACACAATGGAATACTATGCAGCCATCAAAAGAAACGAAATCTTGCCATTTGCGACAACATGGATGGAACTAGAGCGTATCATGCTTAGCGAAATAAGTCAAGCGGAGAAAGACAACTATCATATGATCTCCCTGATATGAGGGAGTGGTGATGCAACATGGGGGCTTAAGTGGGTAGGAGAAGAATCCATGAAACAAGATGGGATAGGGAGGGAGACAAACCATAAGTGACTCTTAATCTCATGAAACAAACTGTGGGTTGCTGGGGGGAGGGGGGTTGGGAGAAGGTGGGTAGGGTTATGGACATTGGGGAGGGTATGTGCTTTTGGGTAAATTGGAAGGGGAGATGAACCATGAGAGACTATGGACTCTGAAAAACAATCTGAGGGGTTTGAAGTGGCGGGGGGGGTGGGAGGTTGGGGTACCAGGTGGTGGGTATTATAGAGGGCACGGCTTGCATGGAGCACTGGGTGTGGTGAAAAAATAATGAATACTGTTTTTCTGAAAATAAATAAATTGGAAAAAGAAAAAAAAACGTTAAAAAAGAAAAGGGTAAAAGTTTAAAAAAATTTTAGCAGAAGAAGAGAAAAAAATGAAAAAGAAAAAAAAATTAAATTAACTGCAAGACTAAAAAATCACAGGGAGAAAGCCTTGAGTTCCGTGGTTTGTTTTTCTCCTCCTCTGGAATTCTGCTGCTCTCCTTGGTATTGAAACTGCACTCCTTGGTAGGTGAACTTGGTCTTGCCTGGATTTCTTGTTGATCTTCTGGGGGAGGGGCCTGTTGTAGTGATTCTCAAGTGTCTTTGCCCCAGGCGGAATTGCACCGCCCTTAGCAGGGGCCGGGCTCAATGATCCGCTCGGCTTTGCTTTCAGGAGCTTTTGTTCCCTGAGCACTTTCCGTAGAGTTCCGGAGGACGGGAACACAAATGGCGGCCTCCTGGTCTCCGGCCCGGAGGAGCTGAAAGCCTAGGGCCCACTCCCCAGGGCGCCCTCAGCAAACAGCTCCTAGTAACTCCCATCTGCCCAACCTCCGGCCGCGCTCCGAGGTCACCGAGCCTGTGACTGTCTCAAGGCAACACCGAGATACGAGCTTACTGTCGGCTCTGTCTCTGTAGCCGGCTTTCCCGTTCCAATATCCACAAGCTCTTCAACACTCAGACACTCCCGATCCTTCTGTGACCCTGCGAGACCCGAGGCCACGCCGACGCCGCGTGGGCTTCGCCCCGGTTTAGCCTCTGGAGCGATGTCCCTCAGTGGCACAGACTTTTAAAAGTCCCGATTTTGTGCTCCGTTGCTCCGCCGCTTGCCAGGAGCCGGCCCCTCCCCCCGGGGTCTATCTTCCCATCGCTTTGTATTTACTTCTCCGCCAGTCCTACCTTTCAGAAAGTGGTTGTTTTTCTGTTTCTAGAATTGCTGTTCTTCTCTTCGATCTGCCCATGGATTTGCAGGTGATTGCAATCTTTAGATAAGCTCTCTAGCTGATCTCCTGCTAGCTGAAGTAGTCTCAGCCTGCAACTTCTCCGCCATCTTGACTCCTCCCCCGACGTTCAGATATTTCTAAGAGTACAAAATTCTGTTAAGTATAATTAAGACTGATGGAAATGAGAAAAGCAACTCTCTATGTAAAAAGTAGGAGATATGTAAAAGTTTAAGTCTGAAAAGTGCCTGACTGTGTGAATGTGCCTGTATGGCTCCACTTCCACTATGGAGTCTGAATGGGCTGCACCCTGAGTCTCGCAGGGAGTCATATGGCATAACGGTCATCTACTGCACGGAGTGTCCTAGTCCGGGGTTTATACGGACTGACCTTAGCTAAGACGCTCCTACATTCCCCGAGGGATGCGAGCAGGACAGCATCTGAAAGATGACCCTCCCTTTGTCTGCAACATCATTCACGGTGGTAGGGAAACCTAGTAAACTCATTATCTGCTTACTTAAAAAAAGACACTGGTATAGAAAAGCTGGTTTTCTCTCTGTTTAAAAAGACAAAGTTTTCTTAAGTTAATTAATCTGTTATGGTTTTCTCTTTGCCTGCCCAGAAAATTCAGTTTCTATGTTTTGTTTTATCAGGTGTTTAACATCCCTAATTATATTTAGGCATGTGTTTTAAAACTTTCTAAGGTTTTAGCAATTGTTGGCAGGATTTAAACCAATGATAAACATTGGGTTACATTTGTGAAAATGCCATGCATTTCCTAAAGTTTTCATACATTGATAGATCACCACTTGATATTGTGATTATGGAAATGTTACGTGTCACAGAAGTAACCTGATTTTCTTGCCAGTTACACTGTAAATTCTCATCTCACCAGCTCTTTACCATATCAGTTCTGAGATTTTATCATTTGTAATTGTTTTAATTCTCTTGGAAGATAAATTCCATCTCAAAGAAAATTCATATGGGAAAATTTCAGGACAAATACAGGTCTTTGATAATTTGAAATTCTGGAACTGAAATGGGTAAGAATTTGCACAAGTAAAAGCTGCATTCGGACTAAACCAGAATTATTAACATGGGACTAGGTTAACTGAAAGACTGTAATGTTGTATCTCTTGATGTTTTGTCTCATGGTTGCTCTTCCAGACTAGGGAAACTTATTCTTAAGTTTTATGTAACTTACAGTGGTAAAACGTAATCATTTGTAACCAAATCAAGGTAATCAAGTTCCAAGGGGGCAGAGTTGACATGCAGTCTGATGCTGTTCAAGTACAATGCTGGTTTGTATCCAAGGAGACAATGGAATGTTGGGATGGACAGGGGCAATGCAGAATTCTAATACACTGAATCTTGGACACAGCTACCAAGAACAAGATATCCTACTGGGGACAAGAGGGGTCTGTTGTGTTGCTCAGGGACAACATGTTGGAATATAAGACGGTATGGGGGAACCGTCCTCTCGGGACAGGTGCCTGAAAACCTAAGCTAAGGCATTGATGAAGTCCTAGAGGCATGTCAGGGTCAATGTTCTGACTCAGGGACTTGGACTTGGATGTTTGTCTGGAGGCAAGTGCTCACTGTGTCTCACAATGTACACTTGAGTCCAGACTGTTCTTGGAAATTAAGGTGGGCTCAGGGGCTTTGCACTTTGCTCCTAAGCTTCAGGGTTTGGGCAGCAGTGAAGGGCAGAGTTTTCTTCGGGAGGGTAGGCATAGTCGTCCAGTGTGGCTCCAGAGGCCCCATCCTGGAGGGCATGTGTGACAGGGTTTAGCAGACAGAAACCTGCAAACACAAACTAGTGGTAGGGTGAGGCTTGAGGTGATCACAGTCCCGATCTGCAGGCTCTGAGGGCAGCTCATTATGTAGTGAAATGAAGGTGTCATTGAGGCAGTTGGACAGACTTTTCTGTCTGGATTGTGTGTACAGAACGGTCGCAAAATGTAGGGGTGGCTTCATGGGGCCATGGAACCTTCTTCATCACTGGGGATTCTGCCCATCTCCCAAGATTTGCTGTCTCTGGGGGGAGGGAAGACTGCTGTTTTCTGTCTCAATGGACCCCCACAAGAGGGATTCCAGGGACAGTTTCTGGGTCTAGGCGACTGAAAGACACCAACGAGGGTGAGGATTTGCCCCTAAGGCCTTGATGTCCCACTCCACAGGCTCTTGGTCCAGCTACCATGGGGGTTTGTTTGGAATAAGGTTCGCGCTGATGGTCACAATTCCTGTTTGTTCCCAGGGTGGCTCCCATGTGTGGCCCTGGTCTCGTGTCCATACAGCCGGTTCCCACTCTGATGGTTCGACACCCATCCCAACAGCCAGATTTCCTGCCATCAGGAAGGAGCAGTACCCTTGTGCTTCAGGTACCCCATAGGCAGGGATTTGAGCTAAGGACTGGGCACAAAGGCTTGAATATCCAGGTTGAGTAGAGATGACGTCTTTGGGCCACAACAAGTCCCACCTTCAGGAAATGGGGCCCACTGTCTCGGTGGCTGACTGGAGGTTGTAGCTCAGGCTCTGTCAGAGAAAGCCTTAGTTCCCACGGTGGACTAAGATATTAGGGTGTCTTCGAGGGCCCTGCAGGTGGATCCTCATCTGGGGATTCTGGGCAGACTCACCAGGCAATTCTTCTTTCTTGGGGCAGGCAGAATGCTGCGTTGTTGCTCCAGAATTCCCTATCAAGAGGACCTGTGGACCAGGAGGGTGAAGATGGAATGGTAAACACACACGACTGTTAAAGTCATTACCGAACGGAAGGCAGTTCCAGTGTGCAGCGGCTGATTGGATATATCCAACACCTGAGTAAGTGCGGATGTCAGCTGTTTGCTCACACAAGAGTTTGTGTCTATGATGACCAACAAATGGAGGGTGGCGTCAAGAGTTCAAGGAGGATTTCCCACGCTGGGGCTTGTGAGATGCTCCAAACAGCAAAGTTTCCTTCAACCGGACGGGGGATTCTGGTTTATTTGCTCCAGGGTCCCCCATGTGTAACGTTTGTATAGCAGAGCACTCCCATATGGATGCCTGGAATGCACACCTCCATTGACCATTGCAGCAGAGGAACATGGCAGGTAATACTGTTGGCTCTAAGCCGAAGTATCAAGGCCTTGAGTTGACATGGAGTCTCATGAAGATGGGTCACAATGCTGGTTTGTACCAGGGAGATCTTAGAATGTGCTTGTGGCTAAGGGGCCATGCAGGATTCATCTCCCTGAGGGTTTGACACAGGTCCAAGAGCATGGTTTCCTTCTGGGGACAGGAAATGTTCTGTTGTGTGGTTCAGGGACCACATGTTGAATCATAAGTTTGTATTCCAGAGCAGGCCTCTGAGGACAGGTGCCTGAAAACCTAATCTAGGGTTCCAATGAAGTACCAGGGGCATGTCAGTTTAAAACATCTGACAGGCCCATTGACTTGGGTGTCTGCCTGGATGTAGGTAATCAGGGTGTTTCAGACTGTATTTGAGTCCAGAGCGGCGTCCAAAATTGGGGTGCACTCAGTGGCCTTGCAGATTTCTCCCATCTGGTGGGGATGGGCAATGTTGACGACACAATTTCCTTGGGGATGTCAGGCACAGTCCTGTGTTCTGGATACAGAGACCTGATCCTGGAGGGTATGGAAGTCATGGTTTTGGGAGAGAAGTCTGCAAACACAAACTCGGCTTAGGGTTAGTGGCAACGTGGTCTCATGCCCAATGTATAGACCTGGAGGGCAGCTCATCAGGAACCGTAAATCGGGTCACTAGAAGGCGGTAGCACAGGCTTTTTAATCTGGATTGTGTGTCCAGGATGGCCTCAGAATGCAGGTGTGGACTCAGGGGTCTATGGGAGATTTTTCCACTCTAAAGATCCTGGCGGCTTCCATTGTTTGGTGACTTTCTCGGGGAAGGAAAGAGTGCTGTTTTCCATCTTGTGTGTGCCCCAAAATAGGGATGCAAGAGACAGGTTCTGAGTCAGGATGCTTGGAAAATTCCACCATGGCTTGGGATTTGGGCCAAGGGGCATACCAGGCCTGCAATATGGGATCCTGATGGTGCAACTGAGAGGGCTTGTTTGAAAACATGCTTAGGCTGAGGGTCACAATGCCTGTTTGTGCCCAGCGTGGCCCTCAGAAGTGGGCGTGGTTTCATTGGCCATGCAGATGGCTCCCACTTTGAGGGATGGACACCCATCCCAACTGCCAGGTTTCCTGCCATGGGAAGGAAGAGTTCTCTATTGTGCTTCAGGTTCCCCCATTGGCAGGAATTCCAGCAAAAGTCTGGGGACAGGTGTCTGAACACCAATGATGGGTAGAAATGACAGACTTTGTCAATGACCAGTCTCACATGCTGGATATGGGGCCTGCTTTCTGGGTTGCTGACAGTAGCTAAGGGCTCAGGCTCTGTCAGACTCAGTATTAGTGGCAAGTAAGCCTATAAATTGGGGTTCCCTTGAAGGCCGAGCAGATTGAATCTCATGTGGTGTTTCTGGGCAGACCCACCATGCACTTTTTCTTTCTATGGGGAAGGAAGAATACTGCATGGTAGCTCCAGAATTCCCTATCAAGAGGGCTTGGGGACCAGTAGGGTGAGGGTGGTACTGTAAACATAAGCTATGGATCAATTCAGTGCCAAGCGGAAGGCAGTTCCTTTGTGCAGTGGCTTATACAGGATATCTAGCCCCTAAGGGTGGATGTCAGATGTTTCCTCACACTGGAGTCTGTATCTATTATGACCGACCAGTGGAGGGGTGGTGTCAGAGGCCATGAAGGATTTCCCATTCTGAGGCTTGAGAGATGCTCCAAACAGTAAGTTTTCCTTTGATTGGACAGGTGGAGTCTAATATGTTTTCTCAAGGGCCCCCATGTGGAAAGTTTGTGTAGCAGAGCTCTCCCGCAAGGATATCTGGAAAGTGCACCTCCATTGATCATTGCAGCTGAGGCAGATGCAGTTCCGTCCGGTGGCTCTGGGGCAAAGTATCAAGGCCTTGAGTTGGCATGGAATCTCTTGCAGAGGGGTCACCATGGTGGTTTCTTAGTAGGGAGATCTTAGAATGTGCTGTTGGTTAAGATGTCATGCAGGATTCTCCTACTCTGAGGGTCTGGCAGAGGTCGAGGAGTGTGGTTTCCTTCTAGGGACAGGATATTTTTTGTTGTGGGGCTCAGGGACCATATGTTGTATCATAAATTGGTATTCCAGAATGTTCACTGAGGACAGATGCCTGAAAACCTAATCTAGGGTTCCAATGAGGTCCTAGGGGCATGTCAGTTTCAAACATCTGACTCAGGATCATTTACTTGGATGTCAGCCTGTATGTAGGTGATCAGGGTGTTTCAGACTGGGCATTGTGTGCAGAGGGGCTGTCAATATTGAGGTGGGCTCTGGGGCCTTGCATGTTTCTCCAAATTTGAAATGTTTGGGCAACTGAGACGGGCACAGTTTCCTTGGGGATGGCAGGCAGAGTCCTGTGCTCTGGCTCCACAGACACCATCCTGGAGGCAAGTGAGCCATGGTTTTGGGAAAGAAGTCTGCAAGCACAAATTCGGGTTAGGGTTAGTGGCGAGGCGATCAGGGATCCAATGCGTACACCTAGAGGGTAGCTCGTGAGGAACTGTAGTTAGGGTGACTCAAAGGCGGTAGCACAGGCTTTTCTATCTGGATTGTGTTTGCAGGATGGCCTTGGAATGCAGGTGTGGTCTCATGGGTCCATGGGAGATTTTTCCCCTCTTAGGATCTTGGCGGCTCCCCAAGTT
This sequence comes from Neogale vison, assembly GCF_020171115.1. Taxonomy (NCBI): domain Eukaryota; kingdom Metazoa; phylum Chordata; class Mammalia; order Carnivora; family Mustelidae; genus Neogale; species Neogale vison. Next base: position 78,618,756 of record NC_058095.1, read on the forward strand.
TGGTGGCTTTTTCAGGGACATGAACTGTGCTGTTTTCCCTCATTCGGTTGCCCCAAAACAGGGATTACAGAGACGGGCTCTCTGACTGGGTGCCTGGAAAATCACACCAATGGTTATTATTTGGGCCTGGTGCGTACCAGGCCTGCAATGCTGGATTCTGTCCATACCACTGAGAGGGCTTGTTTGAAAGCATGCTCAGGCTTAGGGTCACAATGACTGTTTGTGCCCAGGGAAGCCCTCAGGAGTTGGTGTTATCTCATTGTCCATGAAGCTGGCTCCCACTGTGTGGTTTCAACAAACATCCCAACTGCCAGGTTTCCAGTCATGGGGAAGGAGGAGTTCTCTATTGTACTTCATGTCCCTATTGGCAGGTGTTCCAGGAAAAGTCTTGGGAAAGGTTACTGAATCCAATGATGGATAGAGATGACGGATGTGGGCCATGGCTGGTCTCACATGCTGTATATGGGGCCCGCTCTGTGGGTGGCTGACACTAGGTCAGGGCTTAGGTTCTGTCAGACCCAGCACTAGAGGCTAGGACAGCTTATAAATCAGAATCCCTTCGAGTGCTAAGCTGATAGATTCTCATGTGGGGTTTCTGGGAAGACTGTCCAGGCAATTCTTCTTTCTATGGGAAAGGCAGAATGCTGCGTTGTGGCTCCAGATTCCGCATCAAGAGGGCTTGGGGATCAGTAGGTTGAGGATGGAATTGTCAACACAAGTTTCAGCTCAATTCACTGCCAGGCAGAAGGAAGTTCCAATGTGCAGAGGCTAATTTGAGATACCCAGCACCTGAGTAAGGGCAGATGTCAGATGTTTGCTCACACTGGAGTTTGTGTCTATGATGACTGACAAATGGAGTGGTGGCGTCAAGAGGCCATGGAGGATTTCCCACGCTGGGGCTTGTGAGATGCTCCAAACTGCAAGCTTTTCTTTGACCGGACAGGTGGTGTCTGGTTTGCTAGCTCTAGGGTCCTGAATGTTGAAATATTGGGAGCAGAGTTATTCCACATGGATGCCTGGAAAGCACACCTTCAATGACCATTGCAGCTGAGGAACATGGCAGTTTCCTTTTGGTGGCTCTGGGGCGAAGTACCAAGGGCTTGAGTTGACACTGAATCTCTTGCAGATGGGTCACAATGCTGGTTTGTTACCACGGGTATCTTAGAAGGTACTGGTGGCTAAGGGACCATGCAGGATTCTCCTACCTGAGGGTTTGACACATGTTCAAGAGCACAGTTTCCTTTTGGGGACAGGAGATGTACTGTCGTGTGTCTCAGGGACCACATGTTCTATCATAAGCTGGTATTCCAGGGAAACCGTGCTCTTCGACCTGTGCCAAATACTCAGGGTAGGAGAATCCTTCCAGGCACGTTAGCTACCAGCATATTCTAAGATCTCCCTGGTAACAATTCAGCATTGTGATCCATTCCTGAGGACAGGCGCCTGCAAACCTAATCTAGGTTTCCAATGATGTCCTAGGGACATGTCAGGTTCAATCATCTGACTCAGGAACATTGACTTGGTTGTCTGCCTGGATGTACGTGATGAGGTGTACAGACTGCACATTTGGGACCAGAGCAGCCTCAGGGACCTTGCAGGTTTCTCCTATTTTGGAGGGTTTGGGAAACTGCGATGGGCAAATTTTCCTTGGTGATGGCAGGCACAGTCCTGTGATGTGGCTCTAGAGAGCCCATCCAGCAGGGCATTTGAGCCTTGGTTTTGGGAGAGAATTCTGCAAACACAAACTCAGGTTAGGGTAAGTGGCTTGGTGAACACATGCTCAATGCATAGACCTGATGGACAGTTCATCAGGAACTGTAATATGGGTGACTCGAAGACAGTAGCAAAGGATTTTCTATCTGGATTGTGTGTCCAGGAAGGCCTTGGAATGTAGGTATGGCCTCATGGGTCCATGGGACACTTTACCTCTCTAAGGATCCTGGCAGCTCCCAATAGTTTAGTGGCTTTTTCGGGGAAGGGAAGAGTGCTGCTTTCCGTATTAGGGGTGGCCCAAAACACAAATTACCTAGACGGGCACTGGGTAAGGAAGCCTGGAAAATCCCACCAAGGGTTAGGTTTTGGGCCTAGGGGCATACCGGGCCTACAATGCGTGGTGGTGAAACTGAGAGGGCTTGTTTGAAAGTATGCTCAGGCTGAGGGTCACAATGCCTGTTTGTTCCTAGGGCAGCCCTCAGGAGTGTTCGTGGTCTCATTGAGGATATCCCTGGCTCCCACTCTGAGGGCTGCACACTCACTCAACAGACATGTTTCCTGCCATTGGGAAGGAGAAATTCTCTATTGTACTTCATGTTCCCCCATTTATTGGGATTCCAGCAAAGGTCTAGTGACAGATTCCTGAATACCAAGGATGGGTAGAGATGACGGACTTGAGCCATGACCGGTCTCACATTCTGGATATGGTCACAGGTTTCTTGGTGGCTGACGAAGTCGGGGCTCAGGCTCTGTCAGACAGCACTAGTGGCCAGGGAAGCCTACAAATCGGAGTTCCCTCCAAAGTCGACCAGATTGATCCTCATGTGGGCTTTCTTGGAAGACTGACTGGCACTTCTTCCTTCTATGAGGAAGGCCGAATGCTCTGATGTGGCTCGAGAATTACCTATTAAGAGGCCATGGAGACCTTAAGGGTGAGGATAGAATTGTAAACACAAGCTATGGTTAAATTCAGTGCCAAGTGGAAGGCAGCTTCAGTGTGGAGTGGCTGATTCGAGCTATCCAGCACCTGAGTAAGGGTGGATGTCAGATGTCTGCTCACACTGGAGTTTGTATCTATTAAACCGACTAAAGGAAGGGTGGCATCAAAGAGCCATGGAGGATGTCCCACGCTGGGGCTTGTGAGATTCTCCAAACAACAAGGCTTTCTTCTACTGGAGTTGGGGAGTCTAGTTTGTTTGCTCAAGTGTCCTCCATGTGGATAGTTTGGGTAGTACAGGTCTCCCACATGGCTGCCTTGAAAGCCCACCTCCATTGTCCATTGCAGCTGAGGAATATGGAAGGTTCGTTCTGGTGGCTCTGGTGTGAAATACCAAAGGCGATGAATTAACATGGAATCTCTTTCAGATGGGTCACAATACTGGTTTGTTACCAAGGAAATCTTAGAATGTCCTGGTGGCTAAGGGGCCATGCAGGATTCTCCGACCCGGAGGGTTTGACACAGGTCGAAGGGCATGGTTTCCTTCTGGGCACAGGAGATGTTCTGTTCTGTGGCTCAGGAACCACATGTTGTATCATAATTTGGTATTCCAGAATAGGTCTCTGAGGACAAATGCCAGAACACCTAATCTAGGGTTCCAGTGAGGTCCTAGGGCATGTCAGTTTCAATCTTCTGACTCAGGACCATTGACTTGAGTGTCTTGCGGAGGTAGGTGATCAGGGTGTTTCAGAATATGCATTTACTTCCAGAGCAGTCTCCAATATTGTGGTGAGCTCAGGATCCTTTCAGGTTTCTCCTAATCTGGAGGGTTTGGGAAACTGTGACAGGCAAATTTTCCTTGAGGATGACCAGCACAGTCCTGTGGTTTGGCTCCAGAGATCCCATCCTGGAAGGTATTTGAGCCATGGTATTGGGAGAGAAATCTGCAAACATAAACTCGGGTTAGGGTTAGTGGCGAGGAGATCACAGGCCCAATGCATAGACCTGGATGGCAGCTTGTCTGGAACTGTACGTAGGGTGTCTTGAAAGAGGTACCACAGGCTTTTCTATCTGCATTGTGTGTCCAGGATGGCCTCAGATTGCAGGTGTGGTCTTATGGGTCCATGGGATATTTTTCCTCTCTAAGGATCCTGGCAGCTCCCAATACTTTGGTGGCTTTGTCAGGGAAGAGAAGAGTGCTGTTTTCCATCAGAGTGGTGACCCAAAAGAGAAACTCCAGAGATGGTAACTGGGTCTGGACACCTGTAAAATCTCACCAAGGGTTAGGATTTGGGCCTAGGGGTGTACCAGGCTGGCAAAGCAGGATCCTGCTGGTGAAACAGAGTGTTTGTCTGAAAGCATGTTCAGGCTGAGGATCACAATGCCTATTTGATCCCAGGCCAGCCCTCAGGAGTGGGTGTGGTCTCATTGAAAATGCAGCTGGTTCCCAAACTGATGGTTGGGCACCCATCTCAACAGCCAGGTTTCCTGCCATGTGGAAGGAGGAGTTCTCGATTGTGCTTCAAGTTCCCCCATTGGCAGGGATTCCAACAAAAGACTGGGGACAGATGCCTGAATACCAAAGATGGGTAGATATAACAGACTTGAACCATGGCCGGTCTGCCTGCTGGAAATGGGCCCCACCCTCTGTGTGTATGACACGAGTTTGGGGCTCAGGCTCTGTCAGACACAGCACTAGTGGCCAGGGCAGCCTATAAATTGGGGTCCCCTTGAGTGCTGAGCAGATTGATCCTCATGTGAGGTTTCTGGGAAAACCCACCAGGGACTTCTTTCTATGGGGAAGGCAGAATGCTGCGTTGTGGCTCCAAAATTCCCTCTCAACAAGGCTTGAAGACCAGTAGGGTGAGGATGGAATTGTAAAACCAAGCTATGGTTCAATTCAGTGCCAAGCGGAAGGCAGTTCCAATATGTAGCGCCTTATTTGAGAAACCAGCACCTGAGTAAGGGCGGTTGTCAGATATTTGCTCACACTGGAGTTTGTATCTATGATGATCGACAAATGGAGGGGTGGCATCAAGATGCCATGGAGGATTTCCCACTCTGAGGCTTGTGAGATGCTCCAAACAGCAATGTTTCCTTCTACTGGACATGTGGAGTCTGGTTTGTTTGTTCTAGGTTCCCCCATGTGGAAAGTTTGGGTAGAAGAGCTCTCCTGCATGGATGCCTGGAAAGCAAACCTCCATTCTCCATTGCAGATGAGGAACAAGGCAGGTTTGCTCTGGTGGCTCTGATGCGAAGTATTAAGGGCGATGAGTTAACATGGAATCTATTTCAGTTGGGTTACAATGTTGGTTTTTTACCAAGAAACACTTAGAATGTCTTGGTGCTAAGGGGCCAAGCAGGATTCTACTACCCGGAGGGTTTGACAGAGGTTGAAGAGCACAGTTTCTTTCTAGGGACAGGAGATGTTCTTGTTATATCATGTTATATAATAAGTTGGTATTCCGTAACAAGCCTCTGAGGACAATACCTGTAAACCTAATCGAGGATTCCAGTGAGGTCCTAGGGGCATGTCAGGTTCAATCTTCTGACTCAGGACCATTGACTTTGGCGTCTGCTGGAAGTAGGTGATCAGAGTGTTTCAGACTTAGCATTTGCATACAGAGCAGCCTCCAATATGGTGGTGGGCCCAAACGCCCTTGAGGTTTCCCCTAATCAAGATGGTTTGGGAAACTGGGACAGGCAAATTTTCCTTGGGGATGGCAGGCACATTCCTTTGGTGTGGCTCCAAAAACCCCATCCTGGAGGACATATGAGCCATGGATTTGGGAGAGTAGACTGCAAACTCAAATTCAGGATAGGCTTAGTGGTGAGATGATCACAGGCCCAATGCATAGACCTGGAGGAGAGCTCATCAGGAACTGTAATTAGGGTAACTGGAAGACAGTATCACAGGTTTTCCTATCTGGATTGTGTGTTTGGATGGCCTCAGAATGCAGCTGTGGTCTCATGGGTCCATGGGATATTTTTCTTCCTTAAGGATCCTGGTGGCTCCCAATAGTTGGGTGGCTTTCTAGGGGAAGAGGAGAGAGCTGTTTTCCATCTTAGGGGTGCCCCCAAAAAGGGATTCTGGAGATGGGCTCTGGGTCTGGGGGACAAGAGATTCCCACCAAGGGTTAGGATTTGAGCCTTGGGTCATACCAGCCCTGCAATGCAGGATCCTGGTGGTGCAATAAAGAGGGCTTATTTGAAATCATGCTCAGGCTTAGGGACACAACGCCTGTTTTTTTTTTTTTTTGTTTTGTTTTGTTTTTTTCCCAAGGCGACCAATAGGAGTGGGCATGGTCTCATTGCCCATACAGCTGGCTCCCTCTCAGAGGGTTGGACACCCAACCCAACTGCTAGGTTTCATGCCATGGGGAAGGAGCAGTTCGCCATTGGGCTTCAGGTTCTCCCATTCGCAGGGATTCCAGCAAAGGGTTGGGGACAGATGCCCAAATACCAAGGATTGGTAAAGAGGACGGATTGAGCCATGGCCGGTCTCATGCTGGATACGGGAACCACTCTCTGGGTGGCTGACACAAAGTCATGGCTCAGGCTCTGTCAGACACAGCACTACTGGCCAGAGCAGCTGATAAATCTGGGATCCTCTAGGGCTGAGCAGATGATCCTCATGTGGCGTTTCTGGACAGTCTCACCAGGCAGGTCTTCTTTCTATAGGGAAGGCGGAATGCTGTTTGTGGCTCCAGAATTCCCTATCAAGAGGGCTTGGGGACTAGTCGGGTGAGGATGTAATTTTAAAACCAAGCTACGGTTAAATTCAGTGCCAAGTGGTAGGCAGTCCAAAGGGCAGCAGATTATTCAAGATAGCAAGCACCTGAGTAAGGGCAGATGTCAGATATTTGCTCACACTGGAGTTTGTGTCTATGATGTCTGACAAATGGAGGGGTGGCGTCAAGAGGCTACAGAGAATTCCCCATGCTGAGGTTTGTGAGATGCTCCAAACATCATGGTTTCCTTCTACTGGAAAGGTGGAGTCTGTTTTGGTTGCTCCACAGTCTCCATGTAGAAAGTTTGCTTAGCAGAGCTCTCCCGCATGGATGCCTGGAAAGCACACATCCATTAATCATTGCACTTGAGGATCATGGCATGTTCCTTCTTTTGCCTCTGGGGTGAAGTACCAAGGCCTGGAGTTGACAGAGAATCTCTTGCAGATGTTTCACTATGCTGGTTTGTTTCCATGGAGATCTTAGAATGTGCTGGTGGCTAAGGGGCCATGCAGGATTCTCCCACCTTGAGGGTTTTATACAGGTCCAAGGGCACGGTTTGCTTGTAGGGACAGGAGATGTTCTGTTTTGTGGCTCAGAGAACACATGTTGTACCCTAAATTGGTATTCCAGAACAGACGACGAATGCCTGACAACCTAATGTAGGGTTCCAATGAAACCCTAGGGGCATGTCAGGTTCAATCTTCTGACTCAGGCCCATTGACTTGGGTGTCTGCATCAATGGAGGTGATCAGGGTGTTTCAGACTGTGCATTTGCAAATAGACCAGCCTCCAATACTGGGATGGGCTCAGGGGCCTTGTAGGTTTCTCCTAAACAGAGGGTTTGGGCAAATATGATGGCCATAGTTTCTTTGGGTATTGCAGGCACAGTCTTCTGTTGTGGTTACACAGACCCCATTCTGGAAGGCATGTGAGCCATGGTTTTGGGCAAGAAGTCTGCATAAACAAACTCGGATTAGGGTTAGTGGAGAGGTGATCACAGCACCAATGCATAGACCTGGAGAGAAGCTCATCAGGAACTGTAATTAGGGTGCCTCACAAGCGGTAGCACGGGCTTTTCTATCTGGACTGTGTGTCCAGGATGGCCTCGGAATGCAGGTGTGGTTTCATGGGTTCATGGGAGACTTTTCCTCTCTTTGGAATGTGCTGGCTCCTTGTAATTTGGTGACTTTTTCGTGGAAGGGAAGAGTGATAATTTCCAACTTATGTGTGTCCCAAAATAGGGATTCCAGACATGGGTTCTGGGTCTGGGCGCCTGAAAAATCCCACCAAGGTTTAGTATTTGGGTCTAGTGGCATACCAGGCCTTCAAAACCTGATCCTGGTGGAGCAACTGAGAGGGCTCACTTGAAAGCATGCTCAAGCTGAGGTTTACAATGCCTGTTTGTCCCCAGGGCGGCCCTCAGGAGTGGGTGTGATCTCTTTGGCCATGAACCTGGTTGCAGGTTGGAAAACCATCCCAAAAGCCACGTTAACTGCCTTGGGGAAATAGGAGTTTTCTATTGTGCTTCATGTTCCCCCATTGGCAGGGATTCCAGCAAAGGTCTGGGGACAGATGACTGAATACTAAGGATGGGTAGAGATGACGGACATGGGCCCTCTCTGGTCTCACATGCTGGATATGGGCCGGACTCTCTGGGTGGCTGACAAGAGGTCGGGGCTCAGGCTCTGTCAGACACAGCAGTAGAGACCAGTGTACCTATAAATTGGGGTTCCCTTGAGGGCTGAACAGACAGATCCTCATGTGGGATTTTCTGGCAGTCTCACCAGGCACATATTCTTTCTATGGGGAAGACAGAATGCTGCATTGTGGCTCCAGAATTCCTCATCAAGAGGGCATGAGGATGAATACGGTGAGGATGGAATTGTAAACCCAAGCCATGGTTTTATTCAGTGCCAGGTGGAAGACAGTTCCAATGTGTAGCGTCTTATTCGAGATATCCAGGGCATGAGTAAGGGCGGATGACAGATGTTTGCACACACTGAAGTTTGTGTCTATGATGACCAACAAATGGAGGGGTGGTGTCAAGAGGCCCTGTAGGATTTCCCACGCTGAGGTTTGTGAGATGCTCCAAACAGAAATTTTCCTTCTACTAGACAGACAGAGTCTGCTTTGTTTGCTCCAGGGTTCCCCATGTGGAAAGTCTGGGTAGCAGATCTCTCCCACATGGATGCCTGGAACACACAACTCCATTGAGCATTGCAGCTGAGGAACATGACAGGTTCGTTCTCGTGGCTCTGGGACAAAGTACCAGGGACTTGAGTTGACACTGAATGTCTTGCAGAAAGGCCACAATGATGGTTTGTTTTCAGGGAGATATTCAAATGTGCTGGAGGGTAAGGTGCTATACAGGATTCTCCTAACTGACGGATTGGCACAGTTCGAAGAGCATGGTTTCCTTCTGGGGACAGGAGATGTTCTCTTGGTGGCCCAGGGCCCTAATGTTGAATCATAGCTTGGTATTCCAGAACAGGCCCCTGAGGAAAGATTCCTGAAAACCTAATCGAGGGTTCCAATGTGGTCCTAGGGGCATGTCAGGTTTAATCTTCTGACTCAGGAACATTGACTTGGCTGTCTGCCTGGATGTAGCTGATAAGGTTTTTTTAGACTGTGCATTTCCATCCAGAATGGCCGCTGATATAGGGGTGAGATGAGGGCCTTGCTGCTTTCTCCTAATCTGGAAGGTTTGGGCAAATATGACGGGCACAATTTCTTTGCGGATGGCAGACACAGTCCTGTGGTGTGGCTCCAGAGACCCCATCCTGGAGGGCATGAGGACCATGGTTTTGTGACTGAAGTCTGCATACACAAATTCGGGTTAGGGTTAGTGGAATTGTGGTCGCAGGCCCAATGCATAGACCTAGAGGGCAACACGTCAGGAAAAGTAAATAGGGTTATTGAATGGCAGTAGCACAAGGTTTTCTATCTGGATAGTGTGTCCATTATGGATTGGGAATGCAGGTGTGGTCTCATTGGTCCATGGGAGACTTTTCCTCTCTAAGGATCCTGGTGGCTCTCCATAGATTGGTGTCTTTTTCGGAGAAGGGAAGAGTGCTCTTTTCCATCTTAAGGGTGCCACAAAACAGGGATTCCCGAAACCGGCTCTGGTCTGGGCCCCTGCAAAATGCCACCATATGTTAAGATTTGGGCCTAGGGCGTACCAGGCAAGCATTGCAGGATCCTGCTAGTGCAACTGAGAGGGCTTGTTTGAAAGCATGTTCAGGCTTAGGGTCACAATGCCTGTTTGTGCCCAGGCCAGCCCCCAGGAGTGTGCATGATCTTATTGTCCATGCAGCTTTCTCCTACTTTGAGGGTTGGACACCCATCCCAATAGCCAGTTTTCCTGCCATGGGAAAGAAGAGTTCTCTATTGTTCCTCAGGTACCCTCATTGGCAGTGTTTACAGCAAAGGTCTGGGGACAGGTGCCTGAATACCAAGGATGTGTAGAGATGACGGACTTGGGCCACGGCCTTTCTCACATGATGGTAATGGGACCCACTCTCTGTGCGGCTGACACTCTTTCGGGGCTCATGCTCTGTCATACACAGCTCTAGTGGCCAGGGAACCCTTTAAATTGGGGTTCCCTAGAGGGCCCAGCAGATGATTTTCATGTGGGGTTTCTGGGTAGATTCACCAGGTACTTTTTTTAATAGGGCAGGCAGAATGTTACATTGTGGCTCAAGAATTCCTATCAAGAGTGCTAGGGGACCAGTAGGGTGAGAATGGATTTGTAAGCACAAGCCATGGTTCAATTCAGTGACATGCGGAATCCACTTCCAATGTGCAGCGGCTTATTCGAGATAGCCAGCAACCGAGTAAGTGCAGATGCCAGATGTTTGCTCACACTGGAGTTTGTGCCTATGATGACCGTCAAAAGGAGGGGTGGCGTCAATATCCCATGGAGGATTTCCCACCCCGAGGCCTGTGAGATGCTCCAAACCACAAGGTCCTTCTCCTTGACAGGTGGAATCTGGTTTGTTTGCTCCAGGGTCCCCCATGTGGAAAGTATAGGTAGCCGAGCTCTCCCACATGGATGCCTGGAAAGCACACCTCCAATGACCTTTGAAGCTGAAAACCATTTTGACCAGCTAGGTGGTGCTGGGGTGAAGTTCCAAGGCCTTGAGTTGACATGGAATCTCTTGCAGATGGGTCACAATGCTGGATTGTTACCAGGGAGATGATAGAATGTGCTGGTGGCTAAGGTGCTGTGCAGGATTCTCCTTCACTGAGGGTTTGGAAAGGTCAAAAGTCACGGTTTCCTTCTGGGGACAAAAGATATTCCGGGGAGTGGCTCAGAGAAAACCCGTTGTGTCATTAGTTGGTTTTCCAGAACAGGCCTCTGAGGACAGATGCCTGAACACCTAATCTAGGGTTCCAATAAGGTCCTAGAGATATGTCAGTTTCAATCTTCTGACTCAGGACGATTGATTTGGTTGTCTGCCAGGATGTAGGTAAGCAGGGTGATTCAGACTGCGCATTTGCATTCAGAGCAGCCGACAGTATTGGGGAGGGCTCAGGCGCCTTGCAGGTTCCTCCTAATTTGGAATGTTTGGTCAACTGTGACGGGCACAGTTTCCTTGGGGATGGCAGGCATAGTCCTATGATCTGGCTCCAGGGACGCTATCCTGGAGGGCATGTGAGCCATGGTTTTGAGAAAGAAGTCTGTAAACAAAAATTCGGTTTAAGGTTAGTGGTGAGGTGATCACAGGTCGAATGCATAGACATGGAAGGCAGCTCGTCAGGAACTGTAAATCAAATGACACGAACATGGTAGCACAGGCTTTTATATCTTTTTTTTAATTAAATTTATTTATTTTCAGAAAAACAGTATTCATTATTTTTTCACCACACCCAGTGCTCCATGCAATCCATTCCCTCTATAATACCCACCACCTAGTACCCCAACCTCCCACCCCCCGCCACTTCAAACCCCTCTGATTGTTTTTCAGAGTCCATAGTCTCTCATCATTCACCTCGCCTTCCAATTTCCCCCAACTCCCTTCTCCTCTCTAACACCCCTTGGCCTCCGTGATATTTGTTATGCTCCACAAATAACTGAAACTATATGATAAATGACTCTCTCTGCTTGACTTATTTCACTCAATGTAATCTCTTCCAGTCCCGCCCATGTTGCTACAAAAGTTTGGTATTCATCCTTTCTGATGGAGGCATAATACTCCATAGTATATATGGACCACATCTTCCTTATCCATTCATCCGTTGAAGGGCATCTTGGTTCTTTCCATAGTTTGGCGACTGTGGCCATTGCTGCTATAAACATTGGGGTACAGATGGCCCTTCTTCTCACGACATCTGTATCTTTGGGGTAAATACCCAAGAGTGCAATGGCAGGGTCATAGGGAAGTTCTATTTTTAATTTCTTGAGGAATCTCCACCCTGCTCTCCAAAGAGGCTCCACCAACTTACATTCCCACCAACAGTGGAAGAGGGCTCCCCTTTCTCCACATCTTCTCCAACACATGTTGTTTCCTGTTTTGTTAATTTTGGCCATTCTAACTGGTGCAAGGTGTAAAGTGATATCTTAATGTGGTTTTAATTTGAATCTCCATGAGGGCTAGTGATGATGAAATTTTTTTCATGTGTCTGATAGCCATTTGTATATCTTCATTGGATAAGTGTCTGTTCATATCTTCTGCCCATTTTTTGATATGTTTGCCTGTTTCGTGTGTGTTGAGTTTGAGGAGTTCATTATAGATCCTGGATATCAACCTTTTGTCTGTACTGTCATTTGCAAATATCTTGTCCAACTCCGTGGGTTGCCTCTTTGGTTTTTTGACTGTTTCCTTTGCTGGGCAGAAGTTTTTGATTTTGATGAAATCCAAAAAGTTTATTTTCACTTTTGTTTCCTTTGCCTTTGGAGACATAACTTGAAAGAAGTTGCTGTGGCTGATATCGAAGAGATTACTGCCTATGTTCTCCTCTAGGATTCTTTTTTTTTTTTTAAAGATTTTATTTATTTATTTGAGAGAGAGAGTGTGAGAGAGAGCATGAGGAGCGAGGAGAAGGTCAGAGAGCGAAGCAGACTCCCCATGGAGCTGGGAGCCTGATGTGGGACTCGATCCCGGGACTCCAGGATCACGCCCTGAGCCGAAGGCAGTCGTCCAACCAACTGCGCCACCCAGGCGTCCCGTCCTCTAGGATTCTGATGGATTCCTGTGTCACGTTGAAGTGTATTATCCATTTTGAGTTTATCTTTGTGTACGGTGTAAGAGAATGGTCGAGTTTCATTCTTTTACTTATAGCTGTCCAGTTTTCCCAGCACCATTTATTGAAGAGACTGTCTTTTTTTCACTGTATATTTTTTCCTGTTTTGTCGAAGATTAATTGGCCATAGAGTTGAGGGTCCATATCTGGGCTCTCTAATCTGTTCCACTTGTCTATGTATCAGTTTTTATGCCAGAACCATGCTGTCTTGGTGATCACAGCTTTGTAATAAAGCTTGAAATCAGGTAATGTGATGCCCCCAGCTTTATTTTTGTTTTTCAACATTTCCTTAGTGATTCGGGGTCTCTTCTGATTCCATACAAAATTTTGGATTATTTGCTCCAGCTCTTTGAAGAATACTGGTGGAATTTTAATCGGAATGGCATTAAAAGTATATAGACATTTTAAATGTAAATAGACATTTTAACAATGTTTATTCTTCCGATCCAAGATCATAGAGTGGTCTTCCATCTTTTTGTGTCTTCTTCAATTTCATTCATGAGTGTTCTGCAGTTCCTCAAGTACAGATCCTTTACCTCTTTTGTTAGGTTTATTCCCAGGTATCTTATGGTTCTTGGTGCTATAGTAAATGGAATCAATTCTCTAATTTCCCTTTCTGTATTTTCATTGTTAGTGTATAAGAAAGCCACTGATTTCTGCACATTGACTTTGTATCCTGCCATGTTGCTGAATTGCTGTATGAGTTCTAGTAGTTTGGGGGTGGAGTCTTTTGGGTTTTCCATATAAAGAATCATGTCATCTGCGAAGAGAGAGAGTTTGACTTCTTCATTACCAATTTGGATACCTTTTATTTCTCTTTGTTGTCTGATTGCTTTTGCTAGGACTTCTAATACTATGTTGAACAAGAGTGGTGAAAGTGGGCATCCGTGTCTTGTTCCTGATCTCAACGGGAATGCTGCCAGCTTTTTTCCATTGAGGATTATATTTGCTGTGGGTCTTTCATAGATAGATTTGATGAAGTTCAGGAATGTTCCCTCCATCCCTATACTTTGAAGCATTGTAATCAGGAACGGATATTGGATTTTGTCAAATGCTTTTTCTGCATCTATTGAGAGCACCATGTGGTTGTTGTCTCTTCTCATATTAATTTGTTGTATCACATTGATTGATTTGCGAATGTTGAACCATCCATGTAGCCCAGGGATGAATCCCACCTGGTCATAGTAGATAACCTTTTTTAATGTGCTGTTGGATCCTGTTTGCTAGGATCTTGTGGAGAATATTAGCGTCCATATTCATCAGTGATATTGGTCTGAAATTCTCCTTTTTGGTAGGGCCTTTGCCTGGTTTGGGGATCAGGGTAATGCTGGCTTCATAGAAAGAGTCTGAAAGTTTTCCATCTACTTCAATTTTTTTGAAACAGCTTCAGGAGAATAGGTGTTATTTCTTCTTTGAAAGTTTGGTAGAAATCCCCAGGGAATCCGTCAGGTCTTGAGCTCTTGTTTTTTGGGAGGTTTATGATCACTGCTTCAATCTCATTATTAGATATCGGTCTATTCAGGTTGTCGATTTTTTCCCTGTTCAATTTTGGTAGTATATAGTTCGCCAGGAATGCATCCATTTCATCTAGGTTGCTAAGCTTATTGGCATATAGCTGTTGATAATAACTTCTGATTATTGTTTCTACTTCCTTGGTGTTAGTTGTGATCTCTCCCTTTTCATTCATAATTTTATGAATTTGTGCTTTCTCTCTTTTCTTTTGGATTAGTGTGGCCAGTGGTTTATCAGTCTTATTGATACTTTTAAAGAACCAGTTTCTAGTTTCATTGATACGTTCTACTGTATCTCTGGTTTCTACCTCATTGATCTCAGCTCTAATCTTGATGATTTACCTTCTTATGTGTTGAGTTGGTTTGATTTGTTGTTCATTCTCCAGTTCTTTAAGGTGTAGAGACAGCTGGTGTATTCTGGATTTTTCTATTTTTTTCAGGGAGGCTTGGGTGGCTATGTATTTCCCCCTAGGACTGCCTTTGCTGTATCCCATAGGTTTTGGATCGAAGTGTCTTCATTCTCATTGGTTTCCATGAATTGTTTCAGTTCTTTGATATCCTGGTTGATCCAAGCATTCTTAAGCAAGGTGTTCTTTAGCTTCCAGGTGCTTGAATTCCTTCGGAACTTTTCCTTGTGTTTGAGCTCCAGTTTCAAAGCACTGTGATCTGAGAATATGTAGGGAATAATCTCCGTCTTTTGGTATCGGTTGAGTCCTGATTTGTGACCCAGTATGTGGTCTATTCTGGAGAAGGTTCCATGTGCACTTGAGAAGAATGAGTATTCTGTTGTTTTAGGGTGGAATGTTCTATATATATCTATGAGGTCCATCTGGTCCAATGTGTCATTCAATGCTCTTGTTTCTTTATTGATTTTCTGTTTCGATGATCTGCCTATTTCTGAGAGAGGCATGTTAAGATCTCCTACGATTAGAGTATTCATATCAATATGACTCTTTATCTTGATTAACAGTTTTCTTAAGTAATTGGCTGCTCCCATATTGGGAGCATAGATATTTACAATTGTTAGATCATCATCGTGGATAGTCCCTTTAAGGATTATGTAGTGTCCTTCTGTATCTCTGACTACAGTCTTTAGTTTAAAGTCTAATTTATATGATATGAGAATCGCCACCCCAGCCTTCTTTTGAGTCCCATTGGCATGAAAGATGCTTTTCCATCCCTTCACTTTCAGTCTGGGTGTACCTTTAGGTTCAAAATGGGTCTCTTGTAGACAACATATGGATGGGTCCTGCCATTTTATCCAATCTGCATCCCTGTGCCATTTTATGGGCACATTTAGGCCATTCACATTGAGAGTGATTATTGATAGATACGTTTTTATTGACATCAAGTTATCTTTGAAGTCTTTCTTTCTGTAGACTGTCTTTATCTTTCTGTTCAATGCTATTCATAAGCTTTTTCCTCTTTTATAGAACCCCCCTTACTATTTCCTGCAGTGTTGGCTTGGTGGTTGCATAGTATTTTAAGCCTTGCCGGTCTTGGAAACTCTTTATCTCTCCATCCATTTTGAATGTCAGTCTTGCTGGATAAAGTATTCTTGGCTGCATGTTCTTCTTATACAGTGCCCTGAATATATCTTGCCAGCCTCTTCTGGATTGCCAGGTCTCTGTGGACAGGTCTGATGTTATTCTGATGGGCTTCCCACTGTAAGTAAGGAGCCTCTTTGCCCTGGCGGCTTTCAAGAGATTATACCTACAATTATAATTCTTCATTTTGACTATCAGGTGTCGTGATGTTTTTTTGGAATGTATAATCTTGGGTGGAGACCGTTCAGCCTCTAGTACCTGAACACTGGTTTCATTCACGAGATTGGGACAATTTTCATGAAGGACTTGTTCCACTATATTTTCTAGATTTCTTTCTTTCTCCTCCCCTTCCGGGATTCCAATAATTCTGATGTTGGAACACTTCATGGTATCATTTATTTCCCTGATTCTGTTTTCGTGGTTCCTAAGCTGTTTGTTCCAGGCTTCCTCCTGATCCTTTCTCTCTATCTGTTTGTCTTCCAGAACACTGATTCTATCTTTTGTCTCAGTTACCCTAGCTTTTAGAGAGTTTAGATTAGATTGGAACTCATTGAAAGCATTATGAACCTCCTCCCTGGTAGCTTTAAGCTCTGCCCTAACATTGTGAACATCCTGTCTGGTCGCTTTCATTTCGGCCCTAATCAATTCTGTTTGGTCATCCATGGCTTTCTCCAACCTTTCTATTTCCTGGATAATTGTTACCCTGAATTCTCTTTCCGACATATTGTATATGTTGTTAACTGTTAGCTCTGTTGCAGAACGTCCATCCTCTGTATTTTTCTTCTGTTGGGCTTTCCTCCTCCTCGTCATTTTGGTGGGAGATGACTTAACAGATGTAGCAGGATGTATCAACTGTGGTGCAGTCAATGTGCACCCTGGAACACTTCTGAGCCATCAGGATTCCCCACCCAAATTAGAGACAAAAGAAAAGAAAAAGAAAAAAAAGAAAAGAAGAAAAAGAGAAAGAGAGAGAGAGAGATAGAGAGATACAGGAAAGAAAGGGAAGATAAAAAAGAAGTTTCAGCCCAGATGGGCACCAAGGTAAAATTAATGAATTAGACAAACAAAAAGTGATAAAAAGACTGATACAAGTATATGACAGGAGGGAAAAAATATATATATGCAAATAAAGAACGAACCTCGTCAAAAAGAACCCCAAATGTAAAATTTATATGCTATCAGGACAAACACAAAAAACACTGGTGGAAAAAAAAAGCCACTGGTTGAAGAAGATGGGAGAGTTCTTATAAATTCTCAGTGTGTGCGAGGAAGGTTGTTTTAATTCTTCCTGGATGTATCTTGATATCTTTGTTAAAGGACTAAACTTTCTTAAGATAAAGCGGATTAAAAATTGGTTTACCTATAGGGGTAGTATTGATTGTGGAAAGGGGATTACTTTGAAGGTTAACTCTATATGAATATTAGAGGATAAAAATAAAAGGAATAAACTAGACTAAACTAAACTAAAATTTAAAAAAAAGGACTTCAAAAAATAAAAATGCAAAAGAAAAAAATAGGTGTATGTATCAAAAAGTTCAGGTTAGAAAGGTATTATTAAATTTGATGTACTGTACAGCTCGCTGTGATGGTAAATAGGTTAAAAAATACCTTTGTGTAAAAAAAATAAAATAAACCAGAATAGTGGGAATGAGTGAACAATACAAGTTTTCCTATGAAGTAGTGGTTGTTCTCTTGTAGTCCTTTTTTTTTTTCCTCTTTTTTTTTTCTTTCTTGGTTTGTTTCCTGGGGGAAGGGTCTGCCACGTGGGTTGTCAGTCAATGATGTTTCCTGAGTTAAGTCCTCCAGCCCCCCTCAAGGGGTGGGCTCTGAGGAAACTGGTTTTTTTCAGGCTTTTGTTCTCTGGCGGTTTTTATGCTTGTTCACTTTTTTTCTCTCTCACCTTGACCACCTTTGATGGTTTTTGTAGTTTTAGAGGAAAACAAACCTCACCCTTATCTCCCTCTCAGAGAGAAGCCTCAGTCTGGGTGCAGAGCTTAAATAAGTTCTCCTTTGGCCGCTGGCAGAGCAGGTTCCAAGTTGCAGACCCTGGGGGCGCAGGATCTTTTGCTTATACCCAAAGCCAAGGCAGTGGCAGCTGTCTGGGAGCTCCCGACCGCCAGAGAAGTTCCAAGCAGCAATTGCATACTGAGATTTTGCCACTGGCCTGGGCTGGGAGTGCCCAACTTGTGCGTACCTCTTTTGGAGGTGGCTACGGGTTGCGTGCACGTCTCAGGCACTGAGAACAGGGTGCAGGTCCATAAGCACCAGGCTGGGCTTTTGCGCACCTCTGTCAGGGAAGAGTTTGGGGCGCGAGGCTTAAGCTTTGAAACAATGGCGCAGATCAAAGAGCGCCGGCCGGGACGTTGTAACTCAGGGGAGCATGAGGGACATGTGCGCATATCTCAAGCTTTCTGGTAGGGCTCGCGCGTTCTGCCAACTGGTGTGGCTCCCATTCCCTCACAGGAGCTAGAACCCATGCATTCTCAGGCGCGCTGGTGGCTTAGGGATCAAGACCTGGTTTCTCCGCAGCACTTTCTCTCCCTCAGCGCCAGAGATGCTGTCCTGGGACCAGGGACTTAAGCCCTTTTCCCTAGCCACCCCAATTCCCACAATCTCCCCCCACGATCCTTTGCTCTTTTGGAGTGCTTTCAACCCAGTCTCCAAGTTAACGCTGGTCCCCAGACACAGGGCACTCTCGCTCGTATTGGGGTATTACTTTCCAACTGGTCACCTCTGGTGGCTCCCTCCCCCTTTTGTTTATCTTCCGATATCAATCCGCCATTCCCACTCTGCTTTACCTGCCCACTGGCGTCTTCTGCCGCTGTAGAGATCCAGACGTGTATAATTCTGATCTCAGGCTGATTTCATGGGTGATCGGAGTTCTTTGGTAGGTAATCAGCTCACTTTGGGGTTCCGGCTGAAAAGGCACCTCCTCCTACTCCCCTGCCATCTTGTCCCCCCCATTTTTTAAAATTTTGAATAGAAATCACATCTACTTACTTTATTAAATCAAGTCACATGACAGTGTATTTTTAGTGCTGATATCTAAAGCCAAGTCTATTTGCCCAGATCATATGAATTTGAAACACATTTAGGCTAGTTTTTATCTTTCTGACATGTATGGAAAAAACGTTAAGATCTGTATGTGTCCCTGGAATATTAAGGAGAATATGCTATAATTTAGACACAGGAGCCCTTTAGCAGTTTGTATTTTATATTTATGTAATATTAGCAGTTCCTATTTTCAAAACGCATCTTTCCGTTTTTTTTTTTTTTTCTCATCAGGCTTGGGCATCTGTAGGTTGGTTTTATATTTCAAAGACACAATAAAATGCATAACTTTAATGAGAAAAAAGTCAATCTTTTATAAGCCCCTTTTGATAAGCAGGAGAAGTTGTGAGATTGGGAAAAGGAATAGGGGAACTTTGAATTGCTGAAAGAGCTTCATTTACAGTTCTGCTCATATTTGTGAGGAAAGTTGCTCTCAATGACTCACAGACTTGTGTTTACATGAAATGACATCCTATGTTGATCCAACCTATCCAGCATAAGAGTTTCAATTTGCTTCCTTCCCTCTGTGTGCAAAATTTGAATTTTAAGGATTTTTGGCAGTATGGAATGACCACACTTGGGTATAAGATGGGTTCCCTAAGGGGGTGCAAAGATACTCTCTCCCAAGATCCAGAGTCACTCTCAGTGAGAGCCAAAGGAAGGAACCAACCAGCGCAGGTCCCCAGCAGGCAGAAAGCTAAGAACAATTATGCATGATGCCACCAGCAAGAAGGCAATAGCCTATCTCTGTGAGAGAAGGGATCCATAGGGATGGGTCTGGACTTAAAAGGATGAGACAATGTGAAATTTTATTATCCACTCTGGATCAAGCACTGCAGACAGAGAGATTTGGATGGAGCTAACTCTGCTAAGGGTTTGTAACCATCCCTTTACAGTGCCAGTTTTTGCAGGACCCCTTCTGTAGGCCCTGGACTTTACTAGAATTTCCACTTGGCTGTTTGAGGGCATAGTATTATACGTATATAGTAGCTTTCCAGAAATCATCCAGTTTCATTATCTCTGGGAGGAGATCACTTGGGGGCGCTCTCATGAAGGTAGATACTGGGGTTTGTCGAAGGCCATGACTGTGGCAGACATCAGTTTATGGCTGTGTAGTCTGCAGAGTGGAAAAACAATTCGGACTAGAATGAGTGCTTAAAGGAGCAAAAATGGGAGCATGAGGAGTTATATCAGTCTTCAATAGGTTTTTCTGTTTTAGTTACTTCTCCAACCTTTAATTTTTCATTAAACCTTTACAATGAATGTTTGAATAACTTCAGAATTTTGAAACATTTTATAGACTTCTATATATATATATTTTATGTATCATCAAACATGAGTGTAATAATGGAAGGATTGATCAAGAGATTCATTTTCCTTCAATAAACAAAGGTATTGGCCACACTAATCCAAAAGAAAAGAGAGAAAGCCCAAATTCATAAAATTATGAATGAAAAGGGAGAGATCACAATGAACACCAAGGATGTAGAAACAATCATCAGAAGTTATTATTAACTGTTATATGCCAATAAGCTTAGCAACCTAGATCAAATGGAAGCATTCCTGGGAAATTATAAACTCCCAAAATTGAACCAAGAAGAAATTGATAACTTGAAGAGACCAATATCTAGTAATGAGATTGAAGCAGTGATCCAAAACCTCCCAAAAAACAAGAGCTCAAGACCTGATGTATTCCCTAGGGAATTCTACCAAACTTTCAAAGAAGAAATAACACCTATTCTCCTGAAGCTGTTTCAAAAACTTGAAGCAGCACGAAAACTTCCAGACTCTTTCTATGAAGCCAGCATTACCTTGTTCCCCAAACCAGACAAAGACCCTACCAAAAAGGAGAATTTCAGACCAATATCTCTGATGAATATGGATGCTAAGATTCTGAACAAGATCCTAGCAAACAAGATCCAACAGCACATTAAAAAGATTATCCACCACGACCAGGTGGGATTCACTCCTAGGCTACAAGGATGGTTCAACATTCGCAAATCAATCAATGTGATAGAACAAATTAACAAGAGAAGAGGGAAGAAACACATGGTTCTCTCAATTGATGCAGAAGAAGCATTTGACAAAATCCAGCATCCATTCCTGATTAAAATGCTTCAAAGTATAGGGATAGAGGGAACATTCCTGAACTTCATCAAATCTATCTATGGAAGACCCACAGCAAATATCATCCTCAATGGGAAAAAGCTTTCAGCCTTCCCATTGAGATCAGGAACAAGACAAGGATGCCCACTCTCACCACTCTTGTTCAACATAGTATTAGAAGTCCTAGCGACAGCAAACAGACAACAAAGAGAAATAAAAGGTATCCAAATTGTTAACGAAGTAGTCAAACTCTCTCTCTTCGCAGATGACATGATTCTTTATATGGAAAACCCAAAAGACTCTACCCTCAAACTACTATAACTCATACAACAATTCAGCAATGTGGCAGGCTACAAAGTCAATGTACAGAAATCAGTGGCTTTCTTAATCTATTCTTTTAAAGATTTTGTTGATTTACTTGACAGCGGAGATCACAAGTAGGCAGAGAAGCAGGCAAAGAGAGAGGAAGAAGCAGGCTCCCTGCTGAGCAGAGCGCCTGATGTGGGGCTCAATCCCAAGACACTGTGATCATGCCCTGAGCTGAAGGAAGAGGCTTTAAAACACTGAGCCACCCAGGCGCCCCTGAACTATAGTTTTTTTTTTTTTAATAAATTGCATAAATGTTATGGATTTGGCATACATATTAGTTAGATATCAGTCCAGAGAAAAAGAACACACCAATTATTTAAACAGATGCATTTGCTGTATGGAATTGTTTACCACATATTTCAGAATTGGGGTAGCAAAAAGAAAGCACAAAGATATTATGGAATAGGAATGGTACAAAGCGGTTGTTACCCTCAGAGAGCAAGGAACAAAAGAAACAGATTATAATTTTTAAACCATGGATGCTTGCAGACGGACTGATGACTGGCTTATGTAGCTAGAGCTGACCTTGTCATAGAATGAGCTGTGCACATACTGTAAGTCCTTCTGTGGCTCAGAGGGATCACAGTGCTGCCATCTTGACCGCAGATCATGTAGTCATTGCTGGGGTAACTGCATGGAGTGCAGAAATGGGCAGAAGCCATCCTGTAACACTCCTTTCACCAAGACATATCCCTCTGGGGCTCACTTTGTGCTATCCCAAGGATGGAGTTGGAAACTCATGGGCAATGTGTTTGTCTGTTGTCTGAAATGACCCACAAATTCCAAAACGAGAAGTATGGGATAAAGCTTAGGACAATAACATAATAGTTGGCACAGAATATATCAATTCAATGGTAAAAAAAAAAAAGGCACCCGCCATTTTTTATTAAAGTCAACAGACCATTTAATTACTAGATGGGATTATATACACAGTAGAAGATCATTGATGGAAGTCCAGGTTTACTTGGCCATTAACAAGCTAATTGGAACTAGCAAAATGTGATATAAAATCTCCTCACACTATGACAAATTTATAAATTAACAACAACAACAACAACAACAACTCAATAGACCTTCACAGGTGTAGGAAATATTAGGAAATTATTGTGAGATATAAAGTTTGAGGACTTGGCTTCCAGAAGTTGAGAATGAGAGTTGAATTCAGAAACTGATTTTACATTTTCAGAGCTCAGATATTTTCTGTTTAAAGCAGAAGCAGTTTGGTCCTTTGGTGACTGTATTCCTAATTTGCCCCATTTTTTCAGTAAATGAGTGCACACACGGATAAAGTGATGATCCCTCGATTTTCACAGTGGTATCCATCAGGGTCAAATAAAGAACTGGATTCCCTGGAATCATTCCAATGAGTAGAATTTATTGAAGGACAGCAAGCATGGGTCTGAGAACCCAGAGATGAGCTACTGCTGGAAACCACTGCATGCCCTGGGGACAAGAAATCAAGGAGATCATCTGAAGAGGAAGCAGTGCCCCTTGGAATTCTACAGTGTGGAGGAACATTGCAATTGCTCTCACTCCAGAGCTACAACCCGGCATAAGAAGGAGAAATCCTGAAGCTTCCTTCAGGCTAGTCATATTCTGCCAGTGTTTAGGTGGGCTAACCCTCACCTCTGGACATCTATTATAGTAGCCTTGGTTATGCAGAACAAGGCTATAGCCTTTGTGTGTGAAGGTCAAGGCAAGAATGAAGAGAGATTAATTTAGAATGAGGATGATCAGCAAAAGAACTCCAAACTGTTTTCCAGCCCACCATTGCAATACAATTTGTGAATTAGTAGCTCTCTTTTTTTTAATTAATTAATTATTTTTAAAAAATTTTATTTATTTATTTGACAGAGATTACAAGTAAGCAGAGAGGCAGGCAGAGAGAGGAGGAAGCAGGCTCCCTGCTGAGCAGAGAGCCCGATGTGGGGCTCAATGCCAGGACCTTAGGATCATGACCTGAGCTGAAGGCAGAGGCTTTAACCCACTGAGCCACCCAGGCGCCCCTAATTAATTATTTTTAATGACTAGATTCCTGTATATGGGTTATGACTAGTTTACAGGATAAGAACTAGTTTGGATGGCTGGGAGGTTTTATGTTCTCCCAACAGCCAGGATCCTTCCAGATTTCACATATGTTTAAAAAATGAAATATCTTATCATATTTCCTATAATAATAATTATCTATTATTTTTTATTGAACTTGCAGTGCCTATCAAAAATTTTACACATTTCTTGTGAAGAAAAACCACCACCTACCATAATGGGGGACCCTAATACAGGATCTTTGGTGAATCTTCCTATGGAAAATGGTTTAAATGTCAGACAGTGAACAAGACAAATTATGGCAAATGCAAGCAAAAGTGATAGAAACAAAATGCTAATACAGATCTTCTCCTTATATTTTGTACAGCATATTATTTAGAAATGTGTTTTAAGAGATGGTTAAGACAGGTAGACTATATTGGGATTAAGTATTTTTTAAGATAAATTTTTATTTATCAGCTGCAATTGTGACATACCTTAGTGCTATTTATTAAAGCATTCCCAAATTTTTGTATTCTAGTAACAAGTGAAAATGGCAATCCCCTTGTTCTTTACTTTGGCCAATAAAATGTGAATGGCAGTGTCATGTTCATTCCTAGGGGCACTTGAAGCCTCTCCTCCCACTGCCAGAGGTAGCAGCAATTCTGCAAGGACTGGCCACTGCGCAGGCTCAGGTCCTTAATGAGAAGAATGCAGGGAATCATAGTGGCTATGTTGTTTGAAGCCACCATAATGTGAGTTTATTTTAATGCAGGGTGATTTTGCTTGTGTTGTTTGGTAAAGCAAGTGTTCAAAACAAAAGCAGCTCATGCTTACAAAGCCTGGCATCAATGAAGGATGTGGTAGCAATGATATGATCTAGTTCTTCATGATGGTGGCTTCATGGCTTGAGAGAATGGCTCCCAACTGTGAAACTTCCCTTTGCTACATATTTTACATTAAAAATACAAAAACAAAACAAAACACCTGAGGCCTGAGAGACTCTTGGTAATGGAGGTTATTTGGGCATTATCAGTCTGTTGATGAGGTGCTTGGGGGAACACTAACTTCTGCACTGACGCCATCATGCAACACCTTGGTTGGTAGCAAACAATCAATTCCCAGATTTATGCAATGGCTGAGCTTCACACAGCTCACACATCTGAGCTGTGGGGCCTATTAAAATAATTAAATCATACATCTGCAAAACACTGATTAATGAGGCCTCCATAGCCTCAGCAACATTCTCTATGGATAACCAAAGCTTAGTTAAAAAAAATATTTTCCATTTTGTTTTAAAAGAAGCTCATTGACCATGCATATAAAACACAAATATTAAAATGGGGAGAACTGGGCGCCTGGGTGGCTCAGTGGGTTAAGCCGCTGCCTTCGGCTCAGGTCATGATCTCAGGGTCCTGGGATCGAGTTCCGCATCGGGCTCTCTGCTCAGCAGGGAGCCTGCTTCCTCCTCTCTCTCTGCCTACTTGTGATCTCTCTCTGTCAAATAAATAAATAAAATCTAAAAAAAAATAAAAAAAAAAATAAAATAAAATGGGGAGAACTTATTCCAAAATTTTTTCTTAGACATTTCAGAAGCCGAATGATTTCTACAGAAAAGAGACTTTGGAAAGATCACAGAAGTCATTGCACAGAAGGCCTGCAAAGTTTTATGCCAGCATTCATCCTGTAAACGTTCCAGAGAACCTACATTATGGTGGATGGCTGTGCCAATTTCTGAGAATACAAATGTGAATGAGACATTTTCTCCAGTCTAGTGGGATTTAGAAACAACACATCAGTGGAAACAGAGTGGTACTCTAGTGGAAGCATTTACATTGTTGGTTCAAAGCAAATTTACAGTCTAACGTTTAGGGTTAAATTTGGTGCCATGCTTGGCTTTTAATTAATGACCAAGAAATACTGAAAATATCCTAAATTCCTGCTCATTTTAAAACTCCATTCTTTAATGTCTGGGTCGATGTGTGATAATTGATTTACTGTAAATTCAAAGTCATCTGAAACCTAGATCTCCATTCCACTTCCCTCCTTGAATGGTGGTAGTGCTTCTGATGGACCAAATAGGATATGAAGAAATAGAATACAGCCTGATCTTACTGTGGAGAATAAACATCCTCCCGTAGTTTTAAGTGGATGCTAAATACACAAAGATAATTATTTTTCTGAACTGGTGTCCTTCATTGATTAAATTGTATTCTATTTCCTGCCCACTCATTGTTGTGTCAAGAATTCTCCAAGCAATGCAATCTAAGAACAGCAACCATGATAGAGAGTGTTCCTGCCATGCTGTTCCTTGAATATCTTTTGGGGAGACTTGAATTATGTTGGTAATTATTTCAAGTATCTACTTTTCTTTGCTGGCATTGGCCTTCAGAATGTATGGTTCTTTCCTCTAACATCTCAGTGAGTGATTTTGAGAGCAAGAAACACTCCTCTGTGGACGACAGAGATGAAATGTTTATACTATGAGAAGGGATAGTCATGCAGCATTTATCAGAACCAGGAGCTGCCTGAGCTGGGCTTTGCTCTGTTCAGGTTTATTTCCTGGAGGTTCTGACTGAGGTGAGACCCCAACCAGACGCATTAAAGTTAGTCTTTTGATCACTATATGGGAACAACTGGATTGCTTCTCCAAATATAATGGCTATCAAGAGGAAAGACAGTTCTTTGAAAGTTTGGAGAAAAGCAAACTGTACCCAGACTTCCACCTCAGAGAAAGGCCTCAGTCTATTCCCCTCTGGGTGGCCCAGAACACATAGACTACCCCTCTGCCAACTTCCACTGGCATAGCACGGCCGCAGCCACTGTTTCAGGGGTCATAGGAGCTCCAGATTGTCTCTGCACCACAGTGCTACTAAAACTGCAAGCAACATTTGTCCAGGGAAACTGATTTTTATTAAGCCAGAATTACCCTGATCCCAAAACCAGGCAAAGACCCCAACAAAGAGGAGAATTTCAGAACAATATCCCTGATGAATATAGATGTCAAGATTCTCAACAAGATCACAATTAATAGGATCCGACAGTACATTGAGAGTAGTATGCACCACAAACAGGTTGGATTTATCCCTGGGATGCAAGCGTGGTTTGACATTCACAAATTAAACATTGTGATAGAACAAATCAATAAGAGAAGAGATGAAAACAACCTGGTCCACTCAATTGATGCAGAAATAGCATTTGACAAAATCCAGCATCCATTTCTAATTAAAACCATTCAGAGTATAGGGATAGAGGGAAAATTCCTAAACTTTATCAAATCTATCTATGAGAAACCCACAACAAATATTCTCAATGGGGAAAAGATGACAGCCTTCCCTTTGAAATCAGGAACATGAAAGGATGCCCACTCACACCACTACTGTTCAACATAGTATTAAATGTCGAAGCAACAGCAACCAGACAACAAAGAGAAATAAAATGTACTCAAATTGGCAAAGAATAAGTCAAACTCTCTCTTTTGGCAGATGACATGATACTTTATATGGAAAACCGAGACTATTAGAACTTACACAGCAAATCAGCAATGTGCAGGATACAAAACCAATATACAGGGGTGCCTGGGTGCCTCAGTGAGTTAAAGACTATGCCTTCAGCTTAGGTCATCATCCCAGGGTCCTGGGATCGAGTCCCACAATGTGCTCTCTGCTCAGCATGGAGCCTGCTTCCTCCTCTCTCTCTGCCTGCTTCTCTGCCTACTTGTGATCTCCGTCTGTCAAATCAATGAATAAAATCTTTAAAAAATCAATGTACATAAATCATTTGGTTTCTTATACACTAACAATGAAAATATAAAGGGGGAAATTAGAGAATTGATTCCATTTACTATAGCACCAAAAACCGTAAGATACTTTGGAATAAATCTAGCCAAAAAGGTAAAGGATCTGTATTCAAGGAACTACAGAACACTCATGAAAGAAACTGAAGAATACACAAAAAGATGGAAAAGCATTCTATGCTCTCAGATCGGAAGAATAAACATTGTTAAAATGCCTATACTACCTAGAGGAGTCTATATTTCCAATACCATCCCGATCAAAACTCCACCAACATTTTTCAAAGTGCTGGAATAAGCAACCCTAAAATTTGTAGGGAGCAAGAAGAGACACTATACTGCTAAGGAAATGTTGAAAAAAAAAAAATCCAACCTGGGGATATCACACGACCTGATTTCAAGCTTTACTACAAAACTGTGGTCATCAAGACAGCATGGTACCGACACAAAAACAGACATATCAACCAGTGGAACAGAGTAGAGAATCCAGAGATGGACCCACAGCTCTATGGTCAAATAATCTTTGACAAAACAGGAAAAAATATCCAGTGGAAAAAAGACAGCCTCTTCAATAAATGCTGCTGAGAAAATTAGAGAGCTATGTGTAGAAGAAGGCACACCATCCACAAAGATAAACTGAAAATGGTTAAAAGAACTCAACGTGTGGCAGGAATTCATCAGAATCCTAGAGGATAACATTGATAGTAACCATTTTGACATGGGCCACAGCAACTTCTCTCAAGACATGTCTCCAAAGGCAAAGGAAGAAAAAAGTGAAAATGAAATTTCGGGACTTCATTGAGATCAAAAGATTCTGCACAGCAAAGGGAAGAGTCAACAAAACAAAGAGGCAACCTACAGAATTGGAAAATACATTTGCAAATGACACGACAGACAAGAGGCTGGTATCAAAGATTTATAAAGAACACCTCAACCTCAAAACTCAAAAAACAGATTATCACATTAAAAAAATAGTAAGGGCAGAAGACATTAATAGACCCTTCTCCAAAG
Source organism: Neogale vison (assembly GCF_020171115.1). Taxonomy (NCBI): domain Eukaryota; kingdom Metazoa; phylum Chordata; class Mammalia; order Carnivora; family Mustelidae; genus Neogale; species Neogale vison. The sequence continues at coordinate 78,646,793 of NC_058095.1, forward strand.
CAGACATACAAATGATAACATACACGAGAAAAAGAAAAAAAAACCTGCTCATTTTTATTAGCCATCAGGAAGATTTCATCAGGGAGATCCTCCAGTGTACATCCTTTACCCCATTGGTTAGGTTTTTTCCCAGGTATCTTATGGTTTTTGGTGCCATAGTAAATGTAATCGATTCTCCAATTTCCCTTTCTATATTTTCATTGTTAATGTATAGGAAACCAACCAATGTCTTTATATTGGTTTTGTATCCTGCATATTGCTGAATTGCTGTATAAATTCTAGTAGTTTGCAGGTGGAGTCTTTTGGGTTTTCCATATTAAAGTATCAGGTCATCTGTGAAGAAAGTGTTTGACTACTTCATTGCCAATTTGAATATTTTTTTTAATTTCTCTTTGTTGTCCGATTGCTGTTGCTACGACTTTTAACACTATGTTGAACAATAGTGGTGAGAGTGAGCATCATTTTCGTGTTCCTGATCTCACAGGGAAGGCTGCCAGCTTTCCCCATTGACAATGACATTTGCTGTGGGTTTTTCATAAATAGGTTTGATGAAGTTTAGGAACGTTCCCTCAATCCCTATACTCTGAATGCTTTTAATCATAAACAGATGTTGTACTTTGTCAAATGCTATTTCTGCATAAATTGAGAGGACCATGTGCTTTTTCTCTCTTCTCTTATTGATTTGTTGTATCACAGTCATTTGCAAGTGCTGAACCAGCCCTGCATCGCAGGGATAAACCCCACATGGTCATGGCGGATAATCTTTTTAATGTACTGTTTGATCCTAATAGTGAGGATCTTGTTGAGAACCTTGGCATCCATATTCATCAGGGATATTGGTCTAAAATTCTCCTTTTTGATGGGGTCTTTGCCTGGTTTTGGGGAAAAGGGTAATGCTGGCTTCATAGAATGAGTCTGGAAGTTTTCCTTCTGTTTCTTTAATGAATTTTCAAGAGAATCTGAAGAAAGTATATTCAAGAAAACAGGTATTACTTCTTCTGGGAATGTTTGGTAGAATCCCCAGGGAATCTGTTAGGTCCTGTGCTCTTGTTTTTTTGGGAGGTTTTTGATTGCTGCTTCAGTCTCGTTACTAGATATTACTCTATTCAGGTTGTCAGTTTCTTCCTATTTCAGTCTTGGAAGTTTATTTGTTTCCAGAAAAGTATCCAGTACTTCTATATTGCTTAACTTATTGGTGTAAAACTGTTGCTAATTTCTGATGATTGTTTCTATTTCCTTTGTTTTAGTCATGATATCTCCCCTTTCATTCATAATTTTATTAATTTGGGTCCTCTCTCTTTTCTTTTGGATTAGTTTGGCCTTTGCTTTATTGATCTTACTGATTCGTTCAAAAAACCATCTTCTTGATTTTTTGATGTGTTCCACTGTATCTCTAGATTCTATCTCATTGACCACTTCTCTAATCTTGATTATTTCCCTTCTTATGCATGGGGTTGGCTTTTTGTTTTTGATTTTCCAGTTCTTTAAGGTGAAAAGAGAGATAGTATATTTAGGATTTATCATTTTTTTGAGTGAGGCTTGGATGGCTATGTATTTACTCCTTTGGACCACCTTTGCCATATCCCATAGGTTTTTGACCTATAAGTCTTCATTCTCATAGTTTCCATGAATTGTTTAAGTTCTTATTTGACTTCCTAGTTGATCCAAACATTCTTAAGCAGTGTTGTCTTTAGCTTCCAATTGTTTGAATTCCTTCCAAAGTTTTTCCTGTGGTTGAGCACCATTTTTAAAGCATTGTGGTGTGCAAATGTGTAGGCAATAATCTCAATCTTTTGGTAGTGGTTGAGCCCTGATTTGTGACTCAGTATGTGGTCTATTCTGAAGAAAGTTCCATGTGCACTTGAGTGGAATGTTCTGTATATATCTATGAGGTCCATCTGGTCCAATGTGTCATACAAAGCTCTTATTACTTTATTGAGTATCTGCTTTGTTGATCCATCTATTACATGTGGCATGGCATGTTAATATCCCATACTACTAATTATTCATATCAAACTGATTATTTTGATTAGCAGTTGGCAAATATAGTGGGCTGCTCCCATACTGGGGGCATAAATATTTACAATTGTTAGATCATCTTGGTGGGTAGACCCATGAAGAATGATGTAGTTTCCTTCTTTATTTCTGAATAATGACTTTAGCTTAAAATCTAACTTATCTGATATGAGAATTGCTACACCAGCTTTCTTTTGAGGTCCGTTGCCATAAAATATGTTTCTCCATCCCTTCACTTTCAGTCTGGATCTATCTTTAGGTTCCAGAAGGGTCTCCTTAGACAGTATATGTACATGTACTGTCAATTTATCCAATCTGCAACTCTGTGCCATTTTATGGGAGCATTTAGGCCATTCACATTCAGAGCTATTATTGAAATATATATTTTATTGACATCATGTTGCCTATGAAGTTCTTGTTTCCATAGATTGTCACTGTAAATTTCTATTCTTTGTCACTTTGTGGTTTCTTGCTCTTTTATAGAACCTCCCCCCTTAACATTTCTTGTAATGCCAGCTTGGTAGTCATGTACTTTTAAACCTTGCCAGTCTTGGAAGCTCTTTATCGCTCATCCATTTTGAATATCAGCCTGGCTGGATAAAATATTCTTGGCTGAATGTTGTTCTCATTTATTGCCCTGAATATGTCTTGACAGCCTTTCTGGCTTGCCAGGTTCCTGGGGAAAGGTGTGACATTATTCTGATGGTCCTCCCTCTGTATGAAGGTGTCTCTTCCCTCTAGATACCATCAAGACATATTCTGATTTTATAAATCAGGAATTTCACATTTATGAGTCTGGACATCTTCCTAGTCTCATTGGTCTTGGGTGGTGTCCTTTTTGCCTCTAGGACATAAACACTCGCTCCATTCTCCAGATTAGGAAACTTCTCATCCAGGATTTATTCAACTATATCTTCTACTGTTCTCTCTTTCTACACCCCCACCATTCCCAATATTTTTGACACTGGAACATTTCATAGCGTCATTTATTAGCCTAAGTCTGTTGTCGTGGCTTCTAAGCTATTTGTTCCAAACCTCCTCCTTATTCTTCTTTTCGTATCCATTACTTTCTAGATCAGAAAGTTAATCTTCTGCCTTTTTTTAACCTAGCTGTTAGTGTACTTAGATTAGATTGGATCTCATTGATGGAAATTTTAACTTCTGCCAGATTTGCTCTCACTGCAGCCCTTAGAGATTCTATGTTGTCACTAATGGTCTTCAAAAACCTATGTAGTGCTTGGATAATTGTTACCCTGATTTCCATTTCCAGCACCTTGTTTATGTTGATATCCAATAGTTCTGTACCAGAGGTCACAGTCTCTGAATTTCTTTTCTGTTAGGTGTTCCCCCTCCAAGTAATTTTGCTAAGAGGTGGGTGAGGGGGTGTACAGCTGAATATATCAACCATGATCCAGGAAAAGTGCAATCTTAACATTGCAGAGTATTGGAAGTCACCACCAAAAAAAAAAAAAGAAGAAGAAGAAGATGAAGAAGAAGAAGAAGAAGAAGAAGAAGAGAGAGAGAGAGAGAGAGAGAGAGAAAAGAAGGCCCAATCAAAATAAACCCCAAAGTAAGATTTATAATGTATATGAACAGCAATGAAAAAACAAAAAGGCTGACAAATTTAAATTAAAAAAAAGAACCCAGACAAAATAAACTCCAAGAATAAGATTTGTATAATACCAGAAAGAGAGAGAGACAGAGAGATGCAGAAACACTGACAGAAGAAAAAGAAAAACTTGGAAGGTGGCTATAAATCCTCAGTGTGGGTGAGGAATGCTATTTTGGTTCTTCCTGGTAGTATCTTGATATCTTTGTTAAAGGACTCAACTTTCCAGAGATAAAGGGAGATTAAAACTGATTTATATATAGGGATAGGGTTGAATAGGGAAAAATAAATACCTTGACACTTGTATCTATTTGTATATGTAAAAAAAGAAAAGAAAAAGAAAAACACATGCATATATATATATATATATATATATATATTCAAGTTAAAAGGTTGTCATGAATTATGTTGTATTAAAACTCTAATTTTAATGGTAATTATGTTCAAATTTCTTTAAAAAACAAGAATCCTGAGAATGATTTTTTTTTTAAAAAGCACTTTAGGCTTCCATGGGCACTGAGGCACTGTCTGACACAGCGTGGGCCACAACCTCCAGACAGCCACTTAGAAAGTGGACCCCATATCCTGCAGGAGGAACGTGCCATGGAACGAAGTCATCTCATCTACTCAACTTGGATATTCAGGCATCTCTCCCCAGACCATAGCTCAAATCCCTGCCTATGTGGAAACCTGAAGCCGAGGTGTACTCCTCATTCTCAATGGCAGGAAACCTGTCTGATGAGATGGGCGTCCAACCCTCAGAGTCGAAACAGCTGCATGGGCCATAAGACCACAGTCACTCATGGGAGCCGCCCTGGGCAGAAACAAGCGTTGTGACCTTCAGCATGAGCCTGCTTTCAAACAAACCCCCTCAGTAGCTGGGTCAGGAGCCCACAGAGCGGGCCTCCCAGGTTCCTAGGGACAAATCCTCACAGTCTTTTGTCATTTCCAGGCATCAACCCAGAACCTGTCACTGGTATCCCTCTTTTGGGGGTCCCCTGAGACCGAAAACAGCAGTCTTCCCTTCCCCCAGAGAAACCAAACTCTTGGGATCTGAGCAGAATCGCCCGAGATGATGAATCTCCCATGGCCCTATGATCCACCCCTACATTTTGCGACCATTCTGGACAGACAATCCAGACAGAAAAGAATGTGCTACTGCCTCCATGACACCTTAATTTCAGCACAATATAAGCTGCACTCAGGGACTGCAGATCGGGCCAGTGATTACCTCGGCCCTCACCCTAACTCTAGTTCACGTTTGCAGATTTCTGTCCCCAAAGCCCTAACCAACATGCCCTCAGGAAGGGGCCTCTGGAGCCACACCGGATGACTGTGCTTATCCTCCCGAAGGAAACTCTGCCCTTCTCTGTTGCCCAAATCCTGAAGATTAAGAGCAAAGTACAAAGTCCCTGAGCCCACCTCCATTTTGAAGTACATTCTGGACCCAAATGTGCATTGTGACACACAATGAGCACCTGCCTCCAAGCAGATATTAAAGTCGTAGGCCCTGAGTCAGAAGATTGAACCTGACATTCCTCTAGGACTTCATTGATACCCGAGCTTAGGTTTTCAGGTGCCTGTCCACAGGGGCCTGTTCCACAATACCAACTTATATTCCAACATGTGGTCCCTGAGCCACACTAAAGAGCCCCTCCTGTCCCCACTAGGATACCTTGCTCTTGGTAGCTGTGTTCCAGATACAGTGTAGGAGAATCCTGCATGGCCCTCTGACCAATCAACCTTCTAATTTATCCATGGATAACAACCACTATTGTGATCCAACAGCGTGAAACTCCATGTCAACTCAGACTGCTTGGAACTGATCCTCAGAGCCACCAGATCAAACCTGCCATGTTACTCAGCTGAAATGGATCTTGGTGGTGTGCTTTCCAGGTATCCATTCGGGAGAGCTCTGCTACCCAAACTTTCCATATGGGGTATGGTGGATCAAAAAAACCAGACTGGCCCTCTATAGTAGAAGGAAACCTTTCTGTTTAGAGCATCTCACAAGTCACCCCGTGGGAAATCCTCCATGTCCTCTAGCAACACCTCTCCATTTTTTGGTCATCATAGACACAAACTACAGTGTGAGCAAACATCTGACATCCACCCTTACTTCAGTGCTGAATAGCTAGAATCAGCCACTGCACACTGGAACTGGCTTCTGCTTGGCACTGAATTTAGCTGTATTTTGTGTTTACCATTCCATCCTCACCCTTCTGGTCCCTAAACCCTCTTGATAGGGAATTATGGAGCCACAGCACAGCATTCTGCCTGCCCCACAGAAAGAAAAAGTGCCTGGTGAATCTGCCCAGAATACCCACATGAGCATCCACCTGTATGACCCTCGACAGCACCCTAATATCATAGGCCGCCATGGGCACTCAGGCTCTGTCTCACACAGCCTGCGCCATGACTTCCAGTCAGCCATGCAGACAGTGGGCACCATATCCTGCATGTGAGACCTGTTTTGGCCCGTGGCCATCACATCTACTCAACCTGGATATTCAGACATCTCTCCCCAGACCGTAGCACAACTCCCTCCCTATGGGGGAACCTGAAGCACAGGAGTACTCCTCCTTCCTGATGGCAGGAAACCTGGATGTTAGGATGGGTGTCAAACCATCACAGTGGGAACCAACTGCATGGCCCATGAGACCACGTTCACTCATGGGAGCCACCCTGGTCACAAACAGGCATTGTGACCTAAGCCTGAGCATGTTTTCAAGCAAACCCTTTCACTTGCACCTCCTGGATCACACACTGCAGGCCTGGAACTCCCCTTGTCCCAAATCCTAACCTTTCGTGAGATATTCCAGGCGCCCTGACCCAGAGCCCATCTATGTAATCCTTGTGTTTGGGTAACCCTAAGATGGAAAACAGCACTCTTCCCTTCCCTGAAAATGCCACCAACCTATTGGGTGCTGCTAGGATCCTTATAGAGGAACAATCTCCCAAGTAACCATGAGACAACATCTGCATTCTGAGGCCATCCGGGACACACAATCCAGATATAAAAGCTTGTGCTAATGCCTTAGAGTCACCGTATTTACAGTTTCTGACGAGGTGCCCTCTAGGTCTATGCATTGGGCCTGTGATCGAATTGCCACAAACCCTAACCCAAGTTTGTCTTTGCAGACTTCTCTCCCAAACCATGGCTCACATGCTCACAGCATCTGGTCTTTGGAGCCACCCCATGGGACTGTGCCTGCCATCCCCAAGGAAACTTTGCCCATGACAGTTGCCCAAAGCCTCCCGATAAGGAGAAATCTGCAAGGCCACTGAGACTACCCCAAAATTGGGGGCCAATTGGACACTAATGTGCAGTCTGAAACACCCTGATCTCCTACATCCAGACAGACACCCATGTCAATGGTCCTGAGTCAGAAGATAGAAACTGACATGCTTATAGGACCTTATTCAAAACCTAGATTAGGTTTTCTGGCATTTGTCCTCAGAGACCTGTTCTGGAATACCAACCTATGATACAACATGTGGCCCCTGAGCCACACAACAGAACAATTCCTGTTCCCCGAAGAAAATTGTCCTCTTGGACCTGTTTCAAACGCTCAGGGAAGGAGAATCCTGCAAGACCCCTTTGCCACCAGCACAATCTAAGAGCTCCCTGTTAACAAACGAGCATTGTGACCCATGTGCAAGACATTCCATGTCAACTCAAGACCTTGGTACTTCGCCCCAGAGCCACCAGAATAAACCTGCTATGTTCCTCTGCAGCAGTGGTCAATGGAGATGTATTTTCCTCGAATCCATTTTGAAGAGCTCTGCTACCCAAACTTTCCACATGGGGGATCCTGGAGCAAACACACCAGACTCTACCTGTCCAGTTGAAGGAAACCTTGCTGTTTGGAGCATCTCACAATTCCCTGTATGGGAAATCCTCCATAGCCTCTGGACTCAATCCCTCCATTTGTCGGTCAACATAGACACAAATTCCACTGTGAGCAAACATCTCACATCCGTCACTACTCACATGCTGGATATCTTGAATAAGAAGGAGAACATTGGAACTGCCTTCTGCCTGGCACTGAATTTAACCGTAGCTGCTGTTTACAATTGCATCCTCACCTTCTTTTCCCCAAGACATCTTGACAGGGAATTCTGGAGCCACAACACAGCATTCTGCATTCCCCAAAGAAAGAAGAATTGCCTGGTTAGTCTGCCTAGCAACGCAACGTGAGGATCAATCTGCTCCTCCCTCGAGGGAACACCAATTTATAGGTTGCCCTGGCCACTAGTACTGTGTCTGACAGAGCCTGAGCCCCGACTTCATGTCAGCCTTCTAAAGAGCAGGGCCCATATCCAGCATGTGAGACCGGCCATGGCACAATCCGTCATCTCTACACATCACTGGTATTCAGGCATCTGTTCCCAGCCCTTTGCTGGAATCCCTGCCAATGGGGGAACCTGAAGCACAATAGAGAACTCCTCCTTCCCCATGGCAGGAAACCTGGCTGTTGGAATGGGTGTCCAACCCTCAGAGTGGGAGCCTGCTGTATGGTCAATAAGACCATGCCCACTCCTGAGGGCCGCCCTAGGCAAAACAGGCATTGTGACCCTCAGACTGAGCATGCTTTCAAACAAGACCTCTCAGTTTCACCACCAGGATCCCGCAATGCAAGCCTGGTACACCCCTAAGCACAAATTCTAACCCTTGGTGGGATTTTCTAGGCATCAAGACCCACATCCTGTCTCTGGAATCCCTGTTTTGGTACACCACTAAGATAAAAAACAGCACTCTTCCCTTTCCCTAAAAAGCCACCAAACTATAAGGAGCCAGCAGGTTCCTTAGAGAGGAAAATTCTCCCATGGATCCATGAGACCACACCTGCATTCCGAGGCCATCCTGGATAAACAATCCAGATAGAAAAGCCTGTGCTACCATTTTCCAGTCAACCTAATTATAGTTCCTGACAAGCTGCCCTCCAGGTCTAAGCATTGGGCCTGTGATCACCTCACCACTAACCCTAACCCGAGTTTGTGTGTGCAGAGTTCTCTCCCAAAACCATGGCTCACATGCCCTCTCATATGGGGTCTCTGGAGCCACACCACAGGACTGGGCCTGCCATCCCCAGGGAATCTTTGCCAGTCACCGTTGCACAAACCCTCCAGATTAGGATAAATCTTCAAGGACCCTGAGCCGACTTCAATATTGGAGGCCATTCTGGAAGCAAATGCGCAGTATGAACAACCCTGATCACATAAATTCAGGCAAACACCCAAGTCAATGGGCCTGAGGCAGAATATTGTACCAGACATGCCCTTAGGACCTCATTGGAACCCTAGAATAGGTTTTCCAGCATCTTTCCTCAGAGGCCTGTTCTAAAATATCACCTTATAATACAAATTTTGGTCCCTGAGCCACACAACAGAACTTGTCCTTTTTCCAAAATGAAACCATGCATTCGACCTGTGCCAAACCCTCAGGTTTGGAGATTCCTGCACAGCATCTTAGCCAACAGCACATTCTAAGATCTCCCTGGTAACAAACCAGCACTGGGGCCCAACTGCAAGATATTCCATATCAAATCAAGGCCTTGGTACTTCGCCCCAGAGCCAGCAGAAAGAACCTGCCATGTTCCTCACCTGCAATGGTCAATGGAGGTGTGCTTTCCAGGCTTCCAGGCAGGTGAGCTCTGCTACCAAACTTTCCACATAGTGGACCCTGGAGCAAACAAACCACACTCTGCCTTTCCAGCAGAAGAAAGCCTTGCTGTTTGGAGCATGTCACAAGCCTCAGCATGGGAATCTTCCATGGCCTATTGATGCCACCTCCCTCCATTTGTCGGTCATCATAGACACAAACTCCAGTGTGAGCAAACATAGATCTGCCCTTACTCAGGTGCTGGATATCTCAAATAAGCCACTGCACATTGGAACTGCCTTCAGCTTGGCATTGAATTGAACCATAGCTTGTGTTTACAATTCCATCCTCACTTTACTGGTCGCCAAGCCCCCTTGATAGAGAATTCTGGAATCACAACACAGCATTCTTCCCTGTCCATAGAAAGAAGAGCCTAGTGAGACTACCCAGAAACCCCAAAAAGGATCAATCAGCTCGGCCCTCGAGCGAACACCAATTTATAAGCTACCCTGGCCATAAGTGCTGTGTATGACAGAGCCTGAGCCCCGACCTAGGGTCAAGAACTGAGACGGGCCCCATATCTAGCATGTGAGACCAGATATGGCCCGAGTCCATCATCTCTACCCATACTTGGTTTTCAGTCACCTGTCCCCAGAACTTGACTGGAATCCGTGCCATTGGGGGAACCAGAAGCATAACAGAGAACTCCTCTTTCCCCATGGGGAAAAAAAACCTGGCTGTTGGGATGGGTGTCTAACCCTCAAAGTGGGTGCCAGCTGCATGGCCAATGAGATTAGCCCACTCCTGAGGGCTGCATTAGGCACAAAAAGGCATGGAGACCCTCAGCCTGAGTATGCTTTCAAACAAGCCCTCTTAGTTACCCCACCAGGATCACACATTGCAGCCTGGTATGCCCATAAGCCCAAATCCTAACCCTTGGTGGGATTTTCCAGGTTCCCAGATCCGAGACTGTCTCTGGAATCACTGTTATGGGGCACCCTTAAGATGGAAAACCACACTCATCCCTTCCCCGAAAATGCCACCAAACTATGGAGAGCCACCAGGATCCTTAGAGAGGAAAAGTCTCCCATGGACCCATGAGACTACACCAGTATTCCAAGACCATCTGGGACACATAATTTAGATAGAACAGCCTGTGCTACCACCTTTCACTCACCCTAATTACAGTTCCTGATGAGCTGCACTCCAGGTCTACCCATTGGGTTTGCGATCTTCTCGCTACTAACCCTTACCCGAATTTCTGTTTGCAGAATTCTTTTCCAAAACCATGGCTCACATACCCTCCAGGATGTGTTCTCTGGCGACACACCACTGTACTGTGACTGCTATCCCCATGGAACTGTGCCCATCACAGTTGCCCAAACTTTCCAGATTAGGAGAAATCTGCAAGTCCCCTGAGCCCACCCCAAAATTGGTGGCCACTCTGGATACAAATGCACAGTCTGAAACACCTGATCACCTAATTCCAGGCAGACAACCAGTCAACGATCCTGAGTCAGAAAGTTCAATCTGACATGCCCCTAGGATCTCATTGGAAACCCAGATCTGGTTTTCAAGCATCTGTCCTCAGGGGCCTTTTCTGGAATACAAACTTATGATACAATATGTGGTCCCTGAGCCACACAACAGAATATGTACTGTCCCCAGAAGGATACTGTGCTCTTCGACCTGTGCCAAACCCTCAGAATAGCAGAATCCCGCAAGGCCCCTTAGCCACCAGCACATTCTAAGATCATCCTGGTAACAAACCAACATTGTGACCCATCTTCATGAGACTCCATGTCAACTCAAGGCCTGGCTACTTTGCCCCAGAGCCACCAGAATGAACTTTCCATGTTCCTCAGCTGCTATGGTCAATGGATATGTACTTTTCAGCATCCTTGCGGGAGTACTCTGATACCCAAACTTTTCACATGGGGGACACTGTAACAAACAAAACAGACTCCCCCTCTCCAGTAGAAGGAAACCTGACTGTTTGGAGCATCACACAAGCCCCAGTGTCGGAAACCCTCTATGGCCTCTTGAAGCCACCCTTCCATTTGTCAGTCATCATAGACACAAACTCCACCATAAGCAAACATCTGACATCTGAACTTAAACTTACTTAGGTGCTGGATATTTGAATCAGCCACTGCACACTGGAAATGCCTTTCGCTTGACACTGAATTTAACCATAGCTTGGGTTTACAATTACATCCTAACTCTACTAGTCCGCAAGCCCATTTGATAAGGAATTGTGGAGCCACAATGCAACATTCTGCCTTCTCCTTAGAAAGAAGAATGGCCTGATGAGTCTGCCCAGAAACTTTCATGAAGATCAATCTACTCAGCCCTAGAGGGAACCCCGATTTATAGTTTGCCTTAGCCACTAGTGCTGTGTCTGACAGAGTCTGATCCCCGAACTCATTTCAGCCACCCAGAGGGTGGGGCCCATATCCAGCATGTGAGACCAGCCCTGGCCCAGGGCCGTCAACTCTACCCATCCTAGGTATTCAGGCATCTACCCCAGACCTTTGCTGGAACCCGTACCAATGGGGGAACCTTAAGCACAATAGAGACAACTCCTTCCCCATGGCAGGAATCTTGGCTGTTGGGATGGGTGTTCAACACTCAGAATGGGAACCAGCTGCATAGCCAATGAGACCATGCCCACACCTGAGGGCCGCCCTGGGAACAAGCAGGCATTGTGACCCTCTCAGCTTGAGCATGCTTTCAAACAAATGATCTCAGTTGCACCTCCAAAATCCCACATTGCAGGCCTGGTATGCCCCAGGCCCAAATCCTAACACTTGGTTGGATTTTACAGGTGCCCAGACCCAGAGCCCGTCTCTGGAATCCTTGTTTTGGGATACCCCTAAGATGGAAAACAGCACTCTTCCCTGACACGGAAAAGCCACCAAACTATAGGGAGCCGCCAGGATCCTTCGAGAGGAAAAATCCCCCAAGGACCCATGATACCACCCTTGCATTCCTAGGCCATCCTGCAAAGTGAATCCAGATACAATAGCGTGTGCTACAGCCTTTGAGTCACCTGATTTTCATTTCCTGATGTGCTGCCCTCCAGGTCTATGCGTTGGGCCTGTGATCTCCTCGCCACTAACCCTAACTCGAGTTTATGTTGCTGACTTCTCTTCCAAAATGATGGCTCACATTCTCTCCAGGATGGGGTCTGTGGAAACAAACCACAGTACTGTGCCTGCCATCCCCATGGAAACTTTGCCCGTCACAGTTGCCCAAACCCTCCAGATTAGGAAAAACCTGCAAGGTTCCTGAATCCACCCCAATACTGAAGGCCACTCTGGACACAAATGTGCAGTCTGAACCATCCTTATCACCTCCATCTAAACAGACACCAAAATCAATGTCCCTGAGTCAAAAGATTGAACCTGACATCCCCCTAGGACCTCATTGGAAACTCAGATTAGGTTTTCAGGCACCTGTCCTCAGAGGCCTGCTCTGGAATACCAATATGATAGAACATATGGTCCCTGAGCCCCACAACAGAGCATCTCCTGTCCCCAAATGTAATCCCTGCTCTTGGACCTGTGTCAAACCTTCAGAGTAGATGAATTCTGCACGGCCCCTCAGCCACCAACACATTCTAAGAAATCCCTGGTAACAACCAGCATTGTGACCCATCTTCATGAGATTCCATTTCAAATCAAGGCCTTGCTACTTCGCCTCAGAGCCACCAGAACGAAGTTGCCATGTTCCTCAGCTGCAATGGTCAATGGAGGTGTGCTTTCCAGGCATCCATGCGGGAGTGCTCTGCTACCCAAACTTTCCACATGGGGGACCCTGGAGCAAACAAACCAGACTGCCCCTGTCTGGTAGAAGGAAACCTTTCTGTTTGGAGCATCGCGCAAGCCCCAGCGTGGGAAATCCTCCATGGCCTCTTGATGCCACGCCTCCATTTGTCGGTCATCATAGACACAAAGTCCAGTGTGAACAAATATCTGACATCCGCCCTTACTGAGGTGCAGGATATTCTATTCATCTAGTGCACACTGGAACTGACTTTCGCCTGACACTGAATTTAACCATAGCTTGGGTTTACAATTCCATCCTCAACCGACTTGTCCTCAATCCCTCTTGGTAGGGAATTCTGGAGCCACAACGCAGCATTCTGCCTTCCCTGTAGAAAGAAATAGTGTCTGATGAGTTTGCCCAGAAACTCCACATGGGGACCAATCAGCTCGGCCCTCAATGGAACCCCAATTTATATGCTGCTCTGGTCACTAGTGCTGTGTCTGACAGAGTCTTAGCCATGACATAGTGTCAGCCACCATGAGAGCAGGGCCCATAATCAGTATGTGAGAGTGGCCATGGCCCAAGTCTGTCATCTCTACCCATCCTTGTTATTCAGGCATCGGTCCCAAGACCTTTGCTGTACTCCCTGCCAATGGGGGAACCTGAAACACAATTGAGAACTCCTACTTCCCCATGGCAGAAATCTTGGCTGTTGTAATGGGTGTCCAACCCTCAGAGTGGGAGACAGCTGCATGGACAATGAGATCACGCCCACACATGAGGGCCACCCTGGGCACAAGCAGGCATTGTGACCCTCAGCCTGAGTATGCTTTCAAACAAGCCCTCTCAGTGACACCGCCAGGATCCCACAATGCAGGCCTGGCATGCCCCTAGGACCAAGTCCTATCCCTTGGTGGGATTTTCCAGGTGCCCAGACCCAAAGCCCTTCTCTGGATTCCCTGTTTTGGGGCACCCCTAAGATGGAAAACAGCACTCTTCACTTCCCTGAGAAAGCCACCAATCTATCGGGAGCCACCAGAATCCTTAGATAGGAAAAATCTCCCATGGACCCAGGAGACCACAGCTGCATTCTGAGGCCATCCTGGACACAGAATCAGATACAAAAGCCTGTGCTACCGCCGTTGAGTCTCCTGGATTTACTGTTCCTGACGTGCTGCCCTCCAGGTATGCATTGGGCCTGGGATCCCCTCGCCACTAACATTAACCCAAGTTTGTGTTTGGAGACTTCTCTCCTAAAACCATGGCTCACATGCCCTCCAGGTTATGGTATCTGGAGCCACACCACAGGACTGTGCCTGCCATCCAAAAGGAAACTGTACCTGTCAATGTTGCCCAAACCCTCTAGATTAGGAGAAACCTGCAATGCCATTGAGCCCACCGCAATATTGGAGGCTTCTCTGGACACAAATGCACAGTCTGAAACACCCTGATCACCTTCCTCAAGGAAGACACCCAAGTCCATGGTCCAGAGTTAGAAGATTGAATCTGACATGCCCCTAAGACTTCATTTGAATGCTAGATTAGGTTCTCAGGTATCTGTCCTCAGAGGCCTTCTGGAATACCAACTTATGATACAACATGTTGTCCCTGGGCCACACAAAAGAACATCTCCTGTCGCCAGAAGGAAGCCGTGCTCTTGGACCTGTGTCAAACCCTCAGGGTAGATGAATCCTGCACGGCCCCTTAGCAACCAGCACATTCTATGATCTCCCCAGTAACAAACCATCCTTGTGACCCATTTTTATGAGACTCCATGTCAAATCAAAGCCTTGATATTTCGCCCCAGAGCCACCAGAATGAACCGGCCTTGTTCCTCAGCTGCAATTTTCAACTGAGGCGTCCATGCGGGAGTGCTCTGTTACACCAACTTTCCCCATGGGGAAACCGGAGCAAACATACCAGAATCCCCCTGTCTGGTAGAAGGAACCTTGCTGTTTGGAGCATCTCACAAGCCCAAAATGTGGGAAATCCTCAATGGTCTCTTGACGCCTCCCCTCGATTTGTTGGTCATCATAGACACAAACTCCAGTGTGAGTAAACATCTGACATTCTCCATTACTCAGTTGCTGGATATTCGAATCAGCCCCTGCACACTGGAACTGCCTTTCTCTTGGCACTGAATTTAACCGTAGCTTGGATTTACAATTCAATCCTCACCCTAGTGGTCCACAAGCCCTCTTGATAGGGAGTTCTGGTGCCACAATGCAGCATTCTGCCTTCTCTATAAAAAGAAGGGCCTGCTGAGTCCGCTCAGAAACTCCACCTGAGGATCAGTCTACTCGGTCCTCGAGGGAACCTCAATTTATAAGCTGCCCTGGCCACTAGTGCTGTGTCTTACAGAGCCTGATCCCCAACACCGTGTCAGCCAACAAGAGTCCAGGGCCCATATACAGCATGTGAGACTGGCCATGGCCCAGAGCCATCATCTCTACACATCCTTGGTATTCAGGCATCTCTCCCCAGACCTTTCCTGGAATCCCTACCAATGGGGGAACCTGAAGCATAATAGAGAACCCCTCCTTCCCCATGGCAGAAATGTTGGCTGTTGGGATGGGTGTGCAAACCTCAGAATGGGAGCCAGCTGCATAGCCAATGAGACCACGACCACTCCTGAGGGCTGCCCTGGGAATTAGCAGGCATTGTAACCATCAGCCTGAGCATGCGTTCAAACAAGCCCTCTCCGTTGCATCAACAGGATCCCACATTGCGGGCCTGGTATGTCCCTAGGCCCATATCCTAACCCTTGGTGGGATTTTCTAGGCGCCCAGAGCCAGAGCACATCTCTGCAATCCCTGTTTTGGGGTACTCCTTAGATGGAAAACAGAACTCTTCCCTTCCCTGAGAAAGCCACCAAACTATTGGGACCCGCCAGGAACCTTAGAGAGGAAAAATCTCCCATGGACCCATGAGATCACATATGAATTCCGAGGCCATACTGGACACACAATCCAGATACAAAAGGCTGTGCTGCTGCCTTCAAGTGACTTGATTTACATTGTCTGACATGCTGCCTTCCAGGTCTATGCCTTGGGCCTTTGAACACCTCGCCACTAAACACAACCCGAGTTTGTGTTTGCAAACTTCTCTCCCAAAACCATGGCTCACATGACTTCTGGGATGGGGTCTCTGGAGTCACACCACAGGACTGTGCCTGCCATCCCCAAGAAAACGTTGCCCATCACAGTTGCCAAAAACTGCCAGATTAGGAAAAACCTGCAAGGCCACTGAGCCCAGCCCTATATTGGAGGCTGCTCTGTACACAAATGCTCAGTCTGAAACACTCTGATCACCTTAATCCAGGCACACACCCAAGTCAATGGTCCTGAGTCAGAAGAATGAACCTGACATGCCCCTAGTTGTTCATGGAACCCTGCATTAGAATTTCAGGCATCTGTCCTCAGAGGCTTGTTCTGGAATAACAATTTATGATATAACATGTGGTCCCTGAGCCCCACAAGGAACATCTCTTTCCCCAGAAGGAAGTCGTGCTATTTGGCCTATGTCAAATGCTCATGGTAGATGAATCCTGCACGGCCAATTAGCTATCAACACATTCTAAGATCTCCCTGGTAACAAACCAGCATTGTGACCCATCTTCATGAGACTCCATGTCAACTCAAGGCCTTGCTAATTCGCCCCAGAGCCACCAGATGAACCTGCCTTATTGCTCAGCTGCAATGCTCAATGGAGGTGTGCTTTCCATGCATCCACCTGCAGGAGTGCTCTGCGACCCAATCATTCCACATGGGGGAACCTGGAGCACACAAGCCAGACTCCTCCTGTCCCGTGGAAAGAAATCTTGCAGTTTGGAGCATCTCACAAGACCCAGCGTGGGAAATCCTCCAAGGCCTCTTGACGACACCCTTCCATTTGTCGGTCCTCATAGACACAAACTCCATCTTGACCAAACATGTGACATCCGCCCTTACTCAGGAGCTGTATATCTCTAATCAGGCACTGCACACTGGAAATGCCTTTCACTTGGCAATGAATTTAACCGTAGCTTGGGTTAACAATCCCATCCTCACCCTACTCGTCCCCATGCACTCTTGATTGGGAATACTGGAGGCACAACGCAGCAATCTGCCTTCCTCATAGAAAGAAGAAGGGCCTGGTGAGTCGCCCAGAAACTCCACCTGAGGATCAATCTACTCGGCTCTCGAGGGAACCCCAACTTATAGGCTTCCCTGTCCACTAGTGCTGTGTCTGACCAAGCCTGAGCCCCGACCTCGTTTCAGTCACCCAGAGCCTGGGTCCATATCTAGCATGTGAGGCCAGCCATAGCCAAGGGCACTCATCTCTACCTATCCTTAGTATTCAGGAGTCTGTCCCTAGGCCTTTGCTGGAATCCCTACCAATGAAAGAACCTCAAGCACAATAGAGAATTCCCCCTTCCCCATGTCAGTAATGTTAGCTGTTGGGTGGGGTGTCCAACCCTCAGAGTAGAAGCCAGCTGCATGGCCAGTGAGACCACAACCACTCCAGATGGCTGTCCTGGACACAAGCAGGCATTGCACTCTCAGCCTTAGCATGCTTTCAAACAAACGCTTTCAGTTGCACCTCCAAGATCCCGCTTTGCAGACCTGGTATGCCCCTAGACCCAAATCGTAACCCTTCGCAGGAATTTCCTGGTGCCCAGACCGTAGCCTGTCTCTGGAATCCCTGTTTTGGGGCTCCCCTAAGATGGAAAACAACACTCTTCCCTTCCCTGAGAAAGCCACCAAACTATTGGGACCCGCCAGGATTCTTAGAGAAGAAAATCTCCCATGGACACATGAGAGCACAGCTGCATTCTGAGGCCATCCTAGACACACAATCCAGATACAAAAGCCTGTGCTATCACCTACGAGTCACCCTATTTACAGCTCCTGGCGAGCTTCCCTCCAGGTATATGCATTGGGCCTGTGATCACCTTGCCACTAACCCTAACCTGAGTTTGTGTTTGCAGACTTCCATCCCAAAACCATGGCTCACATTCCCTCCAGGTTGTGGTATCTGGAACCACACCACAGGACTGTGCCTACCATCCCAAAGAAAACTGTGACTGTCACTGTTGCCCAAACCCTCTAGATTAGGAGAAAACTGCAATGCCCTTGAGCCCACCCCAATACTGGAGGCCGCTGTGGATGCAAATGCGCAGTCTGAAACACCCTGATAACCTCCATCAAGGCAGACACCCAAGTCAATGGTCCTGAGTCAGAAGATTGAACCTGACATGCTCCGAGGACTTCATTTGAACCCTAGATTATGTTTTCAGGTATCTGTCCTCAGAGGCCTGCTCTGGAATACTAATTTATGATACAAAATGTTGTCCTTGGGCCACACAAAAGAATATATCCTGTCACCAGAAGGAAGCTGTGATCTTGGAACTCTGTCAAACCCTCAGGGTAGATGAATCCTGCATGGCCCCTTAGCAACCAGCACATTCTATGATCTCCCTGGTATCAAATCCTCATTGTGACCCATTTTCATGAGACTCCATGTCAAATCAAGGCCTTGATATTTCGTTCCAGAGCCACCAAAATGAACCGGCCTTGTCCCTCAGCTGCAATTTTCAATCGAGGTGTGCTTTCCAGGCATCCATGCGGGAGTGCTCTGCTACACAAACTTTCCACATGGGGAAATCAGAGCAAACATACCAGACTCACCCTGTCCGATAGAAGGAACCCTGCTCTTTGGAGCATCTCACAAGCCCCAGCGTGGGAAATCCTCCATGGCCACTTGACGCCACCTCTCCATTTGACAGTCATGATAGACACAAACTCCAGTGTGAGCAAACATCTTTCATCTGCCCGTATTCTGGTGCTGGATGTCTCGAATGAGCCGCTCCACATTGGACCTGTCTTCTGTATGGAACTGAATTTAACCGTAGCTGTTGTTTATAATTCCATCCTCACCCTACTGGTCCCCAAGCCATCTTGATAAGGAATTCTGAAGCTAGAGTGCAGCATTCTTCTTTCCCCATAAAAGAAGAAGTGCCTGGTGAGACTGCCTAACAACCCCCCATGAGCATCATCTTCTTGGCCCTCGAGGATCCCTGATTTATAGGCTGACCTGGCCACTAGTGCTGTGTCTGACAGAGCCTGAGCCCCGACCTAGTGTCAGCCGCCCAGAGAGCAGGGCCCATATCCAGAAAATGAGCCCGGCCATTGCCCAATCTGTCCTCTCTCCCCATCCTTGGTATTCGGGCATCTGTCCCCAGACCTTTGCTGGAATACCAGCCAACAGGGGAACCTGAAACCCAGTAGAGAAGTGCTACTTCCCCATTGCAGGAAACCGAGCTGTTTGATGGGTTTTCAGCCCTCAGAGAGGGAGCCAGCTGCACTGGCAGTGACACCATGCCCTCTCCTGAGGGGCGCCCTGGGAACAAACAGGCATTGTGACCCACAGCCTGAGCATGCTTCCAAACAAGCCCTCTATATTGCACCATCAGGATCCCGCACTGCATGCCTGAGATGCCCCTATGCGAAAATCCCACCCTTGGTGGGAATTTCTTGGTGCCCAGACCCAGAGCCCATCTCTGGAATCCTTGTTTTGGGGCACCCCTAAGATGGAAAACAACACTCTTCCCTTCCTCGAAAAAGCCAACAAATATCTGGGAGCCACCAGGATCCTTAGAGAGGGAAAATCTCCCATGGACCCATGAGACCACACCTGCATTCTGAGGCCATCCTGGACACATAATTCAGATAGAAAATCCTGTGCCTCTGCCATCGAGTCACCCTAATTACAGTTCCTGAAGAGCTGCCCTCCAGGTCTATGAATTGGGCTGTGTTCTCCGTGCCACTAAGCCTAACCTGAGTTTGCATTTGCAGACTTCATTCCCAAAATCATGGCTCACATGCCCTACAGTATGGGATCTCTCGAGCCACCCCACAGGACTGTGTCTGCCATGCCCTAGGAAACTTTGCCCATCACAGTTGCTCAAACCCTCCAGATTATGAGAAACTTGCAAGGCCCCTGAGCCCACCCCAATACTGGAAGCTTCTCTGGACTCAAATGCACAGTCTTAAATACCCTGATCACTTACATCCAGGCAGAAACCCAAGTCAATGGTCCTGAGTCAGAAGATTGAACCTGACATGCCACTAGGACATCATTGGAACACTATATTAGGTTTCAGGCATCTGCCCTCAGAGCACTGTTCAGGAATAACGAGTTAGGATACAACATATGGACCCTGAGCCACACAACAGAACATCTCCTGTCCTAAGAAGGAAAGTGTGCTCTTCCACCTGTGCCAAAACCTCAAGGAAGGGAAATCCTTCATGGCCCCTAAGCCACCAGCACATTCTAAGACCTCCCTGGTAACAAACCAGCATTGGGATCCATCTGTAAGAGATTCCATGTCAACTCAAGGCCTTGGTGCTTTGCCTCAGAGCCACCAGAACGGAACTGTCATGTTCCTCAGCTGCAATGGTCATTGGATGTGTCCTTTCCAGGCATCCATGCAGGAGAGCTCTGGTACCCAAACTTTCCACGTGGGTACACTGGATCAAAGAAAGCAGACTCCACCTTTCCAGTAGAAGGAAACCTTCCTGTTTGGAGCATCTCACAAGGCTCAGCATAAAATATACTCCATGGCCCATGGCCTCTTGACAGAACCCCTCCATTTGTTGGTCATCATAGAAAGAAACACCACTGTGGGCAAACATCGGACATCCACCTTTATTCAGGTGCTGCATATCTCCAATAAGATGCTGCGATTGGAACTTTTTTCCACTTGGCACTGAATTGAACCGTAGCTTGTGTTTACAATTCCATACTCACCCTACTGGTCCCCAAGCCCACTTGATAGGGAATTCTGGAGCCACAACGCAGCATTCTGCCTTCTTCATAGAAAGAAGAAGTGCCTGGATAGTCTGCCTAGAAACCCCACATGAGGATCATCGGCTCGGTCCTCGAGGGAACCCTGTTTTGTAGGCTTTCCTGGCCACTAGTACTGTGACTGAAGGAGCTTAAGCCCAGACCTAGTGTCAGCCACCCAGAGAGCGGGGCCAGTATCCAGCATGTGCGACCTGCCATGGTCTAAATGTGTCATCTTAACCCATCCTTGGTATTCAGGCAATTGTCCCCAGACCTTTGCTGGAATCCCTGCCAATGGAAGAACCTGAAGCACAATAGAGAATTCATCCCTCCCAAAGGCAGGAAACTTGGCTGTTGGATTGGTTGTCCAACCCATAGGGTGGGAGCCAGCTACATGGGAAATGAGCCCACGTCCACTCCTGAGGGCCACGCTGGGCACAAGCAGGAATTGGGACCCTCAGCCTTAGCATGCTTTCAAACAAACCCTCTCAGTTGCATCACCAGGATCCAGCATTGCAGTCCTGGGACGCCCCTAGGCCAAAATCCTTACCCTAGGTGTAAATGTCTTGGCACCAGACTCAGATCCCATCCCTGTTTTGGGGTACCCATAAGGTGGAAAACAGCACTCTTCCCTTCCTTGAAAAAGCCAACAAACTATTGGGAGCCACAAGGATCCTTAGAGAGGAAAAACCTGCCATGGACCCACGAGACCACACCTGCATTCCAAGGCCATCCAGGACATTCAAACCAGATACAAAAGCGTATGCCCCTGCCTTCGAGTCACCCTAATTAAAGTTCCTGACGAGCTGTCCTCCAGGTCTTTGCATTGGGCCTGCGATCACCTCACCTCTAACCCCAACCCAAGTTTGTGTTTGCAGACTTCTCTCTGAAAACCATGGCTCACACAACCTCCAGGATGGGGTCTCTGGAGCCACACCACAGCACTAGGCTTGCCATCTGCAAAGAAACTGTGACATCCCAGTGGCCCAAACCCTCCAGATTTGGAGAAACCTGCAAGGCCCCTGAACCCACCCCACTAATGGAGGCCACTCTGGATGCAAATGCACAGTCTGAAACACCCTGGTCACCTACATCCAGGCAGACACCCCAGTCAGTGGTCCTGAGTCAGAAGATTGAACGTGACATGCCCCTAGGTCCTCATTGGAACCCTAGATTTGGTTTTCAGGTATCTCTCCTCAGAGGCCTATTCTGGAATAAAAATTTATGATACAGCCTATGGTCCCTGAGCCACACAACAGAATATCACCTTTCCCAGAAGGAAACCGTGCTCTTGGAATTGTGTCAAACCCTCAGGGTAGGAGAATCCTGTATGGCACCTTATCCACCAGCACATTCTAAGATCTCCCTGGTAACAAAACAACACTGTGACCGATGTGCAAGAGATTCCAAGTCAACTCAAGGCCTTGGTACTTCGCCCCAGAGCCACCAGAATGAACCTGCCATGTTCCTCAGCTGCAATGGTCAATGGAGGTGTGCTTTCCAAGCATCCATGCAGGAGAGCTCTGCTACCCAAACTTTTCACATGGGGGACCCCGGAGCAAACAAACAAAACTCCCCCTGTCTAGTAGTAGGAAACCTTGCTATTTAGAGCATCTCACAAGCCTCAGCGTGGGAAGTCCTCCATGGTCTCTTGACGCCTCCCCTCCATTTGTCGGTCATCATAGACACAATCTCCAGTGTAAGCAAATATCTGACATCTGCCTTTACTCAGGTTTTGGATATCTTTAATAAGCCGCTGCATATTGGGACTGCCTTTCACTTGGAACTGAATTTAACCGTAGCTTGTGTTTACAATTCCATCCTCAACTTCCTGGTCCACAAGCCCTCTTGATAGGGAAATCTGGAGCCACAACACAGCATTCTGAATTCACTATAGAAAGAAGTTGTTCCTGGTGAGTCTGCCCAGAAATGCCACATGAGGATCCATCTGTTCTTCACTTGATGGAACCCCAATTAATAGGCTGTGCTGTCCACTAGTGCTGTGTCTGACAGAGCCTGAGTCTCGTCCTAGAGTCAGAAAACCAGGGAGCGGGTCCCATATCCTGCATGTGAGACCGGCCATGGCCCAATTCTGTCATCTCTACCCATCCTTTGTATTCAGGCATCTCTCCCCAGACCTTTGCTGGAATCCCTGCCAATGGGGGATCCTGAAGCACAACAGAGAACTCCTCCTTCCCCACGGAAGGAAATGTCTCTGTTCGGATGGGTGTCCAACTCTCAGAGTGGGAAACAGCTGTATGGCCAATATGACCACGCACACTCATAGGGCTGCCTAGGGCCCAAACAGGCATTGTGTCCCTAAACCTGAGCATGATTTTAAACAAGCGCTCTCAGGTGCACCACCAAGATCCTGCATTGCAGTCCTGTATGCCCTTAGGCCCAAATCCTAACACTTGGTTTGATTTCCAGGCACTCAGACCCGGTGTCTGTCTCTGGAATCCCTGTTTTGGGACATCCATCTGATGGAAAACAGCACTCTTCCCTTCCGCGAAAAAGCCACCAAACTATTGGGATACCCCAGGATCCTCATAGAGGAAAATTCTCCCATGGAGCCATGAGACCACACTTGCCTTTCGAGGCCATCCTGGACACACAATCCAGATATAAAATCATGTGCAACCATCTTCGAGTCACCCTAATTACAGTTCCTGATAACCTCCCCTCCAGGTCTACGCTTTGGGCCTGGGATCACCACGCTACTAACCCCAACCCGAGTTTGTGCTTACAGACTTCTCTCCATAACCATGGCTCACATGCTCTCTAGGATTGGGTCTCAGGAGCCACAGCACAGGATTGTGCTTGCCATACCCAAGGAAATTTTGCGTATTACAGTTGCACAAACCCTCGACATGAGGAGAAACCTGCAAGGCCACTGAGCCCACCCCAATATTGGAAGCTATTCTGGATTCAAATGCAGTCTGAAACACACTGATTACCTACATCCAGGCCGACACCAAAATAATGGTCCTAAGTCAGAAGATTGAAACTGACATGCCCCTAGGACCTCATTGGAACCCTACCTTATCTTTTTTTTTAAAGATTTTATTTATTTATTTGACAGAGAGAGATAACAAGCAGATGGAGAGGCAGGCAGAGAGGGAGATAGAGGGAAGCAGGCTCCCTGATGAGCAGAGATCCCAATGCGGGACTTGATCCCAGGACCCCGAGTTCATGACCTGAGCCTAAGGCAGCGGCTTAACCCACTGAGCCACCCAGGCCCCCCTCATTGGAA
This sequence comes from Neogale vison, assembly GCF_020171115.1. Classification (NCBI taxonomy): domain Eukaryota; kingdom Metazoa; phylum Chordata; class Mammalia; order Carnivora; family Mustelidae; genus Neogale; species Neogale vison. Next base: position 78,670,874 of record NC_058095.1, read on the forward strand.
CCCTAGATTAGGTTCTCAGGCATCTGTCTTCAGAGGCCTGTTCTGGAATAGCATCTCATGATACAATATGTATACCTGAGCCACACAACAGAACTTCTTCTGTCCCCAGAAGGAAACCATGCCCTTCAACCTGTGTCAAAACCTCAGGGTACGAGAATCCTGCATGACCCCTTAGCCACCAGCACATTGTAAGATTTCCCTGGTAACAAACCAGCATTGCGACCCATCTGCAAGAGATTCCATGTCAACTCAAGGCCTTGGTACTTCTCCCCAGAGCCACCAGAAAGATTCTGCCATGTTCCTAAGGTGCAATGGTCAATGGAGTTGTGCTTTCCAGACATCCATTCAGGCGAACTCTACTACCTAGCTTATCACATGGGGGGCCCTGGAGCAAACAAACCAGACTCCACCTGTCCAGAAGAAGGAAATCATGCTGTTTGGAGCATCTCACAAGCCCCAGCATTGGAAATACTCCATGGCCTCTTGACGCCACCTCTCCATTTGTTGGTCATCATAGACACAGACTCAAGTGTGAGCAAACATCTGACATCCTCCCTTACTCAGGTGCTGGATATCTCACAGAATCCACTGAAGATGGGGACAGCCTTCATCTTGGCACTGAATTGAACCGTAGCTTGTGTTTACAATTCCATTCTCACCCTAATGGTCCCCAAGCCCCCTGGATATGGATTTCCAAAGTCACAACACAGTATTCTGCCTTCCCCATAGAAAGAGGAAGTGCCTGGTAAGACTGCCCAGAAAGCCCACATGAGGATCAATCTGTTAGGCCCTCGACGGAACCCCAATTTATAGGCTGCCCTGGCCTCTCATATGGTGTCAGAGCCTGAATCCCAACGTAGTGGCAGCCATCCAGAGAGGGGGACCCGTATCTAGCATGTGGGACTGACATGGCTTTACTCCATCATCTCTACTCATCCTTGGTATTCAGGCATCTGTCCCCAGACATTTGTTGAAATCCCTGCCAATGAGGGAAACTGAAGCACAACAGAGAACTCCACCATTTCCATGGCAGGAATTCTAACTTTTGGTATGGGTGTCCAACTCTCTTAGACACAGCTGCATGGCCAATGAGACAACACCCACACATGAAGGCCGCCTAGGGCCCAAACAGGCATTGTGACCCTCAGCCTGATGTGCTTTCAAACAAGCCCTCTTAGTTGCACCACCAGGATCCCGCTTTGTAGGCCAGGGACACCCCTAGGCCCATATCCTAACCCTTGGTGTGATATTCCAAGCATTCATACCCAGAGCCCTTCTCTGGAATCCCTGTTCTGGGGAACCCCTAAGAAGGAAAAAAGCACTCTTCCCTTCCCCCAAAAAACCACCAAACTATTGGGAGACGCCAGGGTCCTTAGAGAGTAAAATCTCCCTTGGCCTCATGGAATTATACCTGCATTCCGAGGCCATCATGGATACAGCCTGTGCTACTGCTTTCATGTCACCCTAATTACACTCCCTGATGAGCTGCCCTCCAGGTCCACACATTGGGACTGTGATCACCTCACAATTATCCCTAACCCGAGTTTGTGTTTGCAGACATCTCTCTATAACCATGGCTCACGCGGTCTCCAGTGTGGGGTCTGGGAATCACACCATAGCACTTTGCATGCCATCCCCTAGGAAACTGTACTCTTCACAGTTTCCCAAACCTCAGATTAGGAGAAACCTGCAAATCCCTTGAGCACACCCCAATATTTGAGGTCACTCTGGATGCAAATGCACAGTCTGAAACACTCTGATCACTACATCTATGCAGACACCCAAGTCAACTGTCCTGAGTCTGAAGATTGAACCTGAGATGACCCTAGGACTTCACTGGAACCCTAGATTAGGTTTCCAGGCATCAGTCCTCAGAGGCCTGTATTGGAGTATGAACTTATGATACAACATGTGGTTCCTGAGCCTCACAACACTACATCTCCTGTCCCCAGAAGGTGACACAGCTCTTTGACCTGTGTTAAACCCTAAGGGTAGGAGAATCCTGCATGGCATCTTAGCTACCAGCACATTCTAATATTTCCCTGGTAACAAACCAGCATTGTGACCCATCTGCAAGAGATTCAATGTCAACTCAAGGCCTTGGTACTTTTCCCCAGAGCCACCACAAGGAACCTGTCATGTTCCTCAGCTGCAGTGGTCATTCGGGGTGTGCTTTACAGGCATCCATGCAGAAGAGCTCTGCTATACATACTTTCCACGTCGGGGGCTCTGGAGCAAACAAACCAGACTCCACCTGTCAGTAGAAAAAACAGTCTTACTGTTTGGAGCATCTCACAAGCATCATTGTGGGGAATCTTCCATGGCCTCTCATGCCACCTCTTCATTTGTTGGTCATCATAGACACAACCTCCAGTGTGAGGAAACATCATTCAACTGCCCTTATTCAGGTGATGGATATCTCGTTCGTTGGCCATCATAGATACAAACTCCAGTGTGAGCAGACATCTGACCTCGCCCATACTCAGGTGCTGGAGATCTCGAAAAAACTGCTGCACATTGGAACGGCCATGTGCTTGTCACTGAGCGTTAATGTAGCTTGTCTATTCAGCCTTCTGTCCTCACACTCCTCTCCTGTAAGCCCTCCATATTGGGATTTTTGGAGCCACAATGCAGCCTTCTGCCTGCCCACCAGAAAGAAGTGCCCTATGGGACTGCACAGAAAATCCACATGAGGATCACCTGCAGGGCCCTCTCTGGCACCCCAATATGATAGGCCACCCTGTGCACTAATGTTCTGTCTGACACAGCCCGAGCCCCATCCACCTGGAAGCCACAGAGAAAGCGGGCCCCATCTCCTACAGGTGTGACCTGCCTTGACCTGAGTCCTTCATCTTGATCCAACCTGGATATTCAGGTACCTGTCCCAGAACATAGCTCAAATTCCTGCACATGGGGGACCCTGAAGCACAAAAAAGTACTCCTTCTTCCCCATGGCAGGAAAATTAAATGTTGAGATGGTTGTCCAACCCTCAGATTGGGATCCAGGTGCATGGAACAAGAGACAACGCCCACTCAGGATGGGCAGCTGGGCACAAACAGGCATCATGACCCTCACCCTGACACCCATTTCCAACAAGCCCCCATGGGAGCTGGACCAGAACCCCACAGAGCGGGTCTGTCAGGCCCTTAGGCCCAAATCCCAAGCCTTGCTGGGGTTACTCAGTCACCAGGACCCAGAACCCATCCCTGGAATCCATGTTTTGACAGGAACCCTGACACGGTAAAACGCAGTCTCCCCTTCCCTAGTAAGACACCAAACTCTTGGGTGCCGGGCAGAATTCCCAGAGAGGAGGACACTCCCATGGACCCATGAGGACACCCCTCCATTCCGTGGCCATCCTAGACACAATCCAAACAGAAAAGCCTATGCTCCTGTGTCCAAGCCGCCCGAATTTCAAATCCGAGGTGCTGCACTCAGGGTCTGCAGATCGGGCCTGCCATCACCTCACCCCTAAATTGTACCCGATTTTGTGTCTGAAGATTTTGGTCCCCAAAAGTGGCTGTGGAATGTAGGTCTGGCCTCATGGGCCATGGAAGAGTGTTTCTCTCTGGGGATTTGGCCCGATCCCAAGTGGTTGGGATCATCCTGTGGATGGGAAGAGTCCTTTCTGTATTTATTTACCTAAGTTGTCAAACCCAAGAGCAATTCCAGAGCAGAGCCCTGAGTAGGGGTGTCTAGATATCTCGAAATCTGGTTAAGATTGGGAGACTTGGGGCATGGTAAGCCCCATATGTGGGCTCCTGGTCCAGCCGCTGAGAGGCTTTAATTGAGGTCATGACTCACACAGAGGGCACACATTGAGATGTGTGCTTGTGCCCATCGCGGCCCTAAAGCATGGGTAGGACCTTATGGGCCAGCTGGTTTCTCCTACACTGAACTTTGGACAACATTCCAACCACAAGGTTCTGTCGAGGGGGAAGGAGGAGTTCTGATTTCTGCATCACGTTCACCCGTGGTAAGTGAGTGGAGATAAGGTCTAGGTTTCTGAAGCCTGAAATCTGCATTTAGGAAGAGATGACGAACTAAGGCCATGGCGGTTCAGATGTTCTCAGTGTACGGCCAGCTGTCTGGGTGTCGGTCGGGAAATCAGGCCTCAGGCTGTGTCAGACAGGGCATTAGTGCCCAGGCTAAACTGTATAATTGGGGTACAGTCGTTTGGCGTGCAGGTTGATCCTCATTTGGGGTTTCTGGGTAGCCCCATAGGGCAACGTTTCTCTTTGGGAGGGCAGGCAGAGTGCTGCATTGTGTCTCCAGAATTCCCAAACTGAAGGGCTTGTGGCCCAAGAGTGTGAGGACAGAAGTCTGAGAACACAAGCTAGGCTTAGGTTTTGGGGCGAGGGCATGGAAGGCACAATATGCAGAGCTGAGTCAAGATCTCATGCAGCTGAAGTCAGGGTGAGGATCAGATGTTGGCTCAGGTTGGATTTTCTGTCCACAATGTCTCCTACATGAAGGTGGGTGCTTCACTAGGCCATGGAGGTGTGCCCACGGTGTGAGTGTGTGATGCTGCAAACCACAAGGATTCCTTCTGCAGGACAGTCGAGATCTGATGGATGGATCATGAATGCCTCATAAGTAACTTTTCCAGAGCAGGGTTCTACGATGGATGCCTGGGCAGCGAACTCGCATTCCAATTGTCTCCTAGCGACAAGGCAGTTTCGATATGCTGGCACTGGGTGAGCAACTGAGGGGGCTGAGTTGAAATGTACTCTCCTGAGGATGAGTCCTAATGTGGGTTTGTGTCCATGGAGAAATTGGAAAGGGGCGGTGGCTCCAGAGCTGAAGGATTCTCCTAACCGGAGGTTTTGACACAGCTTCAAAGTGCTAGATTCCCATGTGGAGATGAGATTTGTTCTGATTAGTGCCTCAGGAACCCCCATATGCTGGTATTAACAACCAGGCATCTGAGGAGAGATGCCTGGAATTCAAAGTATTGATCTGATTCATGCCTAGGGGCCTGTCTGCTTCAATCTTCTCTGGGCACATCTGTCTTTGGTTCTGAGTGGAGGTCGTTGTTCAGCTTGTGACAGACTGACCCTGTTTGTCCCTGGCGGCCTACACTACTGGGATGGTCTCGGGGACTTTGCAGGTTTCTCCTAATCTGTAGGGTTGTGGCCAATGGAATAGGCAGAATCCCTTAGAGAGCGCAGGCACGGTCCTGAGATGTGGCCCCAGCTGTCCGGGTGAGGGTTGGGAGGTCCAGGCTTAGGCTGTGTCAGACAGGGCATTAGTGCCCAGGGTAGACTGAATAATTGGAGTACAGTCGAGTGGCATGCAGGTTGATCCTCATTTGGGGTTTCTGGGTAGCCCCATAGGGCAACGTTTCTCTTCTGGAGGGCAGGCATAGTGCTACATTTTGGCTCCGGAATTCCCAAACTGGAGGGCTTGTGGGTCAGAAGTGTGAGGAAGGAAGTCTGAGAACACAAGCTAGGCTTAGGTTTTGGGGCGAGAACACAACAGGCACACTCTGCAGAGCTAAATCGAGATCTCGTGCATCCGCAGTCAGGGCAAGGATCAGGCTTTGGCTCAGGTTGGAGTTTCTCTTCAGGATGGCCCCTTCATGAAGGTGGGGGGCATCGTGGGATCATGGAGATTTTCCCACGGTGGGAATTGTGAGATGCTCCAATTGGCAAGTATTCCTTCTGTGGGACAGTCGAGACCTGTCAGATGGCTCCAGGCTGTCCCATACAGAACGACGCCAGAGCAGGGTTTTAAGGATGGTTGCTTGGAGATCCCGCCTCGCATTCCTATTGTCTCCTTGTGACGCAGGTTCGTTCTGCTGGCTCTGGGGGAGCAACCGAGGAAGCTGTGTTGAAATGGACTCTTCTGAGGATGGGTCATAATGTGGGTTTGTGGAGACCTTGTAATGGGGCAGTGACTCCGGGGACCTGAAGGTTTCTCTTAAGGCTTTGACACAGCCCCAAAGAGCAAGTTTCCCATGTGGAGACGAGATTTGTTCTGATTGGTACCTCTGGAAGAACCTATATGCTGGTATTGGAAACAAGGACTCTGAGGAGCGATGCCTGGAAACCAAACAATGGATCTGATTAGGGCTTAGGTGCCTGTCAGGTTGAATCTTCTTCTCTGGGGATATCTGTCTAAGTGTCTGAATGGATGTAGCTGCTCAGCTTCTGACAGATCGCCCCTGTTTGTCATGGGTGGCCTACACTATTGGGATGGTCTCGGGGATTTTGGAGGTTTCTCCTAATCTGTAGGGTTGTGGCTAATGGAATGGGCAGAATTCCCCTTGAGAGGGCAGGCAAAGTCCTGACGTTTGGTTCCAGGGGCCCCAGCCTTGAGGGTGTGTGGGCCTTGATGGTGGGGACAGAAGTTTGAAAACACAACCTCGGCTTAGGTTTGCAGAACTATGTATGACAGGACTGATCTACAGCCTGAGAGGAGAATTTTTTGGGCTATGAACAAAGGGCGAGTGTGAGGCGCTTCCTTAGGCTTATGTCTCTGGATTTTGTGTCAACGGTGGCTGTGGAATGTCGTGCTGGCCTCATGCGCCATGGAAGATTCTTTCTCTCTGGGGATTTGGCCCGATCCCAAGTGTTTGGGGTCAGTCTGTGGATGGGAGGAGTCCTTTCTGTATTTTTTTTTTGACCACAGGTGTCCCACCAAAGAGGGATTCCAGAGCAGAGCCCTGAGTAGGGGTGGCTAGAGATTTCGAGCTCTGGTTAAGATGGGGGGACTAGGGTCATGGCAAGCCCCATATCCGAGCTCTTGGTCAAGTCACTGAGAGGCTTTACTTGAGGTTAGGGTTGAGGCTGAGGGTCAAAATGTGTGTTTGTGTCCATGGCGGCCCTCAAGCATGGGCGGGCGCTCATGGGCCATGCTGTTTTCTCCTACACTGAACGTTGGACAACATGCCAACCACAAGGTTTTTGGCCATGGGGAATGAGGATTCTGATTTGTGCATCACGTTCAACGGTGGACAGTGATTGGAGATAAGGTCTAGGTTCTGATGCCTGGGAACCGAGTTTGGGAAGAGATGACGACCTAAGGCCATGGCGGGGCCAATGTGCTCAGTGTGCGGCTAGCTGTCTGGGTTTAAGTCGCGAATTCCAGGCTCAGGCTGTGTCAGACAGGGCATTAGTGCCCAGACTAGACTGTATAATTGAGGTATAGTCGAGTGGCGTGCAGGTTGATCCTCATTTGGGGTTTCTGGGTATCCCCATAGGTCAACGTTTCTCTTCTGGAGGGTAGGCAGAGTGCTGCATTGTGGCTCTGGAATGCCAAACTGGAGGGCTTGTGGGCCCGAAGTGTGAGGATGGAAGTCTAAGAACACAAGCTAGGCTTAGGTTTGAGGCGAGGGTACAGCAGGCACACTCTGAAGAGCTGAATCGAGACCTCGTGCATCTGAAGTCAGGACAGGATCAGACGTTGGCTCTGGTTGGAGTTTCTGCCCATGATGGCCCCTTAATGAAGTGGAGGGCATCAAGAGGCAATGGAAGTTTTCCCACGGTCGCATTGTCTGATGCTCCAAACTGCAAGGATTCCTTCTATGGGACAGTCGAAAACTGTTGGATGGATCCAGGATGTACCATAAGGAACTTATCAAGAGCAGGGTTCTATCAATGGATGCCTGGGCACCCCAAGTCTCATTCCAATTGTCTACTAATGACAGGGAAGGATCGGTCTGCTGGCTCTGGAGGAGCAACCGAGGAGCTGAGTTGAAATGGACTCTCCTGAGGATCGGTCATAATGTGCGTTTGTGTCCATGGAGACCTTGGAATGAGGCAGTGTCGCCAGCACCCTGAAGGATTCTCCTTAACCAGAGGTATTGACACAGCTCCAAAGAGCAAGTTTCCCATGTGGAGACGAGATTTGTTCTGATTGTTGCCTCAGGAAACCCCATAAGCTCGTATGGAAACCAGGCCTCTGAGGAGACTTGCCTGGAAAAAAAGGAATGGATCCTATTAGTGCCTAGGGGCCTGTATGCTTCAATCTTCTTCTCTGGGAACATCTGTCTATGGTTCTGAGTGGAGGTTGCGGTTCTGCTTGCTTCATATCGCCACTGTTTCTCCCGGGAAGCCTACACTATTGGGATGGTCTCGGGGTCTTTGGAGGTTTCTAGTAATCTGTAGGGTTGTGGCCAATGGAATGGGCAGAATTCCCTTAGAGAGGGCAGGCACAGTCCTGAGGTGTGGCCCCAGCTGTCTGGGTGTCAGTCGGGAGGTCAGGGCTTAGGCTGTGTCAGACAGCATATTAGTGCCCAGTGTAGATCATACAATTGGGATACAGTCAAGTGGCATGCAGGTTTATCCTCATTTGGGGTTTCTGGGTAGCCCCATAGGGCAAGGTTTCTCTTCTGGAGGAAAGGCAGAGTGCTGCACTGTGACTCCAGAATTCCCAAACTGGAGGGCTTGTATCCCAGGCCTGTGATGACGGAAGTCTGAGAACACAAGCTAAGTGTAGGTTTCGGAGCGAGGGCACGGCAGGCCCACTCTGCTGAGCTGAATTGAGATCTCATGGATATGAAGTCAGGGCGAGGATCAGACTGGCTCAGGTTGGAGTTTCTGTCCATTTTCCCCCTTCACAAAGCGGGGGGGGGTCGCATCATGAGGCCATCGTGGTTTTCTCAAGATGGGAGTAGTGAGATGCTCCAGTCCCAAGGATTCCTTCTACGGGGCAGTCGAGACTTGTCGGATGTCTCCAGGACATCTATTACAAACAATACCAGAGCAGCGTTCTAAGGATGGAATCCTGGGCAGCCCACTTCACCTTCCAATTATCTACTTGCTATAAGGCAGGTTCCATCGCTGGCTCGGGGAAGTAACTGAGGGGGCTGAGTTGAAATGTGCTCTCCTGAGGATGGGTCTTAATGATTTGTGTCCATGGAGACCTTGGAATGGGACACTGGCTCCGTGTACCTGAAGGTTTCTCCTAACTGGAGGTTTTGACACAGCTCCAAAGAGCAAGTTTCCCATGTGGAGACGAGATTTTTCTGATTGATACCTCCGGGAACCCACATATGCTGGTATTGGAAACCAGGCCTCTGAGGAGAGATGTCTGGAAACAAAAGCAATGGATCTGATTAGGGCCTAGGTGCCTGTCCGGTTCATTATTCTTCTAGGGGATATCTGTCTACGGGTCTGAGTGGAGGTAGTTGCGTAGCTTGTGACAGATCACCCCTGTTTGTCCTGGGCTGCCAACACTGTTGGGATGGCCTCGGGGGCTTTGGAGGTTTCTCCTAATCTGTCAGGTTGTGTCCAAAGGAATGAGCAGAATTTCCTTGGAGAGGGCAGGCACAGACCTGAGGTGCGGCTCCAGGGGCCCCAGCCTGGAGGGTGTGTGGGCCAGGACTGTGGGGACAGAAGTCTGAAAACACAAACTTGGCTTAGCGTTGGGGATGAATGTATGGACGACCTGAAATACAGACCAAGAGGAGAACTCTTCGTGATATGAAGAAAGGGTGAGTGTGAGGCAATTGCTAAGGCTTTTGTCTCTGGATTTACTGACAAAAATAGTCGTGGAATGTCGGGGTGTCCTCATGGGCCATGGACGGGTCTCCCTCAGTGGGGATTTGGCCCAATCCCAAGAGAATGGGGTCATTCTGTGGGATGGGAGGAATGCTTTCTGTTTCTGGGGTTTTTGTTTGTTTGTTTGTTTTTTGGGTTTGTTTGTTTGTTTGTTTGTTTTAACCTAAGGTGTCCCACCGAAAGAGGGATTCCAGAGCAGAGCTTTGGGGAGGGGCGTCTGGAAAACCCGACCTCTGGTTAAGACTGAGGACCTTGGGGCATGGCAAGCCCCATATGTGAGCTCTTGTTGCAGTCACTGAGTGGCCTTACTTGAGGACAGGGCTCACTATTAGGGTCACAATGCGTGTTTGTGCCCAACACGGCCCTCAAGCATGGGCGGGTCCTCATGGTCCATGCTGGTGTGTGTGCCATGGCTGTGGGGATTGAAGTGTGAAAACACATATTTGGTTTAGAATTGGGACGTATGTATGACACGCCCGATCTACAGACTGTGAGGAGAACTATTTGTGATATGAACAAAGAGCAATTGTGAGGCACTTGCTGAGGCTTTTGTCTGGATTTTGTTTCAACGATAGCCGTTGAATGTCAAGGTGGCTTCATTGTCCATGGACGTGTATCCCTCTCTGGCGGTTTGGCCCAATCCAAAGAGTTACGGGTCATTCTTTAGGATGGGAGGAGTCCATTCTGATTTTTTACCTCAAGTGTCGCTCCAAAAGACGGATTCCAGAGGAGAGCCCTGGGGAGGGAAGACTGGACAACATGACCTCTGGTTTAGAATTGGGGCCTAGGGGCAGGGCAAACCCCATATCGTGCTCTTGGGCGGGGCCTAATGTACCATGCTTGTTTCTTCTACACTGAACATTGCACAACATGCACAACAATGTGAGTTGGGCTTCCCAGGTATCCATCCTTGAAACCGTGCTCTGGAGTCATCCCTATGGGATGTCCTAGGTCATGCAACAGGTCTCAATTGTCCCGAAGAAGGAATCCTTGCGCGTTGGAGAATCTCACAACTCCCATCATGGGAAAACCTCCATAGTGTCATGATTCCCCCCACCCCCTTTATTTCAACACATCCCTTTTGGTTGCTACCCCAGAGCCAGAAGATTGAACTTCTCTTATACCAAGGAGACAATTGGAATATGAAGAGGGCTGCCCAGGCATCAAATTTTAGAACATTGTTCTGGAGTTGTTCTGTATGGGATGTTCTTAAGCCATCCAACATGTCTCAATTGTCTCGCAGAAGGAATTCCAGCAGTTTGGAGCATCTCAGAACTCCCATTGAGGGAAAAACTCCATGGCTTCGTGTTGCCCCACCCCCCTTCCTGAAGGAGCCATCATGGACAGAAACTTCAACCGTCCAACGTCTGATCCCTGATTCCAGATGCACGAGATCTCATTTCAGCTCTGTAGAGTGTGCCTTCAGTGCCCTCGCCCCAAACCTATGCCTAGGTTGTGTTCTCAGACTTCAGTCCTCACACTCCAGGCCCACAAGCCCTCCAGTTTGGCAATTCTGGAGCCATTATGCAGCACTCTGCTTGCCCTCCAGAAGAAAAGCATTGCCCTCTGGGGCTACCCAGAGACCCCAAATGAGGATCAACCTGCACGCCACTCGACTGTACCCCAATTATATAGTCCACCCTGGTCACTAATGCTCTGTAGGACACAGCTTAACCCTGGCCTCCTGACCGACACCCAGACACCTGGCCACACACTGAGAACATCGGACCCGCCATGGCCTTATGTTGTCATCTCTTCCCAACCTCGGTTTTCAGGCTTCAGAACCTATACCTTATCTCCAATCACTGCCCGGGGTGAACGTGATGCAGAAATCAGAACTCCTCCTTCCCCATGGGAAGAAATCATGTGGTTGGCATGTTGTCAAAAGTTCAGAGTAGGAGAAACAAGCATGGCCCATGAGGCCCCGCCCATGCTTGAGGGCTGCATTGGGCACAAAAACCCATTGTGACACTCAGCGTGTGTCCTGTCCTCAATTAGGGCCTGTCAGTGGCTGGATCAAGAGCCCCCATATGGGGATACCATTTCCCTAGCCCCCATTCTTAATCAGAGTCGGTTTGTCCATTCTCCACTCCCCAGGGCTCTGCTCTGGAATCCTTCTTTTGGTGGGACACCTGAGGTAAAAAACAGAACGAACTCCTCCCATGCCACAGAATGACCCCAAACTCTTTCATTTGGGCCAAATCCCCAGAAAGGGAGACTCGTCCATTGCCCATGAGGTCACCCAGACATTCCACGGCCATCGGTGACACAATATCCAGAGACAAAAACTGGGGGAAGTGTCTCACACTCGCCCTTTTTTCATATCCCGAAGAGTTCTCCTCACGTTCTGTAGATCAGTCCTGCCATACCTACGACCAAAAACCTAAACTGATTTCGTGTTTTCAGACAACTGTCCCCACAGCCCTAGCCCACATACCCTATAGGCTCAGGCTCCTGGAGCCAAACCTGAGGACTGAACCTGCCCTCTCCAAGGGAATTATGTCCATTCCATTGGCCACAACCCTACAAATAGGGTAAACCTCCAATGTCCCCGAGGCCATCACAATAGTGTAGGTCGCCCAGGACAAAAAGGGGCAATCTGAGCCCATCTGAGTACCTACCTGCACTCAGACCTGTAGAAAGATGTCCCCAGAGAAGAAAATTGGAATGAACAGTCCCCTAGACCCTAATTGGATCCATTGCTTTGGTTTACAGGCATCTCTCCTCCGAGGCCTGGATTCCAATACGAGCATATGGCTGATTCTTGAGGCACCATCAGAACAAATCTCGTCTCCACATGAGAAACTTTTGCATGGGAGCTGTGTCAAAGCCACTGGTTACGAGAATCCTTCAGGGGCCGGGTGAAACCGCCTCATTCCAAAGTCTCCATGGACACAAACCCACATTAGGACCCAACCGCAGGAGATTCCATTTCAACTCAGCCCCCTCGATTGCTCCCCCAGAGCCAGTAGATCGTACCTGTCTTGTTGCTAGGAGACAATTGGAATGAAAGGCAAGCAGCCCAGCCATCCATCCTTAGAATCCTGCTCTGAATAGTTCTGTATGGGAAGTCCGGGAGCCAACCAAGAAGTCTCAATGGTCCCACAGAAGGAATCTTTGTGGTTTGGAGCATCTCACAACTCTCATCATGGGAAAACCTTCATGTCCTCGTGATCCCCCGCCCTTCATGAAGGGGCCATCATGGACAGAAACTCCAACCTGAGCCATCATCTGATCCTTGGCCTGACTTCAGATGCACGAGATCTCAATTCAGCTCTGCAGAGTTTGCCTGCTGTGCCCTTTCCCAGGAACCTATGCCTAGCATGTATTCTCAGATTTCTGTCTTCACACTCCTGGCCCAAAAGCCCTCCAGTTTGGCAATTCAAGAACTACAATGCAGCACTCTGCCTGCTCTCCAGAAGAAAAACGTTGCCCTATGGGGAAACCGAGAAACCCCAAAAGAGGATGAACCTGCATGCCACTTGACTGTACCAAAATTATACAGGCTACCCTGGGCACTAATGCCCTGTCTGACACAGCCTGAGCCTGGACCTCCCAACCCACACCCAGCCAGGTGGCAGCACACGGAGCACATCTGACCCGTCATGGCCTTAGTGCGTCATCTCTTCCCAACCTTGGTTTGCAGGCTTCAGATCCTACACCTTATCTCCAATCACTGCCCAGCATAGAACATGATAGAGAAATCAGAACTCCTTCCCCATGGCAAGAAACATTGTGGTTGGCATGTTGTTCAACGTTCAGTGTAGTTGAAACCAGTGTGGTCCATGAGGCTGTGCCCATGCTTGAGGGCCACGGTGGACAAAAACACGAACTGTGCCCCTCAGAGTGAGCACTGTCCACCAGTAAGACTTCTCATTGGCTGGACCATGAGACAGCATATTGGTCATGCCATGCCGCTAGGCCCCAATTTTTAACCAGAGTTTAGGTGGCCCATGTGCCCCTCCCCAGGCCTCGGCTCTGGAATCCCTCTTTTGGTGGGAAACCTCAGGTAACAAAACAGAAAAGACTCATCCCATCCCAAACATTGACCCAAAACTCTTGGGGACGGGCCAAATCCACAGAGAGGAAGACTCTTCCATGGCTCATGAGGCCTCTCCATCATTCCTCAGCCATCGTTGACACAAAATCCAGAGACAAAAGAGCCTACGCAAGCACCTCAAACTCACACTTTCTTCATATCCCGAAGAGTTCTCCTCATGGTCTGTAGATTAGGCCTACCATACCTATGTCCCTCAAACTAAGCCGAGTTTGTATTTTCAGACTTCTGTCCCCACAGTCCTGGCCCACACACCCTCCAGGCTGGGGCCCCTGGAGCCTCACATCAGGACTGTGCCTGCCCACTCCACGGGAATTCTGCCCATTCCATTGTCCACAATCGTACAAATTAGGAGAAACCTCCAAAGTCCCTGAGGACATCCCAATAGTGTAGGCCGCCCGGGACAAACGGGTGGTCTGACACCAGCTGAGCATCTACCTCCACTCATACCATAGATGGATGTCCCCAGAGAAGAAGATTGAACCGGACAGGCCCCTAGGCCCTAATCCGATCCAGTGCTTTGGTTTCCAGGTATCTCTCCTCAGAGGCCTGGTTTCCAATATCAGCATATGGGGGGTATCTTGAGGCACCAATCAGAACAAATCTCGTCACCACATGGGAAACTTGTCCTTTGGAGCTGTCTCAAAATCTCCATTTAGGAGAATCCTTCAGGGCCCTGGTGCCAGTGCCCCATTCCAAGGGCCTTATGGACACAAACCCACATTAGGACCCATCCACAGGAGATTCCATTTCAACTCAGCCCCCTCTGTTGCTCCCCAAGAGCCAGCATATCGAACCTGTCTATTCGCTAGGAGACAATTGGAATGCAAGGTGGGCTGCCCAGGCATCCATCCTTAGATCCCTGCTCTGGCATCATTCCATATGGGACATCCTGGAGTGATCCAACAGGTCTCAATTGTCAATCATAAGGAATCCTTGCAGTTTGGAGCATCTCATAACTCCCATCATGGGAATACCTACATGGCCTCGAGATGCTGCCCCCTTCATGAAGGGGCCATAATGGACAGAAATTCCAACCTGAGTCTACGTCTGATCCTTGACCTGACTTCAGATGCCGAAATCCCGATTCAGATATGCAGAGGGTGCCTGCCGTGCCCTTGCCCCAAAACGTATGCCTAACATGTTTTCTCAGACTTCCGTCCTCACACCCCTTGCCCACAAGGCATCCACTTTGGGAATTCTGGAGCCACAATGCAGCACTCTGCCTGCCGTCCAGAAGAAAACTTTGCTCTTGGGGCTACCCTGAAACGCCAAATGAGGACCAACGTGCATGGTACCCCAATTATACAATCTACTCTGGGCACTAATGCCCTGTCTGACACTGCCTGAGCCCGGACCTTCTGACCGACATGCAGACAGCTGGCTCTACACTGAGGACATGAGACACGAAATGTCCTTAGGTTGTCATCTCTTCCCAAACTCAGTTTTCAGACTTCAGAATCAAGACCTTATCTCCAATCACTGCCCAAGGGTGAATGAGATGCAGCAATCAGAACTAATGCTTCCCCATTGCGGCCAAACTTGTGGTTGGCATGTTGTCCAATGTTCAGAGTAGGAGGAACCAGCATGCACCATAAGTCCCCGCTCATGCTTGAGTGCCATGAGGGCATAAACATGCATTGTGACCCTCAGCGTGAGCTCTGTCCTCAAGGAAGGCCTCTCAGTGGCTGGACCATTAGAAGGCATATTGTGCTTGCCATGCCCCTAGACCCCAATATTTAACCAGATTTCTGTTTGTCCAGTCGTCCCTCCAAAGTGCTCTGTTCTAGAATCCCTCTTTTGGTGGGACACCTCAGGTAACAAAATTGAAAGACTCCTCCCATCCCACAATTGACCCAAAACAATTGGAATCAGGTGAAATATACAGAGAGGAAGACATGTCCATGGCCCATGAGGCCTCCACGACATTCCACAGCCATCGTTGACACAAAATCCAGAGACAAAAGCCTGAGCAAGCGCCTCACACTCGCCCTTGATACATATCCTGAACTGTTTTCCTCATGGTCTCTAGATCTGGCCTGCCATAGCTATGTCCCCAAACCTAAGCTGAGTTAGTCTTTTCGACATCTGTCCCCACAGTCCTGGCCCACACACCATCCATGCTGGGGCCCCTGGAGCCACACATCAGGTCTCTGCCTGCCCACTGCATGGGAAATCTGCCCCTTCCATTGTCCATAATCGTACAAATTAGGAAAAACCTCCAAGGTCCCTGAGGCCATCCCAAAAGTGTAGGCTTCCCGGAAAATCGGGGGGGGGGGTCTGGCACCAGCTAAGCAACTGTCTCCACTCATACTATAAACAGATGTCGCCAGATAAGAAGATTGAACCGGACAGGCCCCTAGGACCTAATCAGATCCAATGCTGTGATTTCCAAGTATCTCTCCTCACATGGCTGGTTTCCAATACCAGCATATGGGGGTTTCCTGAGGCACCAATTAAAACAAATCTTGTCTCAACATGGGAAAATTGCTCCTTGGAGCTTTCTCAAAATCTCCGGTTAGTAGAATCCTTCAGGGCCCTGGTGCCACCGGCCCATTCCAAGGTCTCCATGGACACAAACACACATTAGGACCCATCCCCAGGAGTGTCCATTTCATCTCAGCACCATTGGTTGCTCCCCCAGAGCCAGCAGATCGAAACTGTCTTGTGGCTAGGAGACAAATGGAATGCAAGAAGAGCTACCCAGGAATCCTTCCTTAGAACCCTGCTCTGGCGTCGTTCTCTATGGAACATCCTGGAGCCATTCAACAGGTCTCAAATGTCCTGCAGAAGGAATCCTTGCATTTTGGAAGATCTCAAAACTCCCAACTTGTGAAAACCTTGATAGCTTTGTGATGCCACCCCCCCCCCTTTATGAAGGGGAAATCATGGACAGGAACTCCAACCTGAGCCAACGTCTGATCCTCACCCTGACTTCAGATGCACGAGATCTCGATTCAGCTCTTCAGAGTGTGCCATTCTTGCCTTTGCCCTGAAACCTATGTCTAGATTTTGTTCTTAGACTTCCCTATTCACACTCCTGGCCCACAAACCCTCAAGGTTGGCAATTCCGGACTCACAATGCAGCCCTCTGCCTGCCCTCCAGAAGAAAAAAAGTTGCCCTATGGAGTTTCCCCGACACTCCAAATGAGGATAGATCTTCACGGCACTCTACTGTACCCAAATTATATACTCTAACCTGGGCACTAATACACTGTCTGACACAGCCTGAGCCCGGACCTCCTGACCAACACCCAGACAGATGACCGCACACTGAGCAAATAGTACCCACCATGGCCTTAGTTCATCATCTCTTCCCAACCTAGCTTTTCAGTCTTCAGAACTTAGACCTTAACTCCAAACCCTGCCAAGGGGTCAACGTGATGCAGAAATTGGAACTCCTACTTAACCATGGCAAGAAACCATGTGGTTGGCATGTTGTCCAACGTTCATTGTAGGAGAAGCCAGTGTTCACCATGAAGTCCCACTGATGTTTGAGTGGGTAAGGGCTAAACACACATTGTGACCCTCAGCTTGAGTCCTGTCCTCTAGTAAGTCCTCTCAGTGGCTGGAACATTAGACGTCCTAATGGGCTTGCCATGCCCCTAGGCCACCATTTTTAACCAGATTTCTGGTTGTCCAGTCGCCCCTCCCCAGGGCTCGGCTTTGGAATCCCTCTTTTGGTGGGAGACCTGAGGTTAAAAAAAACAAAACGGACACCTCCCATCCCACAGAATGACCCCAAACTCTTGGGATCGGACCTAATCCCCAGAGAGGAAGACTCGTCCATTGCCCATGAAATCACCCGGACATTCCCCGGCCATTGGTGACACAATATCCAGAGACAAAAGCCTAAACAAGTGCCTCACAATCACCCTTTCTTCATATCCTGAAGAGTTCTCCTCATGGTCTCTAGATCTGGCCTGCCATACCTACGTCCCCAAACCTAAGCTGAGTTTGAGTTTTCAGACATCTGTCCCCACAGTCCTGGAACACACACCCTCCAGGCTGGGTTCCCTGGATCCACATATCAGGTCTGTGCCTGCCCACTCCACAGGAATTCTTTCCCTTCCATTGTCCATAATCGTATAAATTAGGAGAAATCTCCAAAGTTCCCAAGACCATCCCAATAGTGTAGGCCACCCAGAAAAACAAAGGCAGTCTGACACCAGCTGATCAACTCCCTCCACTCATACCATAGACAGATGTCGCCAGAGAATAAGACTGAACCAGACAGGCCCCTAGTCCCTAATCAGATCCATTGTTGTGGTTTCCAGGTATCTCTCTTCAGAGGCCTGGTTTCCAATACCAGCATATGGGGGTTTCCTGAGGCACCAATTAAAACAAATCTTGTCTCCAAATGGGAAACTTTCTCATTGAAGCTGTCTCAAAATCTCTGGTTAGGACAATCCTTCAGCGGCCTGGTGCCACCGCCCCATTCCAAGGTCTCCATGGATACAAACGAACATTATGACCCATCCGCAGGAGACTCAATTTCAACTCAGCCCCATTGGTTGATGCCCCAGAGCCAGAATATCGAACCTGTCTTGTGGCTAGGAAACAATTGGAATGCGAGGCGGGCTGCCCAGGCATCTATCATTAGAACCCTGCTCTGTTGTCGTTCAGTATGGGACGTCCTGGAGCCATCAAACATGTCTCAAATGTCCTGTAGAAGGAACCTTTGCGTTTTGGAGCATTTCTCAACTCCCAACTTACGAAAACCTCGATAGCTTTGTGATGCCAACCTCCCCCCTTTATGAAGGGGAAATCATGAACAGGAACTCCAAATTGAGCCAACGTCAGATTCTCGCCCTGACTTCAGATGCACGAGATCTTGATTCAGCTCAGTGGAGTGTGCCGGCCTTGGCCTAGCCCTGAAACCTATGTCCAGCTTGTGTTCTCAGACTTCTGTCCTCACACTCCTTGCCCCCAAGCCCTCAAGTTTGACAATTACGGACCCACAATGCAGCACCCTGCCTGGCTTCTAGAAGAAAAATGTTGCCCTCTGGAGCTTCCCAGACACCCCAAATGAGGATAGACCTACTCGGCACTCTACTATACACAAATTATATATAGAGAAGTCTGGAAACACAAATTCGGGTTAGCGACTTTGTGGCAATGTGATCGCAGGCCCAATGTGTAGACCTGGAGGGCAGCTCGTCAGGAACTATAATTAGGGTGACTGGGAGGCAGTAGCACAGGCTTTTTTCTCTGGATTGTGTGTCCAGGATGGCCTCGGAATGCAGGTGTGGTCTCATCGGTCCATGAGAGACTTTTCCTCTGTATGGATCCTGGCAGCTCTCCATAGTTTGGTGGCTATTTCGGGAAAGGGAAGAGTGCTGTTTTCCATCTTATGGGTGCCCCAAAACAGGGATTCCAGATCCGTGCTCTGGTTCTGAGAGTCTGGGATATCCCACTGAGGGTTAGGATTTGGGCCTAGGTGCATATGAGGCTTACAACGTGGGATCATGGTGGTGCACCTGAGAGAGAGTGTTTGAAAGCATGCTCAGGCTGGGGGTCAAAATGCCTGTTTTTGCCCAAGGCGGCCCTCAGGAGTGGGCGTGGTCTCATTGGACTTGTAACTGGCTCCCCCTTTGAGGGTTGGACACCCATCCCAAGAGCCAAATGTCTTGCCATGAGGAAGGAGGAGTTTTCTATTGTGCTTCAGGATCCCCCATTGGGAGGGATTCCAGCCAAGGTCTGGGGACAGGTGCCTAAATACCAAGGATGGGTAGAGATGACATACTTGGGCCATGGCAATCACAAATGCTAGATGTGGGGCCGACTCTCTGGTGACTGACACTAGGTTGGGGCTCAGGCTCTGTCAGACACAGCCCTAGTGGCCAGGGCAAACTATAAATTGGGGTTCCCTTGAGGGCCAAGCAGATTATCCTCATGTGGAGTTTCTGGCCAGACTCACCAGGCACTTCTTTCTATAGGGGAGGCAGAATGCTGCATTGTGGCTCTAGAATTCCCTATCAAGAGGGCCTGGGGACTAGTTGGGTGAGGATGGAATTGTATACACAAGCTACGGTTCAATTCAGTGCCAAGCGGAAGGCAGTTCCTATGTGCAGTGGCTTATTCGAGATACCCAGCACCTGAGTAAGGGCGGATGTCAGATATTTGCTCACACTGGAGTTTGTGTCTATGATTGACAAATGGAGGAGTGGCGTCAAGAGGTCATGGAGGGGTTTTTACGTTGAGGCTTATGAGCTGCTCCAAACAGCAAGGTTTTGTTCTACTGGACAGGTGGAGTCTGGTTTATTTCCTCCAAGGTCCCCCATGTGGAAAGTTTGGGTAGCAGAGCACTACTGCATGGATGCCTGCAAAGCTCAACTCCATTGACCATTGCAGCTGAGGAACATGGCAAGTTCTTTATGCTGTCTCTGGAGTGAAGTACCAAATCCTTGAGTTCACATGGAATCTCTTGCTGATGGGCCACAAGCTGGTTTGTTACAAGGGAGAACTTAGAATGTGCTGTTGGTTAAGGTGTTGTGCAGGATTCTACTATCCTGGGCTTTGGCACAGATGGAAGGGGACGGTTTCCTTCTGGGGACAGGAGATGTTCTGTTTTGTGGCCCAGGGACCACATGTTGTACCATAAGGTCACATTCCAGAACAGGCCTCTGAGGACAGATGACTGTAAACTGAATCTAAGGTTCCAATGACGTCCTAGGGGCATGTTAGGTTCACTATTCTGACTCAGGACCATTGATTTGGCTATCTGCCTGGATATAGGTTATCAGGATGTTTCAGACTGCACAATTGCATTCAGAGTGGCAGATAATATTGAGGTAGTCTCAGGGGCGTTGCAGGATTCTCCTAATCTAGAAGGTTTGGGCAACTGTGATGGACACAGTTTCCTTGGGGATGGCAGGGACAGTCCTGTAGTGTGGATCTAGAGACCCGATCCTGGAAGGCACGTGTGCCATGGTTTATGTACAGAAGTCTGCTAACACAAATTCAGTTTAGGGTGGGTGGCAAGGTGATCATAGACCCAATGCATAGACCTGGAAAGTAGATCGTCTGGAACTGTATTTAGGGTGAATGGAAGATGGTAGCACAGGCTTTTTTCTCTGGATTGTGTGTCCAGGATGGCCTCCGAATGCAGATGTGTTCTTATGGGTCCATGGGAGCTGTTTCCTCTCTATGTAACCTGGTCGCTCCCCATAGTTTGGTGGCTTTTTCGGGGAAGGGAAGAGTGCTGTTTTCCATCTTATGGGTGCCCCAAAACAGGGATTCCAGAGATGGGCTCTGGGTCTGGGGACTTGGAAAATCCCACCAAGTTTAAGGATTTGTGCCTAGAGACGTAGCAGGCCTGCAATGTGGGATTATGCTGGAGCAACTGAGAGGGATTGCTTGAAAACATGGTCAGGCTGAGGGTCACAACGCATGTTTGTGCCCAGGTCGGCCCTCAGGAGTGGGTGTGGTCTCATTGACTTTTAACTAGCTCCCTCTTCCAGGGTTGGACACCCATCCTAAGAGCCAGGTTTATTGCCAAGGGGAAGGAGTTCTCTGTTGTGTCAGGTTCCCCCATTGGCAGGGATTCCAGCCAAGGTCTCGGGACAGGTGCCTGAATATCAAGGATGGGTAGAGATGACGTACTTGGGCCATGACCATCCAAAATGCTAGATATGGGGCCCACTCTCTGGTGGCTGAAACTCGGTCGGGGATCAGGTTCTGTCAGACACAGCACTAGTGCCATGACAGCCTATAAAACAGGGTGGAATAGAAGACTGGGAAGATTGATCCTCATGTGGGGTGTTGGGGCAGACTCACCAGGCACTTCTTCATTCAAGGGGGAAGGCAGAATGCTGCATTGTGACTCCCGATTTCCCTATCAAGAGGGCTTGGGGACCAGTCGGGTGTGGATGGAATTGTAAACAAAAGCCCTTCAACGGATGAATGGATAAGAAAGATGTGGTCCTTATACACTATGGAGTATTATGCCTCCATAAGAGAGGATGAATACCCAACTTTTGTAGCAACATGGACGGGACTGGAAGAGATTATGCTGAGTGAAATAAGTCAAGCAGAGAGAGTCAATTATCATATGGTTTCACTTATTTGTGGAGCATAACCAATAGCATGGAGGACAAGGGGCGTTAGAGAGGAGAAGGGAATTTGGGTAAATTGGAAGGGGAGGTGAACCATGAGAGACTATGGACTCTGAAAAACAATCTGAGGGGTTTTAAGTGGCGGGGGTGTGGGAGGTTGGGGTACCAGGTGGTGGGTATTATAGAGGGCACGGCTTGCATGGAGCACTGGGTGTGGTGAAAAAATAATGAATACTGTTTTTCTTTTTTTTTTTTTTTTTTTTTTTTTTTTTTTTTTCCCAATTTATTTATTTTCAGAAAAACAGTATTCATTATTTTTTCACCACACCCAGTGCTCCATGCAAGCTGTGCCCTCTATAATACCCACCACCTGGTACCCCAACCTCCCACCCCCCCGCCACTTCAAACCCCTCAGACTGTTTTTCAGAGTCCATAGTCTCTCATGGTTCACCTCCCCTTCCAATTTACCCAAATTCCCTACTACTCTCTAACGCCCCTTGTCCTCCATGCTATTGGTTATGCTCCACAAATGAGTGAATACTGTTTTTCTGAAAATAAATAAATTGGAAAAAAATAAAATAAAATAAAATTTAAAAAAATCTTAAAAAAAAAGCCATGGTTCAATTCAGTGCCAAGTGGAAGACATTTCCAATGGGCAGCAGTTTATATGAGACATCCAGCACCAGAATAAGGGTGGATGTCAGATGTTTGCTCACACTGGATTTTGTGTCTATGATGACTGACTAATGGGGAGGTGGCGTCAAGAGGCCGTGGAGGGGTTTTCACGTTGAGGCTTATGAGTTGCTCCATACAGCAAGGTTTCATTCTACTGGACAGGGGGAGTCTGGTATTTTTGCTCCAGGGTCCCCTATGTGGAAAGTTTGGGTAGCAGAGCTCTACCACATAAATGCCTGGAAAGCTCAACTCCATTGACCATTGCAGCTGAGGAACATGGCTGGTTCGTTCTGCTGTCTCTTGAGCAAAGTGCCAAGTTCTGGAGTTGACATGGAATCACTTGCAGATGGGCCACAATGCTGGTTTGTTACAACGGTGATCTTAGAATGTGCTGGTAGCTAAGGTGCTGTCCAGGATTCTACTACCCTGGGCTTTGGTACAGATGGAAGGGCATCTGGGGACAGGATGCCCTTTTTTCTTTTCTGGGGACAGGATGTTCTGTTGTGTGGACCAGGGCACATGTTATAACATAAGTTCACATTCCAGAACAGGCCTCTGAAGACAAATGTCTGAAAACCGAATCTAGGGTTCCAGTAACGTCCAAGGGCATATTATGTTCTCCAATCTGACTCAGTACCATTGATTTGGCTGTCTGCCTGGATTTAGGTGATCAGGGTATTTCAGACTGTGCTTTTGGGTTCAGAGCGGCCGCCAATATTGAGGTAGGCTCAGGGGCCTTGCAGGTTTCTCCTATTCTATAAGGTTTGGGCAACTGTGACAAGCACAGTTTCCTTGGGGATGGCAGGGACAGTCTTGTCATGTGGATCCAGAGACCCCATCCTGGAAGGCATGTGTGCCATTGTTTAGGTAGTGAAGTCTGCAAAAACAAATTTGAATTAGGGTGAGTGGCGAGGTGATCATAGGCCCAATGGCATAAACATGGAGGTCACCTCGTCTGAAACTGTAATTGAGGTGACTGGAAGGCGGTAGCACAGGCTATTCTCTCTGGATTGTGTATCCAGGATTGCCTCGTAATGCAGGGGTGTTCTCATGAGTCCATGGGAGACTTTTCTTCTCTATGTATCCTGGTGTCTCCCTATAGTTTGGTGGCATTTTTGGGGAAGAGAGGAATGTTGCTTTCCATCTTAGGGGTGCCCCAAAACAGGGATTCCAGAGATGGGCTCTGGGCATGGACACCTCAAAATATGACCAAATTTTAGGATTTGTGCCTGGAGTCGTACCAGGCCTGCAATGCGGGATCATGGTGGTGCAACTGAGAGGGATGGTTTCAAAGCATGGTCAGGCTGAGAGTCACAATGCCTGTTTGTGCCCAGGACAGCCCTCAGGAGTGGGCATGGTCTCATTGGTCTTGTAACTGGCTCCCCCTTTAAGGATTGGACACCCATGCCAACTTCCATTTTTATTGGCATGGGGAAAGAGGAGTTCTCTATTGTGCTTTAGGTTTCCCCATTGTCAGGGATTCCAACAAATGTCTGGGGACAGGTGCCTGAATACCAAGGATGGGTAGAGATGACATACTTGGGCCATGGCAATCCCAAATACGAGATTTGGGGCCCACTTTCTGGTGACTGACACTAGGTCGGGGCTCAGGCTCTATCAGACAGAGCACTAGTGGCGAGGGCAACCTATAAATAGGGGTTCCCTCAAGGGCCTAGCAGATTGATCCTCATCTGTGGTTTCTTGCCAGACTCACCAGGCACTTCTTTCTATAGGGAAGGCAGAATTCTCCGTTGTGGCTCCAGAATTTCCTATCAAGATGGCCTGTGGACCAGCTGGGTGAAGATGGAATTGTAAAGAGAAGCAACGGTTCAATTCAGTGTCGAGCGAAGGCAGTTCCTATGTGCAGCAGCTTATTGGAGACATCCAGCACCTGAGTAAGGGCAGATGTCACATATTTGCTCACACTGGAGTTTGTGTCTATGATGACTGAATAATGGAGGGCCATGGATGGGTTTTCCCGTTGAGGCTTATGAGCTGCTCCAGACAGCAATGTTTAGTTCTACTGGAAAGGTGGAGTCTGGTTTATTTGCTCCAGGGTCCCCCATGTGGAAAGTTTGGGTAGCAGAGCACTACCACATGGATGCCTGCAAAGCTCAAATCCATTGACCATTGCAGCTGAGGAACATGGCAGGTTCGTTATGCTGTCTCTGGAGCGAAGTACCTAGTCCTTGAGTTGACATGGAATCTCTGCATATGGGCCACAAGCTGGTTTGTTACCAGGGAGATCTTAGAAAGTGCTTATGGCTAAGGTGCTCTCCAAGATTCTACTAACCTGGGCTTTGGCACAGATAGAAGGGAACGGTTTCCTTCTGGGGATAGGAGATGTTCTGTTGTTTGGCCCAGGGACCACATGTTGTATCATAAATTCGCATTCCAGAACAGGCTTCTGAGGACAGATGTCTGAAAACTGAATCTAAGTTTCCAATGACATCCTAGGGGCATATTAGGTTCACTATTCTGACTCACGACAATTGATTTGGCTGTCTTCCTGGATGTAGGTAATCAGGGTATTTCAGACTGCGCTTTTGGGTTCAGAGCGTCTGCCAATATTGGGGTAGGCTCAGAGTCCTTGTAGGTTTCTCCATTCTAGAAGGTTTGTGCAAATGTGACGGGCACAGTTTCCTTGGGGATGGCAGGGACAGTCCTATGGTGTGGATCCAGAGACCCCATCCTGGAGGGCATGTGTGCCACGGTTTTGGTAGAGAAGTCTGCAAATACAAATTTGGATTAGGGTGAGTGGCATGGTGATCGCAGGCCCAATGCATAGACCTGGAGGGCAGCTCGTCTGGAAGTGTAATTAGGGTGAATGGAAAGCGGTAGCACAGGCTTTTCTTTCTAGATTGTGTGTCCAGGATGCCCTCGGAATGCAGGGGTGGTCTCATGGGAAAATGGGAGACTTTTCTTCTCCAGATCCTGGTGGCTCCCCATAATTTGGTGGCTTTTTCGTGGAAGGGAAGAGTGTTTTTTTCCATCTTAAGGGTGCTCCAAAACAGGGATTCCAGAGACGGGCTCTGGGTCTGGGCAACTGGAAAATCCAAACAAATTTTATGTTTTTGCCTAGAGGCATACCAGTCCTGCAATTCAGGATCATAGTGGTGCAACTGAGAGGGATTATTTGAAAGCATGTTTGGGCTGAGAGTCACAATGCCTTTTTGTGCCAGGGCGCCCCTCACAGGTGGGCGTGGCCTCATTGGTCCTGTACCTCGTTCCCCTTTGAGGGTTGGACACACATCCCACCAGCCAAGTTTCCTGCCATGATGAAGGAGGAGTTCTCTATTGTGCTTCACGTTCCCCCATTGGCAGGGATTCCAACAAAGGTCTGGGGACAGGTGCCTGAATACCAAGGATGGGTAGAGATGACGTACTTGCACCATGACTATTTCAAATGCTAGATATGGGGCCCGCTTTCTGATGTTTGGACGGGACCCATGAAACGGAAAACTACCCTCCTCCCATCCCCCGAAAGACACCAAACTCTTGGGTGCCGGGCAGAATCCCCAGAGAGGTAGAATCTCACATGGACCCATGAGGCCACTGCTCCATTTGGTGGCCATCTTAGACAAACAAATCAGACAGAAAAGCCTGTCCTCCTGCCTCCTGCCGTCCGAATCTCAAATCCCGAGGAGCTGCCCTCAGGGTCTGCAGATTGGGTCTGCCATCACCTCTCCCCTAACTCTGACCCGAGTTGGTGTCTGAAGACTTTTGACCCAAATTCCTGACACATATGCCCTCCAGATGGTGCCTCCAGGACAACACCACATCACTGGGCCTGCTCTCCTGAGGAATCTCAGCCCGTCTCATTTTTCCCAAACCCAGATTAGGAGAAACCTGCAAGGCCCCTAAGCCCAGCCCAATTTCATAGGCCACTCTGAAAAAAATGCACAGTCTGACAAAACCTCAGAACATACCTCCAGGAAGACACCCAGGTCAATGGGAAGGGATAAATGGCCCAAGACCATGGCGGGTCCAATGTGCTGGGTGTGTGGCCAGCTGTCTCCATGTCTGTCGGAAGGTCTGGGCTCAGGCTATGTAAGACAGAGCATTATTTCTTAGGGTAGACTATGTATGGGGTGTTTCTGAGGGCTGAGCACATTGATTTTCATTTGGGGTTTCTGGGCAATGCCATAGACAAAGTTTTACTCTGGGGGGCAAGCAGAGTGCTTCATTGTGTCTCTAGAATTCTGAATTGGGAGGACTTGTGGGCCAGGAGTGTGAGGACAGAAGTCTGAAAACACAAGCTAGGGTGAGGTTTGGAGCCAAGGGCACAGCAGGCCCAATCTGCAGAGGCTGAATCGAAATCTCCTGCATCTGAAGTCAGGGTGAGGATGAGACTTTGGCTGAGGCTGGTGTTTGTGTCCATGATGGCACCTTCATGAAGTGGGGGCCTCATGAGGCCAAGGAAGTTTTCCCACACTCAGTTTGGAGGTTGCTCCAAACCACAAGGTTTCCTTCTGTGGGACAGTCGAGTCCTGTTGGATGGCTCCAGGACGTCCCATACAGAAGGACTGGACAGCAAGGTTCAATGGATGGATCCCTGTACAGCATGCCTCGCATTCCAATGGCCATTAGCGACAAGACATGTTTGATCTTCTGGCTCTGGGGCAAGCTACCCAGGGTGCTGAGTTGAAATGGGCTCTCCTGAGGATGTGTCATAATGTGGGATTGTGTCCATGGCGACCTTGGAATTTGCTGGTGGCTCAGGGGCCCAGCGGAATTCGCCTGCCTGAAGGGTTTGAAATAGCTCCAATAAGAAAGCTCCCCATGTGGAGATGGGATAGGTTCGGTTTGGTGCCTCAGAAAAGCCCCAGATGCTGGTCTTCAAAACCAGTCCTCTGAGGAGGGACACCTGGAAACTAGGTTTCAGATTAGGGCCTAGGGGCCAGTCCATTTCAATCTTCTGTCTCTGGGGACACTGTCTGAGTGTCTAAGTGGAGATAGTTGCTCAGCTGGTGTCAGAGTGCCCCTCATAGTCCAGGGAAGCCTACACTATCAGGATGGCCTCAGGGGCCTTGGAGGTTTTTCCTAACCCGTATGGTTGTGGTCAATGGATTGGGCACAGTTTCCTTGGAAAGGACAGGCACAGTCTTTCGGTGTGCCTCCAGAGGCCCTAGCCTGAAGGTGTGTGGGTCCAGGCTGTGGTCACAGAAGTCTGAAAACACAAACTCAGTTTAGGTGTGGCGCCGAGGGTATGGCAGGCCGGATCTACAGACCGAGAGGGGAGCTCCTCGGCTTATGAAAGGATGGCGAGTGGGAGGCGTTCCCTCAGGCTTTTGTCTCCGGACGTTGTGTCCAGGATAGCTGTGGATTGTAGGGGTGGCCTCAGGGACTATGGACGAGTTTCCCTCTCTGAGGATTTGGTCCAGCTTCCAAGAGTTTTGGGACATTTTGTAGGAAGGGTGAAGTCCTGTTGTCTGTCTCAGGTGTCTCTCCAAGAGAGGGATTCCCAGAGCCGAGCCCCAGGTACAGGCAACTGGAAAACTCGAACTCTGGTCAGGATTCAGAGCATAGGGGCTTGGCAAATCCCATATGTGGGCTCTTGGTCCAGGCCCTGAGAGGCCTTACTTCGACATGGGGCTCACGCTGAGGTTCACAATGCGAGTTTGTGCCCAAGGCGGCACTCAAGTTTGGGCGTGGCCTCAGAGGCTATGAAGGTTTCTCCTACCCTGAAGGTGTGACTCCATGCCAACAGCAAGCTTTCCATCCATGTGGAAGGAGGAGTTCTGATTTGTGCTTCAGGTACCCACCTGTGCGGGGATTTAATATAATGTCTAGGTTGATGTCTGAAAACCCAGGTTGGGAAGAGATGACGGCCAAAGGCCATGGTGTGTCTGATGTGCTGGGGGTGCGGCCATCTGTCTCCTTGTCTGTGGGGACGTCTGTCCTCAGGCTGTGTCAGATAGATCATTAGTGCCCAGGGCAACCTATCCAATTGGGGTGCGGTCGAGGTTCGCGCAGGTTGATTCTCATTTGGGGTTTCTGGAGAGCCCCATAGGGCAACGTTTTTCTTCTGGTGGGCAGTCAGAGGGCTGTGTTGTGGTTCCAGAATTCCCAGTCTTGAGGGCTTGTTTGCAAGGAGTATGAAGAAGGAAGTCTGAAAACACAAGCTAGCGTGAGATTTGGGGCCAAGAGCATGGCAGGCCACTCTGCAGAGGCTGAATCGAGTTCTCCTGCATCTTAGGTCATGGCGAGTATGAGACGTTGCGTCAGGCCAGAGTTTGTGTCCATGATGTCCCCTTCCTGAAGGGGGTAAGGGCTTCATGAGGCCAGGGAGGTTTCACTACGATGGGAGTTGTGAACTACTCCAAACCTCAAGGTTTCCTTCTGCAGGACAGTCGAGTCCTATTGGATGGTTCCAGGATGCCCCATATGGAGAGACTCGAGAGCCGGGATCTAGGCATGGATGCCTGGAAATGCCACCTCACATTCCCATTGTTTGGTCGGGACAAGGCAGGCTCAATCTTGGGGCTGTTGGGTGAGCTACCTTAAGGGTTGGGTTGAAATGGACTCTCCTGAGGATGGATCATAATGTGTGTTGATGCCCATAGAGACCTTAGAATGTGGTGGTGGCTCAGGGACACTGCAGGACTCTCCAACCCAAAGGCTTTGACACAGCTCCAACAAGGAAGCTTCCCATGTGGAGACGAGAGGTGTTCTTTTCGGGGCCTCAGGAAAGCCCCATGTGCTGGTCTTTGAACCCAGGCCTCTGAGGAGTGACACCTGGAAACCAAAGCAAGCGTTCAGATTAGGGCCTAGGGGCCTGTCGGGTTCAATCTTCTGTCTCCGTGGACATCTGTCTGCATGCCTACAAGGAGGTAGTTGGTCAGCTTGTGTCAGAATGCCCCTGTTTGTCCAGGGCGGCTTACAGTAGTGGGATGTCCTCGGGGGCCTTGAGGTTTCTCCTATTCTTTGGGGCTGTGGCCAATGGAATGGGCACAGTCTCCTAGGAGAGAGCAAGCACAGTCCTGTGGTATGGCTCCAGAGGACCCAATCTGGAGGCTGTGTTTGCCAGGGCTGTGGGGACAGATGTCCGAAAACACAAACTTGGCTCAGGTTTGGGGCCAAGGTTATGGCAGGCCTGATCTCCAGTCCATGAGGGGAGCTTCTCTGGATATGAAAGGAGGGCAAGTGGGAGGCAGTCGCTCAGGCTTCTGTCTCTGGGTGTTGTGTCCACAATGGCCGTTTAATATAGGGGTTGCCTCATGGGCCATGGAAGAGTCTCTCTCTCTGGGGATTGACCAAGCTCCCAAGTGTTTGGGGTCACTCTGTGGGAAGGGAAGAGTACTGTTTTCTGCCACAAGTGTCCCCCCAGTAGAGGGATTCTAGAGCAGAGCAGTGGGTACTGACAACTGGAATACCCGCCATCTGGTTAGGCCTGGGTGCCTATGGGCATGGCAAGGCCCATATGCGGGCACTTGGTCCAGCCACTGAAAGGCGTTACTTGAATAAGGGACTCACGCTGAGGGTCACAATGTGTGTTTCTGCCCAAGGCGGCCCTCAAGCATGGGCGTGGCCTCATGGGCCATGCACGTTTCTCCTACACTGAAGGTTTGACTCACTGCCAACAGCAAGGTTTCTTGCCATGTGGAAGGAGGAGTTCTGACTTGTGCATCAGGTTCCCCCCTGTGCAAGGATTGAAGATAATTGGTCCTGGGCGGCCTACACTATTGGGTTCGCCTCAGTGACTTTGGAAGTTTCTCTTAATTTGCAAGGTTTTGGCCAATGGAATGGGCAGCATTCCTTTGGAAAGGGAAGGCAGAGTTTTGAGGTGTGGTTCGAAAGGCCCAAGCGTGGAAGGTGTGTGGGTCAGTTCTGTGGGGACAGAAGTCTGTAAACACAAACTCGGCATAGGTTTGGGGACGTAGGTATGGCAGGTCTGAATTACAGACCATGAGGAGAACTCTTCGGGATATAAACAAAGGGCGAGTGTGAGGCGCTTGCTCAGGATTTTGTCTCTGGATTTTGTGTCAACGATGGCCGTGGAATGTCGGGGAGGTCTCTTGGTCCATGGACGAGTCCCTCTTTGTGTTTTTGGCCCATTCCCAAGGGTTTTGGGTCAATATTGGGATGGGATGGGTCATTTCTGTTTTGTTACCTGAGATGTCCCACCAAAAGAGGGATTCGGGAGCAGAGCCCTGGTGAGGGGTGACTGGACAGCCTGACCACTGGTTAAAGATTGGGGCCTAGGGGGTTGGCAAGTCCAATATGCCAACTCTTGGTCCAGCCTCTGAAAGGCCTTACTTGAGGACAGGCTTCACGCTGAGGGTCCCAATGTGTGTTTGTGCCCTCGCAACACTCAAGAAACCAAGCCTAGGAAACCCCCATATCTTGATATTGGAAACCAGGCCTATAAGGAGAGATACCTGGAAACAAAATCAATGGATCCAATTAGGGCCTAGGGGTCTGCCCAGTTCAATCTTCTTCTCTAGGGATATCCATCTACGGTATGAGTGGAGGTAGATTCTCAGCTGGTGTCAGACCGCCCTTGTTTGTCCCGGGAGGCCTACACTATTGGGATGGCCACGGGTGCCTTGAAGGTTTCTCCTAATTTGTACTATTGTGGACAATGAAATGGGCAGAATTCCCGTGGAGTGGGCAGGCAGAGTCCTGTTGTGTGGCTCCAGGGGCCCCAGCCTGGAGTGTGTGGGCCAAGACTGTGGGGACAGAAGTCTGAAAACACAAACTCAGCTTAGGTATGGGGACGTAGGTATGGCAGGCACGATCTACAGACCGTGAGGAGAACACTTCAGGATATGAAGAACGAGCGAGTGTGAGGCCCTTTCTCAGGCATTTGTCTCTGGATTTTGTGTCAGCGATGGCCATGGAATGTCGGGGAGGCCTCATGGGCCATGGACGTGTTGTCCTCTCTGTGGAACTGGCCCAATCTCAATTGTTTTGGGTTAATATGTGGGATGGGAGGAGTCCTTTCAGTTTTGTTATCTCAGGTGTCCCACCATAAGAGGGATTCCAAAGCAGAGCACTGGGGAGGGGCGAATGGACAACCCAAACTATGGTTAAAAATTGGGGTCTAGGGGCATGGCAAGCCCAATATGCCGTCACTTGGTCCAGCCAGTGAGAGGCCTTACTTGAGGACTGGGCTCATGCTGAGGATCACAATGCATGTTTGTGACCAACGTGGCCCTCAAGCATGGGTGGGGTCTCAAGGGCCACACTGGTTTCAACTACACTGAACGTTGGACACCATGCCAACCACAAGGTTTCTTGCCATGGGGAAGGAGTTCTGATTTCTGCATCATGTTCAACCCTGGGCAGTGATTGGAGATAACGTCTAGGTTCTGAAGCCTGAAAACCGAGGTTGGGAAGAGATGACGACCTAAGGCCACTGTGGGTCCAATGTGGGTAGTGTGCAGCCAGATGGCTGGGTGTGGGTCAAGACTTCCAGGCTCAGGCCATGTGAGAAAGGACATTAGTGCCCAGGGAAGCCTGTATAATTGGGGTAGAGTCAAGCGGCATGCAGGTTGATCCTGATTTGGGGTTTCAGGGTAGACCCAGAGGGCAATATTTTTCTTCTGGAGGGCAGACAGAGTGCTGCATTGTAGTTCTGGTATTGCCAAACTGGAGGGCTTTTAGGCCAGGAGTGTGAGGACGGAAGTATGAGAACACAAGCTTGACTTAAGTTTCTGGGCGAGGGCACGGCTGGCGCATTCTGCAGAGCTGAATCGAGATCTCGTGCATCTGAAGTCAGGGTGAGGATCAGACAATCGCTCAGGTTGGAGTTTCTGTCCCTGATGGCCCCTTCATGAATGGGGGTGGATCACGACGCCATGGACGTTTTCCCACGTTGGGAGTTGTAAGATGCTCCAAATCTCAAATATTCTTCTGCGGGACAACTGAGACGTGTTGGTTAGCTCCAGGACATTCCATATGGAACAATTCTGAGCAGGGTTCTAAGGATGGATGGCTGGGCAGCCCTCCTTGCATCCAATTGTCTCCTAGCCACTAGACAGGTTCGATCTGCTGGCTTTGAGGGAGCAATGAAGGGTGCTGAGTTAAAATGGAATCACCTGCTGATGGGTCCTAATGTAGGTTTGTGTCCATGGAGAGCTTGGAATGGGGCAGTGGAAGTGAGGACCTGAAAGATTCTCCTGACCAGAGATTTTGAGACAGATCCAAAGGACAAGTTTCCCATGTGTAGACGAGATTTGTTCTGATTGGTGCCTCAGGAAACCCCCATATGCTGGTATTGGAAACCAGGCCTCTGAGGGGACATACCTGGAAATCACAGCAATAAATTCTATAAGGGCTTAGGGGCATGTCCGGTTCAATCTTCTTCTCTGGCGACATCTGTATATGGTATAAGTGGAGGTAGTTGCTCTGCTGGTGTCAGATGAACCCTGTTTGTCTGGGCAGCCTACACTAATGGGATGGCCTTAGGAACGTTGGAGGTGTCTCCTAATTTGTACGATTATGAACAATGAAAAGGGAAGAATTCCCGTGTAGTGGGCAGGCACAGACCTGATGTGTGGCTCCAGGGGCCACAGCCTGGAGGGTGTGTGGGCCAGGACTGTGGGGACAGTTGTCTGAAAACACAAACTCGGCTTAGGTTTGGACGTATGTATGGTATGCCCGATCTATAGACCGTGAGGAGAACTCTTTAGGATATGAAGAAAGGGCGAGTTTGAAGTGCTTGCTCAGGATTTTGTCTCTGGATTTTGTGTCAACGATGGCCGTGGAATGTCAGGGAGTTCTCATGGTCCATGGACGAGTTTCCCTCTCTGTGGCTTTGGCCCAATCCCAATTGCTTTGGGTCAATCTGTGGGATGGGAGGAGTTCTTTCAATTTTTTTTTTTTTTTTTTAACCTCTGGTGTCCCACCAAAAGAAGGATTCCAGAGCAGAATCCTGGGGAGGAGCGACTGGACAACCAGAAATCTGGTTAAAAATTGAGGCCTAGGGTTATGGCAAGCCCAAGATGCCTTCTAATGGTCCTGCCACTGAGAGGCCTTCCTTGAGGACCGAACTCATGCTGAGGATCACAGTGTGTGTTTATGCCCTTGTGGCACTCATGCATGGGTGGGGACTCGTGGTGCACGCTGGTTTCTCCTACACTGAATGTTGGACAACATGCCAACCACATGTATTCTTACCATGGAGAACTAGTAGTTCTGATTTCTGCCTCTCATTAACCCCTGGGAAGTGACTGGAGATAAGGCCTAGGTTGTGAAGTCTGAAAACCGAGGTTGGGAAGAGATGATGATCTAAGGCCATGTTGGATCCGTGTGCTCAGTGTGAAGCCAGCTGTCCGGTTGTTGGTCGGAAGGTTCAGGCTCTGCCCTACAGGGCATTAGTGCCCATGGTAGGTTGAATAATTGGGGTACAGCCGAGTGCCATGCAGGTTGATCCTCATTTGGCGTTTCTGGGTGGACGCAATGGCAACGTTTTTCTTCGGGAGGGCAGGCAGAGTGCTGCATTGTGCTCCCGGAATTCCCAAACTGGAAGACTTGTGGGTGACGAGTGTGAGGACAGAAGTCTGAGAACACATGTCAGGCATAAGTTTCTAGGCGAGGGCACGGCAGGCACACTCTGCAAATCTGAATAGGGATTTCGTGCATCTGAAGTCAGGGGGAGGTTCAGACTTAGGCTCAGGTTGGAGTTTCTGTCCATTATGGCCCCTTCATGAAGGGGGCAGCATCTCAAGCCCCTAAGGGTTTACCCCCGATGGGAGTTGTGAGATGGTACAAATCGCAAGGATTCCTTCTGATCGAAAATTGAGACCTGTTGGATCACTCCAGGATGTCACATACAGAACGTCGCCAGAGCAGGGATCTAAGGATGGATGCCTGGGCAGCCCACCTTGCATTCCAATTGTCTCCTAGCAAATAGACAGGTTTGATATGCTGGCTCTGGGGGAGCAGCCGAGGGGGCTGATTTGAAGTGGACTCTCCTGAGGATGGGTCCTAATGTGAGTTTGTGTCCATGCAGAACTTGGAATGTGGCGGTGGCACACGGTCCCTGAAGGATTCTCCTAACTGGAGGTTTTGAGACATCTCCAAAGGACAAATACCCCATGTGGAGACGAGATTTGTTCTGATTGGTGCCTCAGTAAAACCCCATATGCTGATATTGGAAACAAGGCCCCTGAGGAGTCATATCTGGAAACCAAAGCAGTGGATCCGATAGGCCCAAGGGTCTATCCGGTTCAATCTTCTTCTCTGGGGACACCCATCTACGGTATGAGTGTCGGTAGATGCTCAGCAGGTGTCAGAGCACCCTTTTTTGTCCTGTGTGGCCTACAATATTGGGATGGCCTCAGGGACTTTGGAGGTTTCTCCTAATATGTACTATTGTGGACAATAGAAAGGGCAGAATTCCCGTGGAGTGGGCAGGCACAGACCTGATGTGTGGCTACAGGGGCCCCAGCCTGGAGGGTCTATGGGCCAGGAATTTGGGGACAGAAGTCTGAAAACACAAACTCGGCTTAGCTTTGGGGACATAGGTATGCCAGGCCCGATCTACAGACCGTGAGGAGAACACTTCAGGATATGAAGAAAGAGCTAATGTGAGGCGCTTTCTCAGGCTTTTGTCTCTGGATTTTGTGTCAACAATGGCCATGGAATGTCGGTGAGGCGTCATGGGCTATGGACGAGTCTTCCTCTCTGTGGAATTGGCCCAATCTCGATTGTTTTGGGTCAATCTCTGGGTGCGAGGAGTCCTTTCAGTTTTGTGATCTCAGGTGTCCCACCAAAAGAGGGATTCAAAGCAGAGAACTAGGGAGGGGTGAATGGACAACCAGAACTATGGTTAAAAATTGGGGCCTAGAGGCATGGCAAGCCCAATATGCCATCTGTTGGTCCAGCCCGTGAGATGCCTTATTTGAGGACTGGGCTCATGCTGAGGATCACAATGCGTGTTTGTGACCAATTCCGGCCTTCAAGCATGGGCAGGGCCTCAAGGGCCAAACTGGTTTCAACTACACTGGACATTGGACATCATGCCAACCACAAGGTTTCTTGCCATGGGGAAGGAGTTCTGATTTCTGCATCATGATCAACCCTGCACAGTGATTGGAGATAAGGTATCTTAGATGACGACCTAAGGCAATGGCAGGTCCAATGTGCTCAGTGTGAGGCAATCTGGCTGGGTGTGGGTCGGGAGGTCCATGCTCAGGTCGTGTGAAAAAGGGAATTAGTGCCCAGGGCTGCCTGTATAATTGGGGTACAGTCAAGAAGCGTGCAGGTTGACCCTCATTTGGTGTTTCTTGGTAGCCCCAGAGGGCAATGTTTTAATTCTGGAGGGCAGTCAGAGTGCTGCTTTGTAGTTCTGGAATTTCCAAACTGGAGGGCTTGTGGGCCAGGAGAGTGAGGATGGAAGTCTGAGAACTCAAGCTAGTCTTAGGTTTCTGGGCGAGGGCATGGCAGGCACACTCTGCAGAGCTGAATCGAGATCTCGTACATCTGAAGTCAGGGCGATGATCAGACGGTTGCTGAGGTTGGAATTTATTTCCCTGATGGCCCCTTCATGGACGGGGGGGTGTCCTGAGGTTATGGAGGTTTTCCCACGATGGGAGTTGTGAGATGCTCCGAACCACAAAGATTCCTCTGTGACCATTGAGACCTGTTGCTTGGCTCCAGGACTTCCCATACAGAACAATTCTGAGCAGGGTTCTAAGGATGGATGGATGGATGGGCAGCTGCCTCTCATTCCAATTGTCTCCTAGTGACAAGACAGGTTAGATCTGCTGTATCTGGGGGAGCAACTGAGGAGGATGAGTTGAAATGGACTTTCCTGTGCATGGGTCCTAATATGGGTTTGTGTTCATGGAGACCTTGGAATGAGGTGTTGTCACCTGGGCCCTGAAGGGATCTCCTAACCAGAGGCTTTGATACAGCTCCAACACACAAGTTTCCCATGTGGAGACGAGATTTGTTCTGATGGGTGCCTCAAGAAATAGCCATAGGCTGGTATTGGAATCCAGGCCTCTGAGGAGAGATGCCTGGAAACCAAAGCAATAGATCCGATTAGGGCCTATGGGCCTGTCCATACCACTTTACCTCTGGGGACTTCTGTCTATAGGTCCGAGTGAATGTAGGTGCTCAGATGGGCTCAGATTGCCCCTGTTTGTCCTGGGCGACCTACACTATTGTGATGGCCTTGGGGACTTTGGAGGTTTATCCCATTTGTAGGGTTGTGACCAATGGAATGGGCAGAATTCCCATGGAGAGGGCAGGTACAGTCCTCATGTTTGGCTCAAGGGGCCTGAGCCTGTAGGGTGCGTGGGCCAGGGCTATGGGAACAATTGTCTGAAATCACAAACTCGGCAGGTTTTGGGTCATAAGTATGGCAGGACTGATCTACAGACCGTGAGGAGAACTCTTCAGGATATGAACAAAGAGCGAGTGTGAGGCGCTTCCTCAGGCTTTTGTCTCTGGCTATTGTGTCACCGATGGCTGTGGAATGTCTGGGTGACCTCATGGGCAATGGACGAGTCTTCCTCTCTGTGGAATTGGCCCGACCCCAAGAGTTTGGGGTCATTCTGTGGGATGGGAGGAGTTCGTTTTGTTTTTTTACCTCAGGTGTCCCACCAAAAGAGGGATTCCAGAGCAGAGCCCTGGGGAAGGGTGACTGGACAACCAGAAATCTGGTTAAAAATTGGGGCCTAGGGACATGGCAAGCCTATATGATGTTTAATGGTCCAGCCACTGAGAGGACTTACTAGAGGACAGGTCTCACGCTGAGGGTCACAATGCGTGTTTATGCCCTCGCAGCACTCAAGCATGGGCGGGGCCTCATGGTGAACGCTGGTTTCTCCTACACTGAATGTTGGACAACATGCCAACCACAAGGTTTCTTGCCATGGGTAAGGAGGAGTTCTGATTTCTGCATCACGTTCACCCCTTTGGCAGGGTTTGGAGTTAAGTTCTAAGTTCTGAAGCCTGAAAAGCTATGGTGGGAAGAGATGACATCCTAAGGCCATGGTGGGTCCGATGTACTCGGTGTGCGGTCAGCTGTTTGGGTGTTGGTCAGGAGGTCCTGGCTTAGGCTGTTTGGACAGTGTATTAGTACCGAGATTAGACTATGTAACTTAGATACAGTAGAGTGCCGTGTAGGTCTTTCCTCATTTGGGGTGTGTGGGAAGCTGCATAGGGCAACATTTTTCTTCTAGAGGGCAGGCAGAGTGCTGCATTGTGGGTCCAGAATTGCCAAACGTGAGGGCTTGGGGGCCAGGAGTGTGAGGATGGAAGTCTGAGAACACAAGCTAGACTTAGGTTACAGGGCGAGGGAAAGGCAGGCACCCTCTGCAGAGCTGAATCGTGATCTCGTGCATCTAAAGTCAGGGCGAGGATCAGACGTTGGCTCAGGTTGGAAACCCTGTCCATGTTTTCCCCTTCATAAAGGCGGGGGGCATCACAAAGCCATCGAGGTTTTCCCACGATGGGTGTTGTGAGATGCTCCAAAATGCAAGGATTCCTTCTGCAGGACATTTGATACCTGTTGGATGGCTCCAGGATGTCCCATACAGAACAATGCCACAGCAGAATTCTAAGGATGGATGCCTGGGCAGCCCACCTCGCATTCCAATTGTCTCCTAGCGAAAAAACGGTTCTATCATGGCAAGGCCCATATGCGGCCTCTTGGTCCAGCATCTGACATGCCTTACTTGAGGACACGACTCACGCTGAGGGTCACAATGCGTGTTTGTGTCCATTGCAGCTCTCACACATGGGTCTGAATACATGGGCCATGCTGGTTTCTCCTACACTGAACGTTGGAAAACATGCCAACCACTAGGATTCTTGTCACAGGGAAGGAGGAGTTCTGATTTCTGCATCACGTTCACCCCTGGGCCTTGACTGGAGTTAAGGTCTAGGTTCTGAAGCCTGAAAAACGAGGTTGGGAAGAGATGATGAACTAAGGCTATAGCGGGTTCTATGTGCTGAATGTGTGGCCCGCTCTATGGGTGTCAGTCGGGAGGTCCGGACTCAGGCTGTGTCAGACAGGTCGTTAGTGCTAAGGGTAGACTGTATAATTGGGTACAGTAAAGTTGCGTTCAGGTTGATCCTCATTTGGTGTTTCTGGTTAGCCTTATAGGGCAACGTTTAACTTGTGGAGTGCAGGCAGACTGCTGCATTGTGGCTCTGGAATTGCCATCCTGAGGGCTTGTGGACCAAGAGTGTGAGGACAGAAGTGTTGGAACACAAGGTAGGTATAGGTTTCGGGGCAAGGGCACGGCAGGCACACTCTGCAGAGCTGAATCGAGATCTCGTGCATCTGAAGTCAGGGCGATGATCAGACAATCGCTCAGGTTGGAATTTTTGTCCCTGATGGCCCCTTCATGAAGGGGCTGGGATCAGGAGGCCATGGAGGTTTTCCCACGATGGGATTTGTGAGATTCTCCAAACCACAAGGATTCCTACTGCGGGACCATTGAGTCCTGTTGGGTGGCTCCAGGACATCCCAGAGGGATGACTCCAGAGCAGGGTTCTAAGGATGGATGCCTGGGCTGCCCGCTTAGCATTCCAGTTGTCTCCTTGCGAAAATGCACGTTCATTCTGCTGTCTCTGGGGGTGCAACCGAGGTTGCTGAGCTGAAATGGACTCTCCTTCGCATGGGTCATAATGTGGGTTTGTGTCCTTGGGGACCTTGGTATGTGGTGGTGGCACCAGGTGCCCGAAGTTTTCTACTAAGCAGAGTTTTTGACACAGCTCCCATGTGCAAGTTTCCCTAATGGAGACGAGATTTGTTCTGATGGGTGCCTCAGTAAAGCCCCATATGCTGCTATTGGAAACCAGGCCTCTAAGGAGAGATGGCTGGAAACCAAAGCAATGGGTCTGATGATATCCTAGGGGAATTTTTGGTTCAATCTTCTCTCTGGGGACATCTGTCTCCAGGTCTGAGTGGAGGTAGTTGCTCAGCTGGTAGCAGATAGCCCCTGTTTGTCCCGGGCAGCCTAAACTCATAGGATAGCCTTGGGGACATTGGAGGTTTCTCCTAATTTGTTCTGAGTGGTGCCACCCCAACATTCCACAGCCATCGTTGACACAAAATCAGACCAAATCCTGAGCAAGCACCTCACACTCGCACTTTGCTCATATCCCGAAGAGTTCTCAAGATCTGTAGATCGGTCCTGCCATACCTATGTCCCCAAACTTAAGCCAAGTTGCTGTTTTCAGACTTCTGTCCCCACAGCCCTGGCCCAAACATCCTCCAGGCTGTGGCCCCTCGAGCCATACCTCAAGATTTTTCCTTCCCTCTCCAAGAGAATTCTGCCCATTGCATTGGCCACAACCGAACAAATTAGGAGAAACCTCCAAAGTCCCTGGGGCAATCCCAATAGTGTAGGCTGCCCGGGACAAACAGGGGGGATCTGACACCAGCTGAGCAGCTAGCTCCACACAGACCCAAAGACAGATGTCCACAGAGAAGAAGATTGAACAGGACTGGCCCATAGGCCCTAATTAGATCCACTGTGGTTGTTTCTAGGCATCTCTTCTCAGAGGCCTGGTTTCCAATACCAGCATATGGGGGTTTCAGAGGCACCCATCAGAACAAATATCATCTCCACTTCAGAAACGTAATTTTGGAGCTCTGTCAAAACCTCTGGTTGGGAAAATCCTTCAGGGCCCCGAATCAATCACCCCATTCCAAGGTCTCCATGGACACAAACGCACAATATGACCCATCCTCAGGAGTCTCCATTTCAACTCACCCCCTTCACTTGCTCCCCTAGAGCCAGAAGATCGAACCTGCCTTGTCGCTAGGAAATAATTAGAATGTGAGGCTGGCATACCATGCATTCATCCTTAGAATCCTGCTCTGGAGTCATTCTGGATGGAACCTCCGGAAATCATCCAACAGTTCTCAAGGGACCTACAGAAGGAATCCTTGCTGTTTGTAGCATCTCACAACTCCCATCATGGGAATACCTATGTGGGCTCTTGAGAACCTCCCCCTTCAGGAAGAGGCCATCATGTACAGAAACTCCAACCTGAGCCGAAGACTGATCCATGCCCTGAGTTCAGATGCACCAGATCTCGATTCAGCTCTGCAGAGTGTGCCTGCTGTGCCTTCGCCCTGAAACCTAAGCCTTACTTGTGTTCTCAGAATTCCATTCTCACAATCCTGGCCCACAAACCCTCCAGTTTGGGAATTTCGGAGCCACAATGCAACACTCTGCCTGCCCTCCAGAAGAAAAACATTGCCCTAGGGGGCTACCCAGAAACCCCAAATGAGGATCAAACTGCATGCCACTTGACTGTAGCCCAATTATACACTCTAGTCTGGGCACTAATGCCCTGTCTAACACAGCCTGAGCCTGATGTCCCAACTGAAACCAAGACAGCTGAGGCCACACCTCAAGACTGTGCCTTCCCTCTCCACTAAAATTCTGTACATCAAATTGGACACAACCCTACAGATTAGGAGAAACCTCCAAAGACCCCGAGACCATCCCAATAGTGTCGGCCGCCTGGGACAAACGGGGCGATCTGACACCAGCTGAGCAACGTCCTCCACTCAGAACCATAGACAGATGTTCCCAGAGAAGAAGAATGAAGCAGACAGGCCCCTAGGACCTAATCAGATCCATTGCTTTGGTTTCCAGGCATCTCTCCTCAGATGCCTGGTTTCCAATACCATCTTATTGCAGTTCCTGAGGAACGAATCAGAACAAATCTCAACTCCACATGGGAAACTTGCCTTTGGAATTGTCTCAAAAACTCCTGTTAAGAGATTCTTTCAGGGCGCTGGTGCCACTGCCCCATTCCAAGGTCTCCATGGACACAAACCCACATTATGACCGATCCTCAAGAGAGTCCATTTCAACTCAGCCCCCTCGGTTGCTCCCCCAGAGCCAGCAGATCGAACCTGCCTTGTCTCTAGGAGACAATTGGAATGCGAGTTGGGCTGCCCAGGCATCCATCGTTAGAACCCTGCTCTGGAGAAGTTCCTTATGCGGCATCCTGCATCCATCCGACAGGTCTCGACTGTCCCACAGAAGGAATCCTTGCAGTTTGGAGTATCACACAATCCCAATGTGCTCAATGCAGCACTCTGCCTGCCCTCCAGAAGAAAAACATTGCCCTATGAGGCTACGGAGAAACGCTAAATGAGGATCAACCTGCATGCCACTTGACTGTACCCTAATTATACAGTCTAGCCTGAGCACTAAAGCCCTGTCTGACACATCCTGAGCCCAGAACTCCCAACCGACACCCAGACAGCTGGCCGTACACTGAGCACATCGGACCCGCCATGGCCTTAACTCGGTTTTCAGGCTTCAGAACCTAGAACTTATCTCCACTCACTACCCAGGGGTAAACGTGATGCAGAAATCAGAACTCCTCCTTCCCAAAGCAAGAAACCTTGTGGTTGGCATCTTGTCCAAAATTCAGTGTAGGAGAATCCAGTGTGTCCCATGAGGCCCCGCCCATGCTTATGGGCCGCAATGGGCACAAACACACATTGTGATCCTCAGCGTGAGCCCTGTCCTCAAGAAAAACATCTCAGGGGCAAGACCAAGAACATGCATATGGGGCTTGCCATGCCCCTAGTCCCCCAATCTTAACCAGAGGTTGAGATGTCTAGTCACCACTACTCAGGGCTCTGTTCTGGAATCCTTCTATGGTGGGACACCTGAGGTAAGAAAATACCGAATTACCTCCTCCCATCCACCGAATGATCCCAAACACTTGGGATCTGGCGAAATCCACAGAGAAAGACTCGTAAATGGTCCATGAGGCCAGCCCGACATTCCATGGCCACTATTGACACAAAATCCAGAGACAAAATCCTGGGCAAGCACCTCACACTTGCCCTTTGTTCATAGCCCAAAAAATTCTCCTCATGGTCTATAGATCAGGCCTGTCATACATACGTCCACAAACCTAAGCTCTGTTTGGGTTTTCAGACTTCTGTACCCACAGTACTAGCCCACACATCCTCCAGGCTGGGGTCCCTGGAGCCACACCTCAGGACTGTGCCTGGCCTCTCCAGGGGAATTCTGCCCATTCCATTGGACACAATCTGACAGATTAGGAGAAACCTCCATAGTCCCTGAGGCCATCCCAATAGCCCAGGGCATAGAGGGGTGATCTGTCAATCCTTCATGGTAGGAGAATCCTGTACGGCACCACCACCCACATTAGAATATCTCCCTGATAACAAACCATCATTGTGGCCTTTCTGCAAAACATTCAGTGTCAACTCAAGACCTTGGTACTTCTCCCCAGATCCACCAGAATTAACCTGTCATGTT
The DNA here is from genome assembly GCF_020171115.1 of Neogale vison. NCBI lineage: Eukaryota > Metazoa > Chordata > Mammalia > Carnivora > Mustelidae > Neogale > Neogale vison. The sequence continues at coordinate 78,713,401 of NC_058095.1, forward strand.
CCTCAGCTGCAGTGCTCAATGGAGGGGTGCTTTCCAGGCATGCATGTGGGAAAGATCCGCTATCCAAACTTTCCACATGGGGGACCCTGGAGCAAACAAACCAGAGTCCATCTGTCTAGTAGAAGGAAACCTTTCTGTTTGGAGCATATCACAAGCCTCATTGTGAGAAATTCTACAGGGCCTCTTGAAGCCACCCCCCCATTTGTTGGTCATCATAGACACAAACTCCAGTGTGTGCAATCATCTGACATCCACCCTTACTCATGCCCCGGATATCTCAAATAAGACTCTGCACATTGGAACTGTCTTCCACCTGGCACTGAATATAATCGTGGCTTGGGTTTACAATTCCATCCTCACCATACTCGTCCTCATGCCCTCTTGATGAGGAATTCTGGAGCCACAATGCAGCATTCTGTCTTCCCCATAGAAAGAAGATGTGTCTGGTGAGATAGTCAGAAAATCCCACATGAGCATCTGTCTGCTCGGCCCTCAAAGGAACCCCAATTTATAGGTACACTGGCCACTACTGCTGTGTCTGAAAGAGCTTGAGCCCCGACCTCTTGTCAGCCACCCAGAAAGCTGGGCCCATATTCAGCATGTGAGACCAGATAGGGCCCACGTCCGTCATCTCTACCCATCCTTAGTATTCAGTCATCTGTCCCCAGACCTTTGCTGGAATCCCTCCCAATGGGGGAACATGAAGCACAATAGAAAGCTCCTATTTCCCCAAGACAGGAAACGAGGCTTTTGGGATGGGTTTTCAACCCTAAGAGTGGGAACTAGGTTCATGGCCAATGAGACCACGCCCACTCCTGAGGGCCGCTCTAAGGACAAACAGTCATTGTGACCCTCAGCTTGAGGATGCTTTCAATCCAGCCCTCTCAGTTGCACCACCAGGATCGGGCTTTGAAGGCCTAGCATGCCCCTAGACACAAATCCTAACTCTTGGTGGGATATTTCAGGTGCCCAGACCCAGAGCCCATCTCTGGAATCCCTATTCTGGGGCACACGTAAGATGGAAACCATCACTCTTCCCTTCCACGAAAAAGCCACCAAATTACAGGAAGCCAGCAGGTTCCATAGAGGGGAAATGTCTCCCATGAACTCATGAGACCACATCTCATTCCGAGGCCATCCTGGACACACAATCCAGATATAAAAGCCTGTGCTACTGCTTTTGAGGGACCCTAATTACAGCTCCTGATGAGCTGCCCTCCAGGTCTCCAGGTCTATGCATTGGGCCTGCAATCACCTCGCCATTAACCCTAACCTGAGTTCGTATTTGCAGACTTCTCTCCCAAAACCATGGCTCACATGCCCTCCAGGATGGGGTCTCTGCAGCCACACCAAAGGGCTGTGCTGGCCATCGCCAAGGAAACTGTGGGTGTTACATATGCCCCAAACCTCCAGTTTAAAAGAAACCTGCAAGGACCCTGAGCCCATCCCAGTATTGGAGGCCAGTCTAAATGCAAATGTGCATCTGAAACCCCCTGATCACCTCCATCGAGGCAGACACCCATGTCAATGGTCCTGAGTCAGAAGATTGAACCTGACATGCCCCTAGGACTTCATTGGAACCCTAGATTACGTTTTCAGGCATCTTTCCTCAGAGGCCTGTTCTGGAATACCAACTTAGGATACAACATATGTTCCCTGAGCCACACAAGAGAACATCTCCTGTGCCTAGAAGGAAACTCTGCACTTTGACCTGTGTCAAACCCTCAAGATGCGAGAATCCTACATGGCCCCTTAGCCACCAGCACATTCTAAGATCTCCCTGGTAACAAACTAACATTGAGACCCATTAGCAAGAAATTCCATGTGAAGTCAAGTGAATTCTCCAGCCACATCACAGCATTCTGCCATCCCCATAGAAAGAAGAAGTGCCTGGTGAGTCTGTCCTGAAACCCCACTTGAGGATCAAACTGCTTGGCCCTCGAGGGAACTCCGATTTATAGGTTTCTTTGACCACTAGTTCTCTGTCTGACAGAGGCTGAGCCCCTACCTAGTGTCCTCCTCCTAGAGAGTGGGGCCCATACACAGCATGTGAGCCTGGTCATGGCTCACATCCATCATCTCTACCCATCCTTGTTATTCAGGCATCTCTCCCCAGTCCTTTCCTGGAATCCCTGCAAATTGGGGTGTTAGGGTCCATAATCAAAGAAGCAGGACTGATAAAAAGCGAAGGTCAAGCAAAGCTTTATTTCGTTCCAAGCATCAAGAATCAAACTGACAAGTCAGGGCCATCTCTTGCAAAGAGGCAACGTCTACGAGCCTTACAGACTAACTTTTATAGAGGTAGTTTACCAGGCTATACACAGGTGGCCAATGATATAGCAGTACACAGAGAATACTGCACATGCATGGTATGTCTGCCTCACACAGAAAAAAAAAATGCTAAGTAACACACATGTGCCCAACTGTATTTCAATTTACCCTAGGACATATATGCGTGCCCCACTGATTGGATGTTTTCATGTGGCCTGACTCACTCTTGTATCTAGGCTCTGCAATTAAGTTTCTCAGGGAGGGGCAGGGTCAATCTAAGTTTAGTGCATAGGGTCAATCTAAGTTCAATACGTAAACACAAAATGATGCCCTCTGGCCAACCAGGCCCTTAATTTCCCTCTTTTCTTTGGAGATTAGTCAAATCCTTGACTTTTCATCAAGTTCTATGTTCTCTGGTTGTAAGGGGTTATATTGAGCATGTAAGTCTAACATTTTGATCGCTCAAGTTTTCTTTTGTACAAATGACACTAGTGCACAGTCAGATGATGAGTTAGCCATTTACCGCTTCATCTAATTTCCTACCTATCCTTTACATAAACAGGTAACAATAAGAGCAACAATAAACTCATAGTCTTTTGAGTCTTAGCTTTAGTCAATGGTCAGCGGGGTCCATTGGCTGAGGCTTCTACCTCTGGGGGGCATATACATCCTCAGCTTGCTTGATGTGACCCTTGTGAATCCAGGCCCTGATGCCTTCTACTTTTATTGCTGTGGCGGTGGTTAGAATAACAGTAAATGGTCCCATTCAGTGAGGCTCCAAGTTCTCCACTTAATAATGATGTATCCAATCCAATTCCTTGGGTTGGTAAGGTTGTGGTTCCACCTCCGTCTCCATCTTATTGTGGGCAGTTTGGATCCCAGCATGAGCTTTTTTTAAAGACAGACTGTAATGCCTTCAGTGACTGGAGTACAGACTGATAAGTAATTTCTGCTAGGGCAACCACTTGTAGCCGAGGACAGAGTGGAGGGGCCGTCTCCCAAACATTATTTCAAATGGGGTCATCTTGTTTAAATAGGGTGTACGTTATTCCCTGAGGAGGGGGAAGGAAGGAGATCCACCCACCCACCACCAGTCTCCAGAATTAGCTTTGTCGAGTTCTCTTTAACAGTCCGGTTCATTCTCTCTACTTGCCCAGAACTCTGGGGCCGAAAGACACAATGTAGTTTCCAATTTGTGCCCACGGCCTTGGCCAATGTCTGTGACACTGAGCTCACAAATGCAGGGCCATTGTCTGACCCAATCGCGAGAGGCAGCCCAAACCTAGTAATTATTTATTTTGGTAACCTTTTTTGCGTACCAAACCTGCCATCTCACGTTTGGGGGAAAACGCCTCTACCCAGCCTGAAAAGGTATCTACAAAACTAACATATACTTGTGCCCATATTTTAGAGGTTTCATTTCTATAAAATCAATTTCCCAATAAATTTCTGGTTCCTAACCTCTTTCTCTTTTCTTTCTTGCAATTCTAGTTCCTCCCACCTCAACTGCCTGGAATCGAGCACATCTATCAACTACATCCTAAACCATATGCCCTAATTTAGAAACCTGGAATTGCTTGCCTGTAAGTTCCTTGGGTTTGTGTATCCCAAAATAAGTACCCTGGTGTATCTGGTCTACTATCTTCTTACCTAGACTTCGAAGAAGAATTAAATTTCCTCTTTGAGTCTTAGCCCACTCTCCTTAGTAGTCTAATTTATCCCATTTTGGTAAATAGTTTAAATCTTCCTCCGTTTTTTCTGGTAGGGCTACAGCCGGGAGTGGAACGAGCTCTTGCACTGGTTCTCAGGCTGCTTGCTTTGCGGCTTGATCTGCTAAGTGGTTTCCTTTTGAAATCAGATAAGTCCCCTTTTGGTGTCCCCGGCAATGTGGAAGGGCTTGGTAACATCTGGGATGGCCAATGCTGGGGCACTCATTAAGGCTGTTTGTAATTCCTGAAATGTTCCTTCTGTCTCAGCTGTCCACTCTATCATAGTGAGCCCTCCTTTTGCCAGTTCGTAGAGAGGTCATGCAATCTCCGCAAACCACAGTATCCACAGCCTACAGTAACCCACTGTCCCAAGAAACTCCCTCACTTGTCGGGACGTGGCGGGGCAGGCGTATCGGGTGATCACCTGTTTCCTGGACTCAGACAGTGAAAGCGCTCCCTTGTGGAGATCAAAGCCTTTAAGTGGCATGGATCTGACAGAGCTGTGCTTTCTTCACTGACACCCAATACCCTTTTTCGTGCAGAGGCTGTAAGAAAGCTCTCATCCCCCACAAACATGACTCATAGACCTCAGTGGCTACTAGGAAGTCATCAACGTACTGTAACAGAGTGAGTCCTGTTTTGGAGGTTCTGTACTCACACAAATCCTCATTTAGGACCTCGTCGAAGATAGTGGGCGAATTCTTGAACCCTTGGGGAAGTCTTGTCCAGGTGAGCTGAGCTTGGAATCCTTCCTGTGGGTCATACCACTCAAAAGCAAAAAGGTGCTGAGAATTCCTTTGCTAAAGACATGCAGAAAAAATGCATCCTTGAGCTCTAAGATGGTATACACAGTTCATTTGGGGCCCAGGAGGGAGATGAGGGTATAGGGGATAGGCACCATCAGGTAGATATCTTCAACATATTTATTAACTTCCCGCAAGTCCTGGACCACTTGGTAACCCACCAGCCTCGGCCTTTTTGACGGACAGCAAAGGTGTGTTCCATGGAGATTTATAAGGAAATAGGGTCCCCTCTCCTTGGAGGTGGTTACTGTGTTTTCTTATTCCTTCCTTTGTTTCACGGGGAAGGTGGGTACTGCCGAACGTGAGCAGCCATAGCTGTCGCCTTTACTTTTATCACAACTGGAGGTTGTTCCTTGGCCAAGCCAGGGGGCTTCCCTTTTGTCCAGACCTCGGGAAACTCCTCCTGTAGGATTTGGAGAAGGCTCCCCCCAGTTTGTTTCCTCTGGTTTTGAGACTGGCTCATAAAAGAGGTATTTATCTACTGCTGCCATAAGCACTTGTACAGTGGGTTGTCTCAAGGTTACAGTCATGCCTCCTTCTGAGAACGGAATGCCAGCTCTTAACTTGTGGAGGAGATCTCTTCCCATCAAGTTATATGGGGCATTAGGGAGGACCAAAAATTGGTGTTTAACTATTCCCGAGGCCAAGTCCTTTCTGTTGCCCATTTATGTCTCTCTGTGCCATTTGCTCCTTGTACCCAGACTTCCTCTCCAAGTAGTGTTCCAATAGGTTTAAGTAATGATGAAAATTGGGTTCCCATGTCCACCAAAAAATAAACTGATTTCCCCTCCACTTCAATTTTTACCCGAGGTTTGGCAAAAAGCTCTGAACAATAACCCCTTCAATCTCTGGTGGCAAGCATTGTTGTCTTCCTTTTGGGGCACTCCCTGGACCAATGTCCTCTTTCCTTACAGTAAGCACACTCATCTGAATCTAAGTCTTCCCACCTGCCTTCTCTGTGCTTAGGCTTTTCCTTCCATTTACTATCCCCTACCCATCTCCTCTCTGTCTCATACAATTGCAAAACCTTACCCAGTTCTTTTGTCTGTTTTTCATCCTCCTGTGCATCCCTGTTGTTAAACACCTTTTCTGCTATTCCCACTAATTCAGTCAGATTCTTCCCTTCAAATCCTTCAATTTTCTGAAGTTTCCTATATTTGGGGTGACTGACTGACAAAGCAAGATCGTCTAAGTGAGCTATCGTGCAACTTCCCTGAAGTTTACCTCAAGTTGTCTAGCTTAAGTAAACAAACATTTAAAGACAATCAAATCTAGAATTTAACATCCTTAAAGGTGTGTTATTAAAATATAACTTTTCTCTCTAAAATAACCCTCGTTTTCAGAGATAGCCAAATCAGGACTAATTTATTTGAGAATCAAGTCCAGTTTTAACAAGCTTGGCATAATTATGTACATAAGCTCAGCAAGAACAGTGAGGGATCATATAAATCTTTTAGAATCTGCTCTGCTGGAACTTCTCATAATGAATCTCTAGGTTGAATGTAGGATAGCCTCTCCATGCCAGAAGCCAAGCTACATACTTGCTATCAGACATGCCTGCAATACCTGTTGATTTGGGTGAATTCCTCTTCCTGAGGCGCCAAAGAATACTGAGGTTCCTGCACGTGCCAGGAAGTTACATCCTTTATTCACCTGGTGAGGCTGCTGGGAACTCTCTGAGCAAAGTATCAGGCCAACAGTTCCAAAGGGCTTTACAGTTCCAGGTTTTATAAAGTCAACCTTATTTCCTTTAAGCTGTCTAGTCATATCTGAGTCTTTTCCAATATGGCATTCCAGTCAAAGCCATGGTAAAATAAAATAACAAATGTTTCCAATGGTGTCCTCTTACAAGGAGAATGGATTCTTATTGAACTTATGCAAATGACTGATTGCCATGGAAAAAAGTATACTTTCTAAGGCCTTTTGATTTCAGAGGGATTTCAGATAGAAAGAGTTTAATACTTTGATTTGGTTACAAATGACTACATTTTATGTCTGTAAGTTACAGAAAACTTAAGAATAAGTTTCCCTAGAAATATCATTAGACAAAACATCAAGAGATACAACATTACAGTCTTTCAGTTCACCTAGTCCCTGTTAATAATTCTGGTTTAGTCCGAATGCAGCTTTTACTTTTGTAAATTCTTACCCATTTCAGTTCCCGAATTTCAACATATCAAAGACCTGTATTTGTCCTGAAAGTCTCCCATATGAGTTTTATTTGAGACAGAATTTATCTTACAAGAGAATTAAAACAATTACAAATGTCAAAAAATCAGAACAGATATGGTAAAGAGTTGGAGAGATGAGAATTTACAATGTAACTGGCAAGAAAATCAGGTTACTTCTGTGATATGTAACATTTCCATAATCACAATATCAAGTGGTGATCTATCAACGTATTTTTTTTAAGTATGCAGATAATGAGTTTACTAGGTTTCTGTCCCATCGTGAATGAAGCTGCAGACTAAGGGAGGGGGATCTTTCAGATGCTGTCCTGCTTGCGTCCCTTGCAGGAACGTAGGAGCATCTTAGCTAAGGTCTGTCCGTATAAACCCCAGACCAGGACACTCTGTGGAGTAGATGACTGTTATGCCATATGACGCCCCACGAGACTCAGGGTGCAGCCCATTCAGACTCTGTAGCAGACGTGGAGCCATACAGACTTATTCACACAGTCAGGCACTTCTCAGATTCAAACTTTTACATATCTCCTACTTTTTATGTACAGAGTTGCTTTTCTCATTTCCATCAGTCTTAATTACACTTAACAGAATTTTGTACTCTTAGAAATACTTGAACCTCTACTGAAGACTAAATATAAACCAATTGTGAGTTAGTACAACAAAATTCTTTGGATGCAAGTTTATCAGTTAAGCACAGAATGTGTTCACCAGCAGATTTCAAAAGCACAAACCCAGTTCCAGCAGCCAACGCTCTAGCATTTTATCCTATTTGGTTAAAATCTACATGTCCAACAAATTTAATTCCATTAGTCATTCAAGCAATCCTTCAGAGTTTCAGGTTACCAAAGACTTCGGAAACCACTTTAAAAATTACCCATTAAAACCTTGAGACAGACAAATAACCATCTCCACGTCAGATGCCATGCTCTCCGGCCATCAAGGGGGAGGGGCTATGCAGTCCACGTTGGGCCAGAAAAGGCAAGGAATTACCCAAAACAAAGGGAGTTTCTGCAGCTTCTTGGGATTATTCCTTAAAGTCTCTGTCTCGAGGTAGGTTCATCCTGCAGTGCCAGTTCTGTTTATCAAAAGTGACCCACTAGTCACTCTATTCCACTCCCGGCTCCAAGGAGCCAGCGTTGGGTACCTCAACCCAGCATTCACTAACCTCACTTGACACCAGTCTTAGCCCTTAACGCACAAAATGAGTGAGCAAGAACCCTAATATCTATTATGAAGAACGGAGAGATGAAAGTCTGAGTCCCCTTACTCTCTGCTTGCCCCATTCCTTCAATCATAACAAACAACATAACAGACAACAAAAGGACCAGGCAAAGACAACTGCAGTCCCAAGGAATCTTATCCATAACCTGCCACTGGTGGGGGCTTCATCCCCCAAACACCTAGGGGGACTCGAACCCCTCAACCGCCAGGGGGACTCAAACCCCCCAACCACCCAGGGGGACTCGAACCCCCAACCGCCCAGGGGGACTCGAATCCCCCCTTTGTCTACCAGCAGAGGCATGGGGCATCCCCACATCCACTCCATCCCTGGGGGGCATAGCTGCATCCATCTTCTCCCTGGTGGTCCATACCCTGGAGCTCTAACCAGACAGACAGATAGAATCCTGTGATCTTACTTCTGGAGGCTTTTCCCAAAATTTCGATGCTGCCTCAGTTCTCGTCATTTGAATCCAGATGCCCCCTCCAATGTTAGGGTCTGTAATCAAAGGGGCAAGACTGATACAAAATAAAGGTCAAGCAAAGCTTTATTTCACACCAGCATTGAGAATCAAACTGACTGGTCAGGGCCATCTCTTGCAAAGAGGCAAGACCTCCCAACCTCACAGACTAACTCTTATAGAGGTATTTAGCCAGGCTATACACACGTGGCCAATGAGTTTGCAATACACAGAGAACACTGCACAGTCATGCTAAATCACCACACACTGGAAAAATAAATGCTAGGTAACTCATGGGTGCCCAATTGTGTTTCAATTTACCCTAGTAGATATATGCATGCCCCACTGATTGGATGTCTTCACCTGGCCTGAACCGCCCTTGTATCTAGGTTTGCAAGTAAGTTCTTCTGGGAAGGGCAGGTCAATCTAAGTTTACTGCATAGGGTTAATCTAAGTTCACTACATAAACACAAAATGACTCCCTCTGGCCAACCAGACCCTTACAGGGGAGCCTTAAGCACCATAGAGCACTCTTTCTTCCAGATGGCAGGAACCTGTCTGTTGAGATTGGTGTCCAATACTCAGAGTGGGAGCCAGCTGCATGGCCAATGAGACCACACTCAATCCTGAGGGCAGCCAAGAGACAACTGCTCCTTCCCCATGGAAGGAAACCTAGCTGTTGGAATGGGTGTCCAACCTTCAGAGAGGGAGAAACAGCATGGGCAATGAGACCATTCCCACTCCTGAAGGGTGTCCTGGAAACAAACAGACATTTTGACCCTCAGCCTGAGCATGCATTCAAACAAGTCCTATCAGTTGCACGCCCGGGATCCTTCATTGCAGTCCTTGTAGGCCCCTAGGCCCAAATCCTAACCCTTGGTGGGAATTTCTTGGTGCCCAGACCCAGAGCCCGTCTCTGGTATGCCTGTTGTTGGGCACCCCTAAGATGGAAAACAGCACTCTTCCCTTCCCTTAAAAAGCCATCAAACTATGGGGAGCCACCAGGATCCCTAGAGACGAAAAAAAATCTCCCATGGACCCATGGGTCCACACATGCATTCTGAGGTCATGCTAGACACACAATCCCGATAGAAAAGTCTGTGTTACCGCCTTCCAGTCACCATAATTACATTTCCTGATGAGCTTCCCTTCAGGTTTATGCACTGGGCCTGCGATCGCCTCGCCACTAACCATAACCAGATTTGGGTTTGCAGACTATTCTCACAAAACCATGGCTCATATGTCCTCCAGAATGGGGTCTCTGGTGCCACAGCACAGGACTGTGCCTGCCATCCCTAAGGAAACTGTTCCCGTCACAGTTGCCCAAACTGTCTAGATTAGGATAAACCTGAAGGGCCCCTGAGCTCACCCCGATATGAGAGGCAGCTCTGGATGCAAAAGCCCAGTCTGAAGCACCCTGATCACCTCCATCCAGGCAGACAGCCATGTCAAAGGTCCTGAGTCAGAAGATTGAACCTGTTATGCCCGTACGGCCTCATTGGAACCTTAGATTAGGTTTTCAGGCATCTGTCCTCAGGGGCATGTTCTGGAATACCAACAGATTACATGTGGTCCCTAAGCCTCACAACAGAACATCTCCTGTCCTGAGAAAGAAACCGTGCTCTTCAACGTGTGCCAAACCTTCAGGGTTGGAGAATCCTGCATGGCACCTTAGCCACCAGCATATTCTAAGATCTGTCTCGTACCAAACCAGCATTGTGGCCCATCTTCAAGAGATTCCATGTCACCTCAAGGCCTTGGTCCTTCACCACAGAGGCACCAGAATAAACCTGCCTTGTTCCTCAGTTGCAATGCTCAATGGAGTTGTGCTGTCCAGGCATCCATACGGGAGAGCTCTACTACCCAAACTTTCCACATGGAGGACCCTGGAGCAAACAATCCAGACTCCACCATTCCAGTAGATGGAAACATTGCTATTTGGAGCATCTCACAAGGCTCAATGTGGGAAATCCCCCATGGCCTCTTGACGCCACCCCTCCATTTGTCGGTCATCAAGACACAAAATCTAGTGTGAGCAAACATCTGACATCCGCCCTTACTCAGGTGCTGGATATCTCGAAAAAGTTGTTTCATATTCGAACTGCTTTCTGCTTGGAACTGAATTTATCCATATCTTGTGTTTACAATTCCATCCTCACTGTACTGGTCTCCAAGGCCTCTTGATAATGAATTCTAGAGCCACAACGCAGCATTCTACCTTCCCCATAGAAAGAAGAAGTGTCTGCTGAGTCTATCCAGAATTCCCACAAAAGGATCATTTGGCTCTGCTCTCGAGGGAACCCCAATTTGTAGGCTGCACTGGCCACTAGTGCTTTTTCTGACAGAATCTGAGCCTAGACCTACTTTAAGCAACCCAGAGAATGGGGCTCCATATTTAGCATGTGGGACTGGCCATGGCCCAAGTCCGTCATCTCTACCCACCCTTGTTATTCTGGCTTCTTTCCCCAGATGTTGCTGGAATCCTTCCAATGGGGGAACCTGAAGCACAATAGAGAACTGCTCCTTCTCAAAGACAGGAAACCTGTCTGTTGGGATGGGTGTCCAACCCATAAAGTGGGAGCCAGGTGTATGGCCAATGAGCCAATGCCCTAACTTAGGGGCCGCCCTGGACACAAACAGGCATTGTGACCCTCAGACTGAGTATGATTTCAAACAAGCCCTCTCAGTGGCACAACCAGGATCCCACATTGCAGGTCTGGTATGCCCCTAGGCCCAAATCCTATCCTTTGGTGGGATATTCCAGGCATCCAGACTCAGAGCCTGTCCCTGGAATCCCTGTTTGGGGCACCCCTAAGTTGGAAAACAGCACTCTTCAGTTCCCCAAAAAAGTCAGCAAACTATGGTGAGCAGCCAGGATCCTTAGAGAGGAAAAGTCTCCCATGGACCCATGATACCACACCTAAATTCTGAGCCCATCCTGGACACACAATCCAGATAGAAAAGCCTGTGCTACCGACTTTCAATCACCCTAATTACACTTCCTGATGAGCTGCCCTCAAAGTCTACAGATTGGGCCTGTGACCACCTTGCAACTAACACTAACCCAAATTTTTGTTTGCAGACTTGTCTCCCAACAACATGACTCACATGCCCTCCAGGATGGGGTCTCTGGAGCCACACCACAGGACTGTGCCTGAAATCCCCAAGGAAACTTTACCCATCACATTTCCCCAAACCCTCCTGATTAGGAGAAACCTCCAAGGCCCCTGATCTCACCCCAATATTGGAAGCCGCTCTGGACACAAATGCACAGTCTGAAACACCCTGATCACCTACATCCAGGCAGACACCCAGGTCAATGATCCAGAGTCAGAAAATTGAATCTGACGTTAACCTAGGACATCATACGAACCCTAGATTACGTTTCCGGCATTTGACCTCAGAGGCCTCTTCCTGAATACCAAGTTAGGATACAACATATGGACCCTGAGTCACACAACAGAATATCTCCTGTCCAATGAAGGAAACTGTGCACATCGACCTGTGTCAAACCCATAGAGTAGGAGAATCCCTCATGACCCCTTAGCCATGACCACATTCAAAGACCTACAGGGTAACAAACCAGTATTGGGACCCATCTGTAAGAGATTCCATGTCAACTCAAGGCCTTGGTTCTTGGCCCCAGACTCACCATTACAAATCTGTTATGTTCGTCAGCTGCAATGGTCATTGCACTTGTGCATTCCAGGCATCCATGCTGAAGGGCTCTGCTACCAAATATTTCCAAATGGGGGACCCTGGAGCAAACAAACCAGACTCCACCTGTCCAGTAGAAGGAAACCTTGCTATTTGGAGCATCTCACAAGCCTCATCATGGGAAATCCTCCATGGCTTCTTGACGCCACTTCTCCATTTGTCGGTCATCATAGACACAAATTCCAGTGTGAGCAAACATCTTTCATCTTCCCTTACTCAGGTGCTGGTCATCTTGAATGAGTTGCTGCACATAGGAACTGCATTCTTCTTTGAACTGAATTTAACCCTAGCTTGTGTTTACAATTCCATCCTCACCCTACTGGTCCCAAAACCCTCTGGATAGCAAATTCTGGATCCACAACACAGCATTCTTCCATTCCCATAGAAAGAAGTGGTGGTGGTAAGACTGCCCAAAAAACCCACATGAGTATCATCTGCTCGGCCCTCGCGGATCCCCGAATTTAGGCTGCCCTGGCCACTAGTGCTGTCTGACAGACCCTGAACCTGACCTCATGTCAATCACCCAGAGAGGACGGCCCATATCCAGCAAGTGAGACTGGCCATGGCCCAGTCCATCTTCACTACCCATCCTTGGTATTCGGACATCTGTTTCCAGACATTTGCTGGAATCCCTGCCAATCGGGGAACCTGAAGCCCAAGAGAGCTGCTCCTTCCCCATGGCAGGAAACCTAGCTGTTGGGATTGGTGTCCAACCTTCAGAGAGAGAGCCAGCTGCATGAGCAATTAGACCATTCCCACTCCTGAATGGTGTCCTGGGAACAAACAGGCATTGTGACCCTCAGCCTGAGCATGCTTTCAAACAAACCCTCTCAGTTGCACCACCAGGATCCCGCATTACAAGCCTAAACCTTAACTGTTGGTGGGAATTTCTTGGCACCCAGACCCAGAGCCCATCTATCCAATCCCTGTTTTGGGGTACCACTAAGATGGAAAACAGCACTCTTCCCTTCCCCGAAAAAGCCACCAAACTATGGGGATCTGCCAGGATCTTTAGAGAGGAAAAACTCCCATGGGCCCATGTGATCACACCTCCATTCCGAGGTCATCCTGGACACACAATGCCGATAGCAAAGGCTGTGCTACCATCATCGTGTCACCCTTATTACAGTTCCTGATGAGCTGCCCTCCAGGTTGACGCATTGGGCTGCGATCACCGTGCCACTAAGCATAAACCTAGTTTTCTTTTGCAGACTTCTCTCCCAAAACCATGCCTCACATGTCCTCCACGATGGGGTCTCTGGAACCACACCACACGACTGTGCCTGCCATCCCCAAGGAAACTTTGCCCATTACATTTGCCCAAACCTTCCAGATTATGAGAAACCTCCAAGGCTACTGATCCCACCGCAATATTGGAAACGGTTCTGGATGCAAATGCACAGTCTGAAACACCCTGATCACCTACATCCAGGCAGACACCAAAGACAATGATCCTGAATCAGAAAATTAAACCCTACATGCCCCTCTAACATCATTGGAACCCAAGAATAGGTTTTCAGGCATCTGTCCTCAGATGGCTGTTCTCTAAAATTAACTTATGATACAACATCTCTTCCCTGAGTCACTCAACAGAACATCTCCTGTCCCTAGAAGGAAATTCTCCCCATTCCAAAGTCTCCATGGACACAAACCCACATTAGGACCCATCCGCAGGAGAGTCCATTTCAACTCAGCCTTCTCTGTTGCTCCCCCTGAGCCAGCAGATCGAACCTGTCTTGTCACTAGGAGACAATTGGAATGCGAGGCGGGCTGCCCAGGCATCCATCCTCAGAACCCTGCTCTGGAGTCGTTCTGTATGGGACGTCCTGGAGCATTTCAACAGGTCTCAATTTTCCCGCAGAAAGAATCTGGTTTGGAGCATCTCACAACTCCCATCGTGGGAAAAACTCCATGGCCTCGTGATGACACAGTCTTCATGAAGGGGCCATCATGGCCAGAAACTCCAACCTGAGCCAACATCTGATCCTCGCCCTGACTTCAGATGCACGAGATCTTGATTCAGCTCTCCAGAGTGTGCCTGGCGTGCCGTCGCTCCGAAACCTATGCCTATCTTGTGTTCTCAGATTATTGTCCTCACACTCTTGGCCAAAGGCCCTCCAGTTTGGGAATTCCGGAGCCACAATGCAGCACTCTGACTGCCCTCAAGAAGAAAAAAATTTGCCCTCTGGGGCTACCCAGAAACCCCATATGAGGATCAACCTGCACGCCACTCGACTGTACCCCAATTATACAGTCTACCCTGGGAAATAATGCACTGTCTGACACAGCCTGAGCCTGGACCTCCCAACCCACACACAGACAGCTGGCCGCACACTGAGCACATTCGGACATGCCATGCAGTAGGTCCTCATCTCTTTCCAATCTCGGTTTTCTGGCTTCAGAACCTAGACCTTATCTCCCATCACTGCCCAGCGGTGAATGTGCTGCAGAAATCAGAACTCCTTCCCCATGGCAAGATACCTTGTGTTTGGCATGTTGTCCAATGTTCAGTGTAGAAGAAACCAGTGTGACACATGAGGTTCTGTCCAAGCTTGAGCACTGTGTTGGGCACAAACAGGCATTGTGTTCTGCAGCGTGAGTCCTTTCCTCAAGTAAGGACTCCCAGTGGCTGGACCAAGAGACAGAATATGGGGCTTGTGATGCCCCTAGGCCCCCTTCTTAACCAGAGTTCGGGTTGTCCAGTTGCCCCTCCCCAGGGCTCTGCTCTGGAATCCCTCCATTGGTGGCATACCTGAGGTATTAAAACAGAAAGGCCTCCACCCATCCAACAGAATGACCCCCAAACTCTTGGGATCGGGTTAAAATGCCAGAGAGGGAGACGCGTCCATGGCCCTTGAGGCCACCCCGACATTCGACGGCCATCAGTGACACAAAATCCAGAGACAAAAGCCTGAGCATGTGCCTCACACTTGCCCTTTGTTCATATCCCGAAGAGTCTACCCTGAAGAGATTTACACGGTCTGTAGATCACGCCTGCCATACCTACGTCCCCAGCCTAAGCCAAGTTTCTGTTTTCAGACTTCTGTCCCCTCAGCCATGACCAAACACCCTACAGACTGGGGTCCCTGGAGCCACACCTCACTACTGTGTGTGCCCTCTCTAATGGAATTCTGCCGTTCCATTGGCCAAAACCGTACCAATTAGGAGAGACCTCCAAAGTCTCCGAGGCCATCCCAATAGTGTAGGCCACCCAGGACAAACAGGGGCGATCTGACACATGATGGGCAACCACCTCCACTCAGACCTGTAGACAGAAGTTCCCAGAGAAGGAGATTGAACCAGACAGGACCCTAGGCTGTAATCAGATCCATTGCTTTGGTTTCCAAGCATCTCTACTCAGAGGCCTGGACTCCAATACCGGCATATGGGGGTTTCCTGAGGCACCCATAGGAACAAATCTCGTCTCCACATGGGAAACTTGTGCATTGGAGCTGTGTCAAATGCTTTGGTTAGGAGAACCCTTCAGGAACCCGGTGCCACTGCCACATTCCAAGGTCCTCATGGACACAAACACAAATTAGAACACATCCTCAGGAGAGTACATTTCAACTCATTCCCCTCAGTTGCTCCCACAGAACCAGGAGATCGAGCATGTCTTGTCACTAGGAGACAATTCAATGCGAGGGGGGCTACCCAGGCATACATCCTTAGAACTGTGCTCTGGAGTCATTCTCTATGGGACTTCCTGGAGCCATCCAACAGGTCTCAATTGTCCCACAGAAGGAATCCTTGCGGGAGGAGTCAAGATGGCGGAGAAGTAGCAGGCTGGGACTACCTCAGCTAGCAGGAGATCAGCTAGAGAGCTTATCTAAAGATTGCAAACACCTGCAAATCCATCAGCAGATCGAAGAGAAGAAGAACAGCAATTCTAGAAACAGAAAAACAACCACTTTCTGAAAGGTAGGACTGGCGGAGAAGTGAATCCAAAGCGACGGAAAGATAGACCCCGGGGGGAGGGGCCGGCTCCCCGCAAGCGGCGGAGCAACGGAGCACAAAATCGGGACTTTTAAAAGTCTGTTCCGCTGAGGGACATCGCTCCGGAGGCTAAACCGGGGCGAAGCCCACACGGGGTCGGCGTGACCTCAGGTCCTGCGGGGTCAGAGAAGGATCGGGGGTGTCTGAGTGTCGCAGAGCTTGCGGATATTGGAGCGGGAAAGCCGGCTGCAGAGACAGAGCCGACAGTGAGCTCGCAGCTCGGAGTTGCCTTGAAACGGTCGCAGGCTCGGTGAGCTCGGAGCGCGGCCGGAGGTTGGGCAGACGTGAGTTACTGGGAGCTGTTCACTGAGGGCGCACAGGGGAGCGGGGCTCCAGGCTCTCGGCTCCTCCGGGCCGGAGACCAGGAGGCCGCCATTTGTATTCCCGTCCTCCGGAACTCTACAGAAAGCGCTCAGGGAACAAAAGCTCCTGAAAGCAAAGCCAAGCAGATCACTCAGCAGATCACTCAGCCCGGCCCCTGGTAAGGGCGGTGTAATTCCGCCTGGGGCAAAGACACTTGAGAATCACTACACCAGGCCCCTCCCCCAGAAGATCAACAAGAAATCCAGGCAAGACCAAGTTCACCTACCAAGGAGTGCAGTTCCAATACCAAAGAGAGAGCAGCAGAATTCCAGAGGAGGAGAAAACAAACCACGGAACTCATGGCTTTCTGCCTGTGATTTTTCAGTCTTGCAGTTAATTTAATTTTTTTCTTTTTCATTTTTTTCTCTTCTTCTGCTAAAATTTTTTATAACTTTTACCCTTTTCTCTTTTAACGTTTTTTAACTAGATTATCTAATATATATATTTTTCTTTTTTATACTTTTGTTTATTCATTTTCTTTTTTTTTAATTATTTTTTTTCTTTTTTTTCTTTCTTTCTTTTTGAACCTTTTTTTATCCCCAAATCAGAAGAGATCCTAATCTCTTCAATCTTTTTTTTCTTAATTCTTTTTTAAATTCTTGATTGAATTTTTAATTCAATCTCTTTTTTTTAATTCTTTTTTTCTTTTTTTTTTCTTTCTTTCTTTTTGAACCTCTTTTTATCCCCAAATCAGAAGAGATCCCAATCAGAAGAGATTGGGAGATCCCAATCAGAAGAGATTGGGAGATCCCAATCAGAAGAGATAGGGAGATCCCAAGCAAAGGAGATCCCAATCAGCGGAGACCCCTCACCCATTCGTGGGGGGGGGGAGAAATACCCCCTCACGATTTGGGATCTCTTCTGATTTGGTTAAAGCATATTTTCCTGGGATTGTTGCCACCCATTTAGTATTTTACTTGCTCCTTCATATACTCTTAGCTGGACAAAATGACAAGGCGGAAAAATTCACAACAAAAAAAAGAACAAGAGGCAGTACCGAAGGCTAGGGACCTAATCAATACAGACATTGGTAATATGTCAGATCTAGAGTTCAAAATGACAATTCTCAAGGTTATAGCCGGGCTTGAAAAAAGCATGGAAGATATTAGAGAAACCCTCTCCAGAGATATAAAAGCCCTTTCTGGAGAAATAAAAGAACTAAAATCTAACCAAGTTGAAATCAAAAAAGCTATTAATGAAGTTCAATCAAAAATGGAGGCTCTCACTGCTAGGATAAATGAGGCAGAAGAAAGAATTAGCGATATAGAAGACCAAATGACAGAGAATAAAGAAGCTGAGCAAAAGAGGGACAAACAGCTACTGGACCATGAGGGGAGAATTCGAGAGATAAGTGACACCATAAGACGAAACAACATTAGAATAATTGGGATTCCAGAAGAAGAATAAAGAGAGAGGGGAGCAGAAGGTATACTGGAGAGAATTATTGGGGAGAATTTCCCCAATATGGCAAAGGGAACGAGTATCAAAATTCAGGAGGTTCAGAGAACGCCCCTCAAAATCAATAAGAATAGGCCCACACCCCGTCACCTAATAGTAAAATTTACAAGCCTTAGTGACAAAGAGAAAATCCTGAAAGCAGCCCGGGAAAAGAAGTCTGTAACATATAATGGTAAAAGTATTAGATTGGCAGCTGACTTATCCACAGAGACCTGGCAGGCCAGAAAGAGCAGGCATGACATTTTCAGAGCACTAAACGAGAAAAACATGCAGCCAAGAATACTATATCCAGCTAGGCTATCATTGAAAATAGAAGGAGAGATTAAAAGCTTCCAGGACAAACAAAAACTGAAAGAATTTGCAAACACCAAACCAGCTCTACAGGAAATACTGAAAGGGGTCCTCTAAGCAAAGAGAGAGCCTACAAGTGGTAGATCAGAAAGGAACAGAGACAATATACAGTAACAGTCACCTTACAGGCAATACAATGGCGCTAAAATCATATCTCTCAATAGTTACCCTGAATGTTAATGGGCTAAATGCCCCAATCAAAAGACACAGGGTATCAGAATGGATAAAAAAACAAACCCCATCTATATGTTGCCTCCAAGAAACTCATTTTAAAACCGAAGACACCTCCAGACTTAAAGTGAGGGGGTGGAAAAGAATTTACCATGCTAATGGACATCAGAAAAAAGCAGGAGTGGCAATCCTTATATCAGATCAATTAGATTTTAAGCCAAAGACTATAATAAGAGATGAGGAAGGACACTATATCATACTCAAAGGGTCTGTCCAACAAGAAGATCTAACAATTTTAAATATCTATGCCCCCAACGTGGGCGCATCCAACTATAAAAACCAATTAATAACAAAATCAAAGAAACACATCAACAATAATACAATAGTAGTAGGGGACTTTAACACTCCCCTCACTGAAATGGACAGATCATCCAAGCAAAAGATCAACAGGGAAATAAAGGCCTTAAATGATACACTGGATGAGATGGACATCACAGATATATTCAGAACATTTCATCCCAAAGCAACAGAATACACATTCTTCTCTAGTGCACATGGAACATTCTCGAGAATAGATCACATCCTCGGTCCTAAATCAGGACTCAACCGGTATCAAAAGATTGGGATCATTCCCTGCATATTTTCAGACCACAATGCTCTGAAGCTAGAACTCAACCTCAAGAGGAAGTTTGGAAAGAACCCAAATACATGGAGACTAAACAGCATCCTTCTAAAGAATGAATGGGTCAACCGGGAAATTAAAGAAGAATTGAAAAAAATCATGGAAACAAATGATAATGAAAATACAACGGTTCAAAATCTGTGGGACACAACAAAGGCAGTCCTGAGAGGAAAATATATAGCGGTACAAGCTTTTCTCAAGAAACAAGAAAGGTCTCAGGTACACAACCTAACCCTACACCTAAAGGAGCTGGAGAAAGAACAAGAAAGAAACCCTAAGCCCAGCAGGAGAAGAGAAATCATAAAGATCAGAGCAGAAATCAATGAAATAGAAACCAAAAAAACAATAGAACAAATCAACCAAACTAGGAGCTGGTTCTTTGAAAGAATTAATAAAATTGATAAACCCTTGGCCAGTCTTATCAAAAAGAAAAGAGAAAGGACCCAAATAAATAAAATCATGAATGAAAGAGGAGAGATCACAACTAACACCAAAGAAATACAAACTATTATAAGAACATACTATGAGCAACTCTACGCCAACAAATTTGACAATCTGGAAGAAATGGATGCATTCCTAGAAACATATAAACTACCAAAATTGAACCAGGAAGAAATAGAAAGCCTGAACAGACCCATAACCAGTAAGGAGATTGAAACAGTCATTAAAAATCTCCAAACAAACAAAAGCCCAGGGCCAGATGGCTTCCCGGGGGAATTCTACCAAACATTTAAAGAGGAACTAATTCCTATTCTCCTGAAACTGTTCCAAAAAATAGAAATGGAAGGAAAATTCCCAAACTAATTTTATGAGGCCAGCATCACCTTGATCCCAAAACCAGACAAGGATCCCATCAAAAAAGAGAGCTATAGACCAATATCCTTGATGAACACAGATGCAAAAATTCTCACCAAAATACTAGCCAATAGGATTCAACAGTACATTAATAGGATTATTCACCACGACCAAGTGGGATTTATTCCAGGACTGCAAGGTTGGTTCAACATCCGCAAATCAGTCAATGTGATACAACACATCAATAAAAGAAAGAACAAGAACCATATGATACTCTCAATAGATGCTGAAAAAGCATTTGACAAAGTACAGCATCCCTTCCTGATCAAAACCCTTCAAAGTGTAGGGATAGAGGGCACATACCTCAATATCATCAAAGCCATCTATGAAAAACCCACTGCAAATATCATTCTCAATGGAGAAAAACTGAAAGCTTTTCCACTAAGGTCAGGAACACGGCAGGGATGTCCATTATCACCACTGCTATTCAACATAGTACTAGAAGTCCTGGCCTCAGCAATCAGACAACAAAAGGAAATTAAAGGCATCCAAATTGGCAAAGAAGAAGTCAAATTATCACTCTTCGCAGATGATATGATACTCTATGTGGAAAACCCAAAAGACTCCACTCCAAAACTGCTAGAACTTATACAGGAATTCTGTAAAGTGTCAGGATATAAGATCAATGCACAGAAATCAGTTGCACTTCTCTACACCAACAACAAGACAGAAGAAAGAGAAATTAAGGAGTCAATCCCATTTACAATTGCACCCCAAACCATAAGATACCTAGGAATAAACCTAACCAAAGAGGCTAAGAATCTATACTCAGAAAACTATAAAGTACTCATGAAAGAAATTGAGGAAGACACAAAGAAATGGAAAAATGTTCCATGCTCCTGGATTGGAAGAATAAATATTGTGAAAATGTCTATGCTACCTAAAGCAATCTACACATTTAATGCAATTCCTATCAAAGTAGCATCCATCTTTTTCAAAGAAATGGAACAAATAATTTTCAAATTTATATGGAACCAGAAAAGACCTCGAATAGCCAAAGGGATATTGAAAAACAAAGCCAAAGTTGGTGGCATCACAATTCCGGACTTCAAGCTTTATTACAAAGCTGTCATCATCTAGACAGCATGGTACTGACACAAAAACAGACACATAGATCAATGGAACAGAATAGAGAGCCCAGAAATAGACCCTCAACTCCATGGTCAACTAATCTTCGACAAAGCAGGAAAGAATGTCCAATGGAAAAAAGACAGCCTCTTCAATAAATGGTTTTGGGAAAATTGGACAGCCACGTGCAGAAAAATGAAATTGGACCATTTCCTTACACCACACACAAAAATAGATTCAAAATGGATTAAGGACCTCAATGTGAGAAAGGAATCCATCAAAATCCTTGAGGAGAACACAGGCATCAACCTCTTCGACCTCAGCCGCAGCAACATCTTCCTAGGAACATCGCCAAAGGCAAGGGAAGCAAGGGCAAAAATGAACTTTTGGGATTTCATCAATATCAAAAGCTTTTGCACAGCAAAGGAAACAGTTAACAAAACCAAAAGACAACTGACAGAATGGGAGAAGATATTTGCAAACGACATATGAGATAAAGGACTAGTGTCCAAAATATATAAAGAACTTAACAAACTCAACACCCAAAGAACAAATAATCCAATCAAGAAATGGGCAGAGGACATGAACAGACGTTTCTGCAAAGAAGACATCCAGATGGCCAACAGACACATGAAAAAGTGCTCCATATCACTCGGCATCAGGGAAATACAAATCAAAAGCACAATGAGATATCACCTCACACCAGTCAGAATGGCTAAAATCAACAAGTCAGGAAATGACAGATGCTGGCGAGGATGCGGAGAAAGGGGAACCCTCCTACACTGTTGGTGGGAATGCAAGCTGGTGCAACCACTCTGGAAAACAGCATGGAGGTTCCTCAAAATGTTGAAAATAGAGCTGCCCTATGACCCAGCAATCGCACTACTGGGAATTTACCCTAAAGATACAAACATAGTGATCCAAAGGGGCACGTGCACCCGAATGTTTATAGCAGCAATGTCCACAATAGCCAAACTATGGAAAGAACCTAGATGTCCATCAACAGATGAATGGATCAAGAAGAAGTGGTATATATATACAATGGAATACTATGCAGCCATCAAAAGAAACGAAATCTTGCCATTTGCGACAACATGGATGGAACTAGAGCGTATCATGCTTAGCGAAATAAGTCAAGCGGAGAAAGACAACTATCATATGATCTCCCTGATATGAGGGAGTGGTAATGCAACATGGGGGCTTAAGTGGGTAGGAGAAGAATCCATGAAACAAGATGGGATAGGGAGGGAGACAAACCATAAGTGACTCTTAATCTCACGAAACAAACTGTGGGTTGTTGGGGGGAGGGGGTTGGGAGAAGGGGGAAGGTTATGGACATTGGGGAGGGTATGTGCTTTTGGGTAAATTGGAAGGGGAGATGAACCATGAGAGACTATGGACTCTGAAAAACAGTCTGAGGGGTTTGAAGTGGCGGGGGGGTGGGAGTTTGGGGTACCAGGTGGTGGGTATTATAGAGGGCACAGCTTGCATGGAGCACTGGGTGTGGTGAAAAAATAATGGATACTGTTTTTCTGAAAATAAATAAATTGGGAAAAAAAAAAAAAAGAAGGAATCCTTGTGGTTTGGATAATCTCACAAGTCCCATCATGGGAAAAATTCCATGGCCTCGTGATGCTACCCACCGTTTATGAAGGGGCCATCATGGATAGAAACACCAAACTGAGCCAAAGTCTGATCATCGCCCTGACTTCAGATGCATGAGATCTCGAATCAACTCTGCAGAGGGTGCCTTTCGTGCCCTCACCCCGAAACCCAAGCCTAGCTTGTGTTCTCAGACTTCCGTCCTCACACTCCTGGCCCAGAAGTGTTCCAGTCTGGCAGTACTGGAGCCACAATGCAGCACTCTGCCTGCCCTCCAGAAGAAAAATGTTACCCTCTGGGGCTACCCAGAAATGCCAAGTGACTATCAACCTGCAGGCCACTAGACTCTACCCCAATTATATAGTCTAGTCCTGGGCGCTAATGCCCTATCTGACACAGCCTGACCCCGGAAATCCTGACCGACGCCCAGACAGCTGACCTCACACTGAGCACATTAGACCCGTCATGGACTTAGGTCCTCATCTCTTCCCAACTTCGTTTTTCAGGCTTCAGAACCTAGACCTTAACTCCAATCATTGCCCAGGGTGAACATGATGCAGAAATCAGAACTCATCCTTCCCATGGCAAGAAATATTGTGGATGTCATGTTGTCCAACATTCAGTATAGGAGATACCAGCATGGCCCATGAGTCCCCGCCCATGCTTGAGGGCAGCATTCAGCACAAACACGCATTGTGACCCTCAGCATGAGCCCTGTTCTCAAGTAAGGCCTCGCAGTTGCTGGACCAAGAGCATGCTTATGGGGCTTGCTGAGCCCCTAGGCCCCATCCTTAACCAGAGTCCGGGCTGTCAAGTTGCCCCTTCCCAGGGCTCTGCTCTAGAATCCCACTTTGTTAAGACAACAAAATTTAAAAAAAACAAAAAACAAAAAACAAAAAAACAAAAATCACGTCCCACAAAATGCACCCAAACTCTTGGCATCGGGCCAAATCCCCACAGAGGGACACTTGTCCAAGGCCCTTGAGGCCACCCCGACATTCCAAGGCCATCGTTGACACAAAATCCAGAGTCAAAAGCCTGAGCAAGTGCCTCACACTCACCATTTGTTCATATCCCGAAGAGTTCTCCTCACAGTCTGTAGATCAGGTCTGCCATACCTACGTCCCCAAACCTAAGGCAAGTTTGTGTTTTCAGACTTCTGTCCCCACAGCCCTGACCAAACACCCTCCATGCTGGGGCCCCTGATGCCACAACTCAGGACTGTGCCTGTCCTCTCCAAGGGAATTCTGCCCATTTCATTGGGAACAATCGTACAAATTAGGAGAAACCTCCAAAGTCCCCGCGACCATCCCAATAGTGCAGGCCACCCAGGACAAACAGGTGTGATCTGACACCAGCTGAGCAACAGCCTCCACTCAGAACCATAGACAGATGTCCACAGAGAAGAAGATTGAACCAGACAGGATCATAGGCCCTAATTGGATCCATTGCTTTGGTTTCCAGGCATCTATCCTCAGAAGCCCGTTTTCCAATACCAGCATATGGCTGTTTCTTGAGGCACCCATCAGAACAAATCTCATCTCCACATGCAAAACTTGCGGGTTGGAGCTGTGCCAAAACCTCCGGTTAGGAGAATCCTTCAGGGCCTCGGTGTCACCGCCCCATTCCAAGGTCTGCATGGACACAAACCCACATTAAGACCCATTTGCAGGAGAGTTCATTTCAACTCAACCCCCTCGCTTTATCTACAAGATCCCACTGATCGAACCTGTCTTGTCACTAGGAGACAATTGGAATGTGAGGTGGGCTGCCCAGACATACATCCTTAGAACCGTGCTCTGGAGTCATTCCATATGGGGCGTGCTGGAGCCTTCTTCCAACAGGTTTCAATTTTCCCGCAAAAGGAGTCCTGGCGGTTTGGAGCATCTCAAAACTCCCATTGAGAAAAAAAAAAACTCCATGGCCTCGTGTTGCCCCATCCCCTTCATGAAAGGGACATCATGGACAGAAACACCAAACTGAGCCAACGTCTGATCCTTGCCCTGACTTCAGATGCACGGGATCCTGATTCAGCTCTGCAGAGTGTGCCTCCCGTGCCCTTGCCCCGAAACCTAAGCCTCTCTTGTGTACTCAGACTTCCATCCTCACACTCCTGGCCCACAAGCCCTCCAGTTTGGGAATTCCACAGCCACAGTGCAGCACTCTGCCTGACCTCCAGAAGAAAAATGTAACCCTATGGGGCTACTCAGAAACTCCAAATGATTATTAACCTGCACGCCACTCGACTGTAACCCAATTATACAGCCTATGTTGGGCACTAATGCCCTGACTGACAGCCTGGGCCAGACACCCCCGACCGACACCCAGACAGCTGGTCCCACACTGAGCACATTGGACCTACCATGGCCTTAGGTCTTCATCTCTTCCCAACCTAGCCTTCTGAGTTCAGAACCTAGACCTTAACTCCAATCAATGCCCAGAGGTGAACATGATGCAGAAATCAGAACTCCTCCTTACCCATGGCAAAAACCTTGTTGTTGGCATGCTGTCCAACATTCAGTGTAGGAGAAACAAGCATTCACCCTGAGACCCCGCCCATGCTTGAGTGCTGCGAGGGCATAAACATGCATTGTGACCCTCAGCGTGAGTCCTGTCCTCGAGTAAGTCCTCTCAGTGGCTGAACCATTAGACATCATATAGGCTTGCCATGTCCCTAGGCCCCAATTTTTAACCAGATTTCTAGTTGTCCAGTCACCCCGCCCCAGGGCTCTGCTCTGGAATCCCTTTTTTGGTGGGACACCTGAAGTAAAATTACAAAACAGACTGCTCCCATCCCACAGAATTGCCACACACTCTTGGGATAAGGCCAAATTCCCAGAGAGGAAGACTCGTCCATTTCCCATAGGCCACCTGGACATTCCACGGCCATCGGTGATATAATATCCAGAGACAAAAGCCTGAGCAAGCTCCTCACACTCGCCCTTTGTTCATATCCCGAAGAGTTCTCCTCATGGCCTGTAGATCAGTCCTGCCATTCCTAAGACCCAAAACGTAAGCCGAGTTTGTGTTTTCAGACAAGTGTCCCCTCAGCCCTGGCCCACACACCCTACAGGGTCAGGCCCCTGGAGCCAAACCTGAGAACTGTACCTGCCCTCTCCAAGGGAATTCTGCCCATTCCATTGACCACAACCCTACAAATAGGATAAAACTCCAAAGTATCCCAATAGTGTTGGCTCTCCAGGACAAACAGGCGCAATCTGAGCCCATCTGAGCACCTGCCTGCACTCGGACCCATAGACAGATATCCCCAGAGGTAAATTGGAAGGAACAGGCCCCTAAGCCCTAATCGGATCCATTGCTTTGGTTTCCAGGCATCTCTCCTCAGAGGCCTGGATTTCAATACCAGCATATGGCCGTTTATTGAGGCACCCATCAAAACAAATCTCGTTTCCACATGGGAAACTTGTGCATTGGAGCTGTGTCAAAGCCTCTGGTTAGGAGAACCCTTCAGGTCCCCAGTGTCATCGCCTCATTCCAAATCTCCATGGACACAAACCCACATTAGGACCCATCTGCAGCAGAGTCCATTTCAACTCAACCGCCTCGGTTTCTCCCCCAATTCCAGCAGATCTAACCTGTCTTGTCGTTGGGACACAATTGGAATGGGAGGCAGGCTGCCCAGCCATCCATCCTTAGAACGCTGTTCAGAATCATTCTGTATGGGAAGTCCTATAGCCAACCAACAGTTCTCAATGGTCGCGCAGAAGAATTTTGCGGATTGGAGCATCTCACAACTCCCATCGTGCGAAAAACTCCATGGCCTCGTGATCCTCCCCACTTCATGAAGGGGCCATCAGGGAACGAAACTCCAACCTGATCGATTGTCTGATCCGCGCCCTGACTTCACATGTATGAGATCATGATTCAGCTCTGCAGAGTGTGCCTGCCGTACCCTTGCCCAGAAACTTTAGCCTAGCTTCTGTTCCCAGACTTCTGTCCTCGCACTCCTGGCCCACAAGCCATCCATTTTGGCAATTCTAGAACTACAATGCAGCACACTGCCTGCCCTCCAGAAGAAAAACATTGCCCTTTGGAGCTACCCAGAAACCTCAAATAAGGATCAACCTGCACGCCACTGACTGTACCCCAATTCTACAGACTGCCCTGGGCATTAATGCCCTTTCTGACATAGCCTGAGCCTGGACCTCCTGACACACACACACCCAGCTGGCCTCACACTGAGAACATCATACCCACCATGGCCTTAGGTCATCATCTCTTCCCAAGCTCAGTTTTAAGGCTTCAGAAAGTAGACCTTATCTCAACTCACTGCCCAGGGTTGAACATGAGGCACAAATCAGAACTCCTTCCCCATGGCAAGAAATCTTGTGGTTGACATGTTTTCCAACATTCTGTCTAGGAGAAATCAGTGTTCACCATGAGGGCCCGCCCATGCTTTAGTGTTGCAATGGCATAAAAACCCATTGTGACCCTGGGTGTTTGTGACTCACCCATTGTGAGTCCTGTACTCTAATAAGTCCTCTCATTGGATGGACCATTAGACATCATAATGGACTTGCCATGCCCCTAGGCACCAATTTTTAACCAGATTTCTGGTTGTCCAGTCGCCCCTCCCCAGGGCTCTTCTCTGGAATCCCTCTTTTGGTGGGACACCTGAGGTAACAAAACTGAAAGACTCCTCCCATCCCACAGATTGACCCAAAACAATTGGGACTGGGCCAAATCCATAGACAGGGAGACTCATCCATGGCCCATGAGGCCTCCCCGACATTCCAGGGCCATCGTTGACACAAAATCCTGAGACAAAAGCCTAAATAAGACCCTCACACTCGCTCTTTCTTCATATCCCAAAGAGTTTTCCTCACGGTCTGTAGATCAGGTCTGCCATATCGATGTCCTCAAACCTAAGCCGAGTTTGTGTTTTCAGACATCTGTCCCCACAGTCCTGGCCCACATACCCTCCAGGCTGGGGTCCCTGGAGACACAGATCAAGACTGTAAGTGCCCAATCCACGGGATTTCTGCCCATTCCATTGTCCACAATCGTTCAAATTAAGAGAAACCTCCAAATCCCCAAGGCCATCCCATTGGTATAGGATGCCCAGGACACACAGAGGCAGCCTGACACCAGCTGAGCATCTACCTCCACTCATACCATTTTTGGATGTCCCCAGAGAAGAAGAAAGAACCGTACAGGCACCTAGGCCCTAATCAGATCCATTGCTATGGTTTCTAGATATATCTCCTCAGAGGCCTGGTTCCAAATTCAGAATATGGGGGTTTCCTGAGGCACCAATCAGAACAAATCTCTTCTCCACATGGGTAACTTGTCCTTTGGAGATGTCTCAAAACCTCCGGTTAGCAGAATCCTTCATGGCTCCTGTGCCACAAACCCATTTCCAGGTCTCCATGGACACAAACCCACATTAGGACCCATCCTCAGGAGAGTCCATTTCAACTTGGCCCCATCGGTTTCTCCCCTAGAGCCAGCATATCAAACCTGTCTATTCTGTAGGAGACAATTGGAATGCGAGGCGGGCTGCCTAGGCATCCATCCATAGATCCCTGCTCTGGCAGTGTTCTGTATGGGAGGTCCTGGAGCCATCCAACCGGCCAAATGTTGTGCAGAAGAAATCCTTGCGTTTTAGAGCATCTCACAATTCCCAATGTGGCAAAAATTCGATGGCTTTTTAATGCCCCCCCTTTATGAAGGGGAAATCATGGACTAGGAACTCCAAACTGAGCCAACATCTGATCCTCACCCTGACCTCAGATGCACAAGATCTTGTTTCAGCTCTACACAGTGTGCCTGCCTTGCCCTCGCCCTGAAACCTATGTGTAGCTTGTGTTCTCAGACTTCCATCCTCACACTCCTGGCCCACAAGCACTCCAGTTTGGCAATTCCATAACTACAATGCAGCACTCTTCCTGCCCTTCAGAAGAAAAACATTGCCCTCTGGCGCAACCCAGAAACCCCAAATGAGGATCAACCTGCATGCCATATGACTCTACCCCAATTCTACAAGCTGCGTTGGGCACTAAGGCCCTTTCTGACACAGCCTGAGCCTGGACCTCCTGACCCACAGCCAGCCAGCTGGCCGCACACTGAGCACATCAGACCCACCATGGCCTTAGATCGTCATCTCTTCCCACCCTCGGTTTTCAGGCTTCCGAACCTAGACATTATCTCCACTCACTGTCCAGGGATGAACATGATGCAGAAATCAGAAATCCTTCCCCATGGCAAGAAACCTTGTGGTTGGCATGTTGTCCAACGTTCAGTGTAGTTGAATCTAGTGTGGCCCATGAGGCCCGCCCAATCTTGAGGGCCGTTTTGGTCACAATCACGCATTGTGACCCTCAGCATGAGCCCAGTCCTCAAGTAAGGCCTCTCAGTGGCTGGATAAGAGATCGCATATTGGGCTTGCCATGGCTGTAGGCCTCAATTTTTAACATTGTTCTGGATGTCCATTTGCCCCTCCCAGCGCTCTGCTTTGGAATCCCTCAATTGGTGGGACACCTGAGGTAACAAAACTGAAAGGACTCCTCCCATCCCACAGATTGACCCAAAAAAATTGGGATCAGGCCAAATTCAGAGAGAGGAAGACTCGTCCATGGCCCATGAGGCCTCCCCGGCATTTCAGAGCCATCTTTGACACAAAATCCAGAGAGAAAGCCTGAATAAGCGCCACACATTCGATGTTTATTTCACATCCCGAAGAGTTCTCCTCACAGTCTGTAGATCGGGCCTACCATATCTACGTCCACTAACCTAAGCCGAGTTTGTGTTCTCAGACTTCTATCCCCTGAGTCTTGGCCCACACACTCCAGGCTGGGGCCCCTGGAGCCACACATCAAGACTGTGCCTGCCTACCACAGGAATTCTGCCCATTCCATTGTCCACAATCATACAAATTAGGAGAAATCCTCAACGTCCCTGAGGCCATCCCAATGGTTTAGGCTTCCCGGGACAAACAATGGTGGTCTGACACCAGCTGAGCATCTACCTCCACTAATACCGTAGATGGATGTCCCCAAGGAAGAAGATTGAACCAGACAGACGTCTAGGCCCTAATTGGATCAATTGCTTTGGTTTCCAGGTATCTCTTCTCAGAGGTTTGGTTTCCAATGTCAGCATACGGGGGTTTCCTGAGGCACCAATCAGAACAAATCACGTCTCCACATGGGAAACTTGTCTTTTGGAGATGTCTCAAAACCTCCAGTTAACAGAATCCTTCTGGGCCCGTGTTCAACCGCCTCATTCCAAGGTCTCCATGCACACAAACCCACATTAGGACCC
This sequence comes from Neogale vison, assembly GCF_020171115.1. Classification (NCBI taxonomy): domain Eukaryota; kingdom Metazoa; phylum Chordata; class Mammalia; order Carnivora; family Mustelidae; genus Neogale; species Neogale vison. The sequence goes on from NC_058095.1 coordinate 78,743,593, forward strand.
ATCCACAGTAGAGTCCATTTCAACTCAGCCCCCTGGGTTGCTACCCTGAAGCCAGTATATCAAACCTGTCTATTCGCTAGGACAATTGGAATGCAAGGCGGCCTGTGTAGGCATCCATCCTAAGATCCCTGCTCTGGCGTCATTTCATATGGGACATCCTGGAGCGATCCAACAGGTCTCAATTGTTGAACAGAAGGAAGTCTTGCACTTTGGAGCATCTCACAAGTCCCATAGTGGGTAAATCTCCATGGCCTCGATATCCTTTCCCCTTCCTGAAGGGTCCATAATGCACAGAAACTCAACGTGAGCCTGGGTCTGAACCTCGCCCTGACTTCAGATGCAAGAAATCCCGATTCAGATCTTCTGTGCCCTCGCCCCGAAAACTATGCCTAACATGTGTTCTCAGACTTCTCTCCTCACACTCCTCGTCCACAAGGCATCCAGTTTGGGGATACCGAAGCCAAAATGTAGCACTCTGACTGCCCTCCAGAAGAAAAACGTTGCCCTTGGGGCTAACCAGAAACACCAAATGAGGATCAACCAGCACAGCACTCGACTGTATCCCAATTATACAATCTACCCTGGGCACTAATGCCCTGTCGGACACAGCCTGAGCCTGAACCTCCCGACCAACACAGGGAGAGCTGGCTCCAAACTTAGCATATCAGACCCGACATGGCCTTAGGTCACAATCTCATCCAAACCTCGGTCTTTAGACTTCAAAACCTAGATCTTATCTCCAATCACTGACCAGGGGTGAATGAGATGCAGAAATCAAAACTACTACTTCCCCATGGCAAGAATACATGTGGTTGGCATGATGTCCAAATTCAGTGTAGGAGAAACCAGCGGACACCATGAGTCGCCACCCAAGCTTGAGCGCCATGAGGACATAAACATGCATTGTCACCCTCAGCGTGAGTTCTGTCATCAAGGAATCCCTTTCAGTGGCTGGATCATTAAAAGGCATATTGGTCTTGCCATGCCCCTAGGCATCAATTTTTAACCAGATTTCTGGTTGTCCAGTCATCCCTCACCAGGGCTCTGCTCTGGAATCCCTCTTTTGGTGGGACACCTTAGGTAACAACACTGAAAGGACTCCTCCCAACCCACAGATTGACCCAAAATAATTGGATCGGGCCAAATCCAAAGAGAGGAAGACTCGTCCATGGCCCATGAGGCCTCCCCGACATTCCACGGCCATCGTTGACCCTAAATCCAGAGACAAAAGTCTGAGCAAGCGCCTCACACTCACTCTTTCTTCATATCCCGGAGAGTTCTCCTCAAGGTCGGTAGATCGGGCCTGCCATACCTACGTCCCCAAACCTAAGCTGAGTTTGTGTTTTCATACATCCGTCCCCACAGCCCTGAACCACACAGTCTCCAGGCTGGGACACCTGGAGCCACACATCAGGTCTGTGTCTGCCCACTCCATTGGAATTCTGCCCCTTCCATTGTCCATAATTGTACAAATTAGGAGAAACCTCCAAAGTCCCTGAGGCCATCCCAATAGTATAGGCCACACGGACAATCAGGGCGGGTCTGACACCAGCTGAGCAACTATCTCCGGTGATACCATAGACAGATGTCGCCAGAGAAAAAGATTGAACTGGACAGGCCCGTAGGCCCTAATCAGATCCATTGCTGTGGTTTCCAGGTATCTCTCCTTAGAGGCCTGGTTACCAATACCAGCATATGGGGTTTTTCTGAGGCACCAATTAGAAAAAATCTTGTTTCCACATGGGAAACTTGCTCTTTGGAGCTGTCTGAGGATCTCTGGTTAGTAGAATCCTTCAGGGCCCCGGTGCCACTGCCCCATTCCAAGGTCCCCATGGACAAAAAATCACATTAGGACCCATCCGCAGGAGAGTCCATTTCAAATCAGCCCCCTTGGTTGCTCCCCCAGAGATAGCAGATCGAACCTGTCTTGTCGCGAGGAGACAATGGGAATGAGAGACGGACTGCCCAGGCATCTATCCTTAGAACCCTGCTCTGGCGTCATTCCGTATGGGATATTTTGGAGCCATCCACTAGGTCTCAAAAGTCCTGCAGAAGGAATCCTTGCATTTGGAACATCTCCCAACTCCCAACGTGGGAAAACCTCGATGATTTTGTGATTCCCACCCGCTTTTATGAAGGGGAAATCATGGACAGTAACTCCAACCTGAGCCAACGTCTGATCCTCGTCCTGACTTCAGATGCACAAGATCTTGATTCAGCTCTGCAGACTGTGCTTGCCTTGCCCTCTCCATGAAACCTAAGACTAGCTTGTGTTCTCAAACTTCCGTCCTCACACTCGTGGCCCCCAATACCTCAAGTCTGGCAATTCCGGACCCACAATGCACCACTCTGCTTGCCCTCCAGAAGAAAAATGTTGCCTTAAGGAGCTTTCCAGACACCCCAAATGAGGATAGACCTACATGGCACTCTACTGCACCCAAATTATATAGTCTAACCTGTGCATTAATGCACTGTCTGACACACTCTGAGCTCGGACCTCCTGACCAACACCCAGACAGCTGACTGCACACTGAGCACATCAGACCCGCCATGGCCTTAGCTCGTCATCTCTTCGCACCCTAGCTTTTCAGGCTTCAGAATTTAGACCTTAACTCCAAACCCTGCCAAGTGGTGAACATGATGCAGAAATCAGAACTCCTCCTTACCCATGGCAAGAAACCTTGTGGTTGCCATGATGTCCAACGTTCAGTGTAGGAGAAACCAGCGTTCACCATGAGGGCCCGCCCATCCTTGAGTGCTATGAGGGCTTAAACACGAATTGTGACCCTCAGAGTGATTCCTGTGCTCTAGTAAGTACTCTCAGTGACTGGACCATTAGACGTCATAATGGGCTTGTCATGCCCCTAGGTCGCAAATTTAACCAGAGTTCTGGTTGTCCAGTCGCCCCGCCCCAGGGCTCTGCTCTGGAATCCCACTTTTGGTGGACACCTGAGGTAAAAAAAAAAAAAAATGGACTCCTGCCATCCCATAGAAAGACCCCAAACTCTTTGGATCGGGCCAAAAGCCCAGACAGGAAGACTCGTCCATTGCCCATGAGGTCACCCGATATTACACAGCCATCAGTGAGACAATATCCAGAGACAAAAGCCTGAGCAAGCGCCTCACACTCGCCCTTTGTTCCTATCCTGAAGAGTTCTTCTCACGGTCTGTTGATCAGTCTTGCCATACCTATGACTCAAAACCTAAGCCAAGTTTGTGTTTTCATACAACTGTCCCCACAGCCCTGGCCCACACATCCTACAAGCTCAGGCCCCTGGAGCCAAACCTGAGGACTGTACCTGCCCTCTACAAGGGAATTCTGCCAATTCCATTGGCTATTCCCTACAAAACGATAAACCTCCAAAGTCCCCGAGGCCATCCCAATATTGTTGGCTTCCCAGGACCAACAGGGGCAATCTGAGCCCATCTAAGCACCTACCTGCACTCAGATCCGAAGACAGATGTCCCCAGAAGTAAATTGGAATGAACTGGCCACTAGGCCCTAATCGTATCCATTGCTTTGGTGTCCATGCTTCTCTCCTCATAAGTCTGAGTTCCAATACCAGCATATGGCTGTTTTTTTTATGGCACTCATGAGGACAATCTCATCTCCACATGGGAAACTTGCACATTGGAGCTCTGTCAAAGCCTCTGGTTAGGAGATCCCTTCAGGGCCCCGGTGGCACCACCTCATTCCAAGGTCTCCATGGACACAAACCCACATTAGGACCCATCCGCAGGAGAGTCCATTTCAACTCTGCCCTCTCAGTTGTTCCCCCAGATCCAGCATATCTAACCTGTCTTGTCCCTAGGAGATAATTGGAATGAGAGGCGGGCTGCCCAACCATCCATCCTTAGACCCCTACTCGGAATCGTTCCTTATGTGAAGTCCTGGAGCCAACGAACAGGTCTCAATGGTCCAGCAGAAGATTCTTTGGGGTTTGGAGCATGTCACAACTCCCATGGTGAGAAAACCTCCGTGGCCTAGTGACCCCCCCCATTATGAAGGGGTCATCAGGGACATAAACTCCAAACTGAGCGATTGTCTGATCCTCGCCCTGACCTCTAATTCATGAGATCTCGATTCCGCTCTACAGAGTGTGCCTGCCATGCCCTCTCCCCAAAATGTCTGCCTAGCTTGTGTTGTCAGAATTCCATCCTCACACTCCTTGCCCTCAAGCCCTCCAGTTTGGCAATTCCAGAACTACAATGCAGCACTCGGTCTGCCCTCCAGAAGAAAAAACATTGCCCTCTGGCGCAACCCAGAAACCCCAAATGAGGATCAACCCGCACGCCACTTGACTGTACCCAATTATACAGTCTGCCCTGGACAGTAATGCCCTTTCTGACACAGCCTGAGCCTGGACATCCCGACCAACACTAAGCAAGCTGGCCACACACTGAGCACATCAGACCCACCATGGCCTTAGGTCATCATCTCTTCCTGACCTCGCTTTTCAAGCTTCCGAACCTAGACCTTATCTCTAATCACTGTCCAGGGTTGAACATGATGCAGAAATCAGAACTCCTTCCCCATGGCAAGAAACCTTGTGGTTGGCATGTTGTCCAACGTTCAGTGTAGTTGAAACCAGTGTGGCCCATGAGGCCCGGACCATACTTGAGGGCCATGTCGGTCACAAACACGCATTTTGACTCTCAGCATGGGCCCAGTCCTCAAGTAAGGCCTCTTAGTGGCTGGACAAGAGATGGCATATTGGGATTGCCATGGCTATAGGCCCCATTTTTTAACATTGTTTGTGTCATTCATTTGCGCCTCCCCAGGGCTCTGCTTTGGAATCCCTCTATTGATGGGACACCTGAGGTAACAAAAATGAAAGGACGCCTCCCATCCCACAAATTGACCCAAAACAATTGGGATCGTGCCAAATTCACAGGGAGGAAGTCTCGTCCATGGCCCATGAGTCCTCCCTGACATTCCATGGTCATCTTTGACACAAAAACCAGAGACAAAGCCTGAATAAGCGCCTCACACTATCTGTTTCTTCATATCCCGAAGAGTTCTCCTCACAGTCTGTAGACCGGGCCTGCCATATCTATGTCCCCAAACCTAAGCCGAGTTTGTGTTTCCAAACTTCTATTCTCATAGTCTTGGCCCACACACACTCCAGGCTGAGGCCCCTGACGCCACACATCAGGACTGTGCCTGCCCACTCCACAGGAATTCTGCCCATTCCATTGTCCACAATCGTACAAATTAGGAGAAATCTCCTAAGTCTCTGAGGCCATCCCAATAGTGTAGGCCACCCAGGACAAACAAGGGTGGTCTGACACTAGCTGAGCATCTACCTCCACTCATACCGTAGATGGATGTCCCCAAGGAAGAAGATTGAACCGAACAGACCTCTAGGCCCTAATCGGATCAATTGCTTTTGTTTCCAGGTATCTGTCCTCAGAGGTTTGGTTTCTAATGTCAGCATATGGGCTTTTCCTGAGGCACCAGTCAGAACAAATCTCATCTCCACATGGGAAACTTGTCCTTTGGAGATGTCTCAAAACCTCCAGTTAGCAGAATCCTTCTGGGCCCGTGTTCAACCGCCTCATTCCAAGGTCTCCATTGACACAAACCCACGTTAGGACCCATCCGCAGAAGAGTCCATTTCAACTCAGCCCCCTCAGTTGTTCCCACAGATCAAGGAGTTCTATCCTGTCTTTTCGCTAGGACACAATTGGAATGAGAGGTGGGCTGCCCAGCCATCCATACTTAGAACCCTGCTCGGAATCGTTCCGTATGGGAAGTCCTGGTGCCAACCAACAGGTCTCAATGGTCCCGCAGAAGAATCTTTGCAGTTTGGAGCATCTCACAACTCCCATCGTGGGAAAACCTCCATGGCCTAGTGATCCCCCCTGCTTCATGAAGGGGCCATCAGGAAATGTAACTCTAACCTGAGGGATCTCCTGATCCTCGCCTGACTTCAGATGCACGAGATCTCGATTCAGCTCTGCAGAGTGTGCCTGCCATGCACTCGCCCAGAAACCTAAGCCTAGCTTGTGTTCTCAGACTTCCGTCATCACACTCCTGGCCCACAAGCACTCCAGTTTGGCAATTTCAGAACTACAATGCAGCACTCTGCCTGCCCTCCAGAAGAAAAACATTGCCCTCTGGCGCAACCCAGAAACCCCGAATGAGGATCAACCTGCATGCCACTTGACTGTACCCCAATTATACAGTCTGCCCTGGGAAGTAATGCCCTTTCTGGCACAGCCTGACCCTAGACCTCCCGACCCACACCCAGCCAGCTGGCTGCACACTGAGCACATCGGACCCGCCATGGCGTTACGTCATCATCTATTCCCAACCTCGGTTTTCAGGCTTCAGAACCTAGACCTTATCACCAATAACTGCCCGGGGTCGATCATGATGCAGAAAACAGATCTCCTTCCCCATGGCAAAAAAAACTTGTGGTTGGCATGTTGTCCAACGTTCAGTGTAGTTGAAACCAATGTTACCCATGAGTCCCCGCCCATGCTTTAGGGCCGCGTTGTTCACAAACACACATTGTGACCCTCAGCGTGAGCCTAGGCCTCAAGTAAGGCCTCTCACTGGCTCGACCAAGAGACGGCCTATTGGCCTTCCATGCCGCTAGGCCCCAATTTTTAACCATAGTTCGGGTTGTCTATTCTCCCCTCCCCAGGGTCTGCTCTGGAATCCCTCTTTTGGTGGGACACCTGAAGTAACAAAACTGAAAGACTCCTCCCATCCCACAGATTGACCCTAAACAATTGGGATTGGCCCAAATCCACAGAAAGGGAGACTCATCCATGGTCCATGAGGCCTCCCCGACATTCCACAGCCATCGTTGACACAAAATCCAGAGACAAAGACTGAATAAGTGCCTCACACTCGCTCTATCTTCATATCCCAAAGAGTTCTCCTCATGATCTGTAGATCGGGCATCCCATTCCTACGTCCCCATACCTAGCCTAGTTTGTGTTTTCAGACTTCTGTCTACACAGTCCTGGCCCACATATCCTCCAGGCTGGGGATCCTGGAGACACACATCAGGACTGTGCCTGCCCACTCCATGAGAATTCTGCCCATTCAGTTGTCCACAATCGTATAAATTAGGAGAAACCTCCAAAATCCCCGAGGCCATCCCAATAGTATAAGGCCGCCCAGGACTGACAAGGGCTGTGTGACTCCAGCTGAACATTTACCTCCACTCATACCGTAGATGGATGTCCCCAAGGAAGAAGATTCATCTGGACAGTCCCTTAGGCCCTAATCAGATCTGTTGCTAACCGGATACTGGATATTCCTAACAGGATACCGGTTTCCAGGTATCTCTCCTCAGAGGCCTGGTTTCCATTATCAGCATATGGGGGTTTCCTGAGGCACCAATCATAGAAAATCTCGTCTCCACATGGGTAACTTGTCCTTTGGAGATGTCTCAAAACCTCCAGTTAAGAGAAGCCTTCAGGGCCCGTGTGCCACCACCCCATTCCAAGGTCTTCATGGACACAAACTCACATTAGGACCCATCAGGAGAGTCCCCTTCAACTCAGCCCCCTCGGTTGCTCCCCCAGAGCCAGCGTATCAAACTTCTCTATTCTCTAGGAGACAATTGGAATGTGAGGCGGGCTGCCCAGGCATCCATCCTTAGATCCCTGCTCTGACATTGTTCTGTATGGGACGTCCTGGAGTGATGCAACAGTTCTCAATTGTCATCAGAAGGAAATCTTGCGGTTTGGAGCATCTCACAACTCCCATCGTGGGTAAACTCCTTAACTTCGAGATGCTGCCCCCTTCATGAAGCGGCCAGAATGGAAAGAAACTCCAAACTGAGTCTAGGTCTGAACCTCACCCTGACTTCAGATGTACAAACTCCTGATTAAGATCTGCAGAGGGTGCCTGCCGTGCCCTCTCCCCAAAACCTATGCTTAACATGTGTCTCAGACTTCCGTCTTCACACTCCTCTCCCACAAGGCATCCAGTTTGGGAATTCTGGAGCCACAATGCAGCACTCTGCCTGCCCTCCCGAAGAAAAACGTTGCCCTTGGACTACCTAGAAATGCCAAATGAAGATCAACCTGGATGGCACTCGACTGTACCCCAATTACACACTCTAACCTGGGCACTAATGCTCTGTATGACACAGCTTGAGCCTGAACCTCCCAACCAACAACCGGACAGGTGGCTCCACACTGAGCACATCAGATCTAACATGGCCTTAGGTCATCATCTCTTTCCAACCTCAGTCTTCAGACTTCACAACCTAGACCTTATCTCCAATCACTGCCCAGGGGTGAATGAGATGCAGAAATCAGAACTACTACTTATCCATGGCAAGAATACATGTGGTTGGCATGTTGTCCCACGTTCAGTGTAGGAGAAACCAGCATGCACCATGAGTCCCCACCCATGCTTTTGCAACACAAGGGTATAAATACACATCGGGACCCTCAATGTGAGTCCTGTGCGCTAGTAAGTCCTCTCAGTGCCTGGACCATTAGACGTCATAATGGTCTTGCCATGTCCCTAGGCCCCAATTTTTAACCAGATTTCTGGTTGTCCAGTCTCCCCGCCCCAGGGCTCTGCTGTGGAATCCCACATTTGGTGGGACATCTGAGGGAAAAAAAAAAATAAAACGGACTCCTCCCATCCCACAGAATAACCCCAATCTCTTGGGATTGGGCCAAATCCCCAGAGAGGAAGACTTGTCCATTGCCCATGAAGTCACCCAAATATTACACAACCGTCGGTTACACAATATCCAGAGACAAAAGCCTGAGCAAGCGCCTCACACTCGCCCTTTGTTCATATCCCGAAGAGTTCTCCTCACGGTTTGTAGATCAGTCTTGCCATACCTACGACCCGAAACCTAAGCCAAGTTTGCCTTTTCAGACAACTGTCCCCACAGCCCTGGACCAAACATCTTACAGGCTCAGGGCCCTGGAGCCAAACCTGAGGATTGTACCTGCCCTCTCCAAGAGAATTCTGCCCATTCCATTGGCCACAACCCTACACATAGGATAAATCTCCAAAGTCCCCGAGGCTATCCCAATACTGGTGGCTGCCCAGGACAAACAGGGGCAATCTGAGCCCATCTGAGCACCTACCTGCACTCAGACCCGGAGACAGATGTCCACAGAGGTATTGGAATGAACAGTCCCCTAGGCCGTATTCGGATCCATTGCTTTGGTTTCTCAGCCATCCCTCCTCAGAGGCCTCGATTCCAATACCAGCATATGGCTGTTTCTTGAGGCACCTATCAGAACAAATCTCGTCTCCACATGGGAAACTTGCGTGTTGGAGCTCTGTCAAAGCCTCTGGTTAGGAGAACCCTTCATGGCCCCAGTGCCACCGCCCCATTCCAAGGTCTCCATAGACACAAACCCACATTAGGACTCATCTTCTGGAGATTCCATTTCATCTCAGCCCCTCGGTTGCTCCGCCAGAGCCAGCAGACTGAACCTGCCTTGTTGCTAGGAGACAATTGGAATGTGAGTTGGGCTGCAGAGCATCCATCAATAGAACCCTGCTATTGATAAGTTCCTTATGGTACATCCTGGATCCATCCAACAGGTTTTGACTGTCGCATAGAAGGAATCATTGGGGTTTGGAGCATCAGACAATCCCACCATGGGAAAACCTCCATTGCCTTGTGGTGCCTCCCCACTTTCATTAAGGGGCCATCATGGACAGAAACTCCAACCTGAGCCAAAGTCTGATCCTGCCCTGACTTCAGATGCATGAGATCTTGAATCAGCTCAGCCGAGTGTGCCTGCTGTGCTCTCGCTCCAAACCTACACCTAGCTTGTGTTCTCAGATTTCCTTCCTCACACTCCTGGGCCACAAGCCCTCCAGTTTCGGAATTCTGGAGCCACAATGCAGCAATCTGCCTGACTTCCAGAAAAAAAAAAATTGCCCTATGGGACTCCCCAGAAACCCAAATGAGTATCAATATATACGCCACACGACTGTACCCCAATTGTACAGTGTACCCTGCACACTCATGTGCTGTCTGAGGCAGCCTGAGCCCAGACCTCCCGACTGATACCCGGACGGCTAGGGTCACACCTCAGGACTGTGCCTGACCTCTCTAAGGGAATTCTGCCCATTCCATTGGCCACAACCCTGCAGATTACGAGAAACCTCCAAAGACACTGAGACCATCCCAATAATGTAGGCCTCCTGGAAGAAACAGTGGCAATTAGACTCAAGATGAGCAACAACCTCCACTCAGAAACCTAGACAGACGTTGCCAGAGAAGAAGATTGAAGCAGACAGGCCCTAATTGGATCCATTGCTTTTGTATCCAGGCATCTCTCCTCAGAGGCCTGATTTCCAGCTTATGGGGTTTCCTGAGGCAACAATCAGAACAAATTTCGTCTCCACATGGGAAACTTGCTCTTTGGATCTGTGTGAATACCTCCGAATAGGAGAATCCTTCAGGGCGCTGGCACCACTGCCCCATTCCAAGGTCTCCATGGACACAAACCCACATTATGACCCATCCTCAGGAGACTCCATTTCAACTCACCCCCCTACGTTGCTCCCCTAGAGCCAGCACTGTCACTAAGAGAAGATTAGAATACAAGTTGGGCTGCCCAGGTCCCTGCTCTGGAGAAATTTTTTATAAGACGTCCTTGATCCATCTGACAGGTCTCGAGTGTCCCACAGAAGGAATCCTTGCAGTTTGCAGCATCACACACTCGCACCGTGGGAAAACCTCAATGGCCTCGTGATGCCCCCACCTTCATGTAGGGGACATCCTGGACAGAAACTCCAACCTGAGGCAATGTCTGATCCTCACCCTGACTTCAGATGCATGAGATCTCGATTCAGCTCTGCAGAGGGTGCCTGCCGTGCCCTTGCCTCAAAACCTAAGCCTAGCTTGTGTTCTCAGACTTCCATCCTCACACTCCTGGTTCACAAGCCCTCCAGTTTGGGAATTATGGAGACACAATGCAACAATCTGCCTGCCCTACAGAAGAAAAACATAGCCCTACGGGGCTACCCAGATACCCCAAATGAGAATCAACCTGAACGCCACTCGAATGTACCCCAATTATACAGTCCAGCCTGGGCAGTAATGCACTGTCTGACACAGCCTGAACCTGGACCTCATGGCCGAAACCCAGACAGCTGACCGCACATGGAGCACATCGGACACTCTATGACCTTAGGTCATCATCTCTTCCCAACCTCGGTCTTCAGGTTTCAGAACCTAGACCTTATCTCCACTCACTGCCAAGCAGTGTACGTGATACAGAAATCAGGACTTCTCCTTCCCCATGGCAAGAAACCCTGTGGTTGGCATGTTGTCCAACATTCAGTGTAGGAGAAACCAGCGTGGCCCATGAGGCTCCGGCAATGCTTGAGGGACGCGATGGATACAAACACATATTGGGACCCTCAGCGTGAGCCCTGTCCTCAAGTAAAGCCT